>NC_081359.1:45320529-45920529 GCF_030684315.1 Stegostoma tigrinum
ACACTGAATCAGCTTGGCAGTCATGTCTTCACCCTCATCAACAGTGGCGTAATCTCCTCACTAAGCCTCTTCGCCAAAAACTCGCACTTTACTCACCAGGCACTTCCCTCAACCCTTGTTTTTTGCTGTGAGTCTGTGGACTCTTAATTAGGTTAGAGGAGGCCCTACCATGTAGGACCTGGGGCTGAGAACACACCTACTTGAATAGCATTCACTTACCTTCCCAACTGCCTCTCTGCCCTGACCTCACGTCCGCCCGGCTCGCGCTGCTCTCCGCTGCAAGAAACTGCAAAAACTGTCCTAAGATCCAATGCCATTTTTGTTCAGTGAATGTGAATGTTACTTGCCAGGCCAGTATCAATTTCCCAACCCTAACTGTCCAGCGTAAGCCATATTGCGATGTGTCTGGAGTCATATGTAGGCTAGACTTGGTAAGGATGGCAGATTTCCTTCTCTAAAGGACATTAATGAATCAGATGAGTTTTTCTAACATTTGGCAATGGTTTTATGGTCATTCGATTTTTTTGACTGAATTCAAATTCCATCCATGCCGTGGATGAGATTTAAACCCAGGTCCGTAGAACATTGCCTCAGTCTCTAGATTAATAGTCTAGTGATCACACCAGTAGGCCAATGCCTTCTCCAGGGTTATTCCTTACAGTTAGTTATACCTTTAAGCAATGCAGTGTCAATATCCTTTTAAGAGACAGGCTTATATTCATCACTGCATCATGACATGTGACTTGAAGGTATCAAGGTCAGAAAGTCCACCTTAACTGGGGCCACTTGAAACATGACAGACTGATAGAAGTGCGGTCCTTTATGCAACCAAATAGCCTAATTCTAGCCCAGTTGCTGGGAGGTGGTGGCATAGTGGTATTGACACTGGCCTAGTAATCCAGAATATCTAGCTAATGTTCTGGAGACATAGGTTTGAATCCCACCAAGGCAGATAGTGAAATTTGAATTCAGTATACATCTGGAATTAAAAGCTAGCACGGTGGTGACCATGTAACCGATGTAGTAAAAAGCCATCTGGTTCACTGATGATCTTTGGAGAAGGAAACCTACCATTTCCCATTCTGGCCTACAGACACACAATGATATGACTGATTGTGAAATGGCCAGGGCAGCCACTCAGTTTAATGAGGGATAAGTAACAGGTGCTGCCACTGAAGTGTCTGTGAATACAATGTTCGTATGTAACCCAATGAGCTGAAATAAGCATTCTGTTGGATTCTTCAATATGTCTAGATTCTCATGTTACAGGAGATAATATAAATATAGTGAAATACCTTGAGCAGCATGGTGGCTCAGTGGTTAGCATTGCAGCCTCACAGTGTCTGCGTGAGTTTCCTCTGGGTGCTCCAGTTTCCTCCCACAGTCCAAAGATGTGCAGGCTAGGTGGATTGGCCATGGGAAATTGCCCGTAGTGTTCAGGGGTGTGTGGGTTGTAGGGGGATGGTTCTGGGTGGGATGCTTCAAGGGGTGGTGTGGACTTGTTGGGCCAAAGGGCCTGTTTCCGCACTGTAGGTAATCTAATCTAATCTAATCTAATCCCACTGCAAGATGATGATATGTGTCCTAATATTTTGTCTGACCCAATCAGATGTTATAAAGTCCGTAATCAGCTTTTGGACAACATGTGACAGTCAATAAAATATAACCTTGTCAACACCATCCACATTGCAAGAGTAATTAATTTAGAATAAAATAAATAAGACATGTGGCACATTATACTCTGAGTATAGGAGCTGGCACTTTTTCTAGTTACAGCATTAATAGCGGACAAAAATAATTTACTCAAAGTGTATGAGAGTGGAGACAAAAGCAGTTCCATGTTGGACTGAATGGCTGTTTTCTTCTCCATGATTTGTTTTGTGTTCTTATTTCTACCCAAAACTGCTGCCATTTTAGACCACACCAGCATCTGGTAACAGAATTATGATACAGGAGAAATGGAACCAAATCACTATTGTGTTAACTGTTTTCAATTTTGCAATGTTAAAAGAAACCGAAATAACCTCAATAATCGAAAGCACTCTATTTGATAGGACAGAAATTAAGTTGGGCAAAAGATAGCAATTTCTAAATCCATATTTTGTGATGGCTATAAGTTATATTTAGAATTTCTGGATAGCTTACCTGAAAGCTAAAAACTGAAAGACCCGGTTCAACTCAACTCCAATATATGCACATAAAAATTACCCAGATTTTGGAAAAGTGTGCACGCAGTAGGGTTGTTGTAATGGGTGACTTTAACTTTCCTAATATTGATTGGAACCTCCTTCGAGCAGAAGATTTGAATGGAGCTGTTTTTGTAAGGTGTGTTCAGGAGGGTTTCCTAACGCAGTACGTTGACAGGCCGACGAGGGGAGAGGCCATTCTAGACTTGGTGCTCGGAAACGAGCAGGTATCAGATCTTGTGGTGGGAGAGCATTTTGGTGATAGTGACCATAACTGCCTCACATTCTACATAGCTATGGAGAAGGAGAGGATTAGTCAGAATGGGAGGATATTTAATTGGGGAAGAGGAAACTATGATGCGATTAGACATGAGTTAGGAAGCATGGACTGGGAGCAGTTGTTCCATGGTAAGGGAACTATAGACATGTGGAGACGGTTTAAGGAACAGTTGTTGGGAGTGATGAGTAAATATGTCCCTCTGAGACAGGCAAGAAGGGGTAAGATTAAGGAACCTTGGATGACGAGAGCGGTGGAGCTTCTAGTGAAAAGGAAGAAGGTAGCTTACATAAGGTGGAGGAAGCTAGGGTCAAGTTCAGCTAGAGAGGATTACATGCAGGCAAGGAAGGAGCTCAAAAATGGTCTGAGGAGAGCCAGGAGGGGGCACGAGAAAGGCTTGGCAGAAGGAATCCGGGAAAACACAAAGGCATTTTACACTTACGCGAGGAATAAGAGAATGGTCAAAGAAAGAGTAGGGCCGATCAGGGATAGCATAGGGAACTTGTGTGTGGAGCCTGAGGAGGTAGGGGAAGCCCTAAATGAGTTTTTTGCTTCTGTCTTTACGAAAGAAACCAACTTTGTAGTGAATGAAACCTTTGAAGAGCAGGTGTGCATGCTGGAATGGATAGAGATAGACGAAGCTGATGTGCTGAAAATTTTGTCAAACATTAAGATTGACAAGTCGCCAGGCCCGGATCAGATTTGTCCTTGGCTGCTTTGGGAAGTGAGAAATGCAATTGCTTCGCCACTTGCGAAGATCTTTGCATCCTCGCTCTCCACTGGAGTCGTACCTGAGGACTGGAGAGAGGCAAATGTAATTCCTCTCTTCAAGAAAGGAAATAGGGAAATCCCCGGCAATTATAGACCGGTAAGTCTCACGTCTGTCGTCTGCAAGGTGTTAGAAAGGATTCTGAGGGATAAGATTTATGACCATCTGGAAGAGCATGGCTTGATCAAATACAGTCAACACGGCTTTGTGAGGGGTAGGTCATGCCTTACAAACCTTATCGAGTTTTTTGAGGATGTGACTAGAAAGGTTGATGAGGGTCGAGCTGTGGATGTGGTGTATATGGACTTCAGTAAGGCATTTGATAAGGTTCCCCATGGTAGGCTCATTCAGAAGGTCAGGAGGAATGGGATACAGGGGAACTTAGCTGCTTGGATACAGAATTGGCTGGCCAACAGAAGACAGCGAGTGGTAGTAGAAGGAAAATATTCTGCCTGGAAGTCAGTGGTGAGTGGAGTTCCACAGGGCTCTGTCCTTGGGCCTCTACTGTTTGTAATTTTTATTAATGACTTGGACGAGGGAATTGAAGGATGGGTCAGCAAGTTTGCAGACGACACAAAGGTCGGAGGTGTCGTTGACAGTGTAGAGGGCTGTTGTAGGCTGCAGCGGGACATTGACAGGATGCAGAGATGGGCTGAGAGGTGGCAGATGGAGTTCAACCTGGATAAATGCGAGGTGATGCATTTTGGAAGGTCGAATTTGAAAGCCGAGTACAGGATTAAGGATAGGATTCTTGGCAGCGTGGAGGAACAGAGGGATCTTGGTGTGCAGATACATAGATCCCTTAAAATGGCCACCCAAGTGGACAGGGTTGTTAAGAAAGCATATGGTGTTTTGGCTTTCATTAACAGGGGGATTGAGTTTAAGAGTCGTGAGATCTTGTTGCAGCTCTATAAAACTTTGGTTAGACCGCACTTGGAATACTGCGTCCAGTTCTGGGCGCCCTATGAAAGGAAAGATGTGGATGCTTTGGAGAGGGTTCAGAGGAGGTCTACCAGGATGCTGCCTGGACTGGAGGGCTTATCTTATGAAGAGAGGTTGACTGAGCTCGGTCTCTTTTCATTGGAGAAAAGGAGGAGGAGAGGGGACCTAATTGAGGTATACAAGATAATGAGAGGCATAGATAGAGTTGATAGCCAGAGACTATTTCCCAGGGCTGAAATGGCTAGCACGAGGGGTCATAGTTTTAAGCTGGTTGGTGGAAAGTATAGAGGGGATGTCAGAGGCAGGTTCTTTATGCAGAGAGTTGTGAGAGCATGGAATGCGTTGCCAGCAGCAGTTGTGGAAGCAAGGTCATTGGGGTCATTTAAGAGACTGCTGGACATGTATATGGTCACAGAAATTTGAGGGTGCATACATGAGGATCAATGGTCAGCACAACATTGTGGGCTGAAGGGCCTGTTCTGTGCTGTACTGTTCTATGTTCTATGTTCTATGTTCTAATTTTTGCCTCCTTTTATCATAAGCACCCGATATTTCTTCTTGTAAGCTTCTTTGTAAATCATAGTTACTGTTCAGGGGCATGTCGATCACTTGCATAGATGATTTCTTTCCCCTACTATTCCTTATCTCCATCTAAACCAATTCTACTTCTTGATCTCCTGAACTAAAGTTATCTTTAACTATTGTGCCAATACCATATTTGATTCATTGTGATATCCCTCCTCTTTTAGCCAGTTTCCACTTCTTCTTGAATGTCATACACCCCTCAACATTCATACCACAACCCTTGTCAATTTGCAGCCATGTCTCTAAAATTCTGCATTGTTAATTTACTGACTTTGTTATGATGAGATTTGTATTCAGATTCAGAGCCTTTAATTTTGTTCTTTTATTATCTTTGTAACTACCGGTCTTGAGTACTCGCATATTGTTAGATGTCGTTTCTTTGTGTGTTCCTACCATGCGCTGACCTTCATTTGCCACCTTAGTGTTATTGCTCTTCTGCTTTGACTCTTTCCTTTGATTTCTCACATTTTCTGAATTTTGGCTCCTCAACTTCCTTGTTTAGTTTAAAGCCCCCATTTGTTTACTAGTTATGTAGTTCTCATGAATGTCAGTCCTACCAGGGTTCCAGGTACTTCTGTCCTCTGGGTCTCCTTATCCAGTTCATAGAACACTGCAGCACAGTACAGGCCCTTCAACCCACAATGTTGTGTCAAACTTTTAGCCTAAATACTTCACTTGCAGCCACCTTCCTGTCCATAATTGCTGACCAAATTAGAAGATCCTACTTCAAGGGATGTAACCATCTCCTGGCATTTAGCTTCCAGGTAACTTAGCCTGCAGTTCCAAAGCTCTGAGCTAATGTTCCTGCAGCCACAAACACTTCATCAATCATAGAATCTCTACAGTGTGGAAACAGGCCCTTTGACCCAACAAGTCCACAACAAACCTCAGAGCATCCGACCGAGATCCGTCTCTCTGTAACCCACCTAATCTACACATCCATGAACACTGGGCAATTTAGCATAGCCAATTTACCTTACCTGCACATCTTTGGACTGTGGGGGAAAACCAGAGCACGCAGAGGAAATCCACACAGACATGGGGAGAATGTGAACTCCACATAGATCGTCACCCGAGGGTGGAATTGAACCCAGGTTGCTGGTGCTGTGAGGTCGCAGTATTAACCATTGAGCCACTGTGCCACCCTGGAGAAGTATTTTCCCTGGAAAACACAGTATCTTAGAAAGTCCCATATCACCTGCCATGCCGTTTTTTAATTAGTCATTTAATTAATAATTGCCAATACACCTTAACCTCCCAAATTATTTTATAACTGCCAATAAACTTTACAATACTGATGAAACAATACTGATTTGATTTGATTTGATTTGTTGTCACATGTACCTAGTGAAAAGTTTTGTTTTGCAAGTTGTATGGGCAGATCATAACAAATAGGACATACAGATTCTCGGATGCTCAGACCCAGAGCACAAAGGTCAGAAGTCACATGATAGCATGTGATGAAGGGGCAGTGCTACAAGAGCCTGTTATTTCAAATAGACCTGTTGGATCATAACCTGGTGTCTCTTGACTTTTGATCTTGTCCACCTCAGCCCAGCACTAGTACCTCCACATCATAAACACGTCAGGCATACCAGGCTACAGCTGCACAGGAGGCATGCAAAGCAAGATCAACATTATTTGAAGTTAGCGAGGTCAATTCAGCAGTCTAATAATGACAGACTCCAGCTCATGGCTACAGCTCTACCTTCAACAACATTATCCCTTTCAGACTAATCTCAAAACTCTCTTGGTCTCAGTTCTGCCCTCTACAACTGGAAACTCAGCTTTCTGATTCACAGATCACAATCAGCAAAAATAGATAACTGCACCTCCTCCACAATAACATTTAACACTGGAGTCCTCTAGGGATGCAAGCTCAGCCTCCTACTGTACTCACTGTACACCCAGAATTGTGTTGCCAAATTCTGAATGAATGCCATCTACAAGTTCGCTGATGACACCACCAAAGTAGAATCTAACAATGACAAGTCAGGATACAGAAGGGAGATAGAGGACTTGGTGATGTGGTGCAATGAGAAAAACCTCTTGACCAATGTCGGTAAAGCTGAAGAACAGATAATTGACTTCAGAAATAAAGGAGGAGAACGTGCCCTCATCTACATCAATGGAACTGAGTTTGAGAGGATGAACAGTGTCAAGTTCCTTGGAGTGACGATAACTGACAAACTATCCTGGACTTCCCAAGTAAATGTGATGCTCAAGAAGGCACAACAACACCTCTTCCTCAGGCAGCTCAGGAAATTTAGCATGTTCATAAGGTTCATCATCAACTTCTACAGATGCACAATTGAAAGCATACTATCCAGGTGCATTACAGCCTGGTATGGCAACCGCTCTGCCCAGGACCATAACAAACTACAGTAGATGGTGTGCACATCACAGAAGCTATCTTTCCATCTGTGGACTCCATTTACGTGGCTTGCTGCCGTGGAAAAGCTGCTAACATCATCAAAGACCAATTGTACCCCAGTAATGATCCCCCACAACCTCTTTTGTCAGGCAGAAGATATAGAAGCCTGAACACACACACCAGCAGGTTCAGGAACAACTTATTTCCATCCATTATTATACTGATGAATGGACTTTCTAGCCTCAAATAATGCTGATTTTGCTAACGTGGAACTTGCCTACTGCATGTCTTGTGCAATGTAACCTGTATGCCTCTATGTAAGTCTTTTTGGCCTGTACATCCTTGCTTTCTATGGTCTGCCAGTTCTGCTTGTAAACAAAACTTTTCACTGTACTTCAGCACAAGTGACATAGATCAATCAAATCAATCAGGGATAGTAGGAACTGCACATGCTAGAGAAGCTGAGACAACAAGGTGTAGAGCTAGATGAACAAAGCAGGCCAAGCAGTATCAGAGGAGCAGGAAGGCTGACGTTTTGGGCCTAGATCCTTCTTCAGAAATGGGTGAGGGGAAGGGGGTTCTGAAATAAATAGGGAGAGAATGGGAGGCAGATAGAAGATGGACAGAAGAGAAGATAGGTGAAGCGGAGACAAACAGGTCAAAGAGGTGGGGATAGAGCCAGTAAAGGTGAGTGTAGGTGGGGAGTTTGGGAGGAGATAGGTCAGTCCAGGGAGGACAGACAGGTCATGGACTTCGCAAGCTTCAAACTCTCCTTTCCCCCTACCGTATCCCAAAACCAGCCCAGCTCACCCCCGCCTCCCTAACATGTCCTTCTCCCACCTATGCCCTCCTCCCACCTCAAGCCCCACCTCCATCTCCTACCTACTAACCTCATCCCACCCCCTTGACCTGTCCGTCCTCCCTGGACTGACCTATCTCCTCCCTAATTTGCTCTCTTGTTAAATCAATCAGGGAGCTGTTCTTGAACCTGTTGATGTATGTGATCAACCTTCTGTATATTCTATCTGATGGAAGAGGCTGGAAGAGAGCATTACCGGGATCTTTGACAACATTGGCAACCTTTCCACGGAAAAAACAAGTGTAAATGGAGCCCATAGATGGGAGGTTGGCTTCTGTGATTTTCTGGGCTGTGCACACAACTTTCTGTAGTTTCTTAAGATCCTGGGCAGAGCAGTTGTCGTACCAGGCCATAATGCACCTAGACTGAAGGCTTTCTACAGTGCATCAGTAAAGGTCAGTGAGGGGTCTTGGGGACATGCTGAATACAATACTTACAAGACTGATAAGTCCTATGCATCTAATAGTACTGGTTCCTGATTTGTTTGCTCTCTGCTGCGTAATGTTGGAAATAAATGCTGAAAACTGAGAAGGAAATCGTAGCAGAAACATCCTTCCTTTCCACCCTTCACCAAGCCGTCTCTCAGCACATTTTGCTTTGTGCAGTACACCTTAATGAAGACACGTCTTTCCTCTCATTGAACAAAATCGCACTTTGAATCAAAGTCCCAGATAACCTTTGTCAGCCTTATGGCAAAGTTTCTCTCACACTTGATGTGCATCTTACAATCTAATTTTTTATATTGAGTTGTGATTAGTCATTCTTTTGCTGAACATCCTGCTACAGTAGTCAGCATGTATTACCCCCTTATTCAGGTAAGGTGTTTCAGATGATTGATAGATAACTACCACTACCAGCAATTGTCTGTTTAACTAAGCTATTCTCATTCGCTTAAAGTCTATCAGTTCAAGATCAGAACCAGCACCAATCCAACCGGTACGCTGCTGGTCACAGGACCCAGTCTGAAAAGCAACCCTCCACTACCACCATCTATCTTCTGCCTTCGAGCTAGTTCTGTATCCAAATGGCTAATTCTCCCTGTATTCCATGTGATCTAACCTTCCTAATCAGTCTACCATGAGGAACCTTGTCAAATGCCTTACTGAAGTCCATATAGAGTTAGTGAGACACGATTTCTCACACACAAAACCATGTTGACTTTTCCTAATCAGTCCTTGCCTTTCCAAGTACATGTAAATCCTGTCCCTCAGGATTCCCTCCAACAACTTGCCTGCCATTGATGTCAGGCTCACTGGTCTATCGTTCCCTGAATTTTTCTTACCACCTTTCTTAAATTGTAGCACCACAATAGCCAGCCACCAATCTTCTGGCACCTCATCTGTGATTATCAATGATACAAATATCTTAGCAAGGGGCCCACCAATCAGTTCCCTAGCTTCCTACAGAGTTCTAGGATTCAGCTAATCAGGTCCCAGGGATTTATCCACCTTTATGTGTGTTAGGACATTCACCACCTCCTCCTCTCTAATATGGATATTTTCCAAGATGTCCCTATTTATTTCCCAACATTTTCTATCTTCTATATCCTTCTCCACAGTAAACACCGATGCAAATTATTCATTTAGTCTCTCCCCATTTACTGCACTTCCACACATTGGCAGCCTTGCTGATTTTTAAGGGGCCCTATTCTCTCCCATGTTACTTTTTTGTCTATGATGTATTTGTAGAATCCCTTTGGATTCTCCTTAACCCTGTTTGCCAATTGCTATTGAACAGTTTCCCCTAACCAGCTACTAGCTAAATTGAAAGCCTACTCTGATATATATTTGCTGGTATTTTAACATCTGGCTAATGCCCTCCTCAGCATTGCTTCCTCTTGCGTCATAATGTCATTTTCACAAACCATAATTTAGAATAATGCTAAAACATTTGGATTTGTCATGGAGGGTTCATGAAAACAGATATATCTGATATCCGAAATTTTTATACAGGCTCAATTAATTAATTATTGGTTACTTTTCTGTTTTGAAAATACCCAATGGCCTTTATTATGATAGTGTAGTGTTTCTATAGTTTTGAACCTTCAACTTAGACAACCCTCAAGATGTCGAAAATTTTAAAATGCAAGCTTTGGCGAATATAATTCCAATTATGTAACATGAATTCCCAGGAGTTCTAAATTAATCTCTTGATTGACAGATGCAGATATTGTCTGGTGGTGGTTTCTCTGCAAGGTGGGGGTGGTGAAGGATTGGTTCCTCTTTATGACCTCGGTATTAAGCTCTTCACTGTTGTCATCCTTCTTTGTAGTTGATTCTTTTGTTGTTAAGAAACTTTGATCACCATTTCTCTTTGTCAGTTTTTCTTTTGTGATAGTGCTAATCTGAATTTCTGCACTCTTATAGTTCAAGAGATTGCCTGTTTGTTGCTTCTGATAGCTGGCTTTAACATTTTCTTTTTGGCTATTGTTGTGGATCAAACTGCAATGTGTTTTCCATAACATAGCTACGTAATTCCTTTGATTGAGAAGTCTTCCTTTGCTGTGTTGAATACATTTCCGTTATAAACACATCTGTTACTGAATGGCATGGTTTGTTTTTTTTGCAAAATGGGTTTAAAGGGTAATTTTTCCAACCTGTTGCCCAGTATCTTACTTTTTATTTGTTTGGTTTGCTTGACATCCCCAAGCCTAATTTTCAACTTTGTTCTGGCCAGCGAACCTTCAATGAACATGGACACACTTCTAAGTTTGCAACATGATCTCAGAAAACCAATGATGCCGACAGTGATGACATTGTGAAGAGCTTTTTTGTTCACAAATACACGGTACTCAACAAAGAGAAATATAGGAATCTGAGGACATGGGCAGAAATTTGAGCACCTCATCTGATCAGTGCTGAAAAATGTGTTTCTTTAATTTTAAAAAAGTTAACATTAATTATGGCAAATTATTGCCTTTTAAATAGTCTTAACTTTGTGACCTTTTTTTTAAGAACATTGAATGTCAATGGAACAGCAAATTGTTGTGCCCCGTATAGAGCACGGTACTTGTGAATGTCATTGCTACCATCAATGCCTATTTCCATTCAGCTGTCTTTTTGAGGATACTCAGTCAAGGGTCCCAGACTGCACCACAGGTTGTAATGAAGCTCTATCCTTGGGAAGGAAATGCTGCTGGTGTGGCAGTGTAATTCAGTATTCATTATTAATAATAATGGAGTAGTAATCCAGCAGCTCAGGTTAAAGCTCTGGAGGCATGATTTCAAACCCTTAACCAGTAGCTTGCGGAAGTTAAATTTAGTTAATAAAATCTGGAAATATAAAACTTCTCAGTGATAGCCACAGCCATCAACAATTGATGTTAGAATCCATTTAGTTCACTAATGCCATTTAGGGAAGGTAAACTGACATCCTTACCTGGTCTGGCCTACATGTGGGATATTTTGCTAGCGCTGTTGTGACCCTTTAAAACAACTCTGCAAGGGCGTGGAAATCAGGGCAGATTGTTGGGGCCAGGGTGCATTGAATATTGGAAGAGACAGATAGCACTGGAATTGAGAGTGGTAAGTTAATAGGTGGAGTTAAAATGATGGAGACATTAAAACATTCTAAATCAGTATTCCTGCATCCCTGTCGATGCACAGAGTATAGTGAATAAGAGTGTTGTGATAGAGGGGTAAATTATCATGTGGAATTCTGATGCTGACAACAGGGTCTCAAAGAAAGGCAAGACTAGGTGTTAAATATTTCAGGAAGCATTGAAAAAGGGAGGCTGCAGAATAGAGGATGTCCCAAGGGTACAAGGAAAAATTAATTTGGCCAGAGCTACAGAATAAAAAGTATGCAATTACATTGTTCAGTGTCATCTATTGGCCACCCACTAGCGAAAAGGATGTAGTGAAACAAATACCCAAGCAAATTACAGAGAGGGGTAAACATCATAGAGTACTTTTAAGAGGAGACTTTAACAGGGTCGGCAATGGCCTGATGGTATTATTGCTAGACTATTAATCCAGAAATCCAGATAATGTTCTGGGGTCCCAGGTTCAAATCCCACCATGGCAGATGGTGGAATTTTAATTCAATAATTTTTAAAAAATGATCTGGAATTAAGAATCTACTAATCACCATGAAATCGTGACTGATTGTCAGAAAAGCCCATCTGGTTCACTAATGTCCTTCATGGAAGCAAATTGGCCATCCTCACCTGGTCTGGCCTACATGTGACTCCTGACCCACAGCAATGTGGTTGACACTCAATTGCCCTCTGGAATGGCATAGCAAGCCAGTTGTACCAATCGGTACAAGGTCTCAAAAAATGAAACTGGACAGATCACCTGGCATTGATCTAGGCACCGGAAAAGACAACGGCAGAATCAGCGCAGTCAACCCTGCACTAGAACTAACATTTGGGTGTTAGTGTCAAAATTGGGACAGCTGTCTCACAGACTAGTTAAGTAACAGCCTGGCATAGCCATACCCACAGAATCATACTTTACAGAAAATGTCCCAGACACCAGCATCACCATCCCTGTAAATGTCCTGTCCCACTGGCAGGACAGACTCAGCAGAGGTGGTGCCGCAGGGGTATACAGTCAGAACAGTGCTGCAGTGGGAGTCCTCAACATTGACTCTGGACCCCATGAAGTCTCATGGCTACAGATTAAACACGGGCAAGGAAATCTCCTGCTGATTACCACATACCATCCTCCCTCAGCTGATGAATCAGTACTCCTCGATGCTGAACACCACTTAGAGGAAGCACTGAGGATGACAAGGGCATAAAATGTACGCAGGTTGGGAGATTTCAATGTCCACTACCAAAAGTGGCTTGGCAGCAGTACTACTGACCGAGCTGGTCAGGTCCTAAAGGACATAGCTGCTAGACTGGATCTGCAGCGGATACTGAGGGAACCAGCATGAGGGAAAAACATACTTGACATCATCCTTACCAATCTGCCAGCTGTTGTTGCATCTATCCATGACAGTATTGGTAAGAGTGGCCATCACACAGTCCTTGTGGAGACAAAGTTCCACCTTCACATTTGAGAATAACTTCCATCATGTTGTGTGGCGCTATCGCCGTACTAAATGGGGTAGACTTCGCACCGATCTAGCTACTCAAGGCTGGGCATCCATGAGGTGCAGTGGGGCATCAACAGCAGCAGAATTGTAGTGCATTTCACTTAGTTTTAGTCTATATTTTATAAAACTAACACTCATTGAAAAACTTTAATAAAATTAAACAAAATATGTCCAAATCACAGCTTACGCAGTTCAAACAAAAACCCACAAAATTCTTTTGAGTGATATTGCAGAAGTGAGAAGATTGTAGGGCAGCCAAGACAAAGGCTGTGAGGAAGTATAGTTTCCTAAACTGGATTCAAGAATGAACAGACAAATCATGGCTATACAATAAGGGCTGGGAGAACTGACAACTAGGCAAATAAGAATGCCTCAAACTACAGAATGAGTAGCCTTCTATAGGAGCAGCACAAAGCAAAGAAACCATTCATTAAGAATTAGGTCCATGATGGAAGCTGTGAATATCCAACATCAAGCAAACAGACGAGTAGGAAGTGACAATGTGTGGGAGTGGCGTTGATGATGACTGGAGTTGGTAAATGAGTCAATAGAATGATAGAATGGTGAACCTTCATGGTAGCAAAAAAAAATTCGGTTTCATTTCTTAATAACGATCATCAAAGTATGATGCATAATATTATATCTTGAGGCTAAAAAACTTGAGGTGTCAAAATTAAACATCATATGTGTTTATCTATTTCTTTTGAGCAATGGTTTCTTGCTGTCACATCTTTATCACACAGTTTAGATTAACTTACTTTCCTATGTGCACGTTCACAGCAGATTTTACCTACACAAATGTGCATTTCAGATCATGGTGCAATCCAACCATTGGGTAGCTTTATGCCCGGCTTGTGAATACCTTTACATTTCCTTGCTGCATTGTTTCAGACTTTGACTATCAATTTCTTCGCCTTATACGCAAATTTTTATTTCTGAACCTAGCTTCTTCCTGATTAGATTTTTAAAATTAAATATTATTGTAATTTCATTCAATCTGTTCCTTTCACATATTATTTGCCTTCAAGGCAGAGATCGACAAATTCTTGATCTCACAAGGAATCAAGGGCTACAGGGTGTGTGCAGGGAAGTCGAGTTGAAATGCCCATCAGCCATGATTTAAATGGCGGAGTGGACTTGATGGGCCAAATGGCCTTACTTCCACTCCTATGTCTTAGGGTCTTATGGACCTACTTCAGTTTCCAGTACATCCAAAACCAGCACTTAAATCCTCTTTCTTCCCTAATCCTTCCTTGTGTTTTCCTTTCCCTCGTATCATTTTGTCCTATTTACACTGACAACCCTGATAACCCCTAATAATTAAAACACACAACTTTTCTTGACCATCCTGCTTTCCCTATCCCAGTGAACATATGGACCACCAATTGGGCATAGGCCAATTACTCTATGGTGACAGGAGATGAGCCAATAGCTATCAGTTATCAGTCTATGACTTATATCAAAGAGGGTTATGCACAGATGTTTCATTTTGAACTCATTTTATTTATGCAATAAAGCTTTATTAAATTTACAGAAAACACCAATGCATTTTGTATTAGGATGGATTGTGGGACAGAATTGTAGCAGTATCCTTGTAACAGGTACAACTCCATGTAGCTCTCTCATGTTCTTCTATCCACCTTTCTGCAAAGGAGAAAAACTGCACCTTGGATTGAAATTTAAAATTTGAAAGCTCCCACACCCCTTAACCTTACTCTGCCAGACTGCAAATAATTCCAATCTCACACATAACAAGACTTCCTAAGATCTGGGGCTCTCTCCTAAATTTATTTCCTCTCTTCGCTCCTTAAAGATGCACCTTTTAAAACTTATCTCTTCAATCGTCTCCTCTAATATTTTCATATGTGGCTTAGTATGGTATTTTGCCTTGTAATGCACCATGAAGCACCTTGAAATATTTTATTACATTAAAGGCATGATCTAAAGACAAGTTGTTGCTAAAGTTATGTCTTTTCATGTGTTACTAACTCCCCAATGTTATAAATAGACTACGTAGAATGAACTGTAGAATCCAAACACCTTGAGACAAACAAAGGGTGGGAAGGTTGTACAAGAATGAGGCAAACAAAGAGGCAATTGAGGACAGGAAACAACAAAATGAGGAATTGAGGATGTACTCATAACTGGAAGAGGGAGAAGAGCACATGGCAAAAAAGGGAATAGAGTGTTTCCCTTCGAGATGGGAAGAGGGCATGGAGTGCAAAAGATTGTTGTTACTGACATTTTGGGTGTTTCCAAACATATTGTAAATAAAAAGTAAAAACTTTTTCAAACTTAAACACTTTCAGAGGTAATCATTGAGGTTTTTGTGGCACATTGGAACTGGGCTGGTTTTGTGATGCATTGGGGGAGGGGAAGAACTGGGCTGGTTTTGGGATGCAGTGGGGGAAGGGGAGATTTTGAAGCTTGTGAAGTCCACATTGATACCATTGGGCTGCAGGGTTCCCAAGCGGAATATGAGTTGCTGTTCCTGCAACCTTCGGGTGGCATCATTGTGGCACTGCAGGAGGCCCATGATGGACATGTCGTCTGAGGAATGGGAGGGGGAGTTAAAATGGTTCGCTACTGGGAGGTGCAGTTGTTTATTGCGAACCGAGCTGAGGTGTTCTGCAAAGCGGTCGCCAAGCCTCCGCTTGGTTTCCCCAATGTAGAGGAAGCCACACTGGGTACAATGGATGCAGTATTCCACATTGGCAGATGTGCAGGTGAACATCTGCTTAATATGGAATGTCATCTTGGGGCCTGGGATAGGGGTGAGGGAGGAGGTGTGGGTGCAAGTGGAGCACTTCCTGCCGTTGCAGGGAAAGGCGCTGGGTGTGGTGGGGTTGGATGGGAGTGTGGAGCGGACAAGGGAGTGATGGAGAGAGTGGTCTCTCTGGAAGGCAGACAAGTGTGGGGATGGAAAAATGGCTTGGGTGGTGGGGCCGGATTGTAGATGGCGGAAGTGTCGGAGGATGATGCGTTGTATCCAGAGGTTGGTGGGGTGGTATGTGAGAACGAGCGGGATCCTCTTGGGGCGGTTGTGGCAGGGGCGGGGTGTAAGGGATGTGCATCACAAAGCCAGCCCAGCTCGTCCCCTCCCCCAACTGCATCCCAAAACCAGACCAGCCGTCTCTGCTTCCCTAACCTGTTCTTCCTCTCACCCATCCCTCCCTCCCACCTCAAGCCGCACCACCATTTCCTACCTACTACCTCATCCCGCCTCCTTGACCTGTCCATCTTCCCTGGACTGACCTATCCCGTCCCTACCTCGCCACCTATACTCTCCTCTCCACCTATCTTCTTTTCTCTCCATCTTCGGTCCGCCTCCCCCTCTCTCCCTATTTATTCCAGAACCCTCTCCCCATCCCCCTCTCTGATGAAGGGTCTAGGCCCGAGACATCAGCTTTTGTGCTCCTGAGTTGCTGCTTGGCCTGCTGTGTTCATCCAGCTTCACACTTTGTTATCATTCCTTCAGATTGTTTTCCTGTAATTTGGAATGTTGAGATGTGTATTGAACTATGATTTCTTGTTAAGTGCAGAAAACTGGTCTGTGCTTTCTATCAATGATAATGGGAACTGCAGATGCTGGAGAATCCAAGATAATAAAATGTAAGGCTGGATGAACACAGCAGGCCCAGCAGCATCTCAGGAGCACAAAAGCTGACGTTTCGGGCCTAGACGCTTCATCAGACCCTTGTTCGCTCCACACTGCCCTCCAACCCCACCACACCCGGCACCTTCCCCTGCAACCGCAGGAAATGCTATACTTGCCCCCACACCTCCTCCCTCACCCCTATCCCAGGCCCCAAGATGACACTCCACATTAAGCAGAGGTTCACCTGCACATCTGCCAATGTGGTATACTGCATCCACTGTACCTGGTGTGGCTTCCTCTACATTGGGGAAACCAAGCGGAGGCTTGGGGACCGCTTTGCAGAACACCTCAGCTCGGTTCGCAATAAACAACTGCACCTCTCAGTCGCAAACCATTTCCACTCCCCCTCCCATTCTTTAGATGACATGTCCATCATGGGCCCCCTGCAGTGCCACAATGATGCCACCCGAAGGCTGCAGGAACAGCAACTCATATTCCGCTTGGGAACCCTGCAGCCCAAAGGTATCAATGTGGACTTCACCAGCTTCAAAATTTCCCCTTTCCCCACCGCATCCCAAAACCAGCCCAGTTCGTCCCCTCCCCCCACTGCACCACACAACCATCTTCTTTTCTCTCCATCTTCGGTCGGCCTCCCCCTCTCTCCCTATTTCTTCCAGAACCCTCACCCCATTCCCCTCTCTGATGAAGGGTCTAGGCCCGAAACGTCAGCTTTTGTGCTCCTGAGATGCTGCTGGGCCTGCTGTGTTCATCCAGCCTCACATTTTATTATCTGTGCTTTCTATCAATATGGATCTGTAAATCAGGCAGCTTTGGGATTTTGCATAAATCTTTTTAAAATCTTTAACTTGTATGATGACTCCAGGGATAGTGGAGCTTGATTTCCAGTGCAGTACCCGAGTGAGTTGTGAGGAAGTTTGCAGCCTCAAACTTACATAATAAATTACATTACAAACATATTATAATTCTGAATATAATAATACACTAAGAGTAGATTCTGATGGTCATTATCAAATTGTTTCACTTCACACCCTGTTCCTCACTGATGTTCCACCCAGGTTTTCATACCTTCTGCATTTTACACGAGTTGAATGATCAGTTAAAGAATTCAGTTGCTGATCTCCAATCCTTTGTAGGAGCTTCAAATCTCCTCCCTGAATTTTTGATATTTTGTTCTGTCATAATTCAAAATGGATGAATATGGGTGATGATGGTATAGTGTAGGGGGAGGGGCTTAGATTAGTTCACAGGTCGGCGCAACATCAAGGGCCGAAGGGCCTGTTCTGCGCTGTACTGTTCTATGTTCTGGACAATAGACAATAAACAATAGGTGCAGGAGTAGGCCATTCGGCCCTTCGAGCCAGCATCACCATTCATTATAATCATGGCTGATCATCCACAATCAGTATCCTGTTCCTGCCTTATCCCCATAACCCTTGATTCCACATAAAGATATTGAGGTTCTAGTCAAGAATAAAAGAGTTTTTTTTAGATATAGACAATTAGGTTCAACTAAATCTGTTAATCACTATAAAGAGTATATGGCATTCTTTAAAAGAGAAATTAGGAAGGCAAAGAGGGGATATTAGATAACATTGGCACATAATGTTAAGGATAATCCAAACAGAGTCTACAAATACATTAAGAGTAAGACGGTAACTTGTGAAAAGGCTGTACCCTTTGAAGATCAAAGAGGTCGAATTTGTGTTGAACCCCAGGAGATGGGAGAGACAGTAAATGAATATTTCCTGTCAGTTTTTAGTGTGGAGAAAGAAATGTAGTCTAGACAAGGAAGAGAAATAACCTTTGATTTTTAAACAGTTCATATTACAGAAAAGAAGTATGGGAAGTCTTAGAGAATGTAAAGGTGTATAAATCTCTGAGACTTGTTCTAGTGCATCCCAGAAAGTTTTGGGAAGTAAGGGAGGAAATTAAAAGACCCCTTGTAGAAATATTTGCATCATCTACAATTAGGGGTGAGGTGCCTGATGATTGGAGAGTTGTTTTTTCTTTGTTCATTCACAGGATAAGGGTGTCGCTGGCTAGGCCAGCATTTATTGCCCATTCCTAATTGCCCAGAGGGCAGTTAAGTGTGGGTCTGGAGTCACATGTAGGTCAGACCAGGTATGGATGGAAGTTTCCTTCCTTAAAGGGCATTAGTGAACCAGATGGGTTTTTCCATCAATCGACAATGGATTCACAGTCATCATTACATTCTTAATTCCAGATATTTATTGAATTAAATTCCACCATCTGCTATGGCAGGATTCGAACTCGGGTCCCCAGAACTTTATCTGGTTCTCTGGATTAATCATCCAGTGATATTACCATTCGGCCATCATCTCCCCCTCGCTAATGTTGTACCTTTGTTTAAGAGAAGTTGTAAGGAGAAACTGGGGAACTGTAGACATTGTGAGTCTGACTTTGATTGTGGGTAAATTGTTGGAGGTGATTATAAAAGATAGGATTTATTAACATTTAGAGGGGCAAAATTGATTAGGGATAGTTAGCATGGTTTTGTGCGAGGAAAATCATGCCTCACAAACTAGATTTGAGTTTTTTGAGAAAGCTACCAAAAAGATTCATGATGGCAGAACAGTAAGCCTTGTTTATTTGGATTTTAGTAAAGCCTTTAACAAGGTTCCACATGATAGACTAATTCGTAAAGTTAGGTCACATGGGATTCAGGGTGAGCATGCCAATCGGATACATAATTGTCATAATGGCAAGAGAAGAGAGTAATGGTGGAGGGTTGCTTTTCAGACTGGAGGCCTGTGACCAGTGGTGTTCCATAGGGATCAGTACTGGATCGTCTTTTGTTTGTCATTGATACGAATGACTCGGGTAAGCATATAGAAGGCATGGTAGGCGAGGTTTGCAGATGACTCCAAAATTGGTGGCACTGTAGATAGTGAAGGTTTTCAAAGAACAAAGGGATCTTGATCAATTGGGTCAATGGGCTGCAAAATGGTAAATTGGGTTCAATCTAGATAAATGTGAAGTATTGCATTTTGGTAAAACAAACAAGGGTAGGGCTTATACAATTAATGGTAGGGCCTTGGGTAGTGTTGTGGAACAGAGGGACCTGCGTGCAGATACATAATTCTTTAAAGTTTCTGTAACGTATATATTGTTTGGTTAAAAAGGCATTTGGCACATAGAACATAGAACATAGAACATTACAGCACAGTACAGGCCCTTCGGCCTTCGACGTTGTGCTGACCTGTCATACCGATTTGAAGCCCATCTAACCTACACTATTCCATGTACGTCCATGTGCTCATCCAATGACGACTTAAATGTACCTAAAGTTGGCGAATCCACAACCGTTGCAGGCAAAGCGTTCCATTCCCTTACTACTCTCTGAGTAACGAAACTACCTCTGACATCTGTCCTACATCTTTCACCCCTCAATTTAAAGCTATGTCCCCTCGTGCTCGCCGTCACCATCCTAGGAAAAAGGCTCTCCCTATCCACCCTATCTAACCCTCTGACTATTTTATATGTTTCAATTAAGTCACCTCTCAACCTTCTTCTCTCCAACTAAAACAGCCTCAAGTCCCTCAGCCTTTCCTCGTAAGACCTTCCCTCCATACCTATGTTCTAAAAGTTCCCTAAGGCAAATCCAAAGAGGCTGCAATAATGAAGATGTTTCATATACATTCTGTGTTAATGATAGGCTTACAGAGTTTAGTTTTATTCATTGATTATGGGTGGATATGATACTTGTCTGAGGTATCTAATGATATAGGTTAGGTCAGGCAGACAGTTAGGCCTAACGACTGTTAAACATACCTAGAGGTGCACTTTATAAAATTACTTTGTCAGTGCCTGACTGTCTGGTACATGGTTACAGCATATAATGAGCATTCTCAGTCCTGTAGGTACTGGAACATGTTAGCCAGGAATACAGTAAATTCTGGAGCACAAGTCTTCCAGATTGTTGTCAAAATGTTGTAAGAGCTAGTAACATTTGCAGTTTCAAGTGCCTTCAGCAGTTACTTGATTTCATGTGGAGTGAATCGATTTGGCTAGAGACTGACATCTGTGATTCTGGGAGCTTCTGAAGGAGGCAGTGATTGATCATTCACTCAACACTTGGAAGCATGGACTGGGAGCAGTTGTTCCATGGTAAGGGAACTATAGACATGTGGAGATGGTTTAAGGAACAGTTGTTGGGAGTGATGAGTAAATATGTCCCTCTGAGACAGGCAAGACGGGGTAAGATAAAGGAACCTTGGATGACGAGAGCGGTGGAGCTTCTAGTGAAAAGGAAGAAGGTAGCTTACATAAGGTGGAGGAAGCTAGGGTCAAGTTCAGCTAGAGAGGATTACATGCAGGCAAGGAAGGAGCTCAAAAATGGTCTGAGGAGAGCCAGGAGGGGGCACGAGAAAGGCTTGGCAGAAGGAATCCGGGAAAACACAAAGGCATTTTACACTTACGTGAGGAATAAGAGAATGGTCAAAGAAAGAGTAGGGCCGATCAGGGATAGCATAGGGAACTTGTGTGTGGAGCCTGAGGAGGTAGGGGAAGCCCTAAATGAGTTTTTTGCTTCTGTCTTTACGAAAGAAACGACCTGTGTAGTGAATGAAACCTTTGAAGAGCAGGTGTGCATGCTGGAATGGATAGAGATAGAGGAAGCTGATGTACTGAAAATTTTGTCAAACATTAAGATTGACAAGTCGCCAGGCCCGGATCAGATTTGTCCTCGGCTGCTTTGGGAAGCGAGAAATGCAATTGCTTCGCCACTTGCGAAGATCTTTGCATCCTCGCTCTCCACTGGAGTCGTACCTGAGGACTGGAGAGAGGCAAATGTAATTCCTCTCTTCAAGAAAGGAAATAGGGAAATCCCCGGCAATTATAGACCGGTAAGTCTCACGTCTGTCGTCTGCAAGGTGTTAGAAAGGATTCTGAGGGATAAGATTTATGACCATCTGGAAGAGCATGGCTTGATCAAATACAGTCAACACGGCTTTGTGAGGGGTAGGTCATGCCTTACAAACCTTATCGAGTTTTTTGAGGATGTGACTAGTAAGGTTGATGAGGGTCAAGCTGTGGATGTGGTGTATATGGACTTCAGTAAGGCATTTGACAAGGTTCCCCATGGAAGGCTCATTCAGAAGGTCAGGAGGAATGGGATACAGGGGAACTTAGCTGCTTGGATACAGAATTGGCTGGCCAACAGAAGACAGCGAGTGGTAGTAGAAGGAAAATATTCTGCCTGGAAGTCAGTGGTGAGTGGGGTTCCACAGGGCTCTGTCCTTGGGCCTCTACTGTTTGTAATTTTTATTAATGACTTGGACGAGGGAATTGAAGGATGGGTCAGCAAGTTTGCAGACGACACAAAGGTCGGAGGTGTCGTTGACAGTGTAGAGGGCTGTTGTAGGCTGCAGCGGGACATTGACAGGATGCAGAGATGGGCTGAGAGGTGGCAGATGGAGTTCAACCTGGATAAATGCGAGGTGATGCATTTTGGAAGGTCGAATTTGAAAGCTGAGTACAGGATTAAGGATAGGATTCTTGGCAGCGTGGAGGAACAGAGGGATCTTGGTGTGCAGATACATAGATCCCTTAAAATGGCCACCCAAGTGGACAGGGTTGTTAAGAAAGCATATGGTGTTTTGGCTTTCATTAACAGGGGGATTGAGTTTAAGAGTCGTGAGATCTTGTTGCAGCTCTATAAAACTTTGGTTAGACCGCACTTGGAATACTGCGTCCAGTTCTGGGCGCCCTATTATAGGAAAGATGTGGATGCTTTGGAGAGGGTTCAGAGGAGGTTTACCAGGATGCTGCCTGGACTGGAGGGCTTATCTTATGAAGAGAGGTTGACTGAGCTCGGTCTCTTTTCATTGGAGAAAAGGAGGAGGAGAGGGGACCTAATTGAGGTATACAAGATAATGAGAGGCATAGATAGAGTCGATAGCCAGAGACTATTTCCCAGGGCAGAAATGGCTAGCACGAGGGGTCATAGTTTTAAGCTGGTTGGTGGAAAGTATAGAGGGGATGTCAGAGGCAGGTTCTTTACGCAGAGAGTTGTGAGAGCATGGAATGCGTTGCCAGCAGCAGTTGTGGAAGCAAGGTCATTGGGGTCATTTAAGAGACTGCTGGACATGCATATGGTCACAGAAATTTGAGGGTGCATCCATGAGGATCAATGGTCGGCACAACATTGTGGGCTGAAGGGCCTGTTCTGTGCTGTACTGTTCTATGTTCTATGTTCTATGTTCTAACACTTCTTGATGAAGATTGTAGCAAATGCATCATCCTTTTCATTTGCATTGATGTGCTAGGCTGTCCCATCACTGACGACGGGGATATGCATGAAGTCTCATCCTCTATTGAATTGTTTATTTGTCCACCACCATTCACAACTGGATATGAAAGGACTGGAGTCTTTAGATCTGTTCCATTGATTGTAGGATTGTTTAGATATGTCTATTGCATGATGCTTCCAGTATCATTGTTGTTTCTGGTGCCTAGGTCAATACCAGGTGACCTGCCCATTTTCCATTCTTCTACAGACTTTGCTGCAATTTTAACAGTTTGCTCAGCTATTTCAGGGAACATTGCTATGCATCTAAATCACGTGTATTATAGATCAAGTTAAAACAGAAGGTTTCCTTCCCTAAGCTCTTTAATGAAATTAGGACATTAATGAACCCAGCTCGTCCCTGCCTCCATAACCTGTTCTTCCTCTCACCTATCCCCTTCTCCCACCTCAAGACTCACCTCCATTTCCCACCTATTAACCTCATCCCGCCTCCTTGACATGTCCGTCCTCCCCGGACTGACCTATCCCCTCCCCACCTCCCCACCTATACTCTCCTCTCTACCTTTCTTCTCTATACATCTTCGGTCCGCCTCCCCCTCTCTCCCTATTTATTTCAGAACCCTCTCCCCATCCCCCTCTCTGATGAAGGGTCTAGGCCCGAAACGTCAGCTTTTGTGCTCCTGAGATGCTGCTTGGCCTGCTGTGTTCATCCAACTTCACACTTTGTTATCTTGGACTCTCCAGCATCTGCAGTTCTCATTATCTCTGGTTCACTAATGTCCTTCTCACCTGGTCTGGTGACTCCAGACCTGCAGCAATGTGGTTGACGCTTAACTGCCCTATGAAATGGCCTAGCAAGCCACTCAGTTGTACCAATTTCTACAAAGGCTCAAAGAAATGAAACTGGGCCGATCACCTGGCATCGATCTAGGCACCGGAAAAGACTACGGCAGACACAGCCATGTCGACTGTTAATATCTGGGGGTTAGTGCCAAATTTGGGGGAACTGTCTCACAGACTAGACAAGCAACAGCCTGACACAGTCATACTCACAAATCATACCTTACAAACAATGTCCCTTACACCAATATCACTATCCCTGGATATGTACTGTCCCACCAGCAGGATAGAGTCAGCAGAGGGGGGTGGCATAGTGGTATGCAGTTGGGAGGGTGTTGCTCTAGGAATCCTCAATATTGACTTGGGGCCCCATGAAGTCTCATGGCTTTAAGTTAAACATGGCAAGGAAACCTCCTGCTGATTACCACGCACCACCCTCCCTCAGCTGATGAATTAGCACTCCTCCATGTTGAACAACACTTAGAGGAAGCATTGAGGATGACAGGAGCACAAAATGTACTCTGGGTTGGGGATTTCAATGTTCACCATCAAGAGTGGCTCAGCAGCAGGACTACTGATGGAACTGATCTGGTCCTAAAGGGCACAGACAATAGACAATAGGCAATAGGTGCAGGAGTAAGTGAATGGTGGTTGACAATTAAACAACTCACTGGAGGAGCAAGATCCACAATTATCCCAATTCTCAATGATGGAAGAATCCAGCACATCAGTGCAAAAGTTAAGACTGAAGCACTAGCAGCAATCTTCAACCAGAAGTGCCAAAGTGGATGATCCATCTCAGCATCCTCCAGTGGTCTCCAGTATTACAGATATCAGTCTTCAGCCAATTCCATTCACTCCACATGATATCAAAAAATGGTTGGAGACACAGGATATTGCAAAGGCTACCGGCCCTGACAATATTCTGACAATAATACTGAAGACTTGCGCTCCCTTAGCCAAGCCGTTCCAATACAGTTACAGCACTGGTATCTGCCCAACAATGTGGAAAATTGCCCAATTATGTCCTGTATACAAAAAGCAGGACAAATACAACTCAGCCAATTACCACCCCATCAGTCTACTCTCGATCATCAGTAAAGTGATGTAAGGTGTTATCAACAGTGCTATTAATCAGCAGCTGCTCAGTGATGCCCAGTTTGGATTCCACCAGGGCCACTCAGCTTCTGATCTCATTATAGCCTTAGTTCGAACATGGACAAAAGAGCTGAATTCCTAAAGTGAGGTGAGAGTGACTGCCCTTGATATCAAGGCTGCTTTGGACCAAGTGTAGCATCAAGGACCCCTAGTAAAACTGGAATCAATAGGTATCAGGAGGCAAATGCTCCGGTGGTTGGAGTCACACCTGACACACAGGAAGATGGTCGTGGTTGTGGGAGGTCAATCATCTCAGCTCCAGGACATCTCTGCAGGAGTTCCTCAGGGTACTGTCCACAGCTCAACCATCTTCAGCTGCTTCATCATTGACCCTCCCTCCATCAAAAGGTCAGAAGTTGGGATGTTTGCCAATGACTGCACAATGTTCATCACTATTCGTGACTCCTCAGATAGTGAAGCAGGTCGTGTTCACATGCAACACGATTTGGACACTATCCAGTTTTGGGGTGACAAGTGGCAAGTGACATTCGTGCCACACAAATGCCAGGCTATGACCATCACCAATTAGAGAGAATCTACCCACCGTCCCATGACATTCAATGGTGTTACCAACAGTCAATCACCCAGTATCAACATCCTGGAGGTTACCATTGACCAGAAACTCAACTGGACTCACCACATTAACAGAATGGCTACAACAGCAGGCCAGAAGCTAGGAATACTGCAGCAAGTAACTCACCTCCTGATTCCTGTCCGCCATTGGCCTGTCCGCCATCTACAAGGCACAGTCAGGAATGTCACTCACTGAGAGATAGCAGGAATTGCCAATGCTGGAGTCTGAGAGAAAGTGTGGAGCTGGAGGAACACAGCAGGCCAGGCAGCATCAGAGAAGTACGAAAGCTGACGTTTCAGGCCTGGACCCTTCTTCAGAAATGGGGGAGGGGAAGGACGCTCTAAAATAAATAGGGGGCGGCGTTGATAGAAGGTGGATAGTGGAGCAGATAGGTGGGAGAGAAGACGGGCAGGCCAAGGATGAGGGGATGAAGCTAGTAAAGGTGAGTGTAGGTAGGAAGTTGGGGGGGGAGGTTGTTGGTCAGTGAGGTGGGCGGACCGGATAGGTAGGAGAGAGGTCGGACAGGTCAAGGAGGCAGGGATGAGAGGGGGTTGCTGGTCCTGGGATGAGTTCAGGGGTGGGGAGATTTTGAAGCTGGTAAAGTCTACATTAGACCATTGGATTGCAGGCTGCTTAGGCGGAATATGAGGTTCTGTTCCTCCGGTTTCTGGTGGTATCGTTGTTACACTGGAGGAGGCATTGGTGTGGACCAGTGAGAGCGTGGCTGGAACTTTTTGTCTTTATTCATGTGTGGGATTGATAAAGTGAGGTCTAATGCTCTTTGGAGTTGCATTAATGCAGCACCCTGAACATGGATAAAATGTCCTGAGGTGCTGCACAGAGAGGTATTCAGAAATAAAGAGATACTGGTTCTAACAGATAGTGGCATTAGGTGAGGTAGTTCAAAACTGGGTAAAACATTGGGTAATAAGAGGACTCCAAAAGGATGGAAATGAAGCTGAACAATGGGGTTTTAGCGAGGGAATTCCACTGAGTGACTCCACATTGCTGAAGGCTTGGTTTCCAATGGTGGACATAAGGGAAGATGGGAGGTGATAAAAGCTAGACTTAATAGTACAATAACATCAAGAAGGGTTTAAAGACTGTACAGCTAACCGAGCTGGGGAGGGTGGAGGCCATGAATGGATTCACACTTAAGGATAGTCATTTTTAATGAGTTGTAAGGTGACCAACAGCAAAATTCTGTGAGCTTGCAGAGATTATAAATGGACAACGGAGTTTTAATTGAGGTAAGATTTATCAATAGTAGCTAATGGGAGGCCAGTTAAGACAGCAATGGAAATGAAAGATGGCAAAGTCATGATTCAGCATTGCAGTAGTTGATGTGCGGAGGTAAGAGTAGAGGAAAGCAGCATGGCTGAAATGGAACTGTGGGTTTTTGAGATTGAGATGATATGGCACATGTTGAGTAGGTCTCACACTGCAAACAATCCAAGTCGCTCCGAGACCTATTCAGAAGCAGAGGACAATCTGGGGACTAAGGCCAAAAAGTCTTGAAGAATGGGTTTCCGTCAGCCAAGCTTGGTATGGGAGATGGTAAGCAGGGCCTAAGGGCATCAGTTGGAGATTTCTTAAGTTTTGAGGGGTTTAGAATGGACAGGACAACCTGTTGGAGGGAGAGGACAAGTGAAGTCAATTTGAAGATTAATCAGTGAAGATGAGTTCAGTGTAGAGTAAGGAGAACATCTTGATGGAGAAATGTAGGGTAGGAAGGTGAGTGACTGGGATTAATAAAAATTTTGAAGGAAAGTGCCAATGTGAAGTCTTAAAAGAAGAGAAAGTTCCAAAAGGGTAGAGACCAAAACATAATTAGATGGATGTGGCCATGACTGAGTAGTATAACATTATGAGGGACTCAGAAAGGGTTGACAGAGGAGTCAATGACCGTGGGCATAGATTTAAGTTAAGGGGTAGAGGTTTATTGGAGATGTGAGAAAAACCTTTTTCACCCAGAGGGTGTAGTTATCTGCAATTCACTGCCTATAAGCATGGTAGAGGCAGAAACAGTCACATTTCAGATATATTTAGATGTGCATGTGATGCCTTAAATACTGCCCCAGCCAATGTTGCTCAGATCCCCTGAATGAATGAAGGCTACAGAAGGCCCTTTATATAGTAAAGTACTGAAGTACTGAAATGAGATGTCCTTCCTTTACCAACAAAACTCTTGTTGAGATTATATTTCATGATTGTATTTAATCTATCAGATCTTTAAGCAAGTCATAGCCAGTCAAAATACTCTGGAGGAGCTTCCTATGTAGCCTGATCCCAATTGGGACTCAATTCCTTGAAACTCTGCCAAATTTGTTCTATTGTTAAAGATGTTCAAATCCTACTTTCTTCAGGAATTCCTAAGAGATCAATCCTGTAGTCTCAAGCTGAACAGTGTTTGGACTTTGGACCTTGGTCTACAGAAAGAAAAAGTTCTCTCCCTACACTTAGTATGAACATCATTTCTTTATCTCCAGTATGCTTCTTTTAGTCATTCCTGGTGAGGTGGTGAATCATTTTTTGTTGTCATTGATAACAACATTGGTTAATTCTGCTGTGAAGGTCTTCACAAGGACGAAATGTGCTTCAGCTGTTTGAGGGACTGCTTTAACCTTTGTCTGACATACAAACAGATGAAGAAGAATGGTAATGAGAATTGTCCCTTATGAATCAGGTCCTGAAGAGATGTCTTTTGAATCAATTGTTCTTAGATCAGTCTTCCTTATTTTCACCTTTAAATTCAGGTACCAGTGTATCAAGCAGTTGGCAACTCCCAGTACGATGTTCCTGCCTTCCAAGGGAAATTTAAGGAGGCACATACATCCCTCACTTCTTCAAGAACACTGTTAGAGATTCAAACCTTTGACAAAAAGAGACTTGAAGATGGGATGGGAGTTAGGAGCAGGATAAAAATGCAAGTAGCTAACGATGTAAATAGTTTATAGGTAGAGTGAACTAGGGTAGAAATGTGGTATTCAGGGTTACTAGTAGTGGACTGTGTCATCAGTAATCTCAGAGGATTTCAGATCACATAAAACTTGGACCTGATGCAAGAAGGTTCTAGTGAATTGCAGTGAAACCATAATTCTGTACCTAGTGTAAGTATGGTGTCCAGCCCCTGTCTGTCAAAAGCATCCAGAATCGGGTTTGATATTTCTACACTAGAGTGCAAGGTGTGCTGCAATGCTGACTGGAAGCAGACTTAACACTCAACCACAAATGCAAATTCTTGCACTTGACTGTCAAGCTTTTCGAACGTATTGTTGAATTATTTAATGTTGGAATTGATCCACAGATGACAAGAACAATCAAAGAGTTTCCACTGAGTTTTAGTGATTTCATGGGGATGCAAAACAATGTCAGAAAGTTTGTGCCCAATCTGAGTCACAATGCAACAACAGAACACATGGTGGCAGAGGGAAGCAGAACTCTTTTGAGAAAATCAAAGAGATAGTAATATCTCCTGATAATGTTGCAATGACCCAGAGCTACACACCAACAATGCTGCAGGTACATATTCTATTGAACTGGGAGTTGTTTTCACTCAGATACAGATGGAAAATATAGACCAGTTCACTATGCAACCCATTCACTGACAGAAATCCAACAATGTGGAAGGAGGCATTAGTTGCTACAAGGGCCTGAGAAAAGTTTCCAGATTATGATCTTAGTCTCCACTTTAAAGTAGATTCAGACCACAAATTCTCGTGACACTATTAAATTCTGAGAGGTCAATAAAAACGCATCCACAATTTTCCAGGCTGAAGACAATGAAGTTGCTTGCAACGAGGATCATGCTCTGGGAAAACAGCAGATGCTTTGTCCCACATCCCTGTGCTAAGGCATGAGCAAGGTGATGTGGCTTTTGTTGTAGAGATGGAAACCTCTACTGCAGTAATGACTGCAACCAAAGCAGCCCTAATTCAGTAACTGAATGAAATCAGAGAAGCACAGAACTCAGATGAAGAATATGCTCAGGTCTAAGAGTACTGCCTCAAAGTCAGCAATACAGTCCCATTCTCAGACAATACATTGGACAGAGAGGAATACGTCTAGCAGGGATGAAGAGGAGGAAGGTTTTTCTCTTCTTTCTGCCGTCTTGTTTTCCTAACTGCTTTCATAGATCTGAGGGGGCAAAAGCAGAACAAAGCCCAAGAACTGGGAGATTATTATGGGTTTAATTGAAAAGCACCAGTGATAAGTAAAAGTCAGAGAATAACAAAAGACTAAAGTTAAGGTAAAGGGAGTATCTTTAAGATTAAGTAATTAGAAAAGTTAGCAAGTTAAATCTGGGCCATGGTGGATGAGGTCAGCTGAGTGTGACCTAAGGAAATCCTGAACCCTATCAGTGTTCTAGATGACCATCTGTGCGGGAAATGCTCCCAACTGCACAAACTTGAGCTCCGTATTTTGGAGCCTGAATGGTGGTTGGAAGTATGCTGGAGCAATTCGGAGAGTTACTTAGATAAAATGTTTAGACAGGTAATCACACTTCAAGTTAAGGGGAGGAAAGAAGGGAATGGGTGACCACTAGGCAATCAAAGAGAATCAGGCAGGTGGAGCAGGGGTCCCCTTAGGTCCTGCTCACAAATCAATTTTCCATTTTGTAGTTGCTGAGGGTACTGGTACCTCCAGTGATTGCAGACAGATCCAAGCTTCTGTCTCCACAAGTGGTCTGACTGTTATGGAAGGGAGGATGAAGAAAGGAACAATAGCGATAGGGCATTCATCAGCTAGGAGAACAGATATGCATTCCTGTGGCCATAGCCATGATTCCGGGATGGTATGTTGCCTCCTTGGTGCCGGGTCAGGGACATCGCTGAGCAATTGCAGGGTATCCTGAAGGACCATGACAAGACAGAAGTCATGGTATACATTGGTTACAATGATATAGGTACAGTTAGGGATGAGATCTTGCATCAAGACTTTAGGGAAGATGGAAGATTAAAAAGCTGGGCTCTAAAGGTTGTAATCTCTGGATTATCCCTGGTGCATTGTGATGGTCAGCACAGACGTAGGAGAATAGGGAAGATGAATTCATGGCTCATGAGTTGTGCAGGATGAAGGGTTTTAGATTCTTGGATCACTGGGACCAGTTCTGTGGCAGGTGGTAACTCACCAAGTGGGAAAGGCTTCACATGAATCTGAACAGGGCCAAAAACCTTGCAGGATTGTTTGTTATTGCTACTTTGAGGAAGTTAAACTAGTTTGACACAGAGAGGGGGCAAAATATTCATTCAATAGAGACACAGCATACATTATTAATAAACAAATCAGGACAGACAAAACTCAGTGATATTGCAATTCAATGGAGTAAGGCAAGGCCAGATGGCCTCCAACATAATGCTAAAGTATTAGAAGTAAGACAGATCCATTAAGGGCATGGATTGACATGTTCAATTGTGATGTTGTTGCCAATCACAGATGAGGTTCAGAGAGGACAGGACTGGCAAATCAACATTCAGGATACAGGATCTTCAGACAGGACAGGATAAAAGAGTAGGTGGATGTTCCACCAATAATTATGGAGTCAGTTACTGCAGTAAAGTGGGGCAATATCTTGGAAGGGTCTTCAATTGAAGCTTTTTGGGTGGAGCTTAGTAATAAAAACAGGAGCAGTCACATCACTGCGAGTGTATTATAGACTCCTAAACAGTCAGCAGGCAATAGAAAAACAGACATATAGACAATTCACAGAGGCATTTAAAAAACAATAATGGAGTAATTCTAGTAGAGGATTTCAACTTGCCCAGCCGTAGCATAAAGGCTTTAGAGGGGAGAGATTTCTTGATATGTATTCAGGAGAGCTTTTTAAGTCAATATTGTGCATTTTAAGTTTGTTATGGAAAAGGAAAAGATGTCTACGAGAAAGGATTTTGGATTGGAGGAAGGCAGTTTTTATTAAAGTAAGGCAGGATTTGGCCAAAGTAGTCTGGGAACAGTTACTTCTGGTTAAATCTATAGCAGTACAGTGGTGGAGGGAATTTCAAAAGATAATTGGCAAGAGTACAGATGTTCTGTTATGGTGTAACATAGGAGTAACATCTGATGTCTAGAATGTCTAGGAATATTCAAGACAACATAAAAGGGAAAAGAGAGGCTTTTTACAGGTACAAGAGGACCAGGTCAATACAAGACGTGGTGGAGTGTAGAAAATGCCAGAGAAAACTGAAGAAAGCAATTAGGAGAATGATTACGGGAGGCAATGGCAAAATGGTATTACCGCTGGACTGTTATTCCAGAGACCTAGATAACATTCTGTGGACCCAGGTTTGAATACCACCACAGCAGGTGGAATTTGAATTCAACAGATATCTGAAATTAAGAATCTAACGATGGCCATGAATCCATTGCCGATTGTTGGGAAAAACCCATCGGGCTCATTAATGTCCTTGAGGGAAGAAAACTGCCATCTTTAATAAGTCTGGCCTACATGTGATCCACAGCAGTGACTCTGAACAATTAGGGATGGGCAATAAATGAGTAGGGAAAAAAGGGAAGGTTGAAAACACACCAGCAGGTAAGATTAGGGAGAATCACAATATATTTTATAAGGGTAACAAGACAACCAAGAAAGAGTAAGGCCCATTAGGGACCAAGGGTGTACTCTGTCTTCACTTTGGAGGAGATGGTTGTGAGTTCAAGAGAAGAGGTACTGTAATGTCCTTAGGCAGTTTGACAAAGGTGGTGAGGGGAAATTGGAGGTTTTGGCAGGATTAATAGTGGACAAATCCTGAGGTCCAAGTAAATTGTGTTCCCGGCTGCTGTCAGAGATAAGGGAGGGAATTATAACGGCTCTGACCCAAAGTTTTAACTCCTCCTTCAAAAAAATGCCAGGTATAGACCAGCGAACCACAGACAAGTGAGTGTCACATCAGTTTCAAGGAAACTCTTGAAGAAAATTCTGAAGGAGAGAATTAATCTCCATTTAGAGAAATAGGGTTTGATCAGGGTTAGTCAGCATGGCAGAAGAAGGTCATGCCTAACAAATCGTTTGATGTTTTAGAGGAGGTGACCAAGTGTGTAAATGAGGTTAGCGTAGTTGAAGTTGATTATAGATTTCAGCAAGGCCTTTGATAAGGTCCCATGTGGGACACTGTTGAAGAAAGTAAAAACATATGGGATCCAGGATAACTTGGCAAGTTGGACCCAAAATTGCCTTACTGACAGGGCACTGAGGATAGCAGTAGAAAAGGCTGTTTGTGTGACTGGAGGTTGGTGTCCAGTTGTGTACTACAGGAATCAGTGCTTTGTCACTTATTGTTCATGAAATAGATCATGATATGGATGGGAAATGGGTTCTGTTTGATAAGTAAGTTTTTGGATGACATGAAGGTTTTGGCCAGCCAGTTGACAGTGAAGAAAAAGGCTTTGATGAAGGTATAGATGGTTTCTTCAGATAGACCGATCAGTGGAATATGTATTTATGTATTTAAATATGCATTTAACTCTGATAAGTGTGAGGTGATATACTTTGGAAGTAGTAATAATACAAGGGAGTACTCAATGAATGGCAAGGCACTAAGAAGTTCAGAGGAACAGGTGATCTTGGGTGCTTGTCCACAGATCCCTGAACAGGACAGATTAATAGGGTAGTTAAGAAGGCATTGGGGACACTTGCCTTTATCAGATGTGGCATAGATAATAAGAGCAGGGAGATTGTGTTGGAACTGTATAGGACTTTGGGTTAGGCCACAGCTGGAGTAGTGTGCAGTTCGAGTCACCACACTATAGGAATGATGTAATTGCACTGGAGGGAATGCAGTTGAAATTCACTGAGATGTTGGAACAGTTATAGTGTCACAGAGTCATGCAGCATGGAGACCGACCCTTCAGTCCAACCATTCCATGCCGAACATAATCCCAAACCAAACTAGTCCTACCTGCATGCTCCTGGCCCATATCCCTCCAAACCTGCCCTATTTACATACTTATTTAAGTATCTTTTAAATGCTGTAACTGTTTCCATATCCACCCCTTCCTCTGGAACTTCATCCACATACAAACCATCCTCTGTGTAAAACATTTCTTTTTGAAGTCTCTCTCTCCCCACCTTAAAAATGTGTCCCCTAATCTTGAAATCGTCATCCTAAGGAAAAGACACCTTTTATTAATCCTATCTATACCCCTCATAATCTTATAAACCTCTATAAGGATGCCGTTCAACCTCCTATGCGCGTGTGAAAAAAGTCCCAGCCTATCCAGCCTTTTTTATGACATCCTGGTAATTCTCTTCTGAGCCCTCTCTAACTTAATAATTTCGTTCCTACAAAGAAAAGCTGGATAAACTCAGATTACTTTCTTTAGACCAGAGAAGTCTAAGAAGGGGACTGATAGAGGTGTACAAGATTATGAGAGCCAGGGGCAAGATGGCTGGGAAGCAACAGCTCCCGTTGAAGGCTCAAAAATGAGGGGCATACTTTTAACGTGAAATGCAGTGAGTTTAGCAGGGATTTAAGGAGAAATGTGAACAACTAAGGCATACTTAAGAAAAGTTTGATAATTCATAACAGGCAATGAGCAGTTCTCATAAGAGGCAAATCCATACTGAGTTAGCACTTCTTTGATCATTTCTGCCAGGTATGCCGAGTGGTTTCCCCTTGATGACATTGTGACAAATCCAACCTCTTTTTGGATCCCTCTAGATCTATAGCACAGGTTGCTGGGTTACTTAATGATATCCAAGTTCATTCATGATATTTCCCCGCATTACAAAGTCACATTAAGGAGTGTGTCAGATTGTCCCCACGTTTGGGTATATGAAGCAATACAGCAATGTAATGCCAACCTTTATTACCATCACAGATTCGCAAGACATGTTTGGTGAGAATGAGCTTTCTGAGATGACACAGAGATATTTTCTCCCCTTCATTTACTCAAGCCACACAGTCAATCCGGGGCTCTATGAACATCTAATTGCAACATATTTGTAATAACCATAAACAGGAACCAGCAAGTACATGCTGAACAAAAGGCTGCTTTATTCCTGGTGCTGCCTCATGATCTATCCTGTCTGTAATCTGGTTGATAATACATTGAAAGGACGTCAATACTTAGATGGTGCTCAGGGCTACCTATGCTACCTACTGTTCTAATCCAATCTCTTCTTGATCCTGGTATTCCTGTCCTACTATTATCTTGTCTTTTCCTGGAGGAACTTAACTGCACCTCCATTTCTGCTTTCGAGGGTTTTAACAGTTGCCACTCCTGCTGCATAGTCTGCTCCTGCTAACTCTATCTAAATTGTCTCTGGAGTAGGTGGTCAAAGAGCCGCTGGGTTATTCTATCGCACGAGGATGGCACCTGTATGTTCCTATATCTTGGTACTAAAATAACTATTGCTTCAGTTTCTTCTAAAACTAACCTTATTCCCCCGTATCACTTTGAGATTTGTTACACTGTGGCTCTGAGGTAGTTCTGGGGGTCGTGTCAGTGGTAGTTATTGGGCCATCTCATTTCAATTTGCTGCATCCTGGCCCATGGCATCTACCCAAATTGTCCCCATCTTCCCTGGGTGCATTTGGCTTTATGATATGTTTTGGCTTACACTCTACTCTACTCCACTCAACTGAGCTGTCAAGTACTATAGGTCTCAGGTCCAATCCTCAAGGTTTACTTTTGTCTCAGACCACATAAAAAAATCATCACTTTTTCACCTACCAGAGCCGTTGCCTGAAAAAAGGGGTGGATACCAAAACTCAATAAAAAGATCCACATCTCGACATTAACAGACTGTCAGTGACTTCACTTCAAATCGGAAAGGAGATGACACAACTCACATGTTATCAAGATAACACAGTGTGAAGCTGGGTGAACACAGCAGGCCAAGCAGTATCAGAGGAGCAGGAAAGCTTGACGTTTCGAGTTGGGACTCTTCTTCAGAAATGGGAGAGGGGAAGGGGATTCTGAAATAAATGGGGAGACAGGGGGAGGTGGATAGAAGCTTCTTCACTATCCTGTCTACCTGGGATTCCACTTTCAAGGAACTAGGAACTCGAACTCCAACGTCTCTTTGTTTGGCAACACTCCCCAGAACTTCACAATTAAGTGCATAAGTCCTGCCCTGATTTGCCTTTCCAAAATTCAGCACCTCACATTTATCTAAATTAAGCTTCATCTCAGCCCATTGGCCCATCTGATCAAGACCCCATTGTATTCTGAGAAATATGAGAGGTACATTCATAAGTCTGATAACAGCAGAGGAGAAGCTGTTCTGAAATCTGTTGGTATGTGTATTCAAACTTCTGTATTTTCTGCCCAATGGAAGAGGGTGGATGAGGTTTTTGGTTATGTTGGCTGCTTTCCTGAGGCAGCAGGAAGTCTAAATGGAGTCAGTTGTCTCAGCAGCAAGAGGAGCGGGAGCATCGACCAGGTAGCTGCCGGGAAGGTGAGTCAATGTTTTTAAAACTTGCCATGAATAGACGGAGTGTACGCTGAGCAGGATGGACACCGGACTGCTGAGTAAGTGAGGTAATATATTTGTGTGGTTGCGTTGCCTGAAACACTACTCGGGTAGTGTCTCCCACCCATCCTCCTCCTCTAACCAATAAAAAGGGTTCTGTGCATCAGATTGGTAAGGTAACTAGTTTATTTTTTATGCTTTATTTTTCAATAGTCTCTTTGGGAATTTAGAATAATGGGAATGGCGATCAGGGCAGTTGAATGTTCCTCCTGAAAAATGTGGGAGGTAAGAGTCACCACTAGTGTCCCTGCTGAGTACATCTGCGGGAAGCAAACCCAACTCCAACTCCTCGAAAACCGTGTTAGGGAACTGGAGCTGGAGCTGGATGAACTTCGGATCATTCGGGAGGCAGAGGGGGTTATTGAGAGGAGTTACAGGGAGGTAGTCACTCGTCAGGTACAAGAAAAAGGCAGATGGGTTACAGTCAGAGGTCGGAAAGGGAACCGGCAGGCAGTGCAGGGATCCCCTGTGTCATTCCGCTCAACAATAAGTATACCATTTTGGATACTGTTGGGGGGGGGGGGGGGGGGGGCGGAACTTACCAGGGGAAAGCAGTGGGGCACAGGTATCTGGCACAGATTCTGTCCCTGCTGCTCAGAAGGGAAGGAGGAAGAGGAGCAGAGCAGTAGTCATTGGGGACTCCATAGTTAGTGGGACAGATAGGAGGTTCTGTGGGGACAAGAGAGACTCACGGTTGGTGTGTTGCCTCCCAGGTGCCAGGGTTCATGATGTCTCTGATTGTGTTTTTGGGATCCTTAAGGGGGAGGGGGAGCAGCCCCAAGTCATGGTCCACATAGGCACTAATGACATAGGCCGGAAGAGAGATGGGGATTTAAGGCAGAAATTCAGGGAGCTCGGATGGAAGCTTAGAGCTAGGATGAACAGAGTTATTGTCTCTGGTTTGTTGCCCGTGCCACGTGCTAGTGAGGTGAGGAATAGGGAGAGAGAGGAGTTGAATACATGGCTACAGGGATGGTGCAGGAGGGAGGGATTTGGATTCTTGGATAATTGGGGCTCTTTCTGGGGTAGGTGGGACCTCAACAAGCAGGATGGTCTTCACCTGAACCAGAGGGGTACCAATATTCTGGGGGCGAAATTCACTAAGGCTATTCGGGTGGGGTTAAACTAATTCAGCAGGGGGATGGGAACCAAAATTGTAGTTTGAGTATAGAAAAGGTTGAGAGGAGGGAGGTCCAAAATAAAGTTTCAGGGACGCAAGATGGCATCGGCAAGTAAGAAGTTGTTTTGAAGTGTGTCTACTTCAACGCCAGGAGCATCCGAAATAAGGTGGGTGAACTAGCAGCATGGGTTGGTACCTGGGACTTCGATGTTGTGGCCATTTCAGAGACATGGATAGAGCAGGGACAGGAATGGTTGTTGCAGGTTTCGGGATTTAGATGTTTCAGTAAGAACAGAGAAGACGGTAAAAGAGGGGAAGGTGTGGCATTGTTGGTGAAGGGCAGTATTACAGTTGCAGAAAGGATGTTTGGGGACTCGTCAGCTGAGGTAGTATGGGCTGAGGTGAGAAATAGGAAAGGAGAAGTCACCCTGTTGGGAGTTTTCTACAGGCTTCTGAGTAGTTCCAGATATGTAGAGGAAAGGATAGCAAAGATGATTCTTGATTGGAGTGAGAGAAACAGGGCAGTTGTCATGGGGGATTTCAACTTTCCAAATGTTGACAGGGAACACTATAGTTCGAGTACTACAGATGGGTCAGTTTTTGTCCAGTGTGTGCAGGAGGGCTTCCTGACGCAGTATGTAGACAGGCCAACAAGGGGCGAAGCCACATTAGATTTGGTACTGGGTAATGAGCTTGGCCAGGTGTTAGATTTGGAAGTAGGTGAGCACTTTGGTGATGGCAATCACAATTCTGTTATGTTTACTTCAGTGATGGAAAGGGATAGGTGTATACCACTAGGCAAGAATTATAGCTGGGGGAAAGGCAATTACGATGAGATTAGGCAAGATTTAGGAAGCATAGGATGGGGAAGGAAGCTGCAGGGGATGGGCACATTAGAAATGTGGAGCTTATTCAAGGAAAAGCTCCTGTGTGTCCTAGATAAGTATGTACCTGTCAGGCAGGGAGGAAGCTGTAGAGCGCAGGAGCTGTGGTTTACAAAGGAAGTGGAATCTCTGGTCAAGAGGAAGAAGAAGGCTTATGTTAGGATGAGATGTGAAGGCTCAACTAGGGCACTTGAGGGCTACGGGGTAGCCAGGAAAGACCTAAAGAGAGAGCTCAGAAGAGCCAGGAGGATACATGAGAAATTGTTGGCAGATAGGATCAGGGTAAACCCTAAGGCTTTCTATAGGTATTTAAGGAATAAAAGAATGACGAGAGTAAGATTAGGGCCAATCAAGGATTGTAGTGAGAAGTTGTGTGTGGAGTCAGAAGAGATAGGGGAAGCACTAAATGAATATTTTTCGACAGTATTCACTCCAGAAAACGACAATGTTGTCGAGGAGAATACTGAGATACAGGCTACTAGACTAGGTGGGAATGGGGTTCACAAGGAAGAGATATTAGAAATCCTACAGAGTGTGAAAATAGATAAGTCCCCTGGGCCGGATGGGATTTATCCTAGGATTCTCTGGGAAGCCAGGGAGGAGATTGCTGAGCCTTTGGCATTGATCTTTAACTCGTCATTGTCTAGAGGAATAGTGCCAGACGACTGGAGGATAGCAAATGTGGTTCCCCTGTTCAAGAAGGGGAGTAGAGACAACCCTGGTAATTATAGACCAGTGAGCCTTACTTCAGTTGTTGGTAAAGTGTTGGAAAAGGTTATGAGAGATAGGATTTATAATCATCTAAAAAAGAATAATTTGATTAGGGATAGTCAGCACGGTTTTGTGAAGGGTAGGTTGTGCCTCACAAACATTATTGAGTCCCTTGAGAAGGCGGCCAAACAGGTAGATGAGAGTAAACCGGTTGATGTGGTGTATATGGATTTCAGCAAGGCGTTTGATAAGGTTCCCCACAGTAGGCTATTGTACAAAATGTGGAGGAATGGGATTGTGGGAGATATAGCAGTTTGGATCAGAAATTGGCTTGCTGAAAGAAGACAGAGGGTGGTGGTTGATGGGAAATGTTCATCCTAGAGTCCAGTTACTAGTGGTGTACTGCAAGGATCAGTGTTGGGTCCACTGCTGTTCGTCATTTTTATAAACAACCTAGATGAGGGCGTAGAAGGATGGATTAGTAAATTTGCAGGCGGCACTAAGGTCAGTGGAGTTGTGGATAGTGACGAAGGATGTTGTAGGTTACAGAGAGACATAGATAAGCTGCAGAGCTGGGCTGAGAGGTGGCAAACAGAGTTCAATGCGGACAAGCATGAGGTGATGCACTTTGGTAGGAGTAACCGGAATGCAAAGTACTGGGCTAATGGTAAGATTCTTGGCAGTGTCGAAGAGCAGAGAGATCTCGGTGTCCATGTACACAGATCCTTGAAAGTTGCCACCCAGGTTGACAGGGCTGTTAAGAAGGCATACCGTGTTTTATTTATTAATAGAGGGATCGAGTTCCGGAACAAAGAGGTTATGGTGAAGATGTACAAAACTCTGGTGCGACCGCACTTGGAGTATTGTGTACAGTTCTGGTCACCGCATTATAAGAAGGATGTGGAAGCTTTGGAAAGGGTGCAGAGGAGATTTACTAGGATGTTGCCTGGTATGGAGGGAAGGTCTTACGAGGAACGGTTGAGGGACTTGAGGCTGTTTTCGTTAGAGAGAAGACGGTTGAGAGGTGATTTAATTGAGACATATAAGATAATCAGAGGGTTAGATAGGGTGGATAGGGAGAGCCTTTTTCTTAGGATGGTGATGGCGAGCACAAGGGGACATAGCTTTAAATTGAGGGGTGAAAGATTTAGGACAGATGTCAGAGGTAGTTTCTTTACTCAGAGAGTAATAAGGATATGGAACTCTTTGCCTGCAACGGTAGTAGATTCGCCAACTTTAGGTACATTTTAGTCGTCATTGGGCTAGCATATGGACGTACATGAAATAGTGTAGGTTAGATGGTCTTCAGTTTGGTATGGCAGGTCGGCACAACATCGAGGGCCAAAGGGCCTGTTATGTGCTGTAATGTTCTATGTTCTATGTTCAGTGGAAGGAAGACTGGTATTTATGATGTACTGGGCAGTGTTCGCAACTCCAATTTCTTGCGGTCTTGCACAAAGTAGTTGCAATACCAATCTGTGATATATCCAGATAGAATGCTTTCTATGGCTGCATAGAACCCCTACAGTGTGGAAGCAGGCCGTTCGATCCACTGAGCCCACACCAACCGCGCAAAGAATATTTCACACAGATTTACCCTCTTATCCTATTCCTGTAACCCTGTATTTGCTTGCCTGCACATTCCTGGGCGCAATGGGCAATTTATCATGGCAAATCCACCTAACCTCTGGATCTTTGATCAGTGTGAAGGAAACTGTAGCACTCAGAGAATGTGCAAAATCCATACAGTCGCTAACATGGAATCGAACCAAAGTCTCTGGTGCTATGAGGCAGCATTGCTAGCCAGTCAGTCAGCATGTTATCCCATAAAAATACGATACACCTATAAAAATTCGTTAAAATCATTGTGGACATTCCAAATTTCCTTCACCATCCAAGGAAGTAGAGATGTTGCTTTCATCACTGCAGCATCGATGTGGATGGACCAGGATCAATGGTGATATTTATTGCAAGGAACCTGATGCTCTCAACCACCTCCACCTCAGCTCCAATGACACAGACGGGGTGTATCCTCCATTCTGGCTCCTGAAGTTGATGACCAGCTCCTTTGTTTTGTTGATATGTGAGGAAGAGATTGTTGTCTTTACACCATGCTACCAAGCTGTCTATGTATCTCTTTCTTACGCTTTGTCTCATCATTGTTTTAAATCCAACCCACAATGGCAATGTCATCAGCAAATTTATAAATGGGGTTCGAGCTAAAGTTGGCTACACAATTGTGAGTGTATAATAACTATAGTAAGGGGCCAAATATGCAACCTTGCAAGGCACTGGTTTTCAGGGCTATTGTGGAGGCGATGTTGTCGCTTATGCTTACTGATTACAGTCAGCAGGTCAGGAAGTCAAGGATCTAGTTACAGAAGGGGTATCAGAGTCCTAGGTCTTGGAGTCTAGAGATGGGTTTTGTTGGAATTATGGTGCTAAGGGCAGAGCTAAAGTCAATAATAGGTGCCTGATGTAGGTGTCCTTGACTGGATGACATCATCATATTGGGTCCAATCTCCAACAAGAATCCTTTCAGAGCCAATACCTAATGCCGTAGTGATTATTCAAGAGTAAAAGACAAAACTGAAACTACTAACAAAGGATAATTTCATATCATGCACAATTACAATTCAAGTCCACTTGTCTTTGAACAAAGAACAAACAACAAAGAAAATTACAGCGCAAGGACAGGCCCTTCAGCCCTCCAAGCCTGCAGTGACATACTGCCCATCACAAATAAAACCCCCTATCCTTCTGGGGACGGTATTCCTCTATTCTCATCCTATTAATTTATTTGGCAAGATGACCCTTAAAAGTCACTATCGTATTTGCTTCCACTATCCTCTGTGTAAAAATCTTGCTTCGTACACCACCTTTAAACCTTGCCTCTCATGCCTTAAACTTATGCTCACTAGTAACTAACTCCTCCATTCTAGGAAAAAGCTTCTCATTGTCCTTTCTGTCCATGCCCTTCATAATCATATAGGCCTCTATCAGGTCTTCCCTCAACCTCTGTCGTTCCAGTGAGAACAACCCAAGTTTCTCCAACCTCTCCTCATAGATAATGCTCTCCATACGAGGCAATATCTTAATAAATCTTTTCTGTATCCTCACCAAAGCCACCACATCCTTCTGGTAGTGTGGCAACTAGGACTGAACACAACATTCCAAATGTGGCCTAACTAAGATTCTATAAAGCTGCAACATCACCTGCCAATATTTAAACTCAATGTCCTGGTCAATGAAAGCAAGCAAGCCGTATGCCTTGTTGACTAACTTCTCCATGTGTGTTTCCACTTTCAGTGACCTGTGTACCTGTACATCTAGACCCCTCTGCCTATCAGTCCTCTTAAGAGTTCTGCCATTTACTGCATAGTGGATGCTGGAAATCGGACTGAAAATTGCTGGAGAAACTCAGCAGAGTTCAAAAGAAGATTCAGATTGGGCTCTTTCCAGATCCAGCCAGGCTTATAGGTTTATCCAGCACTTTCCATTTTTATTTATGATTTCTCCAGTGCTTTGTATAACTGAAGTATAACCTCTCTGCTTTTATATTCATTCTATCAGGACTGCTTATTATTGCTGTACCTGCATACCAACCTTTGTAATCCACGCAGTAGGACATCCTGATCTCTTTGCATTTTGGAACTTTGTAATCTCTCACTATTTAGATAGAATCATAGAATCCCTATGGTGTGGAAACAGGCCATTCAACCCAACAGTCCACACCGACCCTCCAAAGATTATCCCACCCAGACCCATCTCCCTACCTTTTCCCTGTAATCCTACATTTCCCATGATAACACACCTAACCTATACATCCTTGAACACCATGGGCAATTTAGCATGGCCAGTCTATGCAAATCTGCACATCTTTGGGCTGTGGGAGGAAACTGGCGCACCTGGCGGAAGCCCACGCAGACCCAGGGAGAATGTGCAATCTCTACATAGACAGTTGCCAGAGGGTGGAATTGAACCTGGTGTCTGGGGCTGTGAGGCAGCAGTGGCAACCTCTGAGCCACCATGCCACCCATGATATGCTTCTTTTCCAGCCAAGATGTGCTAAGGAACATTTTCCCACATTACACTCTTTTTTTGTTTTATCTTTGCCCATTTGCTAATAATATCAATATGTATCCTTCTCCTGTTCCCTTCATAACTTACTTTCCTATCTATCTTTGTGTTGTCAGCAAATTTAACCACAATACCTCCTTCCATTCCTTTATCCAAATCATTTATATAGTTTCTGAAAATCTGAGTTCCAGCACTAATCCCTGTGGCACGTGTTACACATTGTCAGCTAGAAACTGATCCACTTACTCCTTGCCTGCTCTACCTTCTGTTAGTCAGCCAATTGTCTATCCATGTGAATGCGTTACTACCTACCATGAGCTGTGATTTTCATCAATAGTCTTTAATTGGCTCAATATCAAATATCTTCTATAAATCTTAGTAGAATGCATTCACAAGTCTCTCTTTTCCACAGTGTGTGTTACTTTTTCAAAGAACGTCAATAAATTGACTAGCTGCGTTTTCCGTTTCACAAAACCATGTCATCCCTGCTGAATTCCTTGAATTTTTCTAACAGGTTTGCTAATTTGTCATTAATAATATCGCCTTACATCTTTTCTATGATAGATGGTAAGCCACTGGCCTATAGCTTCCTGTTTTCTGTCTCCCTGCTTTTCCAATTAAAGAGTTACACGTGTTATTTTTCAATCCAATAGAACCTTTCCCAAATCCAAGGAATTTTGGAAAACTAAAAGCAAACTGAACAATTTTCTCATTTGCCACTTCTTTTAAGATCCTATGAGGAAGTTGATCAGAACCCTGGTTCATGCCAGCCTGCAGCTCCAACAATTTACTCAGAACCACTTCTCTAGTGATGTGATTTTCTTCAATTCCTCCCTACCTTTCATTTCCCGATTTACACTCAAATGTTTCTTATGAGGATCAACAAGATTTATGTTTCATAAATCCATAACATTCCATTTCACAATCCGTTTGGCAGTTGTTTGGCCTGTCCTCTTCTCTTTCCCGTCTACCCTATCTATTCCTCTCATAATATTAATAATTTAAATCATGATGCCCACTCAGTGTCCTCTACTCCAATGAAAACAATCCTAGTCCATCAGCGGTAGGATAAAAAATGATATCTTCTAACTAGATTTTTAAAGGTAATCGTTAAGGGTTAAAGGGACATGATGATCTGTGATTGAAACCAAGTGGAAAATTACTGGTTTAGTGCAAGACAGTTGTTTCAACTGTTTTATACAGTTCCAGGACAACTTCCTGCTCTTAAATTCTGAAGAAACATCACTGGAGTGGAAATATTAACTGTGTTTCTCTCACCGTAGATGCTGCCAGACTTGGTGGGTAGACCCTGGTACCACCTACACCAGGGAAGGCCAACTAAACCAAAGACCAATCAGGCCATCCTCAGGTACAAAAGTTCTGCTCAGTGAGAGCTGCCAGCCAATCAGGGGCTGTTGCTTTTAGCTTTGGCTTCCTGCAGATCTCCCTCTGATGTCCAGTCCCTCAATTGGGCAATAGGTTCCGGAGTTTCACCCCACTCAATGCCTATAGCTGCACTGCCCACTGTATGGCAACAGGCCTATTTGTACTGAGTTAAGACCAATTTAGGACCTCAAAATGACCTTAATTGATAGCAGGGCTGGGAGAACTGCTGGAGATTTTCACATCCAGAACATAAATGGAGTGGGGGCAGGAAGATGCAGTATTTGGATATGCCAGATTCCAAACTAAATAAGTGCCTACCCATTCTCCAAGCTCAGCACCATCAACAGAAAACAATTTTTCTCAACAGTGTCAAAGTTGCATGTTTCTCCAACAAAGCACTGCTTCATTGCACTACTTCTGACCACAGCTCCATAAAGAACAAACAGTTATCAGAAAATGATATCATATCTCTCAATCACAAGTGTAAATAGATTGAGGTGACCTTGACCTTTACTGGGCTAATGGTAAGATTCTTAGTAGTGTAGATGAGCAGAGAGATCTCGGTGTCCATGTACACAGATCCTTGAAAGTTACCACCCAGGTTGACAGGGCTGTTAAGAAGGCATACAGTGTTTTAGCTTTTATTAATAGAGGGATCGAGTTCCGGAACCAAGAGGTTATGGTGAAGCTGTACAAAACTCTGGTGCAGCCGCACTTGGAGTATTGTGTACAGTTCTGGTCACCGCATTATAAGGAGGATGTGGAAGCTTTGGAAAGGGTGCAGAGGAGATTTACTAGGATGTTGCCTGGTATGGAGGGAAGGTCTTACGAGGAACGGTTGAGGGACTTGAGGCTGTTTTCGTTAGAGAGAAGACGGTTGAGAGGTGATTTAATTGAGACATATAAAATAATCAGAGGGTTAGATAGGGTGGATAGGGAGAGCCTTTTTCCTAGGATGGTGACGGTGAGCACGAGGGGGCATAGCTTTAAATTGAGGGATGAACGATATAGGACAGATGTCAGAGGTAGTTTCTTTACTCAGAGAGTAGTAAGGCAATGGGACGCTTTGCCTGCAATGGTAGTAGATTTGCCAACTTAAGGTACATTTAAGTCGTCGTTGGACAAGCATATGGACGTAGTGTAGGTTAGATGGGCTTCAAATCGGTGTGACAGTCGGCACAACATCGAGGGCCGAAGGGCCTATACAGTGCTGTAATGTTCTATGTTCTATGAACTCCGAGTTCAGATTTTGAGAAAGAAGAACAGCCCTCATTTGTCCCATCAGTCCAACTCCATCCATGATCACACTTGGATTCTCCCATCAGGCAAATACACCCAATTCTTCAAGTTAAGCTCATGTATCCCATTGCATATTTATAATTCAATCTCCATTATTCATATTTAGCTTTCTGAACCTAATGAGCAGAAGAACATCTCAGCAGCAGAACAGGAATGTAACTATTCTGACCCCAAAACAATAACAGAAAGTTTGAGTTCAAATGTCAAATTCAAACCCAGTGCTCCTTTTAGGCATATCTCGTGATACAAATTATATGCAGTAAGCTGGTAAATGAAGTTTTCTTCTGTTCAGTATTCAGAAAGGATTGTAAACACATTCTAAAAAGAAGTTTCATAGAACAACCAGATACAGTAAAATTTTTTTAGAAACATGAAGTTGGATAAAGAGCTAGGCCTTGACCTACCACCCTTGGAATTGCCGACATTTCTGTTCAGAAATCTTGCGACAAACCTCTAGAGCAGATGAGATTTGAGCCTGGAGGCCTTTTGGCTCAGAGGTGCCACAAGACACCTACTTACCAGAAATAATGCCTCAAATTACTCACATGTGGTCAGTCTCTCAAGCCTGTTCTGAAATTTATTTAGATAATGACTGATCTGCACCTCAATTCTAAAACCCACGCAAGCAGTATTATTCCCTGATTCCTTCATCTGACAAGAATCCAACAATCTCAGACTCGATAACGCTGACTACTCCAGCATCCACTGTCCTTTGGTGTCAGAAAATTCCAAGTTTCTATATCTTCAGTATTCTGAATCCTATTTTTCAAAATAAATAAAGTTCATTCATATTTGAATTTATAATGCATTTAAGATTTATGTAAGAATTAAATACTGCATATTTAGACAGTTGTATATAGTTGCAAATGCTATTTTTGATGCCACCCTAGACTCCTTATAATGTTCTAAAAAGCAGCTCAGCCTCCAGCATCAATAGGTCAAGGCAAATTCTAAGGACAGAATCTCCTCAGATCCTGAATGACGTGAGATATGGTGAGTCTTCTGGGAGAATCATGTGAAGGGCCTTCCTCAAAGGCAAGAGCTGCAAGTTGTATTTTACAGCTTAGTTCCAGATGCTGAGATGAAAGACTTGTTAATGAGCAGTGAGAAACCTACAAACAGGAGTAATCACTCATTATTAGCTTAATTACTACCTAATCTCACTTTAGTGACATGCAGGTTTCCATTGTCCTATTTACTGGATACAAGCCTGATGCCAAGAATTCCTGACACTGAAGTCAAGTGGATACTTGGCAACTCCAGTTCACCACATTCTCCACCAGATGTCCATCTTGGACACCTGGCACTAACATCTCAGGGCACAGTCCGTGAGCAGAAGCCAGAAGCATGCCATGTCTACGAATATTCGCATTTGCTATGTGCCAGCCTCTCCACATCATCATGGCACATCTCTGATCCACTCACAGGACGCATCTGCAATTTACTGCTGCACTTTTTAACATACCAGAAACTATCATTGGAAGGCCATTGTATGGGCACTCCAGCTCACAGACTAGACCAGGCTGCATCTCATGATTGTTCACTTGGTCTCTTCTCACTCACTCACTTTGAGCCTACACAGATGCATCCTGCGCCTTCCCCTGGCTTGCCTTTTAATGTTCTGGCCCTCAGCTGGGCTCAACAGGCACACAGGACTGCTGAAACAGACAAAAACAAAAACTGTAGGAGAAATTCTGGTAGCATATGTGGACAGAAAACGACCATTTCAGATTTTGTTAATCGAATTTAAATTTCCACAGTTGTCATGGGCAGATTTTAACGCGGCTTCAGGCAGCTAAAAGCAAAATACTGCAGATGCTGGAAATCTGAAATAAAAACAGAAAGGAACTTGGTAGAAAAGTTGGATTTGAAACATTAACACTTCTCTCTCCACAGATGTTGCCAGACCTGCTGACTTTCTCCAGCAGTTTCTGTTTTTATCCTCAGAGAACTAACTAACTTGGATTCCTGATTTTCCCGATGTGCCACTTGCCCCCACTGTGGTGAAGCAGTTAATGATAAACGATCAGTAGCCACTTTGTATTCTATTTAGTCATGTTCCTACAGATTGAGTGTTTTCTTTTCCCAATTAAACAAAGCAATACACTCTAAAACAAATTGTGATTCACAATTCCATAATTCAATAAGTACTAATTTCATTTCTCATGCTTTTTACAGTTGTAGCTGCATATGACAGAGGTGACAGATTAGGGTTGTTGGTCCATATTTTCTCATATTTACCAATAACTGGTTTGTTTTAATTGTTTTGGATGGTGCAGAGAGCTCAGACACTTTGCATTTATTCTTTAATTGAAATTAAATTAAATTTGCAAAATCCTGCGGAAACAGATGCATTGATACCTTTACAATTTATTTATACGTCATTTCTTTTAAACAAAAAAGTCACCATTCTTTGAGATGCCGAAGAACACTCTGCCTACTAACAAAAGCTTCTGTTCCTGCTTGAATTGAAGCACACATTGAGCAACATGGGATTTTAATGCAGTAGATAATTTCAAAGACTGCTCTTTCTATTTTTTTAAATCAGTGCATTAGCCCATAATATGCACACAGAGCATTGAAAATTGAAAGGTCATGTAGTGCAGCCACAAGGTTCTTTTTTTTTAATGTGCATTTGTATGAAGGCGAACATTAGTAGCATATGCTTGGCCTTTATATTTACCTTGATCTTCTCACAGAACATAAATCAACATAATGCCCACATTTCTCGGGACTTATTACCATGGCCGTGAGGTGAGGGCTTTTTCAATATGAGTAGTGTAAAAGGTGGGGGGGGGACATATTATTGCAAAGAGGCATTATTGTGCTGGGAATGTATAAACAACTGAGCAGAATAGGGCAACATGTTCATAATGGAAAGTAAAAGCTCTTCATTTTTGTCTTCATTGTCTCCCCTTCCTTTCTAAGCAATGTTCCTTTTTCCTTCTATCAATATAAGGTTCTTCTTGGTAAAATGAAATGCATTCATTCAGCTTGAAAGAGCCTTTTAAAGCAGTATTCAGTACTCACATACCAAGTGAGTGTACCAGAGCGCAGCAACTTTAAGAAGTGCAGTGAGGCAGTGTTCATCTCTCATAGTCAGAACAAGGGGTTTGTTTGCTGTGTGACAGGCAAAGGTTTCCATATTAAGCCGCAAAGAATTAGAAAGATGGGCATCATGATAAGCAGCTCATGTAACTTTTACTCACTTGTCAGCCCTGGCTCTCTGTCTTTTCCTTCACATGATCCTTGGCTAGCTTGTTCTCACACTCTTCTGCGCTCCTGAGATGGGTTGAGGCACCACTATTTAGTCCAGTAAATAGCTTTCTTTGAATCCTACAGCCTTCAGGGAAAAAAAGAGATAATCCGGGATAATGTGGACACAGTTTTCATTTCTTGTCAGCAAATTAAACAGCAATTATCCAAAGTGCAGGAGCAGATAAAACTGAAAGAATGGCAGGAGCATGACAAGTTTGGCTCCCCAGGACTTTTTATGATGGTCACATTAGCCCGGATTTGTTCTATACTAATAAAAGAATAAAAATGCTTTTTCAAGTGATTGGCAGTGCACAGCAAGAGGCAGGCCAGCTGCAACCAGTGGCTGACAATCAGATGCTGGAGCTTTAGAACCTGACAAGCAGAGCACAATTAATTTCTACTTCATAAAGTGTACAATAAATCTGTTTGTTTGTGATTCATAAACATAAGAATTTCACATTCCCCTATTTTCTTAATTAAACATTTTTTTTGGGGACATCACAATGAGCAGGAGCTAAACTGAAGTTTCACGAACAGACTGAAGGAGGTATAAGTATACAATTAAGGGTATATACATTGTCATTCAAAAGAAACTAATGAACCAATCATATGTAAATGTAGGATATTTAACATTCTGAGTCTGTATGTCAATACCAAAAGATCAGTAAATTGTTGAGGGGATGGAATGAATGAGTGAGTGTATTACTTCCATACCATGCACCCACATAATTTATATTTCACAACAGTCATGAAATAACTGCTCCTTTATTTTGTATCATGCTTATACAGGCGAGTCACATAATCATACAGCATGGAAACAGACACTTCGGTCCAACTAGCCCACACAAACCATGCTCCCAAACCAAAATCATCCAACTTGCCTGCATTTGGTTTATATCTCTCCAAACCTTTCCAATTCGTGTCCTCATCCAAATGTAGTTTAAATGTTGCAACTCTATGTGCATCCACGATTTCCTCTGGCAGTTCACTCTACATTTTAACCACTCGTAGTGTAAAAAAGTTGTCCCTTGTGTCCTTTTTAAATCTTTCTCCTCCGACCTAAAAAATATGCTCCATGGTTGCAAATTCCCCCACCCTAGGGAAACGATCCTTGCTATTCACTTTATCAAGCCCCCCATAATTTTTTAACCTCCATAAGGGTAATCCCTCAACTTCCTACTCTCTGGTGAAGGAGGTTCCAGCCTATCCAGTCTTTAAGGTGTTTTCAGATCCATCTGCTTTCCTGATGTGCAGAGTTAAGTGGCTTTTCTCCCCAATGTCCCAACAATATTGCTCATTCAAATGGATTTTGCCTGAAAATTATTGGTGATGAATTAAAATACAAAACACAGTCATTGTCTACATTCACTAGAAAATCGTTTTACTAGAATTGAAATTGTCTGTTTTGTATTTTAATTCATCACCAACAATTTTCAGGCAAAATCCATTTGAATGAGCAATACAGAACCTTCAAATGCAAACTTCACACTTCTAAACACATTCCCACTTACACTCCTTATATTAAACATTTAATTTAGAATCAGACTATAATTGCCTTCACTAATATAATTACGGTCTTAGGTGAATCTTTTAATCAATCTCTCATTCTGTATTCTTATCCAACTGTTGAACACTTGTGTTAGATCGTAACATAAATTTCACCCTCATGATCCACTTATCACCAAGTAATGACTCAGCTGGTTTCCCGTTAATCTTCCCAAGGTTTCTATATTGGTGGGGCCTCGTCCTCAGTGGGTCATGACCCTTCCATACTTACCAGAGCAGGATTGCATCAGAACATGGAAACAAAAGGAGGCTATTAATCATTTCAAGCCTCTTCCACCATTCAGTTAGATCATGGCTAATTATTCATTAAAGCAAAAATTCAATTTCAATCAATGAGTCTGAGCCAAGTCCTGGGACTACTGTAAACGGTTTCTTCGAAATAGGGCAGTCAGCACAACAAGTCTGTGCTCATGATTACTCTTCAACACAGCTTCATAGAGTCATCCAGAGTCATAGAGTCATACAACATTGAAACAAGCCCTTCTGCCCACCGTGTTTATGCTGACCAACAAACAGTGGACTACAGTCATTTCATTTACCCACACTTACTGTGACCTGGCATTTTAAGTACTCTAATGGCCTCCTCCCATCTGCTCACAAATAAGTCTATTACTGTAACCTTTTCCCTCAATTCGTTGCTCAGCACCCCCTTAAATGTATCAATAAGATATCACTCCCTCTATCACCAACGTTCAGTAGCAACAAGGTATGCCATCTACAAGATTCATTGCAGAAATTCACCAAGTCTCCTCAAACAGCACTTTCTAAGCCCACTACCTTTATCATATGAAGGGATGAGGACAGCAGATACATTGGGCTACCAGCAGATACATATTCCCACCAAGTCATTCATCATCCTTACTTGGAAACATCTCACCATTCCGTTAGTATTGCTAGGTCAAAATCCTGGAATTCTGTCCATAATGGGCTGATCTATAGCACATGGATTGTGGTGGTTTAAGAAGGCAGTTCACCATTATCTTCTTAAGAACAAATAGGGATGAGCAATAAATGCTTACCCAGCTAGCAGTGCCCACATCCCATGAATGAATAAAAGGAAAATTATTAGATGAGCTTTGAGGAAGGATAATGTAACCATCATTGCTGACAACATCCAGGATAATGACACGTTCAGGTCTTATGCCCCTCCTCAAATGCCACTTCACACCTATTCCACACTCTGGCAATGTATTGTAAACTGTGCATTGCATGTGACCACAGATCTCAAACATGCACTTAATCTCCCTTGAGACTTCTCCTTGGCATCCTATCCCACTTGGTAGTAGTAATGTCGACTAATTCCGGAAAGAATTGGTAACACTGAATTTACACAAGATGTGCTGGAAATTCGGGCACACACAACCATGACAGTATAAGAACATGGAGGCCCTGTGTCATGTTGTTCAGGTGGTAGTGGTGTAGTGGTTTTTTTCAGTAACTCTGACATCATATGAATGACTATAAATAAAAACTCTGCCACCACCATCAAACCAGGGGATCAATCCTGATTCAAGGAGGAGTGCAGGAGGGCATGCCAGAAACAACACCAAGTGTCAACTTGGTGAAACTACAAAACAAGACTATTTGCAGACAAAAAGGTATAAGCAACTATATTTTGTAAGGGTTAAGCGATTGACAACCAACAGATCAGATCTACGCTCTGCAGTCCTGTCACATCCAACTATGAATGGTGGTGAACAATTAAACAACTCAGTGGTGGTGCAGGCTGCACAAATATCCCTATCCTCAATAATGGGAGACTCGAGTGCATCAATACAACTGAAAAGACTGAAGCATTCGCAACAATCTTCAGCCAGAAATGCTAAGCGGATGATTCATCTTGACATCCTCCAGCATCGCATGTGCTAGTCTTTGGACAATTCAATTCACTCCATGTGATATCAAGAAACAAAGAAGATAGGAACAGTATGTGGACATTTGGCCCCTTGAGCCTGTTTTGCCATTCATCATGATCATGGATAATCATCAAACTCAACACTCTAATCCTGTCCTCCCCATGTACCTTTAGCCCTTTAGCCACAAATGCTATGTCTACCTTCTTCTTGGAAATAGTTGGAGGCACTGATACTGTAAAGGCTTTGGGCCCTGGCAATAGTACTGAAGGCTTATGCTACGACACTGGCAACTACATGATAGTATGGAAAATTGCCCAGGTATGTCTTGGACAAATCCACCATGGCCAATTGCTGCTCGATTTCCATCAAAAGTAAAGTGATAGAAGTCATCAACAGTGCTACCAAACAGCACCTGCATACTGACACCCAGAACAGGTTCCTCCAGGGCCTCTCAGCTACAGGCCTCATTACAGCCTTGGCTTAAACAAAGAAAAAATAGCTGAATTGTAGAAGTGAGGTGACAGTGACGACCTGTGACATCAAGGGCATGTATTTTAGGTGAGTGTGGCATCAAGTGGCACAAGCAAAACTGGAATCATTCGGAGTCAGTAGAAACCTCTCAGCTGGTTGGCTGGCACAAAGGAAGATGGTTGTGGTTATTGGAGGTTATTTATCTCAGTTGCAAGATGTCTCTGCATGTATTCCTAAGGGTAATATCCTTGGCCCATCCATCTTCAGCGGCTTCTTCAATGGCCTTCCTTCCATCATAATGTCAGAAGTGCTCGCAATTCCTCAGATACTCTGGATGTGAGTTTGCTCGCTGAGCTGGAAGGTTAGTTTTCAGACGTTTCATCACCTTATTTTTATTTGAAAAAATATACTTTATTCATAAGATGTACAAAAAATAAAACATATTTATACACCTACCCAGTCATGCAAGCCGCTCCGGGTTACCCGGGGGGTACGTACACCAACTAAAAGAAAAAAAAGCACAGAAAATAACCCGGCAGTCATCTCCCTGCACAGTCCCCATTGGCCCCCTGACCAGTTGGGGAAGGCGCCAGCTGGGCCCAGTTACCAGATAGGGACTTTTTTTCTATTCTGGATGAGGGCTTTCATACGGTGGTCTTTCCCCACCGCGCCTTGGCGGCAGCTGCCCCAAGCTTTAGCGTATCCCTCAGCATGTAGTCCTGGACCTTGGAGTGTGCCAGTCTGCAACACTCGGTCGGGGTCAGTTCTTTCAGCTGGCAGACCAGCAAGTTGCGGGCAGACCAAAGAGCATCTTTCACCACATTGATGGTCCTCCAGGCGCAGTTGATGTTGGTCTCGGTGTGCGTCCCAGGAAACAGCCCGTAGAGCACAGAGTCCTGCGTCACAGAGCTGCTCGGGACGAACCTCGACAAATACCACTGCATCCCCCTCCAGACCTCCTACGCAGAGGCACACTCCAGAAGTAGGTGATCGACGGTCTCCTCCCTCCTGCAGCCGCCTCGAGGGCAGCGTGCGGTAGCGCAGAGATTCCGGGCATGCATAAAGGATCTCACGGGCAGAGCCACTCTCACCGCCAGCCAAGCAATGTCCTTGTGCTTGTTTGAAAGTTCTGGCGATGAGGCATTCTGCCAAACAACTTTGGCAGTCTGCGTGGGGAACCACATGACGGGATCCACCCTCTCCTTTTCCCCGAAGGGTCTCGAGGATACTACGTGCTGACCACTGCCTGACAGCCTTGTGGTCAAAGGTGTTTCCCTTCAAAGATTTCTCTTGGAAGGACAGGTGGTACAGGACGGTCCAACTACTCGGAGCGTTCCGCTGCAACGAGGTCAGGCCCATCCTTCGCAACACCGGGAACAGGCAGAACCTCAGTAAGTAGTGACACTTGGTGTTCGCGTACTGAGGATCTACACACAGCTTGATGCAGCTGCTCACAAAGGTAGCCATCAGGGCAAGGGTGGCGTTCGGTACTCCCTTTCCCCCATTTTCCAGGTCTTTGTACATGGTGTCCCTGCGGACCCGGTCCATCCTTGACCCGCAAATGAAGTGGAAGATGGCCCGGGTGACCGCAGCGGCGCAGGTCCAGGGAATAGGCCAGGCCTGCGCCACATACAACAGTGCCGAAAGCCCCTTGCACCTGACAACCAAGTTCTTACCCGCGATGGAGAGGGACCAGAGCTTCCACCTGCCCAGCGTCTGCTTCAGTTTAGTGATACGCTCCTCCCAAGTCTTAGTGCATGCCCCAGCTCCACAGAACCGAACACCCAGCGCCTTCAGGTAGTCTGTCCTGACGGTGAAGGGGATGAAGGAGTGGTCGTCCCAGTTCCCGAAGAACATGGCCTCGCTCTTACCCCTATTGACTTTGGCACCCAAGGCCAGTTCAAACTGGCCGCAGATGTCCAACAGCCTACTCACCGACCAATGATCGGTGCAGTAGATGGCGACATCGTCCATGTACAGGGAGGTCTTGACCTGAAGGCCTCCGCTGCCTGGGATAGTCACACCCTTCAGGCTCATGTCCTTCCTGATGGATGCGGCGAAGGGCTCCACACAGCACACGAACAAGGCAGGAGAGCGCGGGCAGCCCTGCATGACTCCAGATCTGACGGGCAAACTGTCCGTTCCCACCTGTTGATCGAGACTGCGCTAACGATGTTGGTGTAGAGCAGCCAGATCCAATTGCGGATGCCCTCCCCGAACCCCAATTTGGAGAGGCCGTCCCTCACGTAAGCGTGAGAGACCCTGTCGAAGGCCTTCTCGTGGTCCAGGCTGATGAGGCAGGTGTCCACCCGCCTGTCCTGAACGTAGGCAATCATATCCCTGATGAGCGCGAGACTCTCAGCGATCTTCCTGCCCGGCACAGCACAGGTTTGGTCAGGGTGAATCACCAACTCCAGGACAGACCTGACCCGGTTGGCTATGACCTTGGCCAGGATTTTGTAGTCCACGTTCAATAGTGAAATGGGGCGCCAATTCCTAATTTCTTCCTTCTCCCCCTTCCTCTTGTAAATGAGGGTGATGATGCCCTTCCTCATGGACTTGCACATTTCCCCTGCCTGAAGCGAACTATCGTACACCTCCAGCAGGTCCTGGCGGACCAGGTCCCACAGAGCGGAATACAGCTCGACCGGTAAGCTGTCGCTCCCAAGAGTCTTATTCCTCTCCAAGGACTTCAGGGCTCTGGTCAGCTCGTCCAGGGATATCGGCCGGTCCAGCCACTCCCTCGTGCCGTCGTCTAAGACCTCCGTGATAGATGATAGGAACGACTGGGAGGCCCTGCTGTCCATGGGCTTCGTGTCGTACAGTCCAGCATAGAAGGATCTGCTGATCCTCAAAATGTCGGGCCGAGACGACGTCACCGAGCCGTCGTCCTTCTTCAGCCGGCTAAGCACAGAGCTCTCTTTGTGCACCTTCTGAAAGAAGAAACGCGAGCATGTCTTGTCCTGCTCCACGGAGCGGGCCTGGACCGGGAGATTATCCTGGATGCCTCCGCAGTGAAGAGCGAGGCTTGCTGGCTCCTCACCTCGCGGAGGTCCTCCGTGACATCGACCCCCATCAACTGCAGAAGGAGCAGGTTCTGCACCCTTTTCTGTAGTCACGACAGGTTTCCTCGCCTCTCTCTCGCCTTCCGAACACGCTTGAGGACAAGGTACCTCTTGATGTTCTCCTTCACCGTCTCCCACCAGTCGCCCGGAGACTCAAAGAGGGGTTTCACAGTTCTCCAACCGGCGTACTCCCTCTTAAGCTCCTTGACGTTCTCTGGGATCAACAGAGTCGTGTTGAGCTTCCACGTCCCCTTGCCGGCCTGCTGGTCGTCCTGTAAGTGACATTTGGCCAGCCGGAGGCAGTGGTCAGAGAAGAACATCGGCCCAACGCCAGTGGACATGACCGAGAACATCTGTGACACAAACAGGAAGTCTATCCTTGAGTGGATAGACCCGTCTGGCCACGAACAGGTGTATCTCCGCTGCGCTCCATCTGCAGGGGTGCTGAAGACGTCAAGCAGCTTGGCCTCCTTCACCGTGCCCATCAGGAATCTGGACGTGACGTCCAGTTGACTCCCCCCACCCGCTGTCCTCACGCCGGATCTTCCATCTGCATCGATGATGCAGTTGAAGTCTCCGCCTAGGATGGCCGGCCTGGACGTATCCAGCAGGGGTGGAAGCCGCTGCAGGTCGGCCAACTGCTCACTCCGTACCGCTGGGGTGTACACGTTGATCAGCCTCAGGGGAGCATTCCTGTAGGTGACATCAGCAACTAGGAGGCGCCCCCCCGACCACCTCCTGAACTTGAGAGATGGTGAAGTTGCGCCCCCACAACAGAATAGCCAGGCCCGAGGAACGACAGTCCTTAGCCCCCGACCAGATCGAAGGCCCACAGGTCCAGGCGCCCGACCATTTCCCAGAAACAGGAGGTCTGCCTTGATGGTGGTCAGGTAGGCCAACGTGGACAGACATCTTGCGGTGGACTTGACGCTGCGAACATTAATGCTCGCAACTTGTACCCCCATTGTGGGCAGTGACCACAGTACCCTCCCCAAGTCCAAGGTCCAGGCCCTCCATTTGACCCTTCATGCCCATTGCCTGGGCTAACTACTGGATGGTCTCCGGGCTCAGTAAACTGTCTGTGCTGCCTTCCGGGTGGCATCCCCTCATCGGTGGTACGGAGGCAGGAGAGTCTGGCCTTGGGTCAGGCTGGGGACACGCTGTTTCCTCCTTCCCGCCTGAAAGTTCTGGAGGGCCCTCCAGGGCCCCAGCGGTGCGTGGCTGGGTGTCAGAGGGAGCCTCAGGACGCCTCCCGTCACCTGGAAGCAGGGTGCTGCTTTCCTTCTCTCTTGAGATCTTTAGCTTCTGCTTTGGACAGGCCTCCTCCAAATCTCCCTTGTCAGAGGAGCTCCTATAGCCCCACTGTAGCTGCCTCTTCCCGCCTAATGGTTGCGGTGCCTGGGCCTGCCGGCGTGCCTTCCTCCTCACTTTCTGGACCGTCGTCCACTCCCCTGGGTCACCTGTCGCCTCCTCCATCGACTCCGGGTTGTTGGGGAGGCCGGGGACGTGGCGGGGGGGAGGGGAGCAGAGCCTGCAGGGGTGCTTTGCTGGCCTCAGGTCCATCCTGTGGGGCTGGGCCCTCCTGCACGACCTGGCCCTCCTGCACATTAGGGGGGTCATTGCAGGGCCCTGGTGCCTCCCTCTCCTCCGGGGGGGCTTGCCCCGCATTGCCCCTGCCGGCGACCTGGGCGTCGGTGGTCCCCCGCTGCCGGCATGCCCCATAAAGGTGGCCCGCTTCCCCGCAAAGGTTGCAGCTTTTTTCTTTTGGGCAATCCTTTGCAAAGTGTCCCTCCTCCCTGCAATTCCTGCAGATGGTGGCTTTGCAGTCGGCCGCCATGTGACCTGACCTACCACAGGCATGGCAGACTTTAGGTTGCCCTGCATAGGTCAGGTAGCCCTTGCTCCCACCGATCGCGAAGCTGGACGGTGGGTGTACGATGTTCCCGTCCGAGCCCATCCTCAGCATCACCCTGACCTGCCTCTTACTGGTCCAGATCCCGAAGGGGTCTATGATGTTGGTTAGGTCCCCTTCCACCTTCATGTACCTTCCGAGGAAGATCAGGACATCACCTGCTGGCACACGCGGATTGTACATGTGTACAGTCACCTTACGGCTCCTCTGCACTGGCATCACGAACAGCAGGACAGCGGTCAGTACAGAGAGGGGGCCCTCACCGCCTTTCTCCTTCAAAACCTCCAGGAAGCGCTCGCAAAGCTCGGCACTCCTGAAGGTTACATCATAAAAACCTCCTCCAGGGAAATCCTGCAGGCAGTAAATGTCCGCAGCAGTGAACCCACAACCGTCCAACAGGACACTCTTCACGAAGAAGGTGCGGTCCACAGATGCACTGTCATCCACCTTCTTCATGGAAATACAGATGGTGTTCCGGACCCCCTGACCCCGGGCACGAGCACTCGCCGCAGCCATCGTTGCACGTTGGTTGATCCCCTGAACCAGCGTTAGGCTGAAGCCAGCATTAAGATCCACCGGTTGCAAGGGTGCACAGCCAACCTGACGTCTTCCTTCCACCTCCAACACAGCCGCGCTCTCCTCTTCTCGGTCCACAAAAGAGTGGGTCTTCATTTTGTTCCGGATGTCAGCTGGTTCACTGAGCTGGAAGGTTTTTTTCCCCAGACAATCCGTCACCATTCTAGGTAACATCATCAGTGAGCCTCCGGTGAAGCGAAAGTGTTATGTCCCGCTTTCTGTTTATCTGTTTAGGTTTCCTTGGGTTGGTGATGTCATTTCCTGTTCTTTTTCTCAGAGGATGGTAGATTGGCTCCAAATCAATGTGTTTGTTGATGGAGTTCTGGTTGGAATGCCATGCTTCTCGGAATTCTCATGCGTGTCTCTGTTTGGCTTGTCCTAGGATGGATGTGTTGTCCCAATCAAAGTGGTGTCCTTCCTTATCTGTATGTAAGGATACTAGTGATAGTGGGTCATGTCGTTTTGTGGCTAGTTGATGTTCATGTATCCTGGTGGCTAGCTTTCTGCTTGTTTGTCCAATGTAGTGTTTGTCACAGTTCTTGCAAGGTATTTTGCAGATGACGTTCGTTTTGCTTGTTGTCTGTATCGGGACTTTTAACTTCATTAGCTGTTGTTTTAGTATCCTGGTGTTTCCACCAACACACTAAAACAACGGTCTGCCGTTAAAGTGTTTTTTCCTGATGGTTTTTCCTGCTCACAAAAAAATTAAAAATATAAGCAGGGGATCCCTTCCAACTCTATTTTGATTTGATCCCTCTTCTCCCCCTCACTTTTTCTCACATAGGCATTTTCCCTAGGGGCTCTGCCTGACACCGATGCTTTTATCACGTGGATCTTTTTTGTTCCGTGTTAGTGGTATGTTTAAGAAAAATAAAAAGAAAAAATATGTAAACAGGGTTCAGGGGAAAAATATATTACCATCAGATTAGAATCTCCTCAGTTAAGGACTGACTCTAAGCTGGCTGGTCATATTCAGTGTGCTGTGCACTAGTAAATAAAGGGGGTCTTGGTGACAGGACACCAGCCTCTGTAAAAAAACACAGGGAATCCCCCTCCAACTCTATTTTGATTTTTGCACTACCCACCCCTTCACTTTTTCCATGTAAGCATTGCCCGTTCCAAGCTTTGCTTGTTACTGGTTCCCTGGCCACATGGGTGCTTTTCTGGTGGTGGTATGTTAATAAAGTTATTTGCACACCTGGTGTTTTTTACTGTGTCTCACGCCAGCACACACATTAGGATGCTGGGGAAAATAAGCACTACTGCTGTATGACAGTCATGTGAGGGAATAATAAAAAAAAACATAAACAGGGGATCCTCTCCAATTCTATTTTGATTTGATCCCTACCTTTCTCTTTAATGTAAGCTCGTTCCAAGCTCTCCTTGTTACTGCAGAATGTATGTCTCTCTGCGATATTTTGGACTATTCTTTTGACTGATATGTGTTTCCGCACAATTTTTACATCAACATCTCTGTCCTTTGGCAAATTGTCTTTATTTATAGAATCCCTTCTGTGTGAAACCAGGCCCTTTGGCCCAATAGGTACATACCAGCCCTCAACACATGCTGCCAGACCCATTCCCCCTATAGCTCACCTCATCTACACATCCCGAAACACTATGGACAATTTAGCATGGCCAATCCACCTAGCCTGCACATCTTTGGACTGTGGGAGGAAACCAAAGCACCCAGAGGAAACCCATGCAGACACGGGGAGAATCTGCAAACTCCATACAGACAGTCACCTGAAAATAGAAACAAACTCAAGTTCCAGGCACTGGCAGGCAGCAATGCTAATCATTGAGCCACTGTGCCACCCCAATTATGTGGTGACCTTGCCATGTGTCATTTTTGAGACACTGTAACCTTACGTGGACTTTGAATTTATTGTTTAAGGTGAGATGTTTTTCTGTAGGATGTTCTATCTGAACGTCTCTTTTTTGGTGACTTGTTTTTGATGTATTGTGACTGATGTTATGTGTTTTGTCTGCGACACTGCAACTTAAGTGAATTTTGCAAAAAGAGTATTAACAAGGAATTCAGAATCTCCCCAGTTTAGGCAACCGAGTCTTAGCTGGTTGGCCACAGCCAGTGTACTGTGCACAAGTAAATAAAGGGTGAGTTCCAGTGATAGATAAAGTATTTTCTAAAACCCATTTTTACAGGCACATCTTCCTTAGTGACTGTCTCTGACTCCACCCAAAATCACATTGATTCTAACTGGGTTATCCAAACTAATTTTTTTAATGGGTGAGTTGGTGACAGGATTCTGGCCACTTTGCAGTTATTTTACACAGCTAAAGGGATAAAGATTTCTGTAGATCAGTACAGGGACTTCCACATGTGATCTGAACAGCCACTGATTGCCTGCAATGGTCCCTCACACAACAACCATTCCTGCTTCACTCCATGCTTCCAGCCTGCTCCGCTCCAGTTTTCAGATGTTCTGCAGCACCTCATACATCCAGCCCACTTTGTTTTGGTTCTCGGCTGTTCTGCTGTTTCAGGCCTCCGGCCCACTCCACTCCACTCAGTTCCGACTCTTAGCCGCTCTGTTCCACGCCCCCAGCCAGATCCACCTCTCAGCCGTTCTGCTGCATGCCTCTAGCCTGCTCTACTCAGCCTTTCAATTCTCTTTCAATTATGCCCACCTTGAAGAAGTTGTGCTCTTCTCATCAACTGGATCTTTTGGCTTGTTCACTTCATTGCTTTCAAAATGCCTTCCAGTGATAGATAAAGTATTTTCTAAAACCCATTTTTACAGGCACATCTTCCTTAGTGACTGTCTCTGACTCCACCTGAAATCACATTGATTCTAACTGGGTTATCCAAACTAATTTTTTTAATGGGTTGAAGGGTTATGGAGAGTGGGCAGGAAAACAGAGTTGAGGCTGAAGTGAGATCGGCCATGATCACGTTAATTGATGGAACAGGTTTGAGGGTTCAAATTGCCCACTCTTGCCCTTAGCTCTTATATTCTTATGAAGTTTTATGATTTGAACCCACCTAAGATTGAGACTGTAAGACCATAAGAATTAGGAACAGGAGTAGGCTTCTTGAACAGCTCCAGCATTCAATAGGATCAAGGCTGGCCGGACATTCCTCACACCCACTTTCCTGCTTTTTCCCCCAACACTTGATTCCCCACTGATCAAGAATTTATGTATATCAGCCTTAAATATACACAAGGACTTTTCCCCAGAGCGCTCTGTGGCAAGGAGTTCCAAAGGACTCACAACTCTCTTAGAGACGAAATTCCTCCTGATCTATCTTAAATTTGTACCCGCTTATTCTGAAGCAATGTGCTTAGTCCTCAGCTCTCCCATAAGAGGGAAACATCTTCTTAGCATTTACCCTGTCAAGCCCCTTAATAATCATAAATTCTTTAATGAGATCACCTCTCAATCTTCAAAACTCTAGTGAGTAGAGTTCTAACCTTTACTCATAAAACAATCCCTCAATTCTAGGGATCATCCTAGTGAACTTTCTCCAAACTGTCTCCAATGAAATTATATCTTTCCTAAATAAGGGGACAAAAACTCACAGTATTCCAGATTTGGTCTCCCCAGCACCTCGTACAGTGGCAAGACTTCACTCCTCACATAATCAATTGTCTTGAAATACAGAGCCAAGATTATGTTCATGGTTTTGATTACCTACTGCACCCATCTGTTGGCTTTCTGTGTTTTGTGCACATGTACCCTCAAGTCATTTCTGTTGCAGATTTTTGTAGATCTCTTCCATATAAACAGTTCTCTGTTAGTTTGTTTCCTCTTCCAATGAACAACTTCATATTTTTCCATATTATACTCTATTTTTCAATTTCTCACCCATTCACTTAACCTATCACTATCTTTGTTAACCTGTTTGTTGCCCATTGCAACTTGCCTTTTCATCTATCCTTGTGTCATCTGCAAACTTGGTTACAATGGATTTTTCTTCTTTGCTTCAAGTCAATAAGGTCAATAACCAGGGGAATAATTTTAAAGTGAGGATTCAAAGCAGGAGGATTAGAGGGAGTTTGAGAAAATGAAGTTTTCAGCCAGAGGGTGAGGGTCTGGAATGCACTGCCTGAGAGAGTAATTGAAGCAGGAAACCTCATATCCTTTAAAAAGTACATTCAAGACGATTGGCCTGCTGTTGGAAAGTGAGATTAGCATATGTGGTAATATGTTTGTGGCAGTACAGAGTCGATGGGCTGAAAGGGCTCTTCTATAGTGTACAATTCTGTCTTTTTAAGTTATTGATATATATTGTAAATATTTGCAGTCTCAGCACTGAGGATCCCCACTGGTCTGGGGTTGCCAGCCCAGTAAAAAACCATTTTATTCTGATTCATTTATGCCGCCCATCAACCAATTTTCTATCTAAGATAATACATGTCCAATACCACTGGCTCTTATCTTGTGGCATAACCTTTTGTGAGGTGCCTTGTCGAATACCTTCTGGATGCACAAATATATTATATTTACTTGTTCCCCTCTATCTACTCTGGCTGAGACTTCCTCAAAAAAGCTCCAATAAATTAGCTACAATATCTGGTAATGAATAATGAGGCAGGTTTAATAAATGATCTCAAACGTAGTGGAAGGAGTGCTCATTACATTTTAGAATTTAATATTCTGTTTGAGTATGAGGAACTTGGGTTGGAAACAACTGTGTTTAAATTAAATATAGAAGGGAATGACAATGCCATGAGGTTAGAGTTAGCTAAAGATAAATTAGCAGAAAATACAGTAAGGAAACAGTGGCAGACATTGAAGGAAGGAATTCAGCAAAAATACACCCCACTAAGGAGGACAGATTCTAAGAGAGGGATAAATCAGCCATGGCTAAACAAGGAAATTAAGGACAGTATAAAATCAAAAAAAAAATAAGGAGGCAAAAGTCTAGTGAGTAGAGTTCTAACCTTTACTTTTTTTTTTTTTTGAGTGCGAGCAGCAGCGGAGGCAAGACGGACCCGGAAGACTGCAGCTAAGGTAAAGCAGTTTATTTTTAAAATTACTTACCGGTAGCGGGCAGCGGTGTTTTTTTTTCCTCTTTCAGAGAAGGAGCGGGAGCATCAGAGGAAGTGACGAGGACCAGAGGGGCAGCCGGGAAGGAAAGCAGTGAGTATAAATACTCACCCTTCGACGCCAACGGCCTTTTTGAGTGCGAGCAGCAGCGGAGGCAAGACGGACCCGGAAGACTGCAGCTAAGGTAAAGCAGTTTATTTTTAAAATTACTTACCGGTAGCGGGCAGCGGTGTTTTTTTTTCCTCTTTCAGAGAAGGAGCGGGAGCATCAGAGGAAGTGACGAGGACCAGAGGGGCAGCCGGGAAGGAAAGCAGTGACCATATATATCAGCAAGGCGGCTTAACCCGAGACTCTACAACTGTAGTGTCTCCCACCCGCCGCCCTCCTCTAACCTAGTTAATAAGGTAAGGTTCATTCTAAACTTTCTCTATTGAACATAAGTTTGTTATTAATTTGTTATTATTACTTGAAGTGAGCTTTCTGCTTTAGTATTGAGTGGGTGTTCAGATAAGTGGGGTATGGATGCTAGGGCAGTTGCTTGCTCCTCCTGCAAAATGTGGCAGTTGGGAGATGTGGCACACGTCTCCGCTGGCTACATCTGCGGGAAGTGCACCCAGCTACAGCTCCTTGAAAACCGTGTTAGGGAAATGGAGCTGGAGCTGGATGAACTACGGATCATTCGGGAGGCAGAGGGGGTAATTGAGAGGAGTTATCGGGAGTTGGTCACTCCTAAGGCTCAGGACGAGGATAGATGGGTTACAGTTAGGGGGAGGAAAGGGGACAGACAGACAGTGCAGAGATCCCCTGTGGGCATTCCCCTCAGCAATAAGTATACCGTTTTGGATACTGCTGGGGGGGTTGACCTACCAGAGGAAAGCCATAGTAGTCAGTTCTCTGGCACTGAGCCTGACACTGTGGCAAAGAAGGGAAGGGGGCAGAATAGAAAAGTACTCGTGGTAGGGGACTCGATAGTTAGGGGAATCGACAGGAGATTTTGTGGGCAAGATCGGGATTCCCGGAAGGTATGTTGCCTCCCTGGTGCCAGGGTCCGGGACGTCTCCGATCGGGTGTATAAAGTTCTGAAAGGGGAGGGTGAACAGCCAGAAATCGTGTTACATATTGGCACAAATGATATAGCCAGAAATAGGTTTGAGGATATAAAAAGTGATTTCAGGGCGTTAGGATGGAAGCTGCAGAGCAGGACGAACAGAGTAGTGTTCTCTGGTTTACTACCGGTGCCACGAGATAGCGAGGTGAGGAACAGGGAGCGGGCGCAGCTGAACACGTGGCTACGCAGCTGGTGTAGGAGGGAGGGTTTCAGATATGTTGATAATTGGGATGCCTTCTGGGGAAGGTGGGACCTGTACAAGAAGGACGGGTTGCATCTGAACTGGAAGGGGACCAATGTCCTGGGTGGAAGGTTTGCTCGAGTAGTTCGAGAGGGTTTAAACTAGTATGGCAGGGGGGTGGGAACCTGAGCTGTATACCAGAGGTGAGCGTTGATGCAGGTGAGGCAGTAGCAAGAGGTAGACCAGCTAGTGGGAAGGATTTTCCTGGGAAGGAACCAAGGGATCGGTTAAAGTGTGTTTGCTTTAATGCAAGGAGTATCAGGAATAAAAGTGATGAACTTAGAGCATGGATCAGTACCTGGTGCTATGATGTTGTGGCCATAACAGAGACATGGGTTTCTCATGGGCTGGAATGGTTGCTGGATATTCCAGGGTTTAGAACATTTAAAAAGAATAGGGAGGGGGGAAAAAGAGGAGGGGGTGTAGCACTACTAATCAGAGAGGGTATCACAGCTACAGAAGCTTCCATTGTCGAGGAAGATCTGCCTACTGAGTCAGTATGGGTGGAAATTAGGAACAGCAAGGGAGTAGTCACCTCGTTAGGGGTTTACTACAGGCCCCCCAATAGCAGCAGGGAGATTGTAGAAAGCATAGGTCGACAGATTTTGGAAAAGTGTGGACGCAGTAGGGTTGTTGTAATGGGTGACTTTAACTTTCCTAATATTGATTGGAACCTCCTTCGAGCAGAAGATTTGAATGGAGCTGTTTTTGTAAGGTGTGTTCAGGAGGGTTTCCTAACGCAGTACGTTGACAGGCCGACGAGGGGAGAGGCCATTCTAGACTTGGTGCTCGGAAACGAGCCGGGGCAGGTATCAGATCTTGTGGTGGGAGAGCATTTTGGTGATAGTGACCATAACACTCTCTCATTCTACATAGCTATGGAGAAGGAGAGGATTAGGCAGAATGGGAGGATATTTAATTGGGGAAGAGGAAACTATGATGCGATTAGACACGAGTTAGGAAGCATGGACTGGGAGCAGTTGTTCCATGGTAAGGGAACTATAGACATGTGGAGATGGTTTAAGGAACAGTTGTTGGGAGTGATGAGTAAATATGTCCCTCTGAGACAGGCAAGACGGGGTAAGATAAAGGAACCTTGGATGACGAGAGCGGTGGAGCTTCTAGTGAAAAGGAAGAAGGTAGCTTACATAAGGTGGAGGAAGCTAGGGTCAAGTTCAGCTAGAGAGGATTACATGCAGGCAAGGAAGGAGCTCAAAAATGGTCTGAGGAGAGCCAGGAGGGGGCACGAGAAAGGCTTGGCAGAAGGAATCCGGGAAAACACAAAGGCATTTTACACTTACGTGAGGAATAAGAGAATGGTCAAAGAAAGAGTAGGGCCGATCAGGGATAGCATAGGGAACTTGTGTGTGGAGCCTGAGGAGGTAGGGGAAGCCCTAAATGAGTTTTTTGCTTCTGTCTTTACGAAAGAAACGACCTGTGTAGTGAATGAAACCTTTGAAGAGCAGGTGTGCATGCTGGAATGGATAGAGATAGAGGAAGCTGATGTACTGAAAATTTTGTCAAACATTAAGATTGACAAGTCGCCAGGCCCGGATCAGATTTGTCCTCGGCTGCTTTGGGAAGCGAGAAATGCAATTGCTTCGCCACTTGCGAAGATCTTTGCATCCTCGCTCTCCACTGGAGTCGTACCTGAGGACTGGAGAGAGGCAAATGTAATTCCTCTCTTCAAGAAAGGAAATAGGGAAATCCCCGGCAATTATAGACCGGTAAGTCTCACGTCTGTCGTCTGCAAGGTGTTAGAAAGGATTCTGAGGGATAAGATTTATGACCATCTGGAAGAGCATGGCTTGATCAAATACAGTCAACACGGCTTTGTGAGGGGTAGGTCATGCCTTACAAACCTTATCGAGTTTTTTGAGGATGTGACTAGTAAGGTTGATGAGGGTCAAGCTGTGGATGTGGTGTATATGGACTTCAGTAAGGCATTTGATAAGGTTCCCCATGGAAGGCTCATTCAGAAGGTCAGGAGGAATGGGATACAGGGGAACTTAGCTGCTTGGATACAGAATTGGCTGGCCAACAGAAGACAGCGAGTGGTAGTAGAAGGAAAATATTCTGCCTGGAAGTCAGTGGTGAGTGGGGTTCCACAGGGCTCTGTCCTTGGGCCTCTACTGTTTGTAATTTTTATTAATGACTTGGACGAGGGAATTGAAGGATGGGTCAGCAAGTTTGCAGACGACACAAAGGTCGGAGGTGTCGTTGACAGTGTAGAGGGCTGTTGTAGGCTGCAGCGGGACATTGACAGGATGCAGAGATGGGCTGAGAGGTGGCAGATGGAGTTCAACCTGGATAAATGCGAGGTGATGCATTTTGGAAGGTCGAATTTGAAAGCTGAGTACAGGATTAAGGATAGGATTCTTGGCAGCGTGGAGGAACAGAGGGATCTTGGTGTGCAGATACATAGATCCCTTAAAATGGCCACCCAAGTGGACAGGGTTGTTAAGAAAGCATATGGTGTTTTGGCTTTCATTAACAGGGGGATTGAGTTTAAGAGTCGTGAGATCTTGTTGCAGCTCTATAAAACTTTGGTTAGACCGCACTTGGAATACTGCGTCCAGTTCTGGGCGCCCTATTATAGGAAAGATGTGGATGCTTTGGAGAGGGTTCAGAGGAGGTTTACCAGGATGCTGCCTGGACTGGAGGGCTTATCTTATGAAGAGAGGTTGACTGAGCTCGGTCTCTTTTCATTGGAGAAAAGGAGGAGGAGAGGGGACCTAATTGAGGTATACAAGATAATGAGAGGCATAGATAGAGTCGATAGCCAGAGACTATTTCCCAGGGCAGAAATGGCTAGCACGAGGGGTCATAGTTTTAAGCTGGTTGGTGGAAAGTATAGAGGGGATGTCAGAGGCAGGTTCTTTACGCAGAGAGTTGTGAGAGCATGGAATGCGTTGCCAGCAGCAGTTGTGGAAGCAAGGTCATTGGGGTCATTTAAGAGACTGCTGGACATGCATATGGTCACAGAAATTTGAGGGTGCATCCATGAGGATCAATGGTCGGCACAACATTGTGGGCTGAAGGGCCTGTTCTGTGCTGTACTGTTCTATGTTCTATGTTCTATGTTCTATGTTCTATGTTCTAAAAGTCAGTTCTGATGGCTGGGGAGCTTTGATGTGACACTTGGTCAAACACAGCCTTGATATCAATGTCAGTCACTCTCACCTCACCTGTGGAGTTCAGCTCTTTTGTCCACATTTGAACCAAGGCTGCAGGAAGGTCAGGACCTGAGTGGCTCTGGCAGAACCCAAACTGAGCATCAGCAAGCAGTTATTGCTAAGGAAGTGCTGATTCACAGCTCTGTTGATGATGCCCTCTGTCACTTTGCTGATGATCAAGAGCAGACTGATTGGGTGGTGACTGACTGGATTTGATTTGTCCTGTTTTTTAATGTGCAGGACACAACCAAGCAATTTTCCACATTGTCAGGTAGATGCCAATGTTACACCAGTACTGGCTGAAGATTGTTGCTAATACTTCAATCTTGTCTTTTGTTTTGTTATGTCTGGTATTGCTCCTGGCATGCCCACGTGCACTGTTTGTAGAATCAGGACTGATCCCCTGGTTGAAGGTAATAGTCAAGTGGGGGATATGCCAGTCCATTAGTCAACAAGTCACCAAATTACACAATACAAAAGAGGCCTTTCTGTCCATCCTATCTACACTAATCCCACGTTCCAGCACTAGGCCCACAGTTTTGTATGTTATGACATTTGAAGTACCTATCCATGTATTTCTTTTTAAGGTTGTAGGGTTTCCTGCCTCTACTACCCTCCCAGTCAGTGCATTCCAGATCACCACCACCTTCCAGGTGAAAAGGTGTTCGTTAAAATCCTCTTATAACCTCCTGCGGTTAAAATTATAACACATTATTCTTGATCCTTCAATTAAAGAGAACAACTGCTTCTTATCCACCATGCCCATGACCCTCATAATTCTATACACCTTAATCAGGCCCCCCATGTCATCCATTTATGCTCTAAACAAAACAACCTCAGGTTGCCAGCCTCTCTTCACAGACAAATAGTTTCAACTCAGGCAACATGCTGATCAAACTCCTCTGCACACACCACCATCAAACCCCTGTGTCAAACTCCTGGTACGGAATGTGGAGCTGACGAGAGAGTCACAGTGTACTTATTTATGAGCCTAGGAAAGTTTCTGGAAAAGCTCAGCAGGTCTGGCAGCATCTGTGGAGGAGAAAACAGTTATGCAGTTATGAAGACAATCTTGGTTGTGGACATTGAAGTGTCCAGCCAGACTACATTCTATGCTCTTGTCACTCCCCTTGTGTCTATCAAGTGTTGCTCAAGATGGTGACCCTTCCTCAGAACTCAGCTGTTCTGTAATCAGCTGTTTACCTTACTCACATTGACCTAGCACCATGAAACTTCACGGGGTCCAGAGTCAATTTTGAGGTTTCCAAGGCATCTCACTTGTGACTCCCTGTGCAAAGCTTCCTATACACCTAGAGGTTGCCCAGGGTTTCTCCTGATCCTCCACTGTAACTCCATTGGAAAAATTATGCAAATGAAATCTGTATCATTTCTTTGCATTTCTGTGTTTATTGGTCTTAGTGAATGGAGTAGAAGGGAATTCCATCTCTTAAGTGTACGCAACATAAATGTTTTCACTACTCAGTTTCCCCATTAGGCTGACACTAATGCATAAATTTTAGTTCAACTATTTTAATATATTGAATGCTTGCAAGCACTCAGTGTATTAAAATTGTTGAGCTAAAAATTATAATCTGCATATCTGCAGATGTGCAAGTATGCCCATGCTGGAAATATACGATTAGAACATTTCACGCATAATGTGAGAAAACAGTTCATTCGCTACAAGATTTGTCTTATCACAGTGGTTAATACATTGGCACAATCACACAAATAGATTGCAGCATAACAAAAACTTCATATTTAACATTAAAAGTTATATATTCAGGCTTATATTTACTGTAAGACTTAATACTCCTTAGTGGGCTTATGGTTTGAAGGATTGTGGAGAAATTGATTTTAGGTTTTCTAGAGATAGCTGTCATAATTTCTTTAAAATAGGTCATCCAAAGGTCACTGGTTTTGGAGTTTTTGAAATAAGGCTTTCTAGAAAACATGTGATCAGTGATAATGGCTTTTTCTGCTGCGTCCCTGCCTGTACTATTTGAAGAGTGACTGGATGCAGAATACTGTGACATCTGAAATGTTTAAGGGAACATAAAATGGATCTCTCCTATTTCTGAAACAAACTCTCTTGTGAGTTCAGATTGAAACCCATTTGCACCTCTGGGTCAATGACTGAAAGAAGTTCTCATTACTGTATATCCTGAACAAGCTGTCGACCATGACACCAGAGTCAACTATGTATGAGTGAATTGACCATACATCAGAACATCAGAGCAAAATACTTTGGAATGTTCTATGCTTCGTCCTTTCCACATTTAAGAATAACCCTAATATCCAGAAAGTGAATTTTTAAGTGAATCTCTGTAAACAGAAATCCATTTTGTGTCCACTTTCCCTGAAATTTGATGCACGTATCTTGAGTTATTTGAAGAAGGATAACATCAATACATTCTATACTAATGACAATACATGTTAACTTGTTGTTGCATCTTATGGAGTCGAAGAATCATAGAGTCATACAGAACAGAAACAAACCCTTCAGTCCAACATTTCCTTGCCAACTGAGTTTCCCAAGCTAAACTAGTCCCACTTGCCTGAATCAATTATTGCATTTATTAAAGAATTTCATTGATGCATCTCTTTATTTGAAACCTGATAGAATTATACAATTTTATTGACAGAAAGAAGCCATTCAACACATTGTGTCTGTACCGGTTCTGATGAGAGCTACCCAACTCGTCCCATTCTTCAGTTCTATGTCTGCAGCCCTCTAAATTCATCATTTTCAAACATCTGTCAAGCTCTTATTTGAATCCTCATTTGGAATCTGCTTCCACCACTCTCCCAAGCAGCACATTCCAAGTCTTAATAATTCTCTGAGTAAAGAGCTTTCCTCATCTCACTCTTAGCTCTATTCCACACAACCTTGAAATTGTGACCCCTAGTTAATGACATATTGACCAATGGAAACAGAATACCCTGTTTTCTATACCCTTTATAAGCCTTCTCAACAACTGTTTCAAAATCCTGGCCACCTTCAAAAGAATCATGCACGTGAATCCCAAAGTCCCTACACCCCTCAAAGTTGTATCATTAAGCCTATATTGTCACATAGAATCCCTACAGTGCAGACTGAGGCTATTAGACCCTCTGGACAGCATAATTCCTAGGCCTCATAACACCACATTTACCATGGCTAATCCATCTAGCTTGCATAACCCTGGACACTACTGGACAGTTTAGCATGGCTAGTTGATTTAACCTGCACATCTTTTTGGACTGTGGGAGGAAACACTGCATTCAATTCTGGTCGCCACAGGAAGATGTGGAGGCTTTGCAGAGGGTACATAAGAGATTTACCAGGATGCTACTTGGATTAGAGGGTATGAGCTATAATGACAGGCTAGAAAAACTCAGGTTGTTTTCTCATAAGGGAGGAACTTCTTCACCCAAAGGGTTGTGAATCTGTGGAATTCCCTGCCCAGTGAAGCGGTTGAAGCTGCCTCACTGAATGTGTTTAAGGCAAGGCTAGATAAATTTTTGAACAGTAAAGGAATTAAGGGTTATGGTGTGCGGGTTATGTTAAGTGGACCGAAGTCTCAAAAAGATCACCCATGATCTTACTGAATGGCGGAGCAGGCTCGAGGGGCCGGATGGCCTACTACTGCTCCTAGTTCTTATGTTTTTATGTTCTTACAAGTTATTTCATTAGCCATCTTGGTAATTGCAAAAACTACTTTCACTTGATCTGAAAAAAATAGTGCTGGAGATCAAAGGACATGTTGTGACCTATATTGGGGTACAGTGAGACTACAATGAATATGCACTCCTCCGGCACCCTTTTAACAACAGCTCCTACTCATAACAAAAGCTCTTTAATTTTGTAAAAGCTTACAAATGCAAAATACCAATAGTGAAAGGGATAAACAAAACAAGTGTGAAATGTCTTTTTAAGATTCAAGTTATCAAATCAATTCAACACAAAGGCATAATTGTTCAAGTCTCAATCATACTGAAAAAACAAGATGGAGTTTTTTTAAAATTAACTTGAAATCATTTTGATGTGACATGTTTGACATGGAACTGACATTAATTCCTCTCAAAATAAATTATACTTGAGATTAATATACATGAATTTTGAAGACTGGATTTTGTTTTTAGCTGAGCTCCCATTCAGCAATGAACAGACAAGCATAAACATCCCCAAATATGTAGGCAAATTACAGAAAAGTGGAGAGAAACAGGGTTATATTTGTAGGGGATTACAACTTCATAGAGTCAGTGAATCCCTGTAGTGTAGAAGCAGGCTATTCGGCCCATTGAGTCAACACTGAGCCACTGAAGTAGATCTCACCCAGATCGCACCTCCATTTCCCACCTACTAACCTCATCCCACCTCCTAGGCCTGTCCGTCCTCCCCGGATTGACCTATCCCCTCCCCACCTATACTCTCCTCTCCACCTATCTTCTCCTCTATCCATCTTCGGGTCCACCTCCCCCTCTCTCCCTATTTATTTCAGAACCCTCTCCCCATCCCCCTCTCCGATGAAGGGTCTCGGCCCGAAATCTCAGCCCTCCTGCTCCTCTGATGCTGCTTGGCCTGCTGTGTTCATCTAGCTTCACACTTCGTTATCTTGGATTCTCCAGCATCTGCAGTTCCCACTATCTCTCCCACCTCATCTCTGTCACCTACATTTCCCGTGGCTAATCTAGCTAGCCTGCTCATCCTGGACATAATGGGCAATTTAGCACAGTCAATCCACCTAACCTGCACATCTTTGGACTGTAGGAGGAAGCCACAGCACCGAAAAGAAACTCTTGCAAAATGTGCAAACTTCACACAGGCAGTCACCTGAGGATGGAATTAAACCTGGGTCCCTGGCACTGTGTGGCAGTAGTGCTAACCACTGAACTACTGTGCCTCCCATCATTAAACTTGTTAACATTAACTGGGATTGCCTTAGTGTGAAAGGATTAGGTGAATACATCTAGTACTGCTATTTGTGCCAGTGTGTCGATAGTCCTATTAGAGATGGGACGATGCTTGACCTAATCCAAGGGAATGAAGCCGATCAAGTGGGTGGAGTCTCAGTGTGAACATTTTGGGGATAATGACCAAAATTCTGTATGCTTCTTAGGTCACTGATTGAGTAGAAGTACTTAAATTTGGGGAAGGCCAATTTCAATATCATTAAATAGGATCTGGCAAACATAGATGGGGAGGAGCTACTTGCAGGTGCGTCTATATTTGGAAATTGAAAGTCCACACTGCCCCTCCAAAGAGCATCCCACTCATACCCATTCCCATACCCCTGCGTTTCCCATTTCTAACCCACCTAAACTATACATTGCTGGACACTATGGGCAATTTAGCATGGCCAATCCACCTATCCTGGACATCTTTGGACAGTGGGAGGAAACTCACACAGACATAAGGAGAATGTGCAAACTCCACAAGACGGCTACCCGAGGGGAGAATTGAACCCGAGGTCCCTGAGGTTGTGAGGCAGTAGTGCTAACCACTGAGCCGCTGTGCTGCCCCGTAACAAAAGCAGTTTGTTTTTTCTCCCCGGTTTGAAAAGATGAATAAATATATAGAGACAAATAAACACTGCAGATGTTGGAATCCAAGGTAGACAAACAGGAGGCTGGAAAAACACAGTAAGTCAGATAGCATCTGGAGGAAAGGAGAAGTCAACATTTCGGGTATTACTCTCCTTCAGGACTAAATATATTGATAAGGATAATGCAGTTGATGTGATTTACATGTACTTCTGTAAGGTCATTGACAAGGTCCCACATGAAAGGCTGGTCCAAAAGGCAAGAGCCCATGGAATCACAGACAAGTTGGCAAACAGCATTCAAAATTTGCTTAGAAACAAATGATAAAGGGTGATGTCGGAGGCATGTTTTTGTGATTAGAAGCGATGATCAGCAGTGTACCACTTAGATAGGTGCTGGTACCCTTACTGTTTATTATATACATTATACCTTCTATATTCATATCTAAGTTCATTAGTAAGTTTGCAATTGACATGAAAATTGGTGATACTGTTGATGGCCTGAAGAAGGGTCTAGGCCTGAAACGTCAGCCCTCCTGCTTCTCTAATGCTGCTTGGCCTGCTGTGTTCATCCAGCTCTATACCTTGTAATGTCTATGCTGTTGATGGTGATGAGAATGGTCTCAGGCTACAGTCTGCTATTAATCAGGTGGTATACTGAGCAGAGCAATGGCAGATGGAATTTAATCCAATTAGGGTCTACACAATGAATGGTGGGTCCCTTGGGGTTACTCAGAAACAAAGGGACCTTGGTGTACACATCCATAAATTGCTGATCATGACAGCACAGGTAGACAGGATGGTAAATATGGCCCATGGAATGCTTGTCTTCATTATGGGGGTGTAGAATATAGAAGCAAGGATGTCTTGTTATGACTTTATAAAACAATAGTTAGGTTATAAATGGAATACTGTTGTCACACTATTGTAAGAATACACTGGAGAGGGTGCAGAAAAAGTTCACCAGGATGTTGCCTAAGATGAAAAGGCTTAGTTATGCGGAGAGATTGGATAAACTGAGTTTGTTTTCCTTGGAGAAAAGGAGGTTGAGTTGCGTGGAGGGGGCGTGGTGGTGGAGTTGTGAGATCTAATTGTGATATGCAAATTTATGAGAGAAACAGGCAGAGTCCATCATGAGAATCTCATGGCAGACATGTCTAGGTCCAGAGGGCATAATTTTGAGGTAACAAGTAAGTGGTTTAGAGGAGAAACAAGAGAAAAATTTACCCAAGGGGTGATTGAAATTTGGAACGTGTTGCCTGAAAGGCTGGCAAAGGCTTTTGCAACATTTAAAAAGCATCTGGATGAGTGCTTAAAATACAAGGGCATAGTAGGTTTTAGAACGAGTGCAGCTGAATGGGATTAGTGTAGTTTGGTGTTTGTTGGTCAGCATAGACATGGAGAGCTAAAGGACCTGTTTCTATGCTATATTATTCTATGACTCTATACTATTAGTGCCTACATGGACCTACAACAACTGAATCCACCACCACCCACATCAAGCCCCTCTCCAGCCTGAGCAGATGTCCCAAAACCTATCAATGGGCAGGCAACATGCATCCCATTCATTCATAGGATGTGGACATCCCTGACTGGGCAGGATTTATTGCCTATCTTTAGTTGCCCTGAGAACATGGTGGTGAGCTACCTTGCTGAACCGCTGCCATTCATGTGCTGTTGGTAGACCATGTGGACTCATGCTCGTTTCAGCGAAGAACAATGTCAATACCATTCACCATGTTGTCCCTTACTACCACTAGATTCCTTCTTACTCTCCCTTCTTGAATGAACAACAGTGTATAGCCAGTTTGCTCATCCCCAAACTGGAAAAAACATCACACTTGTTAGACAATTTCAGAGGGTCTTGCACTGCTGTCATCTGGATGTCGTCAACGGCCTTACTTACAGTCACAATCTCCTGTCCCTGACCAGTGGCCAAATGAGATGACATCGAAACACAGAAAATAGGTGCAGGAGTAGGCCATTTGGCCATTCGAGACTGCACCACCATTCATTATTATCATGGTTGATCTTGCAATTTCATCATCCCACTCTCCTTTGCTCTCCATACCCCTTGACCCCTTTAGCCACAAGGGTTACATCCAATTCCCTCTTGAAGATAACTAATGAACTGGCCCCAACAGCTTTCTGTGGTAGAGAATTCCCAAGTTCACAACTCTCTGAATGAATAATTTCTTCCTCATCTCAGTCTGAATGGCTTACCCTTTATTCTCAGACTGTGACCCCTAGTTTTGGATTTCCTCAAAATCATGAACTTTCTTCCTACATCAAACCTGTCCAGTCCCATCAGGACTTTATGTTTCTCCAAGTGATGCACCTCATTCATCCAAATTCCAGTCAGTATATGTCTAGTCAATCCAGTCTTTCTTCATATGTCAGTCCTGCCATCCCAGGATTCAGTCTGGCGAACCTTTGCTGGGCTCCCTCAAAAGCAAGAATGTCCTTCCTCACACTATGGGGCCAGAACTGCACACAATGCTCAAGGTGTGGTCTCACCAAGGCCCGGTACAACAGCAGTAAAACAGTCCTACTCCTATACTCATATCTTCTACAATGAAGGTCAGCATGCCATTAGCTGTCCTCATCACCTGCTGCAATTGCATGCCAACCTTGAGCAACTGTTCCACCATGACGCCCAGCTCTCATTGTGCCTCACCCTTTCCTAAACTGCCACCATTCAGACATTAATCTGCCTCGCTATTTTTGCCACCAAAGTGAATAACCTCAAATTATTCCACATTATATTGCATTTGCGAAGAATTTGCACACTCAACCAGCCTGTCCAAGTTACCCTGCAGATTCTTAGCATCCTCCTCAGAGCACACACTGCCACCCAGCTTAGTGTTATCGGCAAATTTGGAAATATTGCATTCAACTCCTTTGTCCACATCGTTAATGTACATTGTGAACAGCTGTAGTTCCAGCACTGAACCCTATAGTATGCCACTCATCGCTACCTGCCACTCTGAAAAGGACCCATTTATTCCAATTCTCTGCTTTCTATCTTCCAATCACTTCTCTATCCATGTAAATACTTTACGTCCAATACCCTGAGCTTTAATTTTTCTTACTAATCTCCTGTGTAGGACCTCGTTGAAAGGCTTTTGAAAGTCCAGTTACACCCTTGTCCACACCACTGGTCACATCCTCAAGAAATTCCACAAGGGCAGCATGGTGGCTCAATACTTAGCACTGCTGCCTCATAGCACCAGGGTCCCGGGTTCAATTCCACCCTTGGATAACTGTCTGTGTGCAGTTTGCACATTCTCTCCATGTCTGCGTGGGTTTCCTCTGGGTGCTCCAGTTTCCTCCCACAATCCAAAGACATGTAGGTTGGGTGGATTGGTCATGCTAAATTGCCCATTTTGTCCAGAGATGTGCAGGCTAGGTGGATTAGCCATGAGAAATAAAACACACGGTTACAGGGGTAGGATGGGGGAGAGGGATTTGGGGCTATGAGGAATGCTGTTCAGAGGATCATTGTGGACTCAATGGGCAAAATGACCTTGTTTCTGCACTGTAGGGTTTCTATGATTTGTCAAGCATGATTTCCTTTTAGTGAAACCATGTTGACTTAGACTGATCCTGTCATGGCTTTCCAATTGCTCAGTTATTACATCCTTAATCCAGCATTTTCTCCACCACCAACACCAGGCTAATCCACCTAAAATTCCCCATTTACTCTCTTCCTCCTTTTCCAAAAAGTGGGGTTACATTAGCTACCTTCCAGTCCACTGGAGCTCTTCTAGAGTCTATGGAATGTCTAGAGTCTATAGAATTCTATAAAGTGATCACCAAAGCAACTACTATTTCTAGGACAACTTCTTTAAGTACTCTGGGATGCAGGGCATCAAGCCCTGGTGACTTATTGGGTATTAACTCCATCAATTTTCCCAATACCATTTCCTGACCAATAAGGATTTTCTTCGGTTCCTCCTGCATACTTGACCCTCTGACCCCTAGCATTTCAGGAAAGTTATTTTTCTGTCCTCCTTAGTGAAAACGGATCCAACATATTTGTTCAACTTGTCATCTGCCATCTCTTTGTTGTCAACTATGAATTTACCTGATTCTAACTGAAAGGGACTCATGTTTATCTTAACCAGTCTTTTTCTCTTCACATATCTGTAGAAGCTTTTGCAGTCAGTTTTCATGCTTTCCACAAGCTTACTCTGGTATTGTATTTTCCCCTTCTGAATTAAACCCTTTGCCTTCCTCCACTGAATTTTTAATTTATTTCTATCTTCAGATTTGCTGGGGTTTTTTCTGGCCAATTTATATGCCTCCTCTTTGGCTTCAAAACTATCCCTGATTTCCCTTATTAGCCATGGTTCAGCCACCTTCCCTGTTTTACTCTTAAGCCAAACAGGGATGGTATAATTGTTGAAGCTCATCCATGTATTCTTTAAATATCTGTCATTGCCATTTCCATCATCAGTCCCTTATGTATCTTTGGCCAGCTTATCCTAGACAATGCACGCCTCATACCATCAAAGTTGGATTTCTTCAATTTCAGGACCCTAGTCTAAGATTTATTCTCATTTTCCATCTTAATGAAGATTTCTACCATATTATGGTCACTGTTCTCCAAAGGATCTCCCACCACATGATTGCTAATTAATTAATTCTCAGTCGAGGATGGCCTGCTCTCCAGTTAGTTCCTCAACATACTGGTTGAGAAAGCCATCCCTCATGCATTCCAGGAAATCCTCCTCCATCGTATTATCCAAATCCCCCTCCACTAACCAGTTTGGTTAGTCCAATCAGTATGCAGAATAAAGTCACCTATAATACCTGCTGTATGCTTATTGCACACATCCCAATTTCCTGTTTGGTGTCATCCCCAACCTCACAACTGCTGTTTGATGGTCTGCAACTTCCACTCAAGCCTACAACTAAATCTCTAGCAGTACTTCAGTTGTGAAGCAGCCCTTCTCAAAATTGCCTGTCCAGAAATGGTCACTCCACTGTACCTTAACTCATTTATATTTGCTGAGTGGTTGCTGATGACTGAGCCAACTCTTCCCAGAATCCTAGATAACAAAGTGTGTAGCTGGATGCTTCCCAGAATCCTCCTCAGTCACTTCTCAGTAGTGCTGTCTGTTCCTAATAGTCAAAGGTGTGACTGCCTCCAGGAACAAAGAAGCCACATAACTTCTTCCCACCCTGATGCATTGTGGTGTCTAGATCAGCTCATATAAATTTGGAACTGAAGCTACTCAAATATCAAACTTTTGCTGCAAACATGTTTGTTCTGGAAAACACAATGTGGAGCTGGAGGAACTCAGCAAGCCAGGTAGCATCAGGGGAAGAGGAAAGCTGACGTTTCGGGTTGGTATTTCTGAAGAAGGGTCCTGATCCAAAACATCAGCTTTCCTGCTCCTCTGATGCTGCCTGGTCTGTTGTGCTCCTCGATTTCCACACTGTGTTAACTCAGAGTCCAGCACCGGCAGTTCTTGCTATCTATTTGTTCTGGATCAAACTGGTATCCAGGAACTCCCACATGCTGCAGCTGTGACACATCACTCGTTCTGCCATCTTTAATGTGCTGTAATTAACTGCTCATTTTTTTTTATTCACTTGCGCATCTCCTTTTGCTTTTACATGTTTTATTATTAATTACAGATGTTTGACTATTTTCAACATTAGAAATAGAATAAAACTGCCAGGTTCTTAGCCTGTGGTACAGATTTTAGTGAATGGTAATGGGTAGGCCTGGAAAAATAAGCATCTACCAGTAATCACTGAATTTCAAATTGAGAACTGGTACCTTCTACTTTCTCAGCAGTGAGAAGGAGAATTGCAAACTGCATCTGATTAGCCTCAATGCGATGATGGTGCAATGAAATAATACAGATTCTGATCTCACCGTTAAAACCTTGAAGGGAAAATCTGAAATATTTTTCTCAAAGATGAGAATTAGATGTTTTTCATTTTGTCATATTATTCCACATTTCTTGCCTTTGTCCAGGTTGCTCAAGCAACAGGAAAAAAATTCTAGCCAAAATGTTTGTCTTCACTAATTTTATTGATCAAAACACAGGAGTGGAAAGAAAAATTATCCTTTTTTTGCTAAAGGTCGCAGAAATACAAATATGACTCCCTGGGTGATGAAGATTTCTGTGTCCTAAATGGTACATTTCTTCAGAGTTTCTCCTGCTTTGCTATGCAACAAAACTCATTCAGTCATCTATGGTTTTTCTATCTAAGTTAGTAGATCGAGCAGTGGAAACTCTGAAGAACCTCTCTCTCACTAATTTAAAATAGTTTTATGTGAAAAAAAACTCTGGCAGTTCAGTGATGTTGATATATTGGCCAAATTCTTTTCCTTTATTTTTAATGGTAGGCAAGAAATGTTCATCTAATTTTCATATTACAATACAATGATTTTGCAGTTAACTATAAAAAAACAAAGCTCAACTGGTAAAACTAGTATGGATCCAGGGTACAAAGACCAGGAGTTCATAACTTCAATTTATCTCAAGGCAGTGTGACAGAAGAAGCACACTATGTTTAGTTCAAAACTCCCTGGGCTGGCTTGGAGAGCATCAAGCAAAGATTCCTGCTGTTGATTGTTAACAAATGCTCATGTCCATATGAAAGTGAAAGGATTAGACTTTAGTTACACTTTAAAATGCATATCTGATGACCACCTTCTAGGCTCGTATCACCAGATCATTTGAATGAGATACTGGAGAGCCACAGTCTGCAGAACTATACTCTGTAGCTCAAGACAGAAGATGATTGTTTTTAAGTGCAGAACTCAACTGCATACCAGTATGGGTCATTTGGGTTTGTAAGTCCCAAGCCAGAACTCCTAAATGTTAGGAGATAAATATAAACACAAGCTAAGTCTTTTAATGTATCTACATCTGCCCTAGGGGATTTAAAATACCAATTTGGCTGCATTTTGGTTACATTGAGGAGTACAAAGGGTCCTCATTCTAAGCACTGCTAATGGAACACTGGTTATACTTTAATGTACAAAAAAGGCAATAACCTGCCTGTGCCCCATTCAATCAAATAAACTAAATTAATAATGACTTTAATTTACTTATAAGCTATTTAATAACTGTGTACAGACATGTCTTCTTACTGATCAGAGGGATACAGGAGCATCTATCAAAATAAAGCTCAAACCATTTTCAAATGTCCATATGAGAATACTGGACTAGAATACAGTAGGCTTTAGAATGCTTCAAAAGTGCAAGACAGCATTTGACTGAAATGGGAGGTAAGGTGGCCTTAATGAGTAAAAAAAAGGGAATGAGTGCAGAATAATTGCATGGATTCAGTGGTTTCACGATAAATGAAGAAACTTTAATTGTATCTGAGATTTATTATCACAAGCATAGCTATGGGGAAGTTTACTCCTGCACTGAAGCAGCTGGACCCTGACAGATGGAACTGATTGGAGGTGCGCTATCAGGTAGCAGGCTGGGTAATTACAACTCTCTGTTTGGGCTGCTGGAATGATGCATTTGATAAGCAGGGAAAAAATGAAATAAAAAGAGCTGTGATAATGCGAAACTAAATGATTGAAAATAGTCTATCATAGCTTTAGCCCTGAGGGAGTCTGTGAGGACTTTAACCTAGCTTCGATGGTTTTCAACCAGGAAACAAAGAAAGACATTTGTCTTTTTCATTCTTTTTGCTGAATTTACGCCTTGTGGGATCACAGCAAAATCTGAAGAGGAATCATTGAGATGCATCATGAATGTGATTTATGATCATGGCTGATTCTGCAATCTCAGTATTCCATTCACACTTTCTCTCCATACCCCTTTAGCCACAAAGGGCCATGTCCAACTGCCTTTTGAAAATATCTAATGATCTGGCCCTAACAGCTTCCATTGGGAAAGAATGGTTTATGCCTTATTCTTAGACTATGATCCCTCGATCTGGACTTCTCCAATATCAGAAACATTCTACCCACATCTGGCCTGTCCAGTCCCATTAGGATTTGATTTTTTTTTTGAGATTCCCCCTCATTCTCCTAAATTCCAGCATGTACAAACCCAGTCAATTCGGTCTTTCTTGATACATCAGTCTTGCCATCCCTGGAACCAGTTTGGTAAACCTTCAGTGGACTCATTCAATAGCAAGGATGTCTGTCCTCGGACTAGAAGACCAAAACTGTATACAATACTCAAGGTGTGGCCTCACCAAGGCCCTGTACAACTACAGCAAGACATCCTCACTGCTATACTCAAATCTTCTCATTACAAAGGCCAGAATGCCATGAACATTCCTCGTTGCCTGCTGTTGAAGATGAGATTCCAATGCTTGGATCAGTCTGGGGGGAGGTCTCTACAGGTAAAATGTAATGCTAGCAAGCTCTGGTCTGCACAACTGCAATAGACTAAAGTAGAATGTGATGGACTTTGAAGATTTGGGAGAGTTGCAGCAGGAAGACCATCACCTTCAGCATGTCAGAACCTTATGACGTCAGGCACAACAAAGCTGGAAGTGATTTAGTGACATTCATTTTACACCACAGAAAGAGGCTCTTTGGCCCATGGTATTCACATCAGTTAACAAGCAAGAATCTATTCGAGTCCCATCTTCCATCCTTGTACACATGGTCCTGTATGTTATGGTAACTTCAACTACTGTGCCACATTAAATGTAACTTAAATGTGTGAGGGTTCGTTTATTAATAGTAAAAGTGTTGCTTTAAAATCAAGAAGCAGTCATTGTCTACTCCCAGAAGCAAGTGCAGTCTTCTTTCAGTGATAATGGGAACTGCAGATGCTGGAGAATCCAAGATAAGGAATGTGAGGCTGGATGAACACACCAGGCCCAGCACTCAGGAGCACAAAAGCTGACCTTTCGGGCCTAGACCCTTCATCAGAGAGGGGGATGGGGTGAGGGTTCTGGAATAAATAGGGAGAGAGGGGGAGGCGGACCAAAGATGGAGAAAAGAAGATAGATGGAGAGGAGAATATAGGTGGGGAGGTAGGGAGGGGATAGGTCAGTCCAGGGAAGACGGACAGGTCAAGGAGGTGGGATGAGGTTAGTAGGTAGGGGATGGAGGTGCGGCTTAGGGTGGGAGGAAGGGATGGGTGAGAGGAAAAACAGGTTAGGGAGGCAGAGACAGGTTGGACTGGTTTTGGGATGCAGTGGTTGGAGGGGAAGAGCTGGACTGGTTGTGTGGTGCAGTGGGGGGAGGGGACGAACTGGGCTGGTTTTGGGATGCGGTGGGGGAAGGGGAGATTTTGAAGCTGGTGAAGTCCACGTTGATACCATTGGGCTGCAGGGTTCCCAAGCAGAATATGAGTTGCTGTTCCTGCAACCTTCAGGTGGCATCATTGTGGCACTGCAGGAGGCCCATGATGGACATGTCATCTAAAGAATGGGAAGGGGAGTGGAAATGGTTTGCGACTGGGAGGTGCAGTTGTTTATTGCGAACCGAGGGGAGGTGCCAATTCACTTAACCTGCATATCTTTGGCCTGTGGAAAGAAACCAGAGCAAACCCACACCAACACAGGGGAAACATGCAATCTCCTCAGAGAAAGTCACCCAAAGCTGGAACTGAACCCTGGTCCCTCGCACTGTGAGGCAACAGTGCTGTTCACTGAGCCACCGTGACATCCAACTGCATTTCCTGACATTTCCCGCCATTTCCCCTAAAACCTTGACTCCCTTACTGTCTGTCTGAGCCTGAATATACTTAATGATCCGGCCTCTACAGCCCTCTGTGGTAAAGGATTCAACAGATTCACCACCCTCAGAGGAGATTCCCCCTCATCTTTGTCCGAACCAGGCAATCTCTTACACTGAGATAATGCCCACCACTGTTACACTCTTCGACAAGGGGAAATAACCTGTCTATGTCTACCCCATAAGTCCCTTAAGAATCTTGTATGTTTCAATGAGGTCACCTCATATTCTAAACTCAAAATGAGTGCGGGGTCACCCTATTCTCTTTATAAGAAAATCCCTCCATTCCCAGAATCAATCTAGTGAACTTTCTCTGAACTGTCACCAGTACCAGCATTTCATTAAGGGGACTAAAATTGTTTACAGCATTCTATATATGACCAGACTAGCGCCTTGCATAGTTTTGGCAAAACCTCCCTACTTTTATACTTCATTCCCTTTAAAATATTTCACTTGCCTTCCCTATTATCTGCTGAACCTGAATGTTAGCTTTTTTGTGATGAATACATGAGGACTTCCAAATCTATCAATGTGGCAGAGATAGCAGGAACTGCCAATGCTGGAGTATCGGAGATAACACAGAATGAAGCTGGATGAAAACAGTGGGGCAAGCAGCATCAGAGGAGTAGGAAAGGTTGACGTTACGGGTCAGGACCCTTCTTCAGTTTTCTGCAGCCCTCATTCACTTAAATAATATTTTGATCTTTCTATTCTTCTTGTCAAAGTGCACATTTTCCCCATATTATATTCCATCTATCAAGTTTTTGCCAAGAACCTTAATTTTTCTATGCCCTTCTGCAGTCTAATTCTGTCATCTTCACTAGATGCCTTCCCACCTATTTTTGTGTCATCTGCAAATTTTATGATACTGTACTCACTTTCCTCATCCAAATCATGAATATATGTTGTAAATAATAGTGGCCCCTAAACTGACTCCTGAGGTACATCACAGGTTTTCATCCTGACAATGCCTCCCTTTATTTGACATAGAACATAGAACATAGAACATAGAACAGTACAGCACAGAACAGGCCCTTCAGCCCACAATGTTGTGCCGACCATTGATCCTCATGTATGCACCCTCAAATTTCTGTGACCATATACATGTCCAGCAGTCTCTTAAATGACCCCAATGACCTTGCTTCCACAACTGCTGCTGGCAACGCATTCCATGCTCTCACAACTCTCTGTGTAAAGAACCTGCCTCTGACATCCCCTCTATACTTTCCACCAACCAGCTTAAAACTATGATCCCTCGTGCTAGCCATTTCTGCCCTGGGAAATAGTCTCTGGCTATCAGCTCTATCTATGCCTCTCATTATCTTGTATACCTCAATTAGGTCCCCTCTCCTCCTCCTTTTCTCCAATGAAAAGAGACCGAGCTCAGTCAACCTCTCTTCATAAGATAAGCCCTCCAGTCCAGGCAGCATCCTGGTAAACCTCCTCTGAACCCTCTCCAAAGCATCCACATCTTTCCTATAATAGGGCGCCCAGAACTGGACGCAGTATTCCAAGTGCGGTCTAACCAAAGCTTTATAGAGCTGCAACAAGATCTCACGACTCTTAAACTCAATCCCCCTGTTAATGAAAGCCAAAACACCATATGCTTTCTTAACAACCCTGTCCACTTGGGTGGCCATTTTAAGGGATCTATGTATCTGCACACCAAGATCCCTCTGTTCCTCCACGCTGCCAAGAATCCTATCCTTAATCCTGTACTCAGCTTTCAAATTCGACCTTCCAAAATGCATCACCTCGCATTTATCCAGGTTGAACTCCATCTGCCACCTCCCAGCCCATCTCTGCATCCTGTCAATGTCCCGCTGCAGCCTACAACAGCCCTCTACACTGTCAACGACACCTCCGACCTTTGTGTCGTCTGCAAACTTGCTGACCCATCCTTCAATTCCCTCGTCCAAGTCATTAATAAAAATTACAAACAGTAGAGGCCCAAGGACAGAGCCCTGTGGAACTCCACTCACCACTGACTTCCAGGCAGAATATTTTCCTTCTACTACCACTCGCTGTCTTCTGTTGGCCAGCCAATTCTGTATCCAAGCAGCTAAGTTCCCCTGTATCCCATTCCTCCTGACCTTCTGAATGAGCCTACCATGGGGAACCTTATCAAATGCCTTACTGAAGTCCATATACACCACATCCACAGCTCGACCCTCATCAACCTTTCTAGTCACATCCTCAAAAAACTCGATAAGGTTTGTAAGGCATGACCTACCCCTCACAAAGCCGTGTTGACTGTATTTGATCAAGCCATGCTCTTCCAGATGGTCATAAATCTTATCCCTCAGAATCCTTTCTAACACCTTGCAGACGACAGACGTGAGACTTACCGGTCTATAATTGCCGGGGATTTCCCTATTTCCTTTCTTGAAGAGAGGAATTACATTTGCCTCTCTCCAGTCCTCAGGTACGACTCCAGTGGAGAGCGAGGATGCAAAGATCTTCGCAAGTGGCGAAGCAATTGCATTTCTCGCTTCCCAAAGCAGCCGAGGACAAATCTGATCCGGGCCTGGCGACTTGTCAATCTTAATGTTTGACAAAATTTTCAGCACATCAGCTTCGTCTATCTCTATCCATTCCAGCATGCACACCTGCTCTTCAAAGGTTTGACCTTGTCTTCTATTAGTTAGCCAATGCTGTATCCATGTTAGTGTATTACTCTCAACACCATGGGCTTTATCTTATTAAGTAGCCTAAGATCTGTTATTTTACTAAATGTCTGTTGGAAATCCAAATATATTACATCTACTGGTTTTCCTTTATTTATTTTGATTGTTACCAGCTCAAAGAGCTGTAATACATTTGTCAGGTATGATTTCCCCTTCATGAAGCCATGCTGATTCTGCTTGTATTTCTAAATGATCTGCAATTATATCTTTTCTAATAAAGCCAAACATTTCTTTGATGACAGATGTTTAGCTTATTAGCCTTTAGTTAGCCTATAGTTTTTGTCTCCCTCCCTTTTTGAATAAAGGTATTACATTGGCAGCTTTCCAATCCTCTAGGACTTTTCCAGCATCTAAGGACTCTTGTTCATTGTACTAATGACTGTGTTTATTTCCTCACCTGTCTTCCTTTTGAAACTTCCATTATTTAGTATTTTGGGAATGCCATTACTGTCATCTACCATGAAGGCTCAACTTTTCTGCCATTTCCTGGTGCCTCACTATTATTTTCCCAGCCTCTAATATTCACTTTGGCCTTTCTCCTCCTTTTCACTAATGTCCATCTTGATATTACTTGCTAACTTGTTCTCATAGTTTATTTACTTCCTCAATTTTTTCATCATCTTTTATTAGTTATTAAAATTTTCCTTATCCTTGGCTTACAACAAATCTTTTCCACACTGAACGTTCATCTTTCAATTTGATACTATTCTTAATTTTCCTGAAAAGTCACGAACAGCTTGTCCCCTTCCTGGAATCCTTCTTTTGCACAAGGATATTTCTTTGCTGCGAGCCATGAATTATTTTCTTTAACATCTACCATTGTTCCTCAGCTGTCTTTTCAACCTCAGAAGCTGTTCTTTATCACTTTCTTCCCACCCTGTACACTGTGAAGGGCTTTATGTGCCAGGCAGTACCTGGCCTGATGTACTTCAGAGCTTTAAATATGATACTAACCGAGGGAATTCCAGAAAAATCTGGCAGTGGCGAGTACATTTGCTGCTGGTGAGCTCATGATAGCATGAACAAATGGCCATAGGGGGAGTGGTGTATAAATGATGAAGTGAGTAATATAAAATATCATGAGAAAACATGCTAAGAGGGAATGCCTCCACAAAACTCTTCAAAATTAACACTTAGCCAACTTATGATAAAATTCTGCCGCATCTGTTTATCTAGGACAAAGAACTAGATTTTTCCATTGAAATAGTGGTGAGGCTAATAGCAATCACCACTATTTAGGAGTATATGATAGAGCTAACTTCAGGTATGGAAGTTAGTCCAGCCTTCAATGGCTATACTCAGCAAGTGGAGTCACCACCTTGAGGCACTGGACGCTGCAAAAGCTATGCTCCCTGACAACATTTTTGCAAATAGTACTGAAGTTCCATTCTCTAGACATAGCCAAGCTGTCCCAATACAGCCACAACACTGGCATCTACCCTACAATATGGAAAATTGTCCAGGTACATCCAACAAAAAGCAGGACAAATCCAAGCTGGCTAATCAGACTCCATCGGACTATTCTTGATCATCAAAAAAACAAATAGAAGGTTTTATCAATAGTACTATTAAGTAACACTTACTCAGCAATACCTGCTGAAGCACAGTTTGAGTTGCACCAGAGACACTCAGGTCCTGATCTTATTTCATTCTTAGTTTAAACATGGACAAATGAGTTGACTTCCAGAGGTAAAATGATAGGGGCAGCTGTAACACCAAAGCCACATTTGACATAGCAAATCTAGAGTCAGTGGAACGCAGGGGAAAATTATCTGCTGGTTGGAGTCATAACTATCAAAAAGGAAGATGTTTATGGTTGTAGGAGATTAGTCACCTCAGCTTCAAGACATCACTGCAGGAGTTCCTCAGGGTAATGTCCTTTTCCGAATCATCTTCGGCTTCTTCAACAATAACCATTCCTCCATCTTAAGGTCAGAAGTGAGGATGTTTGCTGATGATTGCACAACGTCAGCACCATTCACAGCTCCTTAGATACCAGAAGCAATCTACACTCAGATGTAGCAAGAGCCAGACAATGTCCAGTCTGGGTCTGATAGATGGTAGGTAACATTCATGTCACACAAGTGACAGGCAAGGACTGTCTCCAACAAAAGAAATTTTAACCATCGCTCCTTGACATTCAAAGGCATTACCATCACGGAATCCTCCTGAGGGCTACTACCGACCAGAAATTGAACTGAGCTGGTCATATAAATACTGAGCTACAATTGCAAGTCAGAGGCAAGGAAGACCGGAGCAAGTAACACACATCCTGACTGTACCAAGCCACATGTCAGTTTGATGGAATAATCCCCAATTGCCTGGATGTGTGCACCTCCAGCAACACTCAGAAAGGTTGTCACCATGCAGAACAAAGCAACCACTTTGGCATCATATCCATAAATATTCGAACCTCAATCCTCAGTAGCAGCAGTGTGTACAAGCTACAATACGCGCAATATGCAGAAATTCTCCAAGGTTCCATAAACAACACCTTCCAAATTCATGGCCACTTCCATCAAGAAGGACAAGGGCAACAGATACACAGGAACACAACCGCCTGCAAATTTACCTCAAGCCATCCTTCAGTGTCACTGAGTTAAAATCCATTAGACAAACCAACAAGGCTAAAGGCAGGTAAGATCCTTGGTCCTGATGACTTGCACCCTAGGATCCTAAAAGAGGTAGCTACAGAGTTAAGTGGATGCATTAATTGTAATTTTCCGAAAAATATTGGATTCTGCAGAAGTACAAGAGGATTGCCAATGTGATACCTCTTTTCAAAAAGAGACAGAGACAAAAAGTTGGTAACTACAGGCCTATTAGCTTAACATTTCTTGTTGGCAAAGTATTGGAATCAGTTGTTAAGGATTTAGTAGCAGATCATTTGGAAAGTCATAATCTAATCAAGCAGTCAGTGTGGATTCGTGAAAGGGAAATTGTGTTTGACTAATTTATTACAGTTTTTTGAGGAAGTCTCAGCCAGGGTAGATAGAATGAAAGGAGCAGATGTATTTGGATGTCCAGAAGGCGTTCAACAAGATACATCACAAAGGCTAAATCATTAGATAACAGTCCATGGTGTTGGAGGTACTATATTGGAATGGATAGAAATTGGCTCATAGGCAGAAAACAGCAAATGGAGATAAGGGGTTCATTTCCAAGTTGGGGACTTGTGACCAGTGGGGTTCTGTAGGGTCAGTGGTAGGACTGCAACTATTCATGACACATATCTTGGTTTTGGAGGAAACAACAAATGTACTGGAGCCAAATTTGCAGATGATTTGTGAAAAGGCAGGTTGTGATAGGGACACAAACAGTTTACAGAAAGAAAGATGAACAACTGTAGACACTAGAAATCCAAAAAAAAACCAAATTGCCACAAAAGCTCAGTAGATCTGTGGAATAAAAAGGCAGTATTAACGCTATGGTCCAATGGCCCATCTTCAAAACTTGGGTACATTTTGTAAAGCGCATTAGTCCTGCTACCAAAAAATCAAGCTGAAATGGTGAGATAACCCAGTGTGAAGCTGGATGAACACAGCAGGCCAAGCAGCATCACAGGAGCAGGAAGCTGATGTTTCAGGTCAAGACCCTTCTTCAGAAATCGGGGAGAGGAAGGTGATTCTGAAATAAATAGGAGAGAGGGCGAGGCAGATAGAAGATAGATAAAGGAGAAAATAGGGTAAGAGAAGACAGACAGGTCAAAGAGGCGGGGTTACAGCCACTGAAGGTGAATGTAGGTGGGGGAGTTAGGGAGGGGATAGGTCAGCCCAGGGAGGATGGACAGGTCAAGGAGGTGGGATGAGGTTAGCGGGTAGGAGATGGGGGTAGGGGTTGAGGTGAGAGGGAGTGTAGGTGTTCCGCAAAGTGATCCCCAAGCCTCCACTTGGTTTCCCCGATGTAGAGGAGGCCACAACGGGTACTCAGATACAGTATATTACATTAGCAGATGTGTAGGTGAACATCTGTTTGATGTGGAAGGTCTTCTTAGGGCCTGGGATAGAGGTGAGGCGGGAGGTATAGGAGTAGGTGTAGCACTTGCTTCGGTTGCAGGGAAAAGTGCCAGGGGTGGTGGGGCTCGAGGGGAGTGTGGAGTGGACAAGGAAGTCATGGAGAGAGTGGTCCCTCTGGAAAGCACATAAGGGTGGGGAGGGAAACATGTCTTTGGTAGTGAGGTCAGATCGCAGATGGCGGAAATGTCGGAGGATGATGTGTTAGATTTGGAGTTTGGTGGAGTGGTACATGAGGACAAGAGGGATTCTGTTTTCATTATTATTGCGAATAGTGGGTGTGAAGGATGAGTTGCAGGAAATGCGGGAGACACAGTCGAGGGCATTTTCGATCACTGTCGAGGGGAAGTTGCGGTACTTGAAAAAAGAGAACATCTGGGATGTTTGGGAGTGGAATATCTCAGCTTAGGAGCAGATGCGGCGGAGGCGAAGGAATTGGGAATAGGGGATGGCTTTTTTACAAGAAGGTAGGTGAGAGGAGGAGTATTCTAGGTAGTTGTGGGAGTTGGTAGGCTTAAAATGGATATCGGTTTCCAGGTGAATGCCAGAGATGGGGACAGAGAGGTCCAGGAAGGAGAGAGAGGTGTCATAGATGGTCCAGGTGAACTTAAGGTTGGGGTGGAAGGTGTTGGTGAAGTGGATGGGCTGTTCGAGCTCTTCGTGGGAGCATGAGGCGGCGCTGAAACAGTCATCAATGTAACGGAGGAAGAGATGGGGGATAGGGCCAGTGTAGCTTTGGAAGAGGGATTGTTCCACATATCCTACAAAGAGGTAGGCATAGCTTGGGCCCCATGCAGGTACCCATGGCCACCCCCTTTGTCTGTAGGAAGTGGGAGGAATTGAAAGAGAAGTTATTGAGGGTGGGGACCAGTTCGGCTAAGCATATGAGAGTGTCAGTGGAAGGGGACTGGTTGGGCCTGCAGGACAGGAAGAAGCAGAGCTCCTTTAGGCCATCAGCATGGGGAATGCAGGTGTATAGGGAATGGAAGTCCACAGTAAAAATGTAGTGCTGGGAATCAGGGAATTGGAAGTTCTGGAGGAGGTGGAGAGCGTGGGTGGTGTCACAGATGTAGGTAGGGAGTTCCTGGACCAAGGAGGAGAAAAAGAACTCAAGATAGGTGGAGAAAAGTTTGGTGGGGCAGGAGCAGGCGGAGACAATGGGTCGGCCAGGGGAGTCAGGTTTGTGGATTTTGGGAAGGAGATAGGAGCGGCAGTGTGGGGTTGGGGAATGATGACGTTCGTGGCTATGGGTGGAAGGTCACCTGAGGTGATGAGGTTGCTGAAATGGTACTGTTGGCTAGGCCACCAATTATTATTCATCACCCGCTTTTATTACTCATTAAACTAAATGCTTGCCCAGACATTTCAGTGAACAATCTTAGCTCCAGACTGGAAGTCTAGAAGGGGCCATGGTGGGACTTCAGTCACAAACTTCCCAGGAATGGCCAAGTAAGAAGTCCCAAGCTGTTAAGGATGGAATAGGAGTGGAGTAAACGTTATCTTTGTGTGCATCTCTCTTTCTTTGTAGATATTATTTATCCCAGTTGATTATTTCCATCACTTCCTGTTTCTCTAGCATATTTAACTGAAATTGCTCAAGTTGCTGCAGTTGTGTCTATCCTCAGCCGCACTGACATCCAGAAGCTCCCACATATTTGCTTTAATTCATCTTTGGATGTGGTTGTTATTGCTAAGCCAGCATTCATTGTGTCTCTCTGATTGCTCAGAAGACAGTTAAAAGTCAACCATGGTGCTGGGCATTCCTCCAGATAGCTGAGACTGCACTAACCCAGTGGGAATGTCAGAGCAGGCTGGTATGATCTATTGTGGCAGCTCCCTCTGGCCTAGGGAAGAGGGCATCCTGTGTCTGCACTACCCCCATCCAGCTGGAGCTCCATGGGTGTTTTTCTGATGAAGGGTCTAGGCTGGAAACATCAGCTTTCCTGCTCCTAAAATGCTGCTTGGCCTGCTGTGTTCATCCAGCTCTACATCTTGTTATCTTGGATTCTCCAGCATCTGCAGTTCCTATTATTTCTAATAGTCAACCATATGCTGTAGGTCTGCAGTCACATGAATGTTAGACTAGGTTAAGGACAGCACGCATTAGTGAACAAGGTGGGGTTTTTAAATGTCAGTTGGTAGCCATTACACCATTGAGATTAACCCAGTGTTTAATTCCAGGTTTGTATTGAATTCAAATTTGACTATCTACCATGGTGGGACTTGTTGAATTACTAGCCCAGTGACATCACTACTACACAATTGCTTCACCACATCCTGCCATCTGCATTAATTTATCTTACTAATCATTCTATAAATTAATAAAATCTAATACTCCAAATAGGATTATCACCCATCAATTATAATAATGAAATCTTACAATGACTAATATATTTTCTGGCTTTAAAAGATAAGGTAAGCCACCAAAATATTCACCAACTAATCATTTATCCATCTCCTTGTTGTGACACATTAAATTTTAATCCAAATGTGATGGGCTACGCAGAGCTGAGCTCCCCTTGGCTCTTTGTCACTTCTCAATCAACTTTTCAACTCCTATACCCCTGGACAAAGTCAGCAAAAGACAAGGTAAATGAGCAGCCCACTCCACTCCTTACCAAACATCCTTCCTCACCACATACCCTTGTTGATGAAGAGGTAGTGGGTTGATCAAACTCCCTTACTCACCAAACTCCTAGGACTGAATCATACAGTCTTTTTGGCTAAGTGCAAATTGCATCAAGTTTGTGGGAGGGATTCTTGCCATGAGGCTGAGTGAATTTATTTGCCAAATCTTATCAAAATTGTTGCATTAATTGCTGTTCCTGAACTTGTGGCGTGTATTATGCACAACATCCACTCCAGCTTATTTGCTTCATGCTCAGAACAACTTGCTACTCACTGGATAGCCCAGAATGCATTGGTATCCTCTTGTGGACACAGGCAAGCTTTGTCAGTCTGCAGCTGCCCTGCATGACTTCTGACATTTGCCTTTGATATGACAGACAGGGAAAAATTAGCACCCAGCTTTCCCGATGGGGTCCTGGAGCTCCTGCTGGAGGGGGTGGTGCAGACACAGGAAGTCCTCACCCATAGACCAGAGGGGGATGCCACAACAGATCACACCAGTCTGCTCTGACATTCCCACTGGTTTAGTGCAGTCTCAGCCATCTGGAGGAATGCCCAGCACCATGGGAAGAAGTTCAATGTCCCCCTTCAATCAGCCAGGATAAGTACCTCCATCTGACATCTAACACTTACTGTATCACTGCTACTGCTTCCACTGCTTAACACTTGCACCAACAGTAACAGCTCAAACCTATTTACATCTTTCATAATACCTGCCTCTCTCTCATTCCAGGAAGAAAACAACTGCAGCAAAAAGAGTCAAGTTGAGTTTTCTCACCCCTTACGACAATATGATTCTGATTCTGACTGCCTCAAACACAGCCTGGGCTGTATTGGAGAATACCCTTGACTTACTGAACTGGGTCACCAATAGGGAAGCTTTGACTTTGGGGGCTTGCTTACGGCTATGACAAAGTTCCTGGCTTTGCGTCTGCGTGAAACAGCAAGGCAAGATAGTTGTATTATGAACCAGGTGTCTCTGGTCAAGGGAGCAAAATGCAAAAAGGCATGGCAATGCAAGGCAGAGATGATATGAGCTTCTAAGTTAGGCTCAGAATGAGAGAGCATCAGGATAGCAAGTGAAGAGCACAGAGGTACAGTCTGGTCCAGTCCAATTTGTAAATGAATTGCAGGCAGACAATGACTGGTCTTAGAGACTGGTAGACATTGACTGTCACTGTCCATGGACATGGGGTACATGTTGCCAGTGCCCACAGAACACATTCGTCATGTTCACTGCTGTTCATCAAATATGGAGGTCATCTGTAAAAAAACAGCAAGCTTAACCTGCCAAACACCTGCTCCAGTTTCCACATTGGGCTTTCCCAATGCTTAGTTTGTTGCATGAGTTTGGTAAATTCGCAAATGCAACATTAGGTAGTTCAATCAAGTTAGGATTGTCAAACTGTGATGCACTTGGCCTTGTTCTTTGCAGAAAGAAAGAAATACACGCTACACTTATTTCTACACAAAAATGAGTTCATTTCACAGGAAAATGCCCTAACCAATCAGAACCAACCTGCCTGATTTAAAAATTAAACAAAGCTTGGTGCTTAAATGTCAATTAATATCAATGAACACAGTGTTGCTATGGTGCAGGAGACCACTCAGCCCATTGTACTTGCACCAGCTCTATTTTCTAATCTGGCTCTATTATCTAGTACCAATCTCCTGCCTTTTCCCTGTGACACTGCACACCATTTTTATCCAGAAGACCATCCAATGCCCTCTTAAATGTCTCAGTCTGACCTGCCTTTACCACATTTTCAGTCATTGCATTCCATGTCATAACTCACTCTGTGAAAGACCTTTTCTCTCATTTCATTCTTGCTTCATTTGCACATCATTTAAAATCTTTCCCTCTCATTTTGTTTCTCTTACAAGCAGAAATAGCTTCATTCTATCTGTTGGGTTCATTCTCCATGGCAATGCTTCTTCCAGAGCCCACTTAACAACCAATCAGTGCTCACTTCTATGCAGTATAAATGTTGATTTCCCCATGAATTTGCATTTTTGTGAAATGTCCTGAAGAGTGCAAGTTTAAAATCTTCAACAAAATGTGCCTTTTGTGAACAATAGTCATGTGATAATTCTGGTCATTAATATTATGACTTCATGAAAAGTGTGATATTTGACAGAAAGTCTTAGTATAATCCATGATCTTGGGGCAGATTCCAGGTTGATAATTCAGTGCAATATTGCCAGATGAGAAATTAAACCAAGAGGCCTGTTTGCCTTTTTGGGAAAGATGGAGATATAACAATACTGTCACTGGATTGGTAATTGAGAGCCCTACAATGATATTCTGATGACCAAGTAATCATTGATGATTGCTGTAAAAAATCCATCTGGTTCGTTACTAAATAAAATTGGAAGAACTGCGGATGCTGTAAATTGGAAACAAAAACAGAAGTTGCTAGAAAAGCTTGAGGAAGGGTCACTGGACCCGAAACATTAATTCTGATTTTTCTTCACAGATGCTGCCAGACCTGCCTAACTTTTCCAGCAACTTCTATTTTTGTTCCATCTGGTTCATTAATGTCCTTTGGGGAAGGAAATCTACTTTCCAGCATAACATGTAGACGACACCAAGATCAGTTGCAAATATGGACAGAGAAATGACAAATGGATTTTAATCTGGGTTAAGTGAGAGGTACTACATTTCAGAAGATCAAATGTTAAGGAAAAGTTAAAGGCAGGACCTTGAACAGCATTGATGTACAGAGGGATCTTAGGGTTCAAGTCTTTATCTCCCTGAAAGTGGCCAAACAAGTAGAAAGGATGGTAAAGATGCTTGACTTTATTGGTCAGGGAACTGAATGCAAAAGTCAGGATGTCATGTTGCAGCTTTTTAAGACTTTGGATAGACCACACTTAGATTGTTGTGCTCAGTTCAGGTCACTACATTACAGGAAGGATGTGAGGATGGTTGGATAGGGTGCAGAGGGTTACCAGGATGCTGCCTGCAATAGAGGGTATGATCTACAAGGAGAGGCTAGAAAAACTCCGGTTGTTTCTCTGGAGTGACGGATGCTGAGGGGACACTTGAGATGCATTGATCGGTTCACAGTCAAAATCTTTTTCCCAGATTTGAAATGTCTAACAATAGGGGAAATGCACTTAACGTGAGAGGGGTCCAGTTCAAAGATGTTTTGAAGGGCATATCTTTTACAGAGAAATTGGTAGGAGTCTGGAACACGCTGCCACAGGTGGTCATGGAGGCAAATATGATAAGGGTGTTTAAGGAACTTTTATATAAGCATACAAATATGCAAAGAATAGAGGGATATGGACCAAGGGCAAATAGAAGGGATTAGTTTAATTTGGTGCCATGTTTGAGACAATATCATGGGCCGACATGCCCATTCCTATGTTGTCTGTTCTAACTTGGCTAACATGTGACTCTAGGCTCACAGCAATGTGGTTAATTTTTATAACTGCCCTTGAAATTACCTAGCAGGCCCTTCAGTTCAAGGTAGGGATGGACAACAAATGCTGGCTTTGCCGGAAACAACCAATCCCATTTATCTCAATTCCGTTTACCTTGCCTGGACCAGGGTATCTTTGCCTGCCTGACAAAATCTTCAGCAATTTTTAGCCTGTAACAATTGATCATTTTGTGAAATGCTTGTACTATACTGTGCACAACTACAAATGAATGGAACGTACCATTGCTGAAATCATTTGAGCACCAGTTGTGTACGAACTTAATTACAAAATTGTGTTTATTTAGGGCTTACACTAATTTCCACACACACTGACATTTCGTAGGTTTAACGGTGCTGTAATTTAGTTGTGAACCATAATGATACTTGTTGTAGTTTTATCACATACCTTGTAAAACAGTATGAACTCCAGTAATATGGATGACTAAGCTAGTGTTAGAAACAATTCATAAAATCCATTTTTAAAATTGAAAGTTGATTGGAAATTTCCAATCTTGATTCATCGAGTCATGTTGTTTAGCAGGCTATTGGTCTGCTCGTGGAACAAGTGGAAAAACCAGTAATTATAAACTTTGACCCAAATCAAGAACAGGGGCTAAACTACTGAAACACATTTATCATCTACACTGAGCTGTACAAGTAAAGTTTGTGTGCAGATTCTACACTATATAGAAACAAAACACATAGTCTCTATTCATACACTCCACCCACCATGAGTGAAGTCATGGCTACATCTATTGGGCCTCAGTATTGTCTGGCAATAGTCCAGGTTGATTTTAATTAAAATAACCTCACATAAGAACTTTTGCCTGCGAAGTAGAGATATCTCTTTACCATCCATTCTTTGACACAAGTTGACACACTTATTCCTCTGTTACAATGTATAATTGAATGATAGCCAACAAATATGATTTAATGGTTAAGTAGTTTTCTGATTCAAGATCAACTGCAAGCTGTTCAATATGACTGGGAAATCTTGCAGAATCAACGTTTTAGGAAAATCTTCAATTATATTTCACCTTTTTGGTTGGAGTACAATCAAGGACACCCCACAACCAAAACAGCAAAAGTTTACATTTTACTCAAAATTGCTATGTTTAATTTTTACAGGAAATATTCCCAGATCATGATAATCCTAAATTTTGACTGTCATGGCCAAAGGAACAGAAAGAATGAAAATGAAGAAAGCAGGTAAAACATCAGCTATAACCAGGAACTCCGATAACGTCACTGTTTAGAAATTACTCCCAGATAATTGACTGTCGTTATTTTTAGCCTCGGCTTATCATGATTTCCCATGTTTTTGAAGTGGTTAAGAAATGCATGTTGTTATTTAGAACTTTTGTCATTTCTTTTAAGCTTTTAGCTATCACAAAAGCCTGCAGAGAATTCCTCTGGCTCTTATTTCAGGGAAAGTCAAGGAGACAGTTAAATATTTCCTATCATTGCAAGCAATTTCCTTTCAATGGGTGATACTATCACAAATCCAATGTATATGAAAGCTTATCACGCAATTTCCAAATGAAGTGCCAGCCTTTGAACTGTGTTCAGCTGGCACCATAACAAACCTTTTGCTGTTGGACTGGACATGTGATAACCCAGTCGAATTTGGTGTTGCCTTTCCTGTCAGCCTGAAAGAATGCTTTGTCTTCAAAATCAGACTTGACTCCCCCAAGGGCCCAGATGTTCCAATGGCCAGAGAGTCTTTGAAGGAACATAGACTAGAGTTGTGCATCAGAACCATGCAGAATCCCAGACTCAGAAGACTGTGGAAATGGCCTGGGAAATTGAAGACACTGATGGGCAATTCCCTGTACCTAGAATTGTCCAAAAGACTTTAAATAGAGGTACAGAATTCAGAGTGCTTCCTTCAGTTACCTTAATAGCTGCTCAAGAAATATTACATAATTAAAAAATGAATCTCACCAGGGCAGAATCTCACCAGGCCCTAGGAGATGTGGACTTTGCAGTGTTGTGTGCCAAAACCAGGTGAGATGTTTGGCAAGGCCTATCGCAACAAGATCATCTCGCTCCATCTTGTTCACTTTTGTCAAGTGGTATTGTGAGGTGCTCACTAGGTAGCGGCGAGTCCACAATTAACAATCATTATTTTTTATTAAACATTTGCCTTCATTAGCTAAGCATGAAATAAAGGAGAAGGAACTTTTTCTTACAACTTTATAGAGCAATGATTGCACCTCAGATGGAATACTGTATGCAGTTCCGGGCACCACGTTAATCAGAACAAGGTAATTTTAGTAGAGAGCGTATGAAAGAGATTCTCCAGGACATTGCCTGAGAAGGAAAATCTCAGCTTTGAGGACAGACTGGATGGACTGGGTTTGTTTTTCTTGGAGCACAGGAGGCTGAGGGGGTTCTGACTGAGGTATACAAAATTATGATTGGATAGGTATTGAGAATCTTTTCTCCATGGCAGACATTTCTAAGATCAGAAGTCATAAGCTTAAGGTGAGGAGCTATGAGAAAAAATATCTTTCACCCAGAGGGTGATAAAAATACGAAACATGCTCCCTTAGAGCACCGTGGTAACAACTACTCTTTCAACTTTTAATAAATATCTGGACAAACACTTAAAATACCAGGGCACAGTACGCTATGGACCAAGTGCAGGTAAATGGGATTAGTGTAGTTTGGTGTCTATTGGCTGGCATAGTCATGGTGAGCCAAATGAATTGTTTCTATGCTCTATGACTATGACTCAATGAATCTATGACCTTATTAGCACCCCAACTCATCATATGTAGCAATCTTACCACACGTACCATACAACTAACTGTCAGGAAAAGGACAACAGAGAAACCAGAGCAGGTTCTTGTCAGGTTCGACTCACTGCTTGTTCCAAACAACTTCAATGATGGACTATGTTGCTGGGCACCAACATCTTGGGCATGCTCTAAAGGCAGGGACTAAATGTACATATGCCCACGCACTCTGGCATCCAACATGCGCCAACCTCTGTGAACCCTCATGACATATTTCCAATCCACTTATGAGATGCTTCTTTACTTCAATGCTGCAATGGCAGCTATCATTATAATCCTGCTACAAGGACTCTGTGCATTCAGGAACACAAGTTCAGATCGTGGACTGGACCAGGAAACATCTCTGGGCTTTTCAGTTGTTGTCATAACATTCAGTAGTTCTGAGCCTACTTGGATGCTCTGCACACTTCTGTCTCAACCTTCTTGTGAACTGCCCCCTCAGCTGATAATTAAGCTTTCTTTCCATGCAGTTTAGTGCAGGCAATGGAAGGAATCCTATCACACTGGCTTTCCCAGCACACGTAATCAATGACAGTTTCCAACAAACGCACACGGCCTGCTTGAGGCAGTCAGAGTCAGGATCCCATTTTTTTAGACTGTGAGGATTTTGACTCTTTTGTCTGATTGTACACTGTTCACCTCCTGGAATGAGAGAGGGGGCCAGGTATTAAGGGAGATGAGAGTGGGTGGTACTGCTATTACTGTTTGTACAGATTAGAAAGTGTCCTGAGTGAGTGAGAAGGCAGTACAGATGGAGTGCCAAGTTAATGGTATCAGGTGTTCAGGTGGGTGACAGTGAGTGAAGGAAGATGTTGCAGACATTAGTGACAGTGGTAGAAGCCTTGGTGAGAGTTGAATGCAGTAGTAAGTCTGAGTGAGTACAAGATATTGGAGAGAAAATGGCAGGTTTTACCCTGGCCAAGTGGAGAAGGCCATTGCCCTTCCTCCAATGGTGTTGAGCAATACTCCAGATGGCTGAGACTGCTCCAACCTGGTTGCAACCTTGGACCAGGCTGACATTGTCTAACATTATGGCTACCACTGCTCGTCCAAGGGAAAGAGAACATGCCGTCTGTACAAGATCCTATCCAGCACGACCTCCAGGGACCTAGTTTCTCTCTATCTGCCATGCCTGGGACCAATGTCAGGAACTCTGCAAGGCAGCACCTGACACATAGTGCCAGTTCAGGTCCACAATGAGCTTTTAAAGATGGTGTGGACACAAGGGATACTGGTGAATCCCAAGATATTGAGTGATTGTGATTGTTGATTGTGGCATGTGGTAAGACATTGCAGAAATCAGACATGATTTTCGCAGCAAGAGTTCAAAGTTTGATGCAATATGCCAGGAAAAACTCACCTGGCCTCACAAAGAGAATCACTCTACCAAACCTTAGGATAGCCTTGGTTATAGGAGAATATAGATGGGCAAATGAAGTTCAATCCTGTTCAGTGTGAGGTGATGCATGCGATACATGCTGAACTGTATGAAGCACTGAGGATCAGAGGGACCTTGGTGTGCACATCCACTGGTCCCTTAGAGTCATGGGATGGATAGATAAAATTGTTAAGAAAGTATATGGGATATTTGCCTTTCATAGTTCAGATATAGAGTTTAGTAGCGGAGAGATTATGTTGGAACTGTATAAAATGTTGGTAGGTTACAGCTGGAATGTTGTGTGCAGCTCTAGAATACACATTATAAGAGGGATGAGACAACACTGGAGAGGATGCAGAGATTTACCAGGCTGTTGCCTGGGCTCGAAATTTTTACCTATGAACTTATGTCAGGCATTCGACAAGGTTCCTCACGGTTGACTGGTTAGCAAAGTTAGGTCACATGGAATACAGGAAAACTAGCCATTTGGATACAGAACTGGTTCAAAGATAGCAGACAAAGGGTGATAGTGGAGGGTTTTTTTTCAGACTGGAAGCCTGTGACCATTGGTGTTCTATAAGGATCGGGGTTGAGTCCACTGCTTTTTGTTATTTATATCAATGATTTGAATGTGAACATAGGAGGTATGGTTAGTAAGTTGCCAAGTACCAAAATTGGAGGTGTAGTGGATAGTGAAGAAGGTCACCACAGAGTGAAAAGGGACCTAGATCAGATGAGCAAATGGACCAAGATGTGATAGATGAAGATTAATTTAGATAAATGCGAGGTGTTGCATTTTGGAAAGACAAATTAGGGCAGAATTTATACATTGAGTGGTAAGGTCCTGGGGTGTGTTGCTAAACAAAAAGACCTTGAAGTGCAGGTTTATAGTTCATTGAAAGTGGAGTCCCAGGTAGGAGAGTGAAGAAGGCTTTTTGCCGTTACTCATCAGTGCATTGAGAATAGGAGTTGGGAGGTCACGTTGCCGCTGCACAAGATATTGGTAAGGCCACTTTTCGAATACTGTGCTCAATTCTGGTGTCTCTGCTATAGAAAGGATGTTATGAAATTTAAAGGGGTTCAGATAAGATTTACAAGGATGAAGTGTTTGAGCAATAGGGAGTGGCTGAATAAGCTGGGGCTATTTCTTCCGGAGCATCGGAGGCTGAGGGGTAACTTTATAGGGATTTATAAACTCATAATGGCATGAATAGGGTGAATAGTCAAGGTCTTTTCCTGGGGGTAGTCCAAAACTACAGGTTTAAGGTGAAAGGGGAAAGATTTAAAAGGGGCCTCAGGGGAAACTTTTTCATGCAGAGGGTGGTGTGTGTATGGAATGAGCTGCTAGACGAAGTAGTCAAGGCTGGTACAATTATGGCATTGGGATGGGAATACGAAGAGGAAGGGTTTAGAAGGATATGGGCTAAATGCTGGCAAGTGGGGCAGCACAGTGGCTCAGTGATTAGCACTGCAGCCTTACAGCATCAGGGACCCGGGTTCAATTCCAACCTTGGGCGACTCTCTGTGTGGAGCTTACACATTCTTCCTGTGTCTGTGTGGGTTTCCTCTGGGTGCTCCAGTTTCTCCCACAGTCCAAAGATGTGCAGGCTTGGTGGATTGGCCATGCTAAAGTGCCTGTAGTGTTCAGGGGTGTGTGGGTTATAGGGGGATGGGTCTGGGTGGAATGCTTCAAGGGGCAGTGTGGACTTGTTGGGCCAAAGGGCCTGTTTCCATACTGTCGGGAGTCTAAGAAATGGGACTAGATTAATTTAGAAAAACTGATCAGCATTGGCAAGCTGGACCAAATTGTCTGTTTCCAAGCTGTACAACTCTATGACTCTAAGAGAGATCAGATGGACTGGGATGGTTTTTCTTAGAGTAGAGGTGATTGTTCGGGGACATGACTGAGATGCATAAAATTTTGAAACAACATATGTAAGGTAGAAAGGAAGGAACCCTTTTGCAAAGGAAACAATCACTAAGGCCAGAGGTTTAGAGGAGATGAGAGAAAATTAATTTGCACCCAAAGGGCAGTGGAAATTTTGAACTCACTTGGCTGCAAGAATGTAGAGGCAGAAGCCCTCATGACACTTAAGAAGCATTCAGAGCCACAGTTTAAGGAGCAGTTGTCGCGAGTGACGCATAAATTTGCTCCTCTGAGATAGCGAAGAAGAAATAAGATTAAGGAGCCTTGGATGACAGGAACAGAGGTGCTTCTCGTCAAAAAGAAAAAGGCAGCTTACGTAAAGTGGAGGATGGGTCAAGCATAGCTTTAGAGGATTACAGGCTTGCTCGGAAGGAGCTCAAGAGTGGACTGAGGAGGGCCAGGAGAGGGCACGAAAAAGGCTTAGCAGGAAGGATTAGGGAGAACCCGAAGGCATTTACTCATACATAAGGAATAAGAGAATGATCAGGGAGAAGGTGGGGCCGATCAGGGACAGCGTAGGGAACATGTGCGTGGAGTCTGAGCAGATAGGGGAAGCCCGAAATGAGTTTTTTGCTTCGGTTTTCACTAAGGAAAGGGATCTTGTTGTGAATGAGAACTTTGAGGAGCAGGGAAACAGGCTTGAACAGGTCGAGATTGAGGAAGTTGATGTGCTGGAAATTTTGGCAAACATTAAGATTGATAAGTCCCCAGGGCCAGACTAGATTTATCCTAGGTTGCTCCGGGAAGCGAGAAAGGAGGTTACTAAGACGCTGGCAAAGGTCTTTGCTTCCTCACTCACCATGGGAGTCGTACCGGAAGATTGGAGGGAGGCAAATGTTGTTCCTCTTTTCAAGAAAGGGAATAGGAAATCCCTAGAAATTAGAGACCAGCCAGTCTTACGTACGTGGCCAGCAAGATTTTGGAAAGAATTCTGAGGGATAGGATTTATGACTATTTGGAAAAGCATAGCGTGATTAAAGGGAGTCAGCATGGCTTTGTGAGGGGCAGGTCATGCCTTACAAATCTTATTGAGCTCTTTGAGGAGGTCACGAGACAGGTTGATGAGGGTCAAGCAGTGAATGTCCTATACATGGACTTCAGAAAGACATTTGATAAGGTTCCCCATGGCAGGCTCATTCATAAAGTCAGGAGGTATGGGATACAGGGTGATTTGGCTGTCTGGATTCAGAATTGGTTGGCTGACAGGAGGCACAGAGTGGTTGTAGATGATAAGTATTCTGCCTGGAGGTCAGTGCTGAGTGGTGTCCCGCAGGGCTCTGTTCTTGGGCCTCTGCTCTTTGTAGTATTTATAAATGATTTGGATGAGGAGGTTGAGGGGTGGGTTAGTATGTTTGCTGATGACACAAAGGTTGGAGGTGCCGTTGATAGTATCGAGAGCTATTGCAGGCTTCAGCGAGACATTGACAGAATGCAGAGCTGGGCTGAGAAATGGCAGATGGAGTTCAACCTGGATAAATGCGAAGTGATGCATTTTGGAAGGTCGAACTTAAATGCTGAATATAGGATTAAAGGCAGGATTCTCGGCAGTGTGGAGGAACAACGGTGTTCAAGTGCATAGCTCCCTCAAAGTTGCCACCCAAGTGGATAAGGTTGTTAAGAAAGCATATGGCGTTTTGGCTTTCATTAACAGGGGGATCGAGTTTAAGAGCCGCGAGGTTATGCTGCAGCTCTACAAAACCCTGGTGAGACCACACTTGGAATATTGTGTCCAGTTCTGGTCGCCCTATTATAAGAAAGATGTGGAGTCTTTGGAGAGGGTGCAAAGGAGGTTTACCAGGATGCTGCCTGGACTGGAGGGCTTGTCTTACGAGGAGAGGTTGACTGAGCTCGGACTTTTCTCTCTGGAGAGAAGGAGGAAGAGAGGTGACCTGATCGAGGTGTACAAGGTGATGAGAGGCATGGACAGAGTCGATAGCCAGAGACTTTTCCCCAGGGCAGGGTTGACTGCCACGAGGGGTCATAGTTTTAAGGTGTTAGGAGGAAGGTATAGAGGAGATGTCAGAGGGAGGTTCTTCACCCAGAGAGTTGTGAGCGCATGGAATACTTTGCCAGTGGTAGTCGTGGAAGCAGAGTCATTAGTCACATTTAAGCGACTGTTGGACATGCACATGGACAGCCGTGAATTGAGGGGAATGTAGGTTAAGTTATTTTATTTTTGGATTAGGATTATTCCATGGCACAACATCGTGGGCTGAAGGGCCTGCACTGTGCTGTACTTTTCTATCTTATATGAAGATTCAGGGTAGACCATTTCAGATGGAGATGAGGAAACATTTCTTCACCCAAAGAGAGGTGAGCTTGTGGAATTCATTACCACAGGAAGTAGTTGATGCCAAAACATTGAATGTATTCAAGAGGCAGCTAGATATAGCACTTGGGACAAATGGCATCAAAGGTTATGGGGAGAAAGCAGGATTCAGCTATTAAGTTGGCCAACCAGCCATATTCGTGATGAATGGCGGAGCAGGCTCAAATGGCCAAATGGCCTCTTCCTGCTCCTATCTTCCATGCTTCTATGTCATTCATTATCCTGTTACTGCTTCCAAAGTGCACCACCTCATGCTCAAGGTTAAATTCCATCTGCCCATCTGACCAATCTGTCTATATCTCCCTGTAACCTATGATCTTCTTCATCACTGTCAACTACCTATCCAATTTTTGTGTCATCTGCAAACTTACTTATTACACCTCCATATTCTCATCAATATTGCTTATGTATATCATGAACAATAAGGGCCTCCAGTCAGACAAACAGCCTTCTATCAGAATATAATTTTGGAATCAACTTACCTAGTTATTTATCTGGATCCTCTGCGCTTTTACCTTCTTACTGTTCTTTCTTATATGATCTTGTCAAAGGCTTTGCAGAAGTCCACATAAACTACAACTGCACTACATATATTGCCCTCATCTACACACTTGATCACCACTTAAATAAATTCAAAATTTGTTAGGCAAGATGTCCTTCTGACAAATCCATGCTGACTATCCTGGATTGAATCTTGCCTCTCCAAATACAGATTAAGCAGCTCCTTCAGAATCTTTTCCAATAGTTTCCCTATCACTATTGTGAGGCTCACTTCTCTGTAATTCTCTGGTTTATCTCAATCACCCTTCTGGAAAAATGGAACCACCTTAGCTATGCTCTAGTCCTCTGACATATTCCCTGCAGTCAGACAGGAATTGCTTGATCCAACCAAATAATTTGTCCATTTTCAAGTCTGCCAAAACCTCCAATACCTCCTCACTCACTCCTCTTTGAAACACAAGTTATAAACAGAACAAAAAAGCCAAGACCCCCAGCAATTAACCCATCCCCCACCCCCACAACATTGCCCCCATCAGACACTCTTGGGATAATGACGGCATCGGTGAAATACAGAGTAAAACCCCACTCTACTCTTTCAAAACTAAAGCTTCCTGGACTTTCTTAAATGAAAATAAAGTCCCTATTACTCTGGGAGAAAACAAAAATAAACAAACAGACAAAAATGGCTCTTCCTTGACTCCATCCCCAGAGGTTGACTGAGCTCGGTCTCTTTTCATTGGAGAAAAGGAGGAGGAGAGGGGACCTAATTGAGGTATACAAGATAATGAGAGGCATAGATAGAGTCGATAGCCAGAGACTATTTCCCAGGGCAGAAATGGCTAGCACGAGGGGTCATAGTTTTAAGCTGGTTGGTGGAAAGTATAGAGGGGATGTCAGACGCAGGTTCTTTACGCAGAGAGTTGTGAGAGCATGGAATGCGTTGCCAGCAGCAGTTGTGGAAGCAAGGTCATTGGGGTCATTTAAGAGACTGCTGGACATGCATATGGTCACAGAAATTTGAGGGTGCATCCATGAGGATCAATGGTCGGCACAACATTGTGGGCTGAAGGGCCTGTTCTGTGCTGTACTGTTCTATGTTCTGTTCTATGTTCTATACAATTCTCGGGGCAGGGGCCACAAGAGGCCAAAACATAAAATAAACATTCGCCAGTTCATTTAAAACCAAAGGAAATTTTTTTAAAAATCCCTCTGCTCCACTCCCCTCAAAATGCTACGGGAACAGGCACGACTGGGTTTCAAGTCCATAGGAAAATTCCTGTACTCATTTAAACTAAAAGTACAATTCCTCATGCATTGAACCCATCAAGCATATTTGGGAAAGGGACAGTACAGGCTTGAAATAAAGGTGCTCTTAGCTGTGGTAGCAAATCCAAAATCAATACAAAAGAAAAATAAAGCAAACCTTTTCTGGATCCTCACTCCCTATAACAATCTGCTCAAGAACCTCACATTCCATCTTCTCAAATTGTGGACCTACTTCCTCCTTCTCCCAAGTGATCTGAAGTACTTATTTAACATACGACCAACACCCTCTGACTACACACCCTTTGGTCCCTAATATTAATATACTTATCAAATCTCTTGGGTTACTCCCACCAGTGATTTTTCATGCTCACTCTTTGTTTTCTAAAGAAGGGTCCTGACCCGAAATGTCAACCTTCCTGTTCCTCTGATGCTGCCTGGCCAGCTGTGTTCCTCCAGCTCCACACTGTATTGTCTCTGACTTCAGTATCTGCAGTTCTCGCTATCTCTTGTTCTCCTAATTGCTTTCTTGAGATCCCCCTGTGATTTCTGTGCTCCTCTCAGACCTCTGTTGATTTGTTCTCTTTGTACATGTTAGAGGCAGCTCTTTTCCTTCTAAGATAGTAGGAACTGCAGATGCTGGAGAATCTAAGGTAACAAGGTGTAGGGCTGGATGAACACAGCAGGCCAAGCAGCATCATAGGAGCAGGAAAGTTCTTTTCCTTTTAATGCGGTCCTGAATATTCCTCGATGTTTAGGATTCTATGGGCTTCTTGCTGCTACATTTTACCTAAAAGGGACACATTGGGCCGTCATTCTCCCATTCTTTTTTTAAACAGCTCCCATTGTTCTGCTGCAGAGTTTCCCACAAGAAACATTGCCCACTCCACTTTGGTCAGATTCAGCCGTATTTTAATAAAATATGCCTTCCTGCAATCTAAATCCCTATTTTGCAGACCATCTCTTTCCTTTGCCATAACAACCTTAAAATATACGGTGCTCTGATCGCCATCACTAAAATGGCCTCCCACTGCCACCTTGAGCACCTGTCTGTCTTCATTCCCCAGCGTTAGGTCCAGCAGGGCACTGTCCCTTGTTGAATGTTGAGATGTATATTTGCAAAACATAATGACTATGGGCTAAGTGCTGGAAAATGGTATTAGGATAGTTAGATGCTTGCTTTTGACTTGCTTTTTGATTCAGAATTTATTGGTGAAAGGACAATTTTTTGAGCTCTGGCTCTATGACTCTCTGAAACCCCCGATTATTTAAACTTGTCCAAAAAAATCATAAGATCCAGCCTCTCATCTAACTTCTTGACAATGATGAAACTGACTTCCCAACATACAACTCATTCCCCATCTCCATTTTCCTTAACCGTTTATAATGCCTGCATTCCAATGACATTTCCTACTCAAGCACAACGGGAACCACCAATCCAACACAATTCTTCCCTAACCCCTCATTCCCCACCTCAAAGAACCAACATGGTCTGCACTGCAGGCCTGAATCCCTGGGACCTGATTAATCTTCTTCATGCTAGACCCAGCATTCTCTCCCACCACCACTACCGGCCTGTCCCATACCAGCCCACTCTATACCACAAGTCCACCCACCCCTACCGTCACTACTTCATTCCACCACCACTGCCACCATTTCATCCTGTCCGTATTTCACCACTCTCACATTTACATTAGCCTACCCCAATCCGCCTTCACCAAATCACCCACACCCACTGACTCTCACTTTCACACAAGCCACCATCTCACCCCAACCCAATCACTGCCACTAGCCAGGCCACATCCCAAAGCCACCATCTCAACAAACCTTTATCCCCCACCACCTGCCCACCCATCTCACCCGACCACACCACCATCTCATCCCCACCAACAAATACCATAACCGCTTTGTTTCAAAACATAAGGTGTTTCAAAATGTAGATGAGTTTACATTTGGAGAGGGATGCCAGATAACGTTTTCCAAACCTTGTAAGGATTGAAAATGGTTCCTGAAGACAGCCCATGAGCATGGGATTATATAGCCTAAACTCGCAGTGTTTTTGAAAGTGGGGTACATACTAAAGGGTGTGTGTCTAGTACACCATTTTGCCATTCACGCAACAAATATTTCCGAATCAACGTTTCAGAAATGTTTCTACACATTTGCGCAACAGGCGGACTTTACAAGGGTTCCCTGGCTCAGAGAGAGCGGCGTCAAAATCAGCTAAACAAAAATCTGCATATGCGGGAAACCTGAAACAAACAGGAATACCTGGAAAGCTCACATTAGAACAGAGAACATAGAACATTACAGTGCTGAACAGGCCCTTTGGCCCTCGATGTTGCACCAACCTGTGAACTAATCTAAGCCCCTCTCCTAAACTATCCCATCATTATCCATATGCTTATCCAAGGACTGTTTAAATGTTCCAAATGTGGCTGGGTTAACTACATTGGCAGGTAGGGCATTCCACGCCCTTACCACTCTCTGAGTAAAGAACCTGCCTCTGACATCTGTCTTAAATCTACCACCCCTCAATTTGTAGCTATGCCCCCTCGTACAAGCTGAAGTCATCGTCCTCAGAAAAAGACTCTCACGGCCCACCCTATCTAATCCTCTGATCATCTTCTATGTCTCTATTAAATCCCCTCTTAGCCTCCTTCTCTCCAATGAGAACAGACCCAAGTCCCTCAGCCTTTCTTCATAGGGCCTGGACTCCAGACCAGGCAACATCCTGGTAAATCTACTCTGCGCCTTTTGCAATGCTTCCACATCCTTCCTGTAATGGGGTGACCAGACCTGCATGCAATATTCCAAATGAGGCCATACTGGCGTTTTGTACAGTTGCAACATGACATCACAGCTCCGGAACTCAATCCCCTCTACCAATAAAACCTAACACACCGTAAGCCTTCTTAACAGCACTATCAACCTGGGTGGCAACTTTTACGGATCTATGTACATGGACACCAAGATCCCACTGCACATCCACACTACCAAGAATCTTTCCATTGACACAGTATTCTGCCTTCCTTTTATTCCTCCCAAAGTGGATCACCTCACATTTATCAGTATTAAGCTCCATTTGCCACCTTTCGGCCCAATTCTGCAGTTTATCCAAGTCTCCCTGCAACCTGCAACATTCTTCCACACTGTCCACCACTCCACCGACTTTAGTGTCATCTGCAAACTTACTAACCCATCCATCTATGCCTGCGTCCAAGTCATTCATAAAAATGACAAACAGCAGTTGTCCCAAAACAGATCCTTGAGGCACATCAGTAGTGACCTAACTCCAGGCTGAATATTTTCCATCAACCACCGCTCCGTTGCCTTCTTCCAGAAAGCCAGTTTCTCATCCAAACTGCTAAATCTTCCTCAATCCCCTGCCTCTGTGTTTTCTCCAATAGCCTACCATAATACAACAATAAACAATAAACAATAAAAACTCACTCAAACTCTGTTGTTGGGAGTAGGCTTTTTTGTTCCTTTAAATATCTAAAATAGTGGTAAGGGAAAAAGGATTACATTCTTGGCGGAGGGGGGTGGTGCCATTTTTTCATTGGACGCATCCCCCAAAGAAGTTAGCAGTGCCCTTCCTTGGCATTCATCTATACCACAACACCTGGCTCTTCACCCCTCTTTGTCTCCCTCCTTGAAAACCATTAGCATCTCTGCCCAAAGCCCCAGTGAATTTACCTCAATCCGAAAAGCAGTGGGGCCTGCCACTGTGAACGGCCGCTCTCAGAATTGCCACTATTATAGCACTTTCACGGGGCGGGTGTAGTCTGAGTCACATATCGCATCATTATCAACATATCCCATTCTCAGCACACTGCATGAATGTCGGCAGGTACCTTCGCGAGCTCAGTTCACACCCCACCGTGTAAAATGTTGCGCCTGCTGAAGAGCGACTTTGTGAAATATCACAGTTTAAGGGCACGATTGAGCTGAGCTACAGTGCTGTTTCATTTAAGAAGTACTCGCTGTGAAAGATATAAAAATGGTTACTCAGGCCGGTGTTGCAAGATCTGTTTCCCGCAGCAATAACCGGTGGAGAAAAATGGGCAGAAAATTAGAAAAGAACAATTTGCTTTTCAAAAGTGCATATTATATCCAATTGTAATAATTTCCAAACTTTATGAGATGATAACTTTCAATGTTTCCCTGCTCAAACTCTGCTTAACCTCAACTCCTGATTCCTAGAATAGGGTCAATCTGAAGGAACAATAGAATAGGGACAATCTGAAGGAACAATATTCATATTCAGGGTAAATCTCTGTATTTGCGGGAAATGCAGGACAGTTAGTACAATGTATTAATTCCTATTCAGCCAGGGGCTACATTCTCAGAGGGCATAGTAATTCACAATGGGTGGTAATGAATACTCCAGGATCTTAAATGTAAAGCTAATTGTGCTTATATAGCAACTCGTTTGAACTGGTTGTATAATTGACAAAACTTCCTCTTATAAGTGAGTACGAAGGAGGCCATATTCAAAACATGGAGATTGGACATCAAATAGTCATGAATACATAAATTATTCTTAATATGGTCAAACTTTTTTATCATAAATGTTACCGCATTTGACAACAATACTTTTACCACTTTCAACAAAAAATGAAAACTTTATGTGTGGTTTCTTGAAGCTATGGACAGTTTCTCGTAAATATTATAGCCATTTATCTCTCATACAGATATTAGAAAAGAGATTAATCATCTGAGATTTGACCCTAACAAATGCAGTGCCACACCGATCCAATTTTTTCAATACTTCGGACATAGATCTCATTTTCGGCATTCGTACGATTTGAGAAATGTTGCAGAACAATCAACATGCAGTGGGTAAACTACAAGAAATCTGCGCAATATTTTATTTGTAACATTTTACTGTTGACGTTTTCGCAGCTCAAGCACAATACCTCATTCTACGGAAAATACAAACAATGGATCATATTGCAGCCTCCGGGATATCCAGAAATTCACATCGTTATATTTCTTACGTACACCTTTTTCTTTCTCACTCTGAGTATTTTAATATTACGCATTTAACTATATGTCTGATATTTTGTGCTTTTTGTGTCTCTTAAACTGTGTTCTTTCCACCTCTATTATCATGCGTCATGGTTTTGTTTGCACAAATAATATTTGGTGGGGAAATTACACTTTCTTTAAAAAAAGCAATGCATTCACTCAATATCAGAAAATTGTAAAGAGGACAGTGGAAATAACAGTGAAAAGATGCAGGAGAGCGCAAAGTGGTCATCGTTTTGCATTACTGTATAAAAATGCATTGCATTGAGTGAATTTTTTTTCTATTCATTTGTGGGCCCCGAGTGTCACTAGCTGGTCAGCATTTTTTGCCCAACCCTAGTTGCCCTTGAGAAAGTGGCAGTGGCCTTCTTGAACTGCTGCAGTCCAACTTCTGTTGACCACATGCCATTAGGAAGGGAATTCATGCATTTTGACCCAGCTACGATGAAGAAGCGGTGATATATTTCCAAGTCAGGACTGTGAGTGGTTTGGAGAGGAACTTGAAGGTGGTATTCTCATATGTTTGCTGCCCTTGTCCATCTAGATGGAAGTGGGTGTGGGTTTAGAAGGTGCTGTCTAATAATCTTGGTAGAATTTCTGCAGATGCAATTCATCTTCTGCTGCTACTGAGTGTCCATGTTGGAGGGAGTGAATTCTCGTGGATATGGTGCCAAATTAAGCAGGTTGTTTTCTCCTGAATGGTATCAAGTTTCTTGAGTAATGTTGGGGCTCATCCAGGCAATGGTGAGTATTCCATTACACTCCTGACTTGTGTCTTGTAGATAGTGGGCAGTCTTTGAGGAGTCAGAAGGTGAGTTACTCACCACTGTATTCCCAGCTTCTGGCCTTCTATCAATGACCCCCTGTCTATTTATTTCAGAGCTCCCTTCCCTTCCTCCATTTCTAAAGAAAGGTGCAGACCTGAAATGTCAGCTTTCCTACTCTCCTGATGCTACCTGGCCTGCCGTGTTCCTCCAGCTCCACACCTTATCTCAGACTCCAGCACTGACAGTTCTGACTATCTGTGAGTGAGTAACACTCCTGACTGTGCCTTGTAGATGGCAGACAGGCTTTAAGGAGTCAGGAGGTGAGTTACATGCTGTAGTATTCCTAGCTTCTGGCCTGCTGATATAGCCACTGTGTTTATGTGGTGAGTCCAGTTGAGTTTCTGGTCAATGATAATCCCCAGAATGTTAACAGTGGGAGATTCAGTGATGATAACGCCATTGAATGTCAAAGCATGATGGTTAGATTATTTATTATTGGTAATGGTCATAGCCTGGCATCTGTGGTGGCATGAATATCACTTGCCACTTGTCAGCCCAAGCCTGGATATTGTCCAGATTTGTTGCATTCGAACATGGATGTTTCAGTATCTGAAGTGAATGGTGTTGAACATTGTGCATTCATCAGCAAACATCCCCACTTCTGGCCGTATGATGGATGGAAGGTCATTGATAAAGCAGCTGAAGATGGTTGGGCTGCGGACATCACACTGAGGAACTCCTGCAGAGATTAGATTAGATTAGATTCCCTATGTGTGGAAACAGGCCCTTTGGCTCAACAAGTCCACACTGCCCCTTGCAGCATCCCATCCAGACCCATCCCTCATAACCCTCACACCCCTGAACACTATGGGCAAATTTAGCATGGCCGATCCACCTAGCCTGCACATCTTTGGACTGTGGGAGGAAACCGGAGCACCAGGGGGAAACCCACGCAGACAAGGGGAGAATGTGCAAACTCTGCACAGATGTCCTGGAGCTGAGATGATAGACCTCCAACGGCCATGACTATCTTCCTATATGTCAGTTATGACTTCAGCCATTGGAGTATTTGCTCCCGATACCTATTGATTCCAGTTTTGATGACACACTCGGTCAAATACAGCCTTGATGTCAAGGTCTGTCAGTCTCACCTCACCTCTGGAATTCAGCTCTTTTGTCCATGTTTGAACCAAGGCTCTAATGAAGTCAGGAGCTGAGTGGTCCTGGTGAAACCCGACCTGGGCGTCACTGAGGAGGTTATTGCTGAGCAGGTGCCACTTGATATAACTGTTGATGATACCTTCCATCACTTTACTAATGACTGAGAGTAGACTGATGGATCAGTAATTGACTGTGTTGGATTTGTCCTGCGTTTTGTATACAGAACGTACTTGGGTAATTTTCCACATTGCCGGGTAGATACCAGTGTTGTAACTGTGCTGGAACAGCTTGGCTAGGGGAGTGACAATTTCTGAAGTACTATTGCCAGAATGTTGTCAGGGCCTGTAGCCTTTGCAGCATCCAGTATCTTCAACTATTTCTTGATATCATGTAATATGAATCGAATGGGCTGAAGACTGGTATCTGTCATGCTGAGGACCACCGGAGGAGGCCAAGATTGATCACCCACTTGGCACTTCTGACTGAAGATTGTTGCGAATGCTTCAGCCTTATCTTTTGCTAGGCTCTTGCATCATTGTCAATGGGGATATTTGTGAAGCCTGCTCCTCCAGTGAGTTGTTTAATTGTCCACCATCATTCATGACTGGATGTGGCAGGGATACAGAGCTTAAATCTGATTTGTTGGTTGTGGGTTCGCTTAGCTATGTCTATCGGTTGCTGCTTTTGCTGTTCAGTATGCAAGTAGTCCTGTTTGGTGGCTTCACCAGGTTGATACCTCACCTTCAGGTATGCTTGGTGCTGCTCCTGGCATGCCCTTCTGAACTCTCCATTGAACCAGGGTTGATCCCCTGGCTTAATCCCCAGGGTGGATCCCCTCTCCGAAATAAGAAGGATGCAGTAGCAATGTTGGGGCTGTACTATAGGCCTCCTAACAGCGAGCGTGAGATAGAGGTACAAATATGTAAACAGATCATGGAAAGGTGTAGGAGAAACAGGGTGGTGGTGATGGGAGATTTTAATTTTCTCAACATTGACTCAGTGTTCGGGGTCAAGATGGAGCAGAATTTATAATGTGTGTCCTGGAGGGTTTTCTAGAGCAGTATGTATGTAGTCGAACTCGGGAAGGGGCCATACTGGACCTGGTGCTGGGGAATGAACCTGGCCAGGTGGTTGAAATTACAGTAGGGGACTACTTTGGAAATAGCAACCACAATTCCGTAAGCTTTACAATACTCATGGACAAGGATGGGAGTGGTCCTAAAGGAAGAGTTCTAAACTGGGGGAAGGCCAACTATGTCAAGATTCGGCAGGATCTGAGGAATGTCGACTGGGAGAAACTGTTTGACGGTAAATCCACATTTGATATGTGGGAGGTTTTTAAGGAGAGGTTGATTAGCGTGCAGGAGAGACATGTTCCTGTGAAAATGAGGAATAGAAATGGCAAGATTAAGGCACCATGAGTGACAGGTGAAATTGTGAGACTAGCCAAGAGGAAAAAGGAAGCATATATGAGGTCTAGGCGACTGAAGACAGACGAAGCTTTGGAAGAATATGGGGAATGTCGAGCGAATCTGAAACAAGGGATTAAGAGGGCTAAGAGACGACATGAGATATTGTTGGCAAACATGGTTAAGGAAAATCCTTATTCATAAATAAAGAGCAAGAGGGTAACTAGAGAAAGGTAACTAGATTGGCCCACTCAAGGACAAAGAAGGAAAGTTATGCGCTGAGTCAGAGAAAATGGGTGACATTCTTAAAGAGTACTTTGCATCGGTATTCACCAAGGAGAGGGACATGACAGATATTGAGGTTGTTTGCTTACTCTGGGTCAAGTTGACATAAGGAAGGAGGAAGTGTTGGGTATCCTAAAAGACATTAAGGTGGATAAGTCCCCGGATGGGATCTATCCCAGGTTGCTGAGGGAAGCAAGAGAGGAAATAGCCAGGGCCTTAACAGATATCTTTGCAGCATCCTTAGACACGGGTGAGGTCCCGGAGGACTGCAGACTTGCTAATGTTGTCCCCTTGTTTACGAAGGGTAGCAAGGATAATCCAGGTAATTATCGACCAGTGAGCCTGACATCAGTGGTAGGGAAGCTACTGGAGAAGATACTGAGGGATAGGATCTATTCCCATTTAGAAGAAAATAGGCTTATCAGTGATAGGCAACATGGTTTTGTGCAGGGAAGGTCATGTCTTACCAACTTAATAGAATTCTTTGAGGATGTGACAAAGTTGATTGATGAGGGAAAGGCTGTAGATGTCATATACATGGATTTCAGTAAGGCGCTTGATAAGGTTCCCCATGGCAGGCTGCTCGAGAAAGCGAAGTCACATGGGGTCCAGGGTGTGCTAGCTAGATGGATAAAAAAACTGGCTAGGCAACAGGAGATAGAGAGTAGTAGTAGAAGGGAGTTTCTCAAATTGGAGACCTATGACCAGTGGTGTTCCACACGGATCTGTGCTGGGACCACTGTTGTTTGTGATATATGTAAATGATCTGGAGGAAGGTGTAGGTGGTCTGATCAGCAAGTTTGCAGATGACACTAATATTGGTGGAGTAGCAGATAGTGAAGGGGACTGTCAGAGATTACAGCAGAATATAGATAGACTGAAGACTTGGGCAGATAAATGGCAGATGGAGTTCAATCCGGGCAAATGCGAGGTGATGCATTTTGGAAGATCAAGTTCAAGGGCGAACGATACAGTAAATGGAAAAGTCCTGGGGAAAATTGATGAACAGAGAGAACTGGGTGTTCAGGTCCATTGTTCCCTGAAGGTGACAACGCAGGTCAATAGGGTGGTCAAGAAGGCATATGGCATGCTTTCCTTCATCGGGCGGGGTATTGAGTACAAGAGTTGGCAGGTCATGTTGCAGTTGTACAGGACTTTGGTTCAGCCACATTTGGAGTACTGTGTACAGTTCTGGTTGCCACGTTACCAAAAGGATGTGGATGCTTTGGAGATGTTGCAGAGGAGGTTCACCAGGATGTTGCCTGGTATGGAGGGTGCTAGCTATGAAGAGTTGTTGAATAGATTAGGATTATTTTCATTAGAAAGACAGAGATTGAGGGGGGACCTGATTGAGGTCTACAAAATCATGAGGGGTATAGACAGGGTGGATAGCAAAAAGCTTTTTCCCAGAGTGGGGGACTCAATTACTAGGGGTCATGAGTTCAAAGTGAGAGGAGGAAAGTTTAAGGGAGATATGTGTGGAAAGTTCTTTACACAGAGGGTGGTGGGTGCCTGGAACGCGTTGCCAGCGGAGGTGGTAGACGCAGACACATTAGCGTCTTTTAAGATATATTTGGACAGGTACATGGATGGGCAGGGAGGAACTGGACACAGACCCTTAGAATATAGATGACAGGTTAGACAGAGGATCTTGATCAGCACAGGCTTGGAGGGCCAAAGGGCCTGTTCCTGTGCTGTAAGGTTTCTTTGTTTCTTTGTTTTTGTTTCTTACCGATACTATCATGGTCAGATGCAACTGGAGCTGGCAGATTGGTAAGTATGTTTCTCCCTCTTGTTGCTTCCCTCACCACCCGCTGCAGACCCAGTCTAGCAGCTTTGTCCTTTTGGACCTGACCAGCTCAATCAGTAGTATTGCTGCTGAGCCACACTTGTTGGTGGATATTGAAATCCCCCACCATGAGTACATTTTGTGCCTTTGCCATCCTCAATGCTTCCTCCAAGTGTTGTTCAACATGGAGGAGTACTGATTTGTCAACTGAGAGAGGACATATTATGGAAATCAGCGGGTTTCCTTGACAATGTTTAACCTGAAGCCTTGAAACTTCATGGGGTCTGGAGTCAATGTTGAGGACTTCCACAGTAACTCTCTCCTGATAAAAGCCACTGTGCCGCCACCTCTGCTGGGACTGTCCTGCTACTAGGACAGGACATATTCAGGGATGATGGTGGTCGTGTCTGGGACATTGTTTGTAAAGTATGATTTTGTGAGTGTGATGATATCAGGCAGTTGCTTGACTAGTCTGTGGGACAGCTCTCCCAATTTTGGCACTAGCCCGCAGATGTTAGTGAGAAGGACTTTGCAGGGTCGACAGGGCTCCATCAGTTTCTGCTGTTGTCTTTTCCAGTGCGTAGGTAGATGCCAGGTGATCCATTCGGTTTCATTTCTTTGAGACAGTGTAGTGATTGGTACAACTGAACGGGCTTGCTAGGCCAGTCAGAGGGCAATTGAGAGTCAACCACATTGCCGTGGGTCTGGAGTCACATGTAGGCCAGACCAGGTGAGGGTGGCAGATGTTCCTTCCCTGAAGGACATTAGTGAACCAGATGGGGTTTTCCAATTATTGGCAATAATTTCATGGTGATCGGTAAATTTTTAATTCCAGACTTTTTAAAATTGAATTCACATTCCACCATTTGCCATGGTTGGCTTCAAACCTGAGCTGGGTTTATGGCTTAATAGTCTTTCAATAATACCACTCAGTCATTGCCTACCCCTATAAAGTAAATTTAATCACAGCTATTTCTTAAAATGACTTCTTAGAATCATAGAATCCCTACAGTGTGGAAGCAGGCCAATTGGTCTGTTGAGGCCAAACCAACCTTCCGAAGAGCATCACACCCAGACTCAACCCCTACAACCTTGCATTCTACATGGATAATCCACTTAACCTACGTAATCCCTGAACACCATGGGCAATTTAGCATGGCCAATCCATCTAACCTGCATATCTTTGGACTGTGTGAGGAAACAGGAGCACCCAGAGGAAACCTATGCAAACACGAGGAGAACGTGCAAAATCCATGCAGACAGTTGCCGGAGGATGGAATCGAACCTGGCTCCCTGGCGCTGTGAGGTGTGTGTACTCAAGTGTAGTGGATGACTAAAGAAGTACTTGAAGTGAAGGCTTGGCTAGAAAATATGCTTATGCAGTCATAATCATATTCTTGCTATTTAAACTTTTAGTAAGTACTGACATAATTACTGTGGAGATTATAAACAGGTAGCTCAGGAGATCAGGACGATACAGCACAATGCTACCTTATTCAGTTCTCAGCAGAAGTCTCTCATGGAGTCACGTTGATCTTCATAACTGATTAAGTTTAAGGGCCACGTCAACTTGAAGTGTAATGTCTGCTGGGTTGATACTGAGCACTGCAGGGATTGCTGAGATGATGGAAAACTGAACGCCAAATGATTCTAGGGATTGTATTTTACATCAAATTATAGATAGCATGAATTGGAAAAAGGTTTAGTAGGTCAACCTGAAGATTTTGGCAAAGACAGGCAATAAGCTCATTCTGATTTTGAACACTGAATGTAAGAAGTATCTTGATTCTGAAGATTCTGAGATAACCTATATCACTATCTTAGAGATGGAATTGGAGCAACTCTTGGTAACTGGTACTATATTTTTGACTATACCTTTTCTCAAATATTGACCCTTTCTCTGTACCTTTTTCTTTACTTGTAAGGAGCTCACATGGGTTGTGCACTGGAAATCAAATCCATTATTCCCAGAGTCATCACAAATGTAAAAATTTGATTAATCCACTAAGTTAGCCAATTCTGTCTAACTGTCCAAGTCAGGTTAATAGAATTCCCATGCCAGATTTTTTATTGACAAGAAATTAACTCTTTGTTGTAATTAGCGTGTTATCAACCAATGCCAAAAATCCTAAATTCATAACTTATAACACTATCACGTAAATTCTTAATTTTCTTAGCATTCCACACATACAAGCAGCCACTGAAAGAGACAAGGGAACGCACAAATCTTTCATTCACTGATTGAGGATGCTGTCTTTCAGTGCCTCTGAAGGCGTTTGTTTCCCTTTTCCTTTGAGCAAAACTGTTTTCAGAGAGAGCTTGTTTACAGGAAGATGGTGAGTGGAACAGCTACCAGAAGATCTTCTATTACTTGTCCACACAGAAAAGACAGAGAGATTTAGGCGCTTTTTCTTTGCAAGTTAGAATTTTCTGCTGAATTGTCTAAACACTAGGCTGTAGCACCCACCCAAGAATCAACCAAGAAGTTGTTACTAGACTGAGCTCTCCTGAATCCACAGACCTGGTGTTAACTTAAAAAATTTCAAACAACTCTCTTTGGCCAGAATTGCTCTGGACACACACACATACACACACACACACACACACACACACACACACACACACACACACACACACACACAAAAGAGAGAGACACAGACACTCAGTTGATTTGCTTAGCATTCTCCCTTACTTTTTCAGGAAAAGACAACATTGTTTAAAGAACTCACAATGCATTTCAGTAACTCCTTTTAAAAGTCTTCTTCCACTGTTTCCTTCATTTAAAGCAGTATTTTTTCTTTTTAGTTTCATCCACAGGCGAAAATAAAAGCTGTCTTTATAACGTTTACAGTAATGCAATAAATAAATCTGGAATATCAATCAAGTTGCAGTGATATTGACCATGGCAGCTATCATTATTTGCTGTTAAAATCTATCAGGGTCACTAATGTCACATCAGGTTCACAGCGTAGCACGGACAGCCAGGTTTCCGGTACCGAGACAGCTCCACTATCATGAGGGGTATATCAGGTCAGATAGACATTTCTGCAGCTGACAGTGAGACTGCACAAATCATATGTTGCCTCCCTGGTGCCAGAATCAAGGAGGTCTCGGAGAGTGTGCAGAATATTCTCAAAGTGGAGAGTGACTAACAAGAGGTCATTGTGCACATTTACACCAATGAAGAGAAAGGGACAAGATTCTGAAGAGAGAATTGAGGATATTAGGCAGGGGTTAAAAAGTAAGTCCTCAAGGGTAGTATCATCTGGATTACTCCCTGTGCCACATGCTAATAAGAGCAGTAATAGGAGGATACAGCAGATGAATGCATGGCTGAGAAGCTGAAAAGAGGTGCAAGTTAAACAGTCAAGGCAGGCAACAGGATGACAGAGAATGAGGCAAGACTGATAAATTAAAGTGCATTTATTTCAATGCAGGTTAGGCAGGTGAACTCAGGGCATGGTTGAGAACATGGAACTGGAATATCATAACTATTATGGAAATGTGGCTCATAGCATGGCAGGACTGGCAGCTTAGTGTTCCAAGGTAATAATGCTATAGGAAGGGTAGAAAGGGCAGCAAGAGAAGACGGGAAGTAGTGTTTATGGTTACGGATAACATTACTTTGGGAGGATATTCCTGGGAGTAAACCCAATGAAGTTGGGTGGAACTGAGGAATAAGAAAGGGATGGTCACCTGATTAGGATTGTAATATGGGCCCCCAATACTCAGCAGAAAAGTGAGGAACAAATTTGTAAGGAGATCTCAGATATTTGTAAGAATAATAGGGTTGTAATGGGAGGAGATTATACCTTTCCAAGTCTAAACTGGGATGGCCTTAGTGTTAAGGACTTGGATGAAGAGGAATTGTTGTGTGTACAAGTTTCTTATTCATATGTGAATGGACATACCAGAGAAGGAATAAAACTTGACCTTCTCATGGTAAATAAGGCAGGGAAAGTAAATGAGTTGTCAGTGCAGGAATATTTTTGGGCCAATGATCAAAATTCTATTAATTTTGAAACAGTTATGGAAAAGCATAGACCTCATCTAAAAGTTAAAGTTTTAAATTGGAGTAACTCCAATTTTGATGGTATTAGACAAGAACTTTGGGAGATTGGAAGAGGCTATTTGCAGGTAAAGGGAGGTTTGGAAAGTGGGAGGCCTTCAAAAAATGAAATAACAATAGTCCAGAGGCAATATGTACCTATTTGTCTAAAGGGGCAGTCTGGACAGTGTAGGGAATAGTGGATGACGAGAGAAGTTGATGCTCTGGTGAGGAAAAAGAAGGAGGCTAACAATAGGTAGAGAGTGTTGGTATACTGACTGGAATCAGCGAGATCTTGTTGACCACGAGATCCTTGATTGGGGCTGCCTACCTGGGCCAATCAGGAAAGCCCTGTCTGAAAAGATATAACCAGGAGATTTAAAATCTCCTCAGTTTAGGGGACTGACTCTGAGGTGGCTGGCCACAGCCAGTGTACTGTGTATAAGTAAATTAAGAGTGACTTTGTGACAGGATACCATCCTTTAGTTCTTCCAGTGGTGGCAGGAGAAAACAGGACATGGCTGAAGAACATTCGCTTGCGACAGTCATCTTGGAGTGGGGGTAAGTATTTCCGACATTATGCGATGACTTGGGAAGCTTGACTTGTTTGATCCTCATGGCGAAGATTGGGCCTAGTATGTGGAAAGAATACAACATCTTGTCTAGGCAAATGACCATTAGGGCAGATAAAAAGCAACTAAAAATCCTCTGACTGCTTGTGGACCCGTAGTATTTTTAGTTATAATGAGCTTAACTTTCCCAGAGGTAACAGACACTAAAATCTTCCAAGAGTTGACAGAGTTGGTTTAACAATATTATGACACCAAACCTCCTGCAATTCTGAGATGCTATCCATTTTATCCAGCTGTTATAGAACCAGGGAAATCCGTATAGAGATTTTTGACGAGGTTAAGACGACTGGCAGAGGCACATGATTTCAGGTTATCTCTAAATGAGACACTAAGAAATCATTTGGATGTGGGATTAATGACGTAACAATGCAGAAGCACCTATTAGCTAAAGCCTAACTGGACTTCAATCAGGCACTACAACTGGCTTTGACGTTAGAAAATGTGGCAAGAGGATCATGGGAGCTACAGGTAATTCCAATGGAAGTGGATACGCTCGCTTGTCCAACTAAGCTGAGGAACACCACTTGAGTATAGGCAATCGCAGAGTTCACACAGGACATATCCTGAGCAGAGGGACCCTAGCCCACAAGCAGAACCCCACAACAAAGCTGAGCCTCAGCCAAATGGCTAAAAATTTCTACAGAACCAGGAAACCATTGTAGTTGCCGTCAGTATGCAAACTCAAGAAAGCAAAGGAGTCTTACAAGACCTGACTTAAGTAAGCAAACTCATCGACTGGTACCCAGGAGAGTGCACATTCTTATCTGTGCCTCTGCATGTGGGTTGGAACAATTAAATTCCTCGGTGATATACAAATCAGAATCAATTGAAACTAATATTTGTTTAAATGGTCACCCAGTTCTCATGGAAGTTGATACTGGCTTAGCTGTATCTGTGGTTACAGAATCTGCCCTTAACAAGATTCGCTTGGGATTCAAACCCTTATGTTTGTGCAAGACCTCAGCCAAATTGAGAACATATACTGGGGACCTGTTGCAGATTAAGGGAACGACTTCAGTTCCAGTCTCCTATGAGAAGCCGACGGTGCAGATACCACTGATGGTAGTAAAAGACTCAGGCCAGAGACTATTGGGATGGAATTGGCTGAGAAAAATTCACCTAGATTGGCTCAACATTTTTCAATTAGAAAATGGTTGCTTAAGTGAAGTCTTTGTGAAATGCCCAAGAGTATTTCAGGAAAGGTTTGGGACTACGAAAGGGGCCAAAGCCATTTTACGTATTGAGTGGGAAGCAGTCCCATGTTTTTGCATGGTCCACCAAGTGCTATTTGCTTTGTGGGTAAAAGTAAAGTTGGGAATCAGAAGGCTGGAAAGTGAAGGGATCATCAAACCAGTGCAGTTTGCAGAATGGGCAGCACAGATTGTACTGATTGTGAATCCTGACAGCTCAGTTTGCCATTGTGAGGATTTTAAGCAAAAGGTAAACCATTTCTCACAGCTGGATAAATATCTGGTCCCTCGCATGGAGAACCTGTATGGAATATTGGCGAAGGGGGCTATCCTTTACGAAGCTGGACATGTGCTGCACTTACCTGCAATTGTGATTGGAAGAGGAGTCCCAGAAGTAATCCACAATTAATACAATTAATACACAATTAAGGGTATTATAAAAGACTACCATTTGGGGTGTCATCAGCCTGTGCCCTTTACCAGCAGACCATGGAGAACATTTTACAAGGATTACCCCAGGTTGCCATTTATCTGGATGACAAAGAACAAAGAACAAAGAAAATTACAGCACAGAAACAGGCCCTTCAGCCCTCCAAGCCTGCCCAAATTCAGATCCTCTCTCTAAAGCTGTCGCCTATTTTCAGAGGATCTGTATCCCTCTGCTCCCTGCCCATTCATGTATCTGTCTAAATACATCTTAAATGATGTTATCGTGCCCGCCTCTACCACCTCCACTGGCAACACTTTCCAGGCACCAACCACCCTCTGCATAAAGAACTTTCCACGCATATCTCCCTTAAACATTTCCCCGCTCACTTTGAAATTGTGACCCTGAGTAATTGAAACCCCCACTGTAGGAAAAAGCTTCTTGCTATCCACCCTGTTTACACCTCTCATGATTTTTTAGACCTCAATCATGTCCCACCTCAACCTCCATCTTTCTAATGTAAATAATCCTAATCTACTCAACCTCTCTTCATAGCTAGCATCCGCCATACCAGGCAACATCCTGATGAACCTCTTCTGCACTCTCTCCAAAGCATCCACATCCTTTTGGTAATGTGACGACCAGAACTATACACAGTATTCCAAACGTGGTTGAACCAAAGTCCTATACAACCGTAACATGACCTGCCAACTCTTGTACTCAATGCCCCGTCCAACGAATGAAAGCATGCCGTATGCCTTCTTGACCACGCTATTGATCTGTGTTGTCACCTTCAGGGTACAATGGGCCTGAACACCCAGATCTCTCTGTGCATCAATTTTCCCCAGGGCTTTTCCATTTACTGTCTAGTTCGCTCTTGATGTGCTAATAACAAGGAAGCCCAATAAAGAACTTTTGGAGAACTTGGAAAAATGTGTGTTCCAGGCATCTCAAGTGACCTAAACATAGAACATAGAACATGGAACAGTACATGACAGTACAGGCCCTTTGGCCCACAATGTTGTGCCAACCTATTATCCTACTAAGATCAAACTACCCTGTGTACCCTACATTTTACTATCCTCCATGTGCCTATCTAAGAGTCACTTAGAAGTCTCTGAAGTATCTGAGTCCACTACCACTGCCAGCAATGCATTCCATATGCCCACCACTCTCTGTGTGAAGAACCTACCTCTGACATCTCCTCTATACTTTCCTTCAATCATCTTAAAATTCTGCCCCCTCATCATAGTCATTTCCAGTCTTGGAAAAAGTCTCTGCCGATCCACTCTATTTATGCCTCTCAGCATCTTGTACACCTCTATCAAGTCATCTCTCCTCCTTCTTCGCTTCAAGTAAAAAAGCCCCAGCTTCCTCAGCCTTTCCGCATAAGACTTGCCCTCCAGTCCAGGCAGCATCCTGGTAAACCTCCTCCGCACCACCTCTAAGTCTCCCACATCCCTCCTGTATGAGGTGACCGGAACTGAACACAATATTCCGAAGTGTGATCTAACCAGGGTTTTATAGAGCTGCAGCATAACTTCGCGGCTCTTAAACTCAATTCCCCCGCCAATGAAAGCCAACACACCATACACCTTCTTTACAACTCTATCAACTTGGGTAGCAACTTTGAGGGATCTATGGACGTGGACCCCAAGATCTCTCTGTTCCTCCACACTGCTAAGAATCCTGCTATTAACCCTGCGTTCTGCATTCAAATTCGACCTTCCAAATGAATCACTTCAGTGACCTGGGTTGGACCAATTACGAGATAAAATGGAGGTCATTGGGGCGGCACGGTGGCTCAGTGGTTAGCACTACAGCCTCACAGTGCCAGGGACCAAGGTTCGATTCCAGCCTCGTGTAACTGTCTGTGCAGAGTTTGTACATTCTCCCCGTGTCTGCGTCGGTTTCCTCCAGGTGCTCCAGTTTCTTCCCACAGTCCAAAGATGTGCAGGCTAGGTGAATTGGCCATGCGAAATTGCCCATAATGCTCAGGGGTGTGTGGGTTATAGGGGGAATGGGTTTGGGTGGAATGCCTCAAAAGGCGGTGTGGACTTGTTGGGCCAAAGGGCCTGTTTCCACACTGTAGGGAATCTAATCTAATCTAATCATCAAAGGAGCCCCAACCTCCACATCTGTACCAGAACTTGGGTCTTTCCTTCAGTTAATGAATTATGATAGAAAATTCATGCGTAACCTGGCCTCCATTTTAGCACCCTTCCATCTGTTTTTGAAAAAACAGTTAGCCTTAGAAATGGTCACATAGCCAAGAACTAGCCTTTAGAGAAGTGAAAAAGCAGCTATCATCATCTAAGGTGATGGCCCACAATGATCTGAAGGGAGAGGTGATGCTAACATGTGATGCCTCCCCGTACTGTATCAGGGTAGTGTTGGCAGGAGAGTGGCCCAATGGAGAAGAACACACATTAGTGCATGCTTCCCAGATGTCAACTGATGCTGAACACAAATATACCCTGACAGAGAAGAGAAGCTTGGAGGTCATCTTTGGTGTGAGGCAGTTCCACCAGTACCTTTATGGATGGGAATTTGTCATAGTAACAGATCACAAACCTTTGCTAAGGCTACTGAAGGAAGATAAGGTGATGCTGCCCATAGCTTCCAGTAGAATTCAGTGTTGGGCCCTTATTCTCAGCATGTATAAGTACAAGTTAGAACACATTCAAGAAGCCAAGTGGCTGATGCAGATGCCTTGAAATGCCTCCCACTGGCAGATACTCCACTGATGGTGCCTCCCCTGAAAGAGTCTATTTTAGTTTTAAGCTTCGTGGGCACTTTTTCAGTCACTTTTGACAGTGTCTGGCTGTGGACATAAAAAGATTCTGTCCTAGTGTAACTAAAACAGCCGATGGTAATGAGGGAAACAGAATGGCCATCACAACTGGGACTGAAACCTATCTGGACGCAGTGAGATCAGATTACCATAGGGGATGGCGTATTACAATGGAGAGCAAGGATAATTGTCCCGAGTTAAGGTCACCACCTATACTGGCCAAACTCCACCAGAGTAAACCAGGAGTTTCCGAGTTGAAGATGCCAGCAAGAAGCTATGTCTGGTGGCCAAGGTTGGATGCTGACATAGCTGTGTTAGTAGGGCAGTTCCCGGAGTGTCAATAAGGGCAAAAATTGTCTTCAGCAGCGTCCTCACAGTCACTGGAATAGCCAGGTTAATCCTGGACTCAGTTGCATGTCGACTATATGAGCCCTTTCATGGTCTCAGTGTTCCTGGTCGTTATGCATGCCCATTCAACGTAGTTGGGCGTGAATAAAGATAACAAAGTGTGGAGCTGGATGAACACAGCAGGCCAAGCAGCATCTCAGGAGCACAAAAGCTGACATTTCGGGCCTAGACCCTTCATCTGAGAGGGGGATGGGGAGAGGGGTCTGAAATAAATAGGGAGACGGGGGAGGCGGACCTAAGATAGATAGAGGAGAAGATAGGTGGAGAGGAGAGTATAGGTGGGGAGGTGGGGAGGGGATAGGTCAATCCGGGGAGGACGGACAGGTCAAGGAAGCGGGATGAGGTTGGTAGGTGGGAAATGGAGGTGAGGCTTGAGGTGGGAGGAGGGGATAGGTGAGAGGAAGAACAGGTTAGGGAGGCGGGGAGGAGCTGGGCTGGTTTAGTGATGCAGTGGGGGGAGGGGACGAGCTGGGCTGGTTTTGGGATGCAGTCAGGGAGGGGGAGATTGTGAAGCTTGTGAAGTCCTCATTGATACCATTAGGCTGCAGGGTTCCCAAGTGGAATATGAGTTGCTGTTCCTGCAACCTTCAGGTGGCATCAAAGAACAAAGAACAAAGAAAATTACAGCACAGGAACAGGCCCTTCGGCCCTCCAAGCCTGCACCGATCAAGATCCTCTGTCTAAACCTGTCAGCTATTTTCTAAGAGTCTGCATGCCTTTGCTCCTCACCTATTCATGTACATATCCAGATACATCTTAAAAGACACTATCGTGTCTGCGTCTACCACCTCTGCTGACAAAATTGTGGCACTGCAGGAGGCCCATGATGGACATGTCATCTAAGGAATGGGATGGGGAGTTAAAATGGTTCGCGACTGGGAGGTGTAGTTATTTATTGCGAACTGAGCAGAGGTGTTCTGCAAAGCAGTCCCCAAGCCTCCACTTGGTTTCCCCAATGTAGAGGAAGCCACACTGCGTACAGTGGATACAGTATACTACATTGGCAGAGGTGCAGGTGAACATCTGCTTAACATGGAAAGTCATCTTGTGGCCTGGGATGGGGGTGAGGGAGGAGGTATGGAGGCAAGTGTCGCACTTCCTGCGGTTGCAGGGGAAGGTGCCGGGTGTGGTGGAGTTTGAGGGGAGTTTGGAGCCCACCTCCTTGACCTGTCCGTCCTCCCCGGACTGACCTATCTCCTCCCCACCTCCCCACCTATACTCTCCTCTCCACCTATCTTCTCCTCTATCCATCTTAGGTCCGCCTCCCCCTCTCTCCCTATTTATTTCAGAACCCTCTTCCCATCCCCCTCTCTGATGAAGGGTCTAGGCCCGAAACGTCAGCTTTTGTGCTCCTGAGATATTGTGCTCCAGTGTTCATCCAGCTACACATTTTGTTATCTCGGATTCTCCAGCATCTGCAGTTCCCATTATCTCTGATCCCAATAAGGAAAGTCATAGCTTACCAATATAACCAATCACCTCAGTTCAGGCAACTGACTACGAGCTTTTTGGCCACAGCTAGAATACTGTATACAAGTAAATCAAGGGTGACAGGATACCAGCCTCTGAGCAGTTATTTCAGTTGGGAATGAGTGAATCCTTCGAGGAGTATAAGGCAGTAGGAACTTACTCAAGAGGGAAAGCAGGAGGACAAGAAAAGGGCATGAGATAGCTTGGCAAATAGGGCTAAGGGGAATCCAAAAAGATTCTACAAATACTTTAAGGACAAAAGAGTAACAGGGGAGACAAAAGTGCCTTTTAATTATCAACAAGGCTGTCAATGTGTGGAACTGCAGGAGATGGATAAAATACTAAATGAGTATTTCATGTCAATATTTACAATGGAGAAGAATGTGGAAGCTTGACAACTTGGAGAAATAAATGGTGATATCTTGAAAAGTGCCCACATTTGAGGGAGGATGTCCTGGACATCTTAAAACTCATAAAGGTGGATAAGTCATGGGGACTTGATCGGGTGTATCCCAAACTTTGTGGAAAGCTAGGAAAATGATTGCTTGACCCATTGCTGAGGTTATTTGTATAATCAATAGCCATAGGTGACAGAAGATTGGAGAGTGCTTAATATGGTGCCATTATTTAAGAAACAGGATAAAGCAAATCCAGGAACTGTAGACTAGTGGGCCTGATGTTAGTGGTGGGTAAGTTGTTGGAGGGGCTTTTGGAAAGGCAAGGGATTAGGGATAGTCAACATAGCTTTGTGCATGGGAAATCATGTGTCACTAACTTAATTGAGTTTTTTTAAAGAAGTGACAAAGAGGATTGATGAAAGCAGAATAGTGGACATTATCTACATGGACTTCAGCAAGGCATTCAACAGGTTCTGCATGGTAGACTGGTTAGGAAGGTTAGATCATGTGGAATACGGGAGAACTAGCCATTTGGATATAAAATTGGCTTGAAGGTAGGAGACAGAGGGTGGTGCTGAAGGGTTGTTTATCAGATTGGAGGCCTGTGACCAGCAGTATGCCTCACGGATTGATGCTGGGCCCATTGCTTTTTGCCATTTATATGAATTATTTGGATGTGAATATAGGAGGAATGCTTTGTAAGTTTGCAGATGACACCAAAATTGGCGGTGTAGTGGGCAATGAAGAAGATTACCTCAGACTACACAGGATCTTGATACAATGGGCTGAGGAGTGGCAGACAGAGATTAATTTAGACAAATGTGAAATGTTGCATTTGGATGTGGCAAACCAGGGTAGGACTTATACAATTAATGGTTATGTCTTGGGGAGTGTTTCTGAACAAAGAGACCTTGGGGTACAGGTTCATAGTTCCTTGAAGGTCAAATCACAGGTAGACAGGGTAGCGAGAAAGGCATTTGGTACACTTGCCTATATTGGTCAGTGCTTTGAGTGAAGGAGTTGGGATGTCATTTGCCACTATGCATGATATTGGTTAGGCCACTCTTGGAATATTGTATTCAGTTCTGATCTCCCTGCTATATGAAAGATGTTGTTAAATTTGAAAGGGTGCAGAAAAGATTTACAAGAATGTTGACAGGGTTGGGCAATAGGGAGAGGTTGAATAGAATGGGGCTGTTTTCCCTGGAGCATCGGAGGCTGAGAAGTGACCTTAGAGGATTATAAAATCATGAGGGTAGTGGAGTCAGCCTCATTTGGGGCATTTAAGCAGCTATTAGATAGGCATATGGATAATAGTATAAAGTACGGGTGGACGTTAGATAGACCTTAGGTTTAGGGTAAAAGTTTGGCACAACATCATGGACCGAAGGGCCTTTACTGTGCTGTGCTGTTCTATGTTCTATGTTCTAAGGTGCTTCACAGTAAACCAAGCTTTAACATGGATTACTAATGGCCGAATGTTTGATCAAAAGTAGGTTTTAAAAAGCAGCTTAACAGAGAAGGGGGAATGTCAGGTCATGAGATTTGAGTGTTAGGTGATTCACGGCAAGGATTTGAGTGCTTGCTGCTAAGCCAGCTAAAAACATAGCTGCCAATTGTGAGGTTACCAAATGCTCAAAAAGCTGGAAGAGGGTTCTATAGCAAATGTGTTTTTGGCAAAATTGATGATAGTTTCATGCCCACAATCACAGAGATAGGTTTTAAGTTCCAAATTTATTAACTAAATTGAAGTTTCATCAACTGCAAAACCAACATAGGAAACAGGAACAGGAGTAGATCTGTCAAGCCTGTCTTACCATTCTGTAAAATCATGACTGATCCAACCCAGGCCTCAAAACTTTGGTTGTGCTAGCTCCTCATAGTGCACAACTCCTGGATATTTCAAAAACCTATCTGTCCCCTATTTAAATACTTCCAATATTGTCCACAACTCTCTGGGGTAGGGAATTCTATACATTCACTGGTTTCTGGGAAAGAAATTCTTTATCATCTCAGTTTTAAATGAATGTCCCCTTACTCTAAAACTATATCCCTTTGTACAAGATGCTCCAACTGTAAGAAACATCTCCTCAACATCTTCCTGATCAAACCCCCTAAAAATCTTGCCTGATCCAATAAGATTATAACTCATTCTTCCAAACTCTGAGTAAAGGCCTAACCAGGATATGCCATTTTTGATAAGCCAATCCCTTCATTCACAAGAACCAGGCAAGTGAATCTCTTTTGAACTGCCTCCAATCCCAAGATATCCTTTCTGAAGTATACTTCAACTATAACCTCACCAACATCCTGTACATTTGTGGCAAGAATTCCCTATTTTTTAAACTCAAATCCGCTAACAATATTGGCCAAAATTAAGTTTGCCTTTTTAATTATTTGTTGCACCTGCATGCTAACTGACAGCTCATACACAAAATCACCCAGATCCTTCTATGCTATACTTCTTTGGAGTTCCATTCCATTTAAATAATTGTCAGACTTTTGATTCTTCCTATCAATGTCTTCTCACTTTTCTCCGTTAGATTCCATTGGTCGACCTTTTGCCCAATCACTCAACTATCTACATTCCCCTTGCAGGTTCTTCATGTCCTCATCACAACACGCACTCCCACCTATTTCTGTATCATCAGCAAATTTGGACACAAGACACTCTGAGCCCTTCTTCAAGTCATCAATGTAGTTTGCAAATAATTGAAGCCCTAAGACAGACTTTGTGGTAACCACCAGTTACATCTTTCCAGCCAGAAAAAGACCCATTAATGCTGACTCACTTTCTTCTATGTGGTAACCAATCCTCAAACCGTGCTCATATATTGCCCCCAATTCTATGAGCTCCTATCTTTTCCAGTAATATTGTATGTGGTAATTTATTGAATACATTCAGAAATCCAAAATATTACATCTACTGGTTTCCCATTATCAAATCTATTTGTTATACCTAGTCTAATGAATTTGCCATATATGACTTTCCTTTCTTGTCTCCATTTTTATTAGCGGTTTGATCCGAGACATTGAATGGTGGATGGGAAAGTAAAGAGGTCAGTGATTGTGAATGTTTCATTGGATTTCTAAAAGATGTTGGTAGCTTCCAGAAATACCAGAGAATTAGTATGTAACACTATAAGTTTTCCTGCATTGTTGTCAGAAGTTGTTTGCTTTAGTTCCATCCTTTAACATGAACACATAAAAGACACATTCTTGAATAAGAAGTGGGGAAGCATCAAACTAGGGACAAAGTCTGAGTGACCCTCTATTCTGTTACTGACATAGAACATAGAACAGTACAGCACAGCACAGGCCCTTCGGCCCATGATGTTGCACCGAAACTTTACCCTAAACCTAAGGACAACCTAACCTCCAGCCCCACCTTCTACGTTCATCCATACGCTCATCCAACAGTCACTCAAATACCCCTAATGCATCCTTGTCCAGTACAGGTATTGACATTTCATAGAGCCACACAGCATAGAAAAAGGTCCTTCAGCCCATGTCTATGCCAACCATAAAACATCAAACTTCACTAATCCCCTTTGTCTGCATTTGGTCCATAGCCATTTTAAGTGCTTATCCAGTACTTTTTAAAAGTGTCTTCCTCCATAAACCCCGAAGCATAACAGACAGCAGGAAGCTCAATTAAAAAGCCAAAACATTCGCCATGTTGGTAGCAGCTATGCAGAGAGCAACATCTTTCAATCCATTACTTTTTCTGAGAACTTAATTGAGTGTTTGCTTCCAGAATTACTGTACACATATGGAAGATGAATGCAGCATTCCCAGCCACGTGTTCAATTTCAGCATTAGACCATAAGACCATAAGACACAGGAGCTTTAGCACATCCCTCAGCACGTAGTCCTGGACCTTGGAGTGCACCAGTCTGCAACACTCGTTCGGGATCAGTTCTTTCAGCTGGCAGACCAGCAAGTTGCGGGCAGACCAAAGAGCGTCTTTCACCACATTCATGGTCCTCCAGGCGCAGTTGATGTTGGTCTCGGTGTGTGTCCTGGGAAACAGCCCGTAGAGCACAGAGTCCTGCATCATGGAGCTGCTCGGGACAAACCTCGACAAATACCACTGCATCCCCCTCCAGACCTCCTGCGCAGAGGCACACTCCAGAAGGAGGTGATCAACAGTCTCCTCCCTCCCGCAGCCACCTCGAGGGCAGCGTGCGGTGGCGCAGAGATTCCAGGCATGCATAAAGGATCTCACTGGCAGATCCCCTCTCACCGCCAGCCAAGCAATGTCTTTGTGCTTGTTTGAAAGTTCTGGCGATGAGGCATTCTGCCAAACGACTTTGGCAGTCTGCGTGGGGAACCACACGACGGGATCCACCCTCTCCTTTTCCCGAAGGGTCTCACGGATACTACGTGCTGACCACTGCCTGACAGCCTAGTGGTCAAAGGTGTTTCCCTTCAAAAATTTCTCCACGAAGGACAGGTGGTACAGGACGGTCCAACTACTCGGAGCGTTCCGCAGCAACGAGGCCAGGCCCATCCTTTGCAACACCGGGGAAAGGTAGAACCTCAGTAAGTAGTGACACTTGGTGTTCGTGTACTGAGGATCTACTCACAGCTTGATGCAGCCGCACATAAAGGTAGCTATCAGGGCGAGGGTGGGGTTCGGTACGTCCTTTCCCCCATTTTCCAGGTCTTTCTACATTGTGTCCCTGCGGACCCGGTCCATCCTCGGCCCCCAAATGAAGTGCAACATGGCCCGAGTGACCGCAGCGGCGCAGGTCCGGGGAATAGGCCAGGCCTGCGCCACATACAACAGTACCAAAAGCCCCTCGCACCTGACAATGAGGTTCTTACCCACGATGGAGAGGGACCAGAGCATCCACCTGCCCAGCTTCTGCTTCAGTTTGGTGATATGCTCCTCCCAAGTCTTAGTGCACGCCCCAGCTCCACCGAACCAAACACCCAACACCTTCAGGTAGTCTGTCCTGACGGTGAAGGGGATGAAGGAGCGGTCGTCCCAGTTCCCGAAGAACCTGGCCTCGCTCTTACTCCTATTGACTTTAGCACCCGAGGCCAGTTCAAACTGGTCGCAGATGTCCAACAGCCTACTCACCAACTGACGATCGGTGCAGAAGACGGCGACATCGTCCATGTACAGGGAGGTCTTGACCTGAAGGCCTCCGCTGCCTGGGATAGTCATGCCCTTCAGGCTCACAACCTTCCTGATGGATGCGGCGAAGGGCTCCACACACCACACGATCAAGGCAGGAGAGAGCGAGCAGCACTGCCTGACTCCAGATCTGACGGGAAAACTGTCCGATTCCCACCCGTTGATCGAGACTGCGCTAACGATGTTTGTGTAGAGCAGCCGGATTCAATTGCAGATGCCCTCCCAGAACCCCAATTTGGAGAGGACGTCCCTCATGTAAGCACGACAGACCCTGTCGAAGGCCTTCTCGTGGTCCAGGCTGACGAGGCTGGTGTCCACCCGCCTGTCCTGCACATAGGCGATCAAATCCCTGATGAGCGCGAAGTTCTTAGCGATGTTCCTGCCTGGCACAGCACAGGTTTGGTCAGGGTGAATCACCGACTCCAGGACAGACCTGACCCGGTTGGCTGTGACCTTGGCCAGGTTCTTGTAGTCCACGTTCAACAGCGAAATGGGATGCCAATTTTGAATTTCTTCCCTCTCCCCCTTCCTCTTGTAAATGAGGGTGATGATGCCCTTCCTCATGGACTTGCACATTTCCCCTGCCCGAAGCGCACCATCGTACACCTCCAGCAGGTCCTGGCTGACCAGGTCCCACAGAGCGGAATACAGCTCGACCGGTAAGCCATCGCTCCAGGGAGTTTAATTCCTCTCAAAGGACTTGAGGCTCTGGTCAGCTCGTCCAGCGATATCGGCCAGTCCAGCCACTCCCTCGTGCCGTCGTCTAAGACGTCTGTGATAGACGACAGGAACGACTCGGAGGCCGTGCTGTCCGTGGGCTTCGCGTCGTACAGACTGGCACAGCAGGATCAGCTGATCCTCAAAATGTCGGGCCGAGACGACGTCACCAAGCCATTGTCCTCCTTCAACTGGCTAAGCACAGAGCTCTCTTTGTGCACCTTCTGAAAGAAGAAACGCGAGCACGTGTCGTCCTGCTCCACGGAGTGGACCCTGGACCGGAAGATTATCCTGGAGGCCTCCACGACGAAAAGCGAGGTTTGCTGGCCCCTCAGCTCGCGGAGGTCCTCCGTGACATCGACCCCAATTGACTGCAGAAGGAGCAGGTTCTGCACCCTTTTCTGGAGTCGCGACAGCTTTCCCCGCCTCTCGCCTTCCGAAAACCCTTGAGGACAAAGAACCTCTTGATGTTCTCCTTCACCGTCTCCCACCAGTCACCCGGAGACTCAAAGAGGGGCTTCACGGTTCTCCAATGGGCGGATTCCCACTTAAGCTCCTCGACGTTCTCTGGGGTCAACAGAGTCGTGTTGAGATTCCACGTCCCCTTGTCGGCCTGCTGGTCGTCCTATAAGTGACAATCGGCCAGCAGGAGGCAGTGAGCAGAGAAGAACACCGGCTTGACGCCGGTGGACATGACTGAGAACGCCCGTGACACAAACAGGAAGTCTGTCCTTGAGCAGATAGACCCGTCTGGCCGCGACAGATGTATATCCGCTGCATTCCGTCTGCAGGGGTGCTGAAGACGTCGAGCTGCGTGGCGTCCTTCACCGTGCCCATCAGGAATCTGGACATGACGTCCAGTTGACTTCCTCCACCCGCTGTCCCCACGCCGGATCTTCCATCTGCATCGATGATGCAGTTGAAGTCTCCGCCTAGGATGACCGGCCTGGACGTAGCCAACAGGGGTGGAAGCCGCTGCAGGACGGCCAACCACTCACTCCATACCACTGGGGCGTACACGTTGATCAGCCTCAGTGGAGCGTTCCTGTAGGTGACATCAGCCACTAGGAGGCGCCCCCCTCCACGTCTTGAACTTGAGAGATGGTGAAGTTGCACCCCCGCAGCAGAATAGCCAGGCCCGAGGAGCGACAGTCATTAGCCCCCGACCAGATCGAAGACCCACAGGTCCAGGCGCCCGATCATTTCCCGTACCTGCTGAGGTGCGGTATCCCGCACTCCTGCAGAAACTGGAGGTCTGCCTTGACGGTGGTCAGGTAGGCCAATGTTTAAACACATCTTGCGGTAGACTTGACGCTGCGTACATTAATGCTCGCAACTCGTACCCCTATTGTGGGCAGTGACCGCAGTACCCTCCCCGAGTCCAACGTCCAGCCCCTCCATCTGACCTTTCATGCCCATTGCCCGGGCTAACTGCTGGACGCTCTCTGGGCTCAGGAAACCGTCCGTGCTGCCTTCCGAGTGGCATCCCCCCATCGGGGTTATGGAGGCAGGAGAGTCCGGCTCTGGGTCAGGGTGGGGACACACTGTTTCCTTCTTCCCGCGTGAAGGTTTCGGGGCCCTCCAGGGCCCCAGCGGCACGTGGCTTGGTGTCGGAGGGAGCCTCAGGACGCCTCCTGTCACCTGGAAGCAGGGTCCTGCTTTCCTTCTCCCTTGAGATCTTTAGCTTCTGTTTGGGCAGGCCTCCTCCAAATCTCCCTCGTCAGAGGAGCTCTTACAGCTCCCCTGTAGCTGCCTCTTCCCGCCTGAAGGTTGCGGTGCCTGGGCCCGCCGGTGCGCCTTCCTCCTCGCTTTCTGGACCGTCGTCCACTCCCCTGGGTCACCTGTTGCCTTCTCCATCGACTCCGGGTTTTCGGGGGGTGGGGGGAGCGGAGCCTGTCGGGGCACTTTGCTGGCCTCGGGGCCATCCTGCAGGGCTGGGCCCTCCTGCACGACCTGGCGCTCCTGCCCATTAGTGGGGTCCTTGCAGGGGCCTGGTGCCTTCCTCTCCTCTGGGGGTGGCTTGACTCACATTGCCCCTGCTGGCGACCTGGACGTAGGTGGTCCCCCGCCGCGGGCATGCCCTATAGAGGTGGCCCACTTCCCCGCAAAGGTTGCAGCTTTTTTCGTGTGGGCAATTCTTTGCAAGGTGTCCCTCCTCCCTGCAGTTCCTGCAGATGGTGGCTTTGCAGTCGGCCGCCATGTGACCTGACCTATCACAGGCATGGCAGACTCTAGGTTGACCTGCGCAGGTCAGGTAGCCCTTGCTCCCGCCGATCGTGAAGCTGGACGGTTGGTGTACAATGTTCCCGTCCGCGCCTGTCCTCAGCGTCACCTTGACCTGCCTCTTACTGGTCCAGATCTCGAAGGGGTCCATGATGTTGGTTAGGTCCCCTTCCACCTTCACATACCTTCCGAGGAAGGTCAGGACATCAACTGCTGGCACATGCAGATTGTACGTGTGTACAGTCACCATACGGCCCCTCTGCACCGGCATCACGAACGGCGGGACAGCGGTCAATACAGAGAGGGGGACCTCACCTCCTTTCTCCTTCAAAACCTCAAGGAAGTGCTCGCAAAGCTTGGCACTGCTGAAGGCGACATCGTAAAAACCTCCTCCAGGGAAATCCTGCAGGCAGTAAATGTCTGCAGCAGCGAACCCGCAACAGTCCAACAGGACCCTCTTCACGAAGAAGGTGCGGTCCACAGGTGCACCTTCATCCACCTTCTTTATGGAAACATGGATGGTGTTCCGGACCCCCTGACCTGGGGCACGAGCACTTGCCGCAGTCATCGTTGCAGGTTGGCTGCTCCCCTGAACCAGCATTAGGCCGAAGCCAGCATTAAGATCCACCAGTTGCAAAGGTGCACAGCCAACCCGATGTCTTCCTTTCACCTCCAACACTGGTTCACTGAGTGGGAAGGTTCGTTCCCAGACGTTTCGTCACCGTTTTTTTTATTTGAAAAAATATACTTTATTCGTAAGATGTACAAAAAATAAAACATATTCACACACCTACCCAGTCATGCAAGCCGCTCCAGGTTGCCCAGGGGGTACATACACCAACTAAAGGAAAAAAAACAAAGAAGGAAAAAAAACAAAGCAGAGAAAACACCCCGGCAGTCGTCACCCCGCACAGTCCCTCCGTTGACCCCCTGACCAGTTGGGGAAGGCGCCTGCTGGGCCCAGTTACCAGATAGGGTTCTTTTTTCTATTCTGGACGAGGGGTTTCATACGGTGGTCTTTCCCCACCGCGCCTTGGCGGCGGCTGCCCCAAGCTTTAGCGCGTCCCTCAGCACGTAGTCCTGGACCTTGGAGTGCGCCAGTCTGCAAAACTCAGTTGGGGTCAGTTCTTTCAGCTGGCAGACCAGCAAGTTGCGGGCAGACCAAAGAGCGTCTTTCACCGCATTGATGGTCCTCCAGGCGCAGTTGATGTTGGTCTCGGTGTGCGTCCCGGGAAACAGCCCGTAGAGCACGGAGTCCCGCGTCACGGAGCTGCTTGGGACGAACCTCGACAAATACCACTGCATCCCCCTCCAGACCTCCTGCGCAGAGGCACACTCCAGAAGGAGGTGATCGACAGTCTCGTGCCCCCCGCAGCCACCTCGAGGGCAGCGTGCGGTGACACAGAGATTCCGGGCATGCATAAAGTATCTCACTGGCAGAGCCCCTCTCACCGCCAGCCAAGTAATGTCTTTGTGCTTGTTTGAAAGTTCTGGCGATGAGGCATTCTGCCAAACGACTTTGGCAGTCTGCGTGGGGAACCACACGACGGGATCCACCCTCTCCTTTTCCCCGAAGGGTCTCGAGGATACTACGTGCTGACCACTGCCTGACAGCCTTGTGGTCAAAGGTGTTTCTTTTCAAAAATTTCTCCACGAAGGACAGGTGGTACGGAACGGTCCAACTACTCGGAGCGTTCCGCGGCAACGAGGCCAGGCCCATCCTTCGCAACACCGGGGACAGGTAGAACCTCAGTAAGTAGTGACACTTGGTGTTTGCGTACTGAGGATCTACGCACAGCTTGATGCAGCCCACACAAAGGTAGCCGTCAGGGCGAGGGTGGCGTTCGGTACGCCCTTTCCCACATTTTCAAGGTCTTTGTACATGGTGTCCCTGCTAACCCGGTCCATCCTCGACCCCCAAATGAAGTTTGAAGATGGCCCGGGTGACCGCAGCGGCGCAGGTCCAGGGAATAGGCCAGGCCTGCGCCACATACAACAGTACCGAAAGCCCCTCGCACCTGACAACCAGGTTCTTACCCACGATGGAGAGGGACCGGAGCGTCCACCTGCCCAGCTTCTGCTTCAATTTGGTGATACACTCCTCCCAAGTCTTAGTGCATGCCCCAGCTCCACCAAACCAAACACCCAGCACCTTCAGGTAGTCTGTCCTGACGGTGAAGGGGATGAACGAGCGGTCGTCCCAGTTCCCGAAGAACATGACCTCGCTCTTACCCCTATTGACTTTGGCACCCGTGGCCAGTTCAAACTGGCCGCAGATGTCCAATAGTCTACTCACCGACCGACGATCGGTGCAGAAGACGGCGACATCGTCCATGTACAGGGAGGTCTTGACCTGAAGGCCTCCACTGCCTGGGATCGTCACGCATTTCAGGCTCACAACCTTCCTGATGGATGCGGCGAAGGGCTCCACACAGCACACAAACAAGGCAGGAGAGAGCAGGCAGCCCTGCCTGACTCCAGATCCAACAGGAAAACTGTTTGATTCCCACCCGTTGATCGAGACTGCGCTAACGATGTTGGCATAGAGCAGCCGGATCCAATTGCGGATGCCCTCCCCAAACCCCAATTTGGAGCGGACGTCCCTCATGTAAGCATGAGAGACCCTGTCGAAGGCCTTCTCCTGGTCCAGGCTGACGAGGCAGGTGTCCACCCGCCTGACCTGTACATAGGTGATCGTATCCCTGATGAGCGCGAAGCTCTCAGCGAACTTCCTGCCCAGCACAGCACAGGTTTGGTCAGGATGAATCACTGACTCCAGGACAGACCTGACCCGGTTGGCTATGACCTTGGCCAGGGTTTTGTAGTCCACGTTCAATAGTGAAATGGGATGCCAATTCTTAATTTCTTCCCTCTCCCCCTTCCTCTTGTAAATGAGGGTGATGATGCCCTTCCTCACGGACTTGCACATTTCCCCTGCCCGAAGCACACTATCGTACACCTCCAGCAGGTCCTGGCCGACCAGGTCACACAGAGCGGAATACAGCTCGACCGGTAAGCCGTCGCTCCCGGGAGTCCTATTCTTCTGCAAGGACTTGAGGGCTCTGGCCAGCACGTCCAGGGATATCGGCTGGTCCAGCCACTCCCTCGTGCCATCGTCTAAGACCTCCGTGATAGACGACAGGAACGACTCGGAGGCTGTGCTGTCTGTGGGCTTCATGTCGTACAGTCCGGCATAGAAGGATCTGCTGATCCTCAAAATGTCGGGTCGAGACGACGTCACCGAGCCATCGTCCTCCTTCAGCCGGCTAAGCGCAGAGCTCTCTTTGTGCACCTTCTGAAAGAAGAAACGCGAGCACGTCTCGTGCTGCTCCACGGAGTGGACCCTGGACCGGAAGATTATCCGGGAGGCCTCCGCGGCGAAGAGCGAGGCTTGCTGGCCCCTCAGCTCGCGGAGGTCCTCCGTGACATCGACCCCCATCAACTGCAGAAGGAGCAGGTTCTGCACCCTTTTCTGGAGTCGCGACAGCTTTCCCTGCCTCTCTCTTGCCTTCTGAACACCCTGGAGGACAAAGAACCTCTTGATGTTCTCCTTCACCGTCTCCCACCAGTCGCGCGGAGACTCAAAGAGGGGTTCCACAGTTCTCCAACCGGCGTACTCCCTCTTAAGATCCTCGACGTTCTCTGGGGTCAACAGAGTCGTGTTGAGCTTCCACGTCCCCTTGCCGGCCGGCTGGTCATCCTGTAAGTGACAGTCGGCCAGCAGGAGGCAGTGGTCAGAGAAGAACACCGGCTCAACGCCGGTGGACGTGACCGAGAACGTCCGTGACACAAACAGGATGTCTATCCTTGAGCGGATAGACCCGTCTGGCCGCGACCAGGTGTACCTCTGCTGCGCTCCGTCTGCAGGGGTGCTGAAGACGTCGAGCAGCTTGGCGTCCTTCACCGTGCCCATCAGGAATCTGGACGTGACGTCCAGTTGACTCACCCACCCGCTGTCCCCACGCCGGATCTTCCATCTGCATCGATGATGCAGTTTAAGTCCCCGCCTAGGATGACTGGCCTGGACGTAGCCAGCAGGGGTGGAAGCTGCTGCAGGACGGCCAACCGCCCACTCCGTACCGCTGGGGCGTACACGTTGATCAGCCTCAGGGGAGCGTTCCTATAGGTGATGTCAGCCACTAGGAGGCGCCCCCCTCCACCACCTCCTGAACTTGAGAGTTGGAGGAGTCGCGCCCCCGCAGCACAATAGCCAGGCCCGTGGAGCGACAGTCGTTACCCCCCGACCAGATCGAAGGCCCACAGGTCCAGGCGCCAGACCATTTCCCGTACCTGCCGAGGTGCGGTATCCCGCACTCCTGCAGAAACAGGAGGTCCGCCTTGATGGTGGTCAGGTAGGCCAACGTGGACACACATCTCACGGTTGACTTGACGCTGCACACATTAATGTTCGCAACTCGTACCCCCATTGTGGGCAGTGACCGCAGTAGCCTCCTCAAGTCCAAGGTCCAGCCCCTCCATCTGTCCCTTCATGCCCATTGCCCAGTCTAACTGGTGGACGCTCTCTGGGCTCAGGAAACCGTCCGTGCTGCCTTCCGGGTGGCATCCCCCCGTCAGGGGTGCGGAGGTAGGAGGGTCCGGCTCCGGGTCAGGCTGGGGACGCGCTGTTTCCTCCTTCCCGCCTGGAAGTTCCAGGGGGCCCTCCAGTGCTCCAGCGGCACTTAACTGGGTGTCGGAGGGAGCCTCAGGACGCCTCCCGTCACCTGGAAGTGGGGTGCTGCTTTCCTTCCCCCTCGAGATCTTTAACTTCTGCTTTGGGTGGGGGGGCTCCTCTGAATCCCCCTCGTCAGAGGAGCTCTTATAGCCCCCTTGTAGCTGCCTCTTCCCGCCTGATGGTTGCGGTTCCTGGGCCCGTCGACGCACCTTCCTCCTCGCTTTCCGGACTGTTGTCCACTCCCCTGGGTCGCCTGTCGCCGCCTCCATTGGCTCCGGGTTGTCGGGGGGGATCGGAGCCTGCAGGGGTGCTTTGCTGGCCTTGGGGCCATCCTGCAGGGCTGGGCCCTCCTGCACGGCCTGGCCCTCGTGCACATAAGTGGGGTCCTTGCTGGGCCCTGGTGCCTTCCTCTCCTCCGGGGGGGCTGGCCCCGCATTTCCCCTGCCGACGACCTGGGCGTAGGTGGTACCCCGCCGCGGGCATGCCCTATAGAAGTGGCCTGCTTCCCCGCAAAGTTTGCAGCTTTTCTCTCGTGGGCAATCCTTTGCAAGGTGCCCCTCCTCCCTGCAGTTCCTGCAGATGGTGGCTTTGCAGTCGGCCGCCATGTGACCTGACCTACCACAGGCATGGCAGACTTTAGGTTGCCCTGCATAGGTCAGGTAGCCCCTGCTCCCGCCAATCGTGAAGCTGGACGGTGGGTGTGCAACATTCCCATCTGCGCCCATCCTCAGCATCACCTTGACCTGCCTCTGACTCGTCCAGATGCCAATGGGGTCCACGATATCAGTTAGGTCCCCTTCCACCTTCACATACCTTCCGAGGAAGGTCAAGAAATCAACTGCTGGCACATGCGGGTTGTACATATGCACAGTCACCATATGTCTCCTCTGTGCTGGCATCACAAACAGCGGGACAGCGGTCCATACAGAGAGGGAGCCCTCACCTCCTTTCTCCTTCAAAACCTCCAGGAAGCGCTCGCAAAGCTTGGCACTCCTGAAGGTCACGTCGTAAAAACCTCCTCCTGGGAAATCCTGCAGGCAGTAAATGTCCGCAGCAGCGAACCCACAACAGTCCAATAGGACCCTCTTCACGAAGAAGGTGCGGTCCACAGGCGCACCTTCATCCACTTTCTTTACAGAAACACGGATGGTGTTCCGGACCCCCTGGCCTGGGGCACGAGCACTTGCCGCAGCCATCGCTGCAGGCTGGCTGTTCCCCTGAACCAGCATTAGGCCGAAGCCAGCATTAATATCCACTGGTTGCAAGAGTGCACAGCCAACCCGACGTCTTCCTTCCACCTCCAACACAGCACTCTCCCCCTCTCGGTCCACAAGAGAGAGTGTCTTTATTTTGTTCGAGATGCAAGCTGGTTCACTGAGCTTGAAGGTTTGTTCCCAGATGTTTCGTCACCATTCTAGGTAACATCATCAGTGAGCCTCCGATGAAGCGCTGTCCCGCTTTCTATTTATTTGTTTAGGTTTCTTTGGGTTGGTGATGTCATTTCCTGTGTTGGTGATGTCATTTCCTGTTCTTTTTCTCAGGGGATGGTAGATTGGCTCCATATCAATGGGTTTGTTGATGGATTTCTGGTTGGAATGCCATGCTTCTCGGAATTCTCGTGCGTGTCTCTGTTTGGCTTGTCCTAGGATGGATGTGTTGTCCCAATCAAAGTCCTTCCTCATCTGTATGTAAGGATACTAGTGATAGTGGATCATGTCTTTTTGTGGCTCGTTGATGTCTGTGTATCCTGGTGGCTAGCTTTCTGCCTGTTTGTCCAATGTAGTGTTTGTCACAGTTCTTGCAAGGTATTTTGTAAACGACATTCATTTTGCTTGCTGTCTGTATGGGGTCTTTTAAGTTCATTAGCTGCTGTTTTAGTGTGTTGATGGGTTTGTGGGCAACCGTGATGCCAAGAGGTCTGAGTACTCTGGCAGTCATTTCCGAAATGTCTTTGATGTAGGGGAGAGTGGTTATGGTTTCTGGGCACGTTTTGTCTGTTTGTTTGGGTTTGTTGCTGAGAAATCGGCGGACAATGTTCATTGGGTACCTGTTCTTTTTGAATACGCTGTATAGATGATTTTCTTCTGCTCTTCGTAGTTCCTCTGTGCTGCAGTGTGTGGTGGCTTGTTGAAATAATGTTCTAATGCAGCTTTGTTTGTGGGTGTTGGGATGGTTGCTCCTGTAGTTCAGAATTTGGTCCATATGTGTTGTTTTCCTGTAGATGCTGGTTTGGAGTTCCCCATTGACTGTTCACTCTACTGTGACATCTACGAATGGCAGTTTGTTGTTGTTTTCCTCCTCTTTTGTGAATGTTATGCCAGTAAGGGTATTATTGATGGTCTTGAAAGTTTCCTCTAATTTGTTTTGTTTAGTGATGACAAAGGTGTCTTCCACGTAGCAGACCCAAAGTTTGGGTTGGATGATTGGCAGAGCTGTTTGTTCGAGTCTTTACTGCCTTTGCTAAGAACCCTGATATCGGAGATCCCATGGTTGTTCCATTGGTTTATCTGTGGGTTTTGTTATTGAAAGTGAAGTGGGTGGTAAGGCATAGGTCCAGTAGCTTGATGATGCTGTCCTTGCTGATGAGTTTGGTGGTATCTGGTGTATGTGCCTTTGGTACTTCTAATAGTGTCATCAGTGTTTCTTTGGCCAGGTTGATGCTGATGGATATGAACAGGGCTGTTACGTCAAAGGAGACCATTATTTCCTCCTCTTCCTAGAAGCATGGCATTCCAACCAGAACTCCATCAACAAACACATTGATTTAGAGCCTATCTACCATCCCCTGAGAAAAAGAACAGGAAATGACATCACTAATGCACAAAATGACATCACCAACCCAAGGAAACCAAAACAGATAAATAGAAAGCGGGACATAACACCAGCGCTTCACCGGAGGCTCACTGATGATGTCACCTAGTATGGTGACGAAACTTCTGAAAACGAACCTTCCAGCTCAGTTACCCAGCTTACATCCGGAACAAAATAAAGACCCACTCTTCTGTGGACCTAGAAGAGGAGAGCGCGACTGTGTTGGAGGTGGAAGGAAGACGTCGGGTTGGCTGTGCACCCTTGCAACCGGTGGATCTTAATGCTGGCTTCAGCCTAATGCGGGTTCAGGGGAGCAGCCAACCTGCAACAATGACTGTGATGAGTGCTTGTGCCCCAGGTCAGGGGGTCCGGAACACCATCCGCGTTTCCATGAAGAAAGCGGATGAAGGTGCACCTGTGGACCACACCTTCTTTGTGAAGAGTGTCCTGTTGGACTGTTGTGGGTTCACTGCTGCGGACATTTACTGCCTGCAGGATTTCCCTGGAGGAGGTTTCTATGATGTAACCTTCAGGAGTGCCAAGCTTTGCAATCGCTTCCTGGAGGTTTTCAAGGAGAAGGGAGGTGAGGGCCCCCTCTCTGTATTGACCGCTGTCCCGCTGTTCGTGATGACGGTGCAGAGGAGCCGTATGGTGACTATACACATGTACAATCCGCTTGTGCCAGCAGCTGATGTCCTGACCTTCCTCGGAAGGTATGTGAAGGTGGAAGGGGACCTAACCAACACCAAGGACCCCTTCGGGATCTGGACCAGTAAGAGGCAGGCCAGGGTGACGCTGAGGATGGGCGCAGACAGGAACATCGTACACCCACCGTCCAGCTTCACGATCGGCGGGAGCAAGGGCTACCTGACCTATGCAGGTCAACCCAAAGTCTGCCATGCCTGTGGTAGGACAGGTCACGTGGCGGCCGACTGCAAAGCCACCATCTGCAGGAACTGCAGGGAGGAGGGACACCTTGCAAAGGATTGCCCACAAGAAAAAAGCTGCAACCTTTGCGGGGAAGCGGGCCACATCTATAGGACATACCCGCGGCAGGGGACCACCTACGTCCAGGTCGCTGGCAGGGGCAATGTGGAGCAAGCCCCCCCGGAGGAGAGGAAGGCACCAGGCCCCTGTAAGGACCCCACTAATGGACAGGAGGGCCAGGTTGTTCACGAGGGACAAGCCACGCAGGATGGACCTGAGGGCAGCAAAGCGTCCCTGCAGGGTCCGCTCCCCCCCCCCCCCCCCCCCCCCCGCCCCAACAACACGGAGTCAATGGAGGAGGCGACAGGTGACCCAGGGGAGTGGATGACTGGTCCGGAAGGCAAGGAGGAAGGCGCGCCGTCGGGTCCCGGCACCGCAACCATCAGGCAGGAAGATGCAGCTACAGGGACATAAGAGCTCTTCTGACGAGAGGGATTCAGAGGAGCCCCCCCCCCAAAACAGAAGCTAAAGATCTCAAGGGAGAAGGAAAGTAGCACCCCGATTCCAGGTGATGGGAGGCATCCTGAGGCTCCCTACAACCCCCAGCCACGCACCCCTGGGGCCCTGGAGGGCACCCCGGAACCTTCAGGCAGGAAGCAGGAAACTGGTGTTCCTAGCCTGACCCAGAGCCGGACTCTCCTGCCTCTGCACCCCCAATGGGGGGATGCCACCCGGAAGGCAGCACAGACAGTTTCCTGAGCCCGGAGACCGTCCAGCAGTTCGCCCGGGCAATGGACATGAAGGGGCAGATGGAGGAGCTGAGGGACTCAGGGAGGGTACTGCGGTCACTGCCCACAATGGGGGTATGAGTTGCGAGCATTAATGTGCACAGCGTCAAGTCCACTGCAAGAGGTGTGCCCACGTTGGCCTACCTGACCACTGTCAAGGCAGACCTCCTGTTTCTGCAGGAGTGCGGGATACCGCACCTCAGCAGGTACGGGAAATGGTCGGGCGCCTGGGCCTGTGGGCCATCGATCTGGTTCGGGGGGTAACGACTGTCGCTCCTCGGGCCTGGCTATTCTGCTGCGGGGGTGCAACTTCACCATCTCTCAACTTCAGGAGGCCGTGGTGGCGGATGCCTCCTAGCGGCTGATGTCACCTACAGGAATGCTCCCCTGAGGCTGATCAACGTGTACACCCCAGCGGTACGGAGTGAGCAGTTGGCCGACCTGCAGCGGCTTCCACCCCTGCTGGATACGTCCAGGCCGGCCATCCTAGGCGGAGACTTCAACTGCATCATCGATGCAGATGGAAGATCCGGCGTGAGGACAGCGGGTGGGGGGAGTCAACTGGACGTCACGTCCAGATTCCTGATGGGCACGGTGAAGGAGGCCAAGCTGCTTGACGTCTTCAGCACCCCTGCAGATGGAGCGCAGCGGAGATACACCTGTTCGTGGCCAGACGGGTCTATCCACTCAAGGATAGACTTCCTGTTTGTGTCACAGATGTTCTCGGTCATGTCCACTGGCGTTGGGCCGATGTTCTTCTCTGACCACTGCCTCCGGCTGGCCAAATGTCACTTACAGGACGACCAGCAGGCCGGCAAGGGGACGTGGAAGCTCAACACGACTCTGTTGATCCCAGAGAACGTCAAGGAGCTTAAGAGGGAGTACGCCGGTTGGAGAACTGTGAAACCCCTCTTTGAGTCTCCGGGCGACTGGTGGGAGACGGTGAAGGAGAACATCAAGAGGTACCTTGTCCTCAAGCGTGTTCGGAAGGCGAGAGAGAGGCGAGGAAACCTGTCGTGACTACAGAAAAGGGTGCAGAACCTGCTCCTTCTGCAGTTGATGGGGGTCGATGTCACGGAGGACCTCCGCGAGGTGAGGAGCCAGCAAGCCTCGCTCTTCACTGCGGAGGCATCCAGGATAATCTCCCGGTCCAGGCCCGCTCCGTGGAGCAGGACAAGACATGCTCGCGTTTCTTCTTTCAGAAGGTGCACAAAGAGAGCTCTGTGCTTAGCCGGCTGAAGAAGGACGACGGCTCGGTGACGTCGTCTCGGCCCGACATTTTGAGGATCAGCAGATCCTTCTATGCTGGACTGTACGACACGAAGCCCATGGACAGCAGGGCCTCCCAGTCGTTCCTATCATCTATCACGGAGGTCTTAGACGACGGCACGAGGGAGTGGCTGGACCGGCCGATATCCCTGGACGAGCTGACCAGAGCCCTGAAGTCCTTGGAGAGGAATAAGACTCTTGGGAGCGACAGCTTACCGGTCGAGCTGTATTCCGCTCTGTGGGACCTGGTCCGCCAGGACCTGCTGGAGGTGTACGATAGTTCGCTTCAGGCAGGGGAAATGTGCAAGTCCATGAGGAAGGGCATCATCACCCTCATTTACAAGAGGAAGGGGGAGAAGGAAGAAATTAGGAATTGGCGCCCCATTTCACTATTGAACGTGGACTACAAAATCCTGGCCAAGGTTATAGCCAACCGGGTCAGGTCTGTCCTGGAGTCGGTGATTCACCCTGACCAAACCTGTGCTGTGCCGGGCAGGAACATCGCTGAGAGCTTTGCGCTCATCAGGGATTCGATCGCCTACGTGCAGGACAGGCGGGTGGACACCTGCCTCATCAGCCTGGACCACGAGAAGGCCTTCGACAGGGTCTCTCACGCTTACGTGAGGGACGGCCTCTCCAAATTGGGGTTCGGGGAGGGCATCCGCAATTGGATCTGGCTGCTCTACACCAACATCGTTAGCGCAGTCTCGATCAACAGGTGGGAACGGACAGTTTGCCCGTCAGATCTGGAGTCATGCAGGGCTGCCCGCGCTCTCCTGCCTTGTTCGTGTGCTGTGTGGAGCCCTTCGCCGCATCCATCAGGAAGGACATGAGCCTGAAGGGTGTGACTATCCCAGGCAGCGGAGGCCTTCAGGTCAAGACCTCCCTGTACATGGACGATGTCGCCATCTACTGCACCGATCATTGGTCGGTGAGTAGGCTGTTGGACATCTGCGGCCAGTTTGAACTGGCCTTGGGTGCCAAAGTCAATAGGGGTAAGAGCGAGGCCATGTTCTTCGGGAACTGGGACGACCACTCCTTCATCCCCTTCACCGTCAGGACAGACTACCTGAAGGCGCTGGGTGTTCGGTTCTGTGGAGCTGGGGCATGCACTAAGACTTGGGAGGAGCGTATCACTAAACTGAAGCAGACGCTGGGCAGGTGGAAGCTCTGGTCCCTCTCCATCGCGGGTAAGAACTTGGTTGTCAGGTGCAAGGGGCTTTCGGCACTGTTGTATGTGGCGCAGGCCTGGCCTATTCCCTGGACCTGCGCCGCTGCGGTCACCCGGGCCATCTTCCACTTCATTTGGGGGTCGAGGATGAACTTGGTCCGCAGGGACACCAAGTACAAAGACCTGGAAAATGGGGGAAAGTACATACTGAACGCCACCCTCGCCCTGATGGCTACCTTTGTGTGCAGCTGCATCAAGCTGTGCGTAGATCCTCAGTACGCAAACACCAAGTGTCACCACTTGCTGAGGTTCTACCTGTCCCCAGTGTTCCGAAGGATGGGCCTGGCCTCGTTGCTGCCGAACGCTCCGAGTAGTTGGACCGTCCCGTACCACCTGTCCTTCGTGGAGTAATTTTTTAAAGGAAACACCTTTGACCACAAGGCCGTCAGGCAGTCGTCTACACGTAGTATCCTTGAGACCCTTCGGGAAAAGGAGAGGGCGGATCCCATCGTGTGGTTCCCCACGCAGACTGCCAAAGTCGTTTGGCAGAATGCCTCATCGCCAGAACTTTCAAACAAGCACAAGGACATTGCTTGGCTGGCGGTGAGGGGCTCTGCCAGTGAGATCCTTTATGCACGCCTGGAATCTCTGCGCCACCGCACACTGCCCTTGAGGCAGCTGCGGGGGGTACGAAACTGTCGTTCACCTCCTTCTGGAGTGTGCCTATGCGCAGGATGTCTAGAGGTGGATGCAGTGGTATTTGTCGAGGTTCGTCCCGAGCCGCTCCGTGACACGGCACTCCGTGCTCTACAGGCTGTCTCCCGGGATGCACACCGAGACCAACATCAACTGCGCCTGGAGGACCATCAGTGCAGTGAAAGACGCTCTTTGGTCTGCCCACAACTTGCTGATCTGTCAGCTGAAAGAACTGACCCCGACCGAGTGTAGCAGACTGGCGCACTCCAAGGTCCAGGACTACATGCTGAGGGATGCGCTAAAGCTTGGGGCAGCCGCTGCCATGGCACGGTGGGGAAAGACCACCGTATGAAACCCCTCGTCCAGAATAGAAAAAATGGCCCTGTCTGGTAACTGGGCCCAGCTGGTGCCTTCCCCAACTGGTCAGGGGGCCAAGGGGGCTGTGCGGGGAGATGACTGCCGGGGTATTTTCTTTGCTTTGTTTTTTTTTCTTCTTTGTTTTGTTTTCTTCCTTTAGCTGGTGTACGTACCCCCTGGGCAACCCGGACCGGCTTGCCTGACTGGGTAGGTGTATAAATGTTTTATTTTTTGTACATTCTATGAATAAAGTATATTGTTTTCAAATAAAAAAATGGTGACGAATCGTCTGAAAATGAACCTTCCAGCTCAGCGAGCAAACTCACATCCAGAACCTCAACCTGAGCTGCAAACCTTCTCAAAATTCGATAAGACTAAGTATTAAATAAATACAAATTATTTCATTTTTTCAGTGGGAATATTACATCATGGGGATTCAAAAATGAATACAGGAAAGAACAATTCTGCTCATATTTATCTGCTGACTAAAAGTTATGAGCTGAGAATAAGTGCACACTTTAAACTGTGCGAAGTGTTTTTTTCTTGAAGCAGTTACTTGCACAAACATATATTTAACAGCTGAATACATAAACACTGTGATATAGGTAGCTAGATTGATATACAGGATTGGCAGAGAACATATTAGGTTCATTTGTTTCACCAGTTTATAGCATCATTTAAAAGCCTTAATTAGATTGCTGCTTTATAATTACTCCCTGGTATTCACTATTACCAATGTGACAGAAGAAAGGTATCATAATTGCTTTATCAGGGCATGAGCCTATAATATACATTTATTACTAATATAACAGAAAATTGCAGGCAGAACTTCTATTATTTAATATTTTAGTTGTCCATGTGCCAACACGGTGCAAATATATGGTGCAAAGGGCAATGCTGCAAGAAAGGTTCAAACCTGGATACAGATTATTGCTAAAAGACTAGCCATTGTTGTCAATTAAGATGACTTGTTTTAGAAGTAAAATGATATTCCAAAAAGCTACAAAGGGAATCTTTGTTGAAATGGCAATGTGAACCATTTAGGCTTTTTCATGAGGCAGATGCCTCTAAAGATGTTCTGTTTTCTTTCTGTAATATAGGTTTGAAGATTTGCCAAGAGCCCGATTTTCCAAAAATGGCTAACTTAGTGTTAGTAATCCACAGTGAGCCAAAACAAGTAAAGTGTGATTCAATGTATCACTAATATCCTCATGATAGTTACTAGTTTCAACTACTTGCAAAATTAAGCATTGCAATAAAGATAACATTTAAACTGCAGCATTTAACCATTTCAATTATATTCACTTTGGCTTTTACTTATATTGTGGTTCACTAAGAAGGAATCTTTGAAATTAGCTTGTAATTCTGTTGGTGTAATAAAACCTACAGCTCATTAGTTTAAGATATTTAATGTCAATCTCACTTTACGAAGATGCATTAACAACAGTTACAACATAACTCATTTGGTAACACAGAACTTGAATACTGCTGAAAAAGATATATTTTGTGGAAGGTTTTGTCTTGTGTTTATTGGGGCAATTCACATGAAAACACCAATTCAAACGGAAATTAGCATTTATACAGTGTGAGAGGAGAATGTGGATTGGTGAGCTTTGACAAAATGTGCCTTTTCTCAGCCACATAAAGTTGTAAATGTTTGTTGAACACCACTGTAAATCTCACCCAAGGGTTTGTTAGGCTTCTTACCTGTAGGTTAGCAGAAGATACAGCTAACGGAGATAATACATTTGCATGTTCACTTGGCAATTCATTTTTAGGACCATCTCAGCACTTTCTCCCCCCAAGTGTTTCAAGTGCATCAATAAGCTGCATTGATTACACTGTAGCCTAAAGACTATTTTGAAAAGTTATTTATATAATGCAAATATAATAATGAAACAATTTTGAAAATCTTTCCGAGAAAACTAATTTGCATTAGCTGTTCAGGGATGAACAACTTATATGTTACAAAGCAGATACATTTGTTAGCAGTTTCCATCCTTGATTTTTTTTTGAAAAGTTGATGTTATTAAGTTGCTGTGAAAAATGGATTAAAGTTCCCTTCTCAGTAATTTATGTGTGTGTGGATTTGTTTCCTCTGTTCATGTTTTGAGCCAAATAAGAGGTGCATTAATGAAGCTGCTGAAGATTCTAATGATTATGTAGAAGAAAATATGGGTAATGTTGAAGAGTGTGGGAGGACCAAACATCAACTAAGAATAAGCCCCATCAGCAGAAGCGAAGAATAATGCAAAACAAAATAGAATGTAAGTCATAAATGGTGCCAATAGACTAAAACCTGGAAGTGAATTCTGATCCATAATTTTCTCCAATAATTAACAAAAGAAAGAATTGAGCATACTGTCCTCCCAAAAAAGATATCCCATCTAAAATCGTATCAGAGATAATGGGGACTGCAGATGCTGGAGAATCCGAGATAATAAAGTGTAGAGCTGGATAAACACAGCAGGCCAAGCAGCATCGTAGGAGTACACAAGCTGATGTTTTGGGCCTGAAGCCTTCGTCTAGGCCGAAACGTCAGCTTTTGTGCTCCTAACATGCTGCTTGGCATGCTGTGTTCATTCAGCTCTGCACTTTGTTATCCCATCTAAAATCAACGGTTTTGTTACAGATGAGCCAGAAGAGAGACAGGCGAACTGGGCTCTCTACAAAAGAAAATTTGGCAAGATGAGATTTCACCTAGAGTATTGTGAGAGCCAAGGGAGGAAATCAGTGCCACAGTTACAATATACATGAAGAAAAAAATCAATGGCAGGGTGTCAGCAGATTGGAAATACTTTGACGTGGTACCTATAATCAAACAGATTGGTAATACAGATGCAGGTAACAATAGGCCACACTTAATTGTCACCTCACCCCAGTAGAAATTTTAACTGTGAGCTGACTGTCTTTAACAAAAGGTAGCCCTGCTGTGGTGTTGTACTATAGGCCACCTTAACATTTTCAACATGGAGCTTCCTTCTCTCAGAGGAGGCAAGTCCCACCCTCAAGATCAGCTAATTTCTCTGACTGGCATCACATTTGACAGCACTGGAACTCAGCAGAATGATGCTGGGAATTTTCTTTGAGAAGGGTGGGAAAGAATTAGGAGTGGGTGGTTGGGTTTTGAAGAATATGAGTTGAGAGTTTACTCAGAGAGAACATTCTCAAAGAAGATTTTTAAAAGTTTTAAGGAGTACCTGGATCTACAATTTAAGTGCTGTAAGCTACAGGGCTATGAGCCATGTGCAGAAAAATGGGTTTAGAAAGTTGATCTGGGTGTGTTTGAGTCAGCATGGAGTATGGTGGGCCAAATTACTCCTTTCTGTGCTAAATCGTTTCTATGGTTCTATAGAGATATGTTACGTATCATTCCATTGGCATTATTGATGTTAATCAGTTTATTTTCCTTTTAATGAGTTCTTTTATGGCAGGATTTATGCATATTCATGATGGCCACAGTCCTGAATTCCCCACAAAAAATCCACCACTGTGAATTTAACTGCCATCCCATACTAATAACGGATTATGTTACAAGCAAGTGTGAACATTAAATGCATATTAATAACTTGAAATTTGCTGTGGTTCCAGAAGACAATGGCAGCTCTCCCATAACAGAGAGATGACTGGTGTTGAGTTTAGCTGTGGATCCCCACTTCTTAGGTGCCAAGCAACATTGAGAAATTCATGGTAACTCCAACCAGTACAACAATTGGATCTTTGCTATTGGTATCACACTGCATCATCGTTAATCAGATATCCAGCCAACGGGTTAACCAATCCCTGCAATAGTTAGTTACGGTCATGGTTTCATGAAGTTAAATGTCATGACGTTGAGTGGCATGGTGGCTCAGTGGTTAGCACTGCTGCCTCACAGCGCTAGGGGCCTGCGTTTGAGTCCACTCTTGGGCAACTATCTGTGTGGAGTTTGCACATTCTCTCGGTGTTGATGTGGGTTTGGTCCGGTTTCTGTCCATTGTCCAAACACGTGCAGACTAGGTGGCTTGGCCATGCTAAATTGCCTATAGTATTCAAGGATGTGTAGATTAGTTGCGTATAAGGGGATGGGTCTGGGTGGGATGCTGTGAGAGTCTGTGTAGACTTGTTGGACTGAAGGGCCTGTTTACACACTGTAGGGAGTGTAAGTCATAATTTATTAATTTCCTCAGTCTCTTTGACGAATAGCACCCTAAACAACTGTGGTACCTCCTGTAATGCAGTGAGTCTTAACTTAGTTTTGATAAACTCCCACATATAAAGCTGTATCCAGCTCACAGTTGAGGGGATAAAGGAATGAATGAATGAAAATAATTAGCTACAGAATAGAATGCAATGAACCAGAATTTATTGTAAAAATCATGGTGAGGCTGAAGGGTCTAGGCCCGAAATGTCAGCTTTCCTGCTCGTAAGATGCTGCTTGACCTGCTGTGTTCATTCAGCACCACACCTTGTTATCTCGGAATCTCCAACATCTGCAGTTCCTGCTATCTCTAATACTCACTAGTATCTAGTCACAAACCAGACATGTATCCTGAAGGGGGCACACCAATATTTCATCCCCAACTGTGGTAACTTATTCTGAATTTTTAACAGGGAAGACCATTTATGATTTCCAGTAATTTATGATCTAACACATTTTCTTGAAGGAATTACATTTGAGTTGGTGGGAGGGGAGGTGCTCTTTGTGGGATGTGTCCAGGCCCTGTACTGGGAATGTTGCTTCTTCCAACTTAAATAAACATCTTAGCCTCAAAAGATCCAGTCAAAGTTAGGAATGGCACCATTCTTAGAGTGCAAAAAGGTGATGCTGAACTTGTATAAGACACTGTTTAGACCTGAGCTGGAGTGTAATGTCCACACTACTGCACTTGAATGCATTAGTGAGAGTAGAGAAGTGGTTTGTGGGAATGATTCCAAGGATGAGCAACTTCAGTTCTAGGGATAGATTGAGGAAGTTGGGATTCATCTCGTTGGAAAGAAAAATCTGAGAAGAGATCTATTAGAGATCTGCAACATTATGAGGGAGCTGGATAAAGTAGATAGGGAGAACTGTTCCCACTCAGAAAAGCATCAGTAACGACAGGACATAGATGTGGAGTGTTTTCCAAATATAACAAACAAAGAACAAAAGAGAAGTACAGCATGGAAACAGACCCTTCGGCCATCCAAGCTTTTGCCAATCATCATGCCCTGACTAAACTAAAAAACAAACCCTCTGTCCTTATTCGTTCCATATCCCTCTATTCCCTTCCTATTCATGTAACCATCCAGATGCCTCTTAAACGTCGCCAACATGCCTGCTTCCACCACCTCTTCTCACAGTGCATTCCAGGCTCCTACCATTCTCTGCATGAAAAACTTTCCTTGCACATCTCCCTTAACCTTTTGTCCTCTCACCTTGAACCTATGCCCCCTTGTAATTGAAACTTAACCCTGAGAAAAAGCCTCTGGCTATCACCCTATCTATGACTCTCATAATTTTGTAGACCTCTATCAGGCCTCCTCTCAGCCACTGTCTTTCCAGTGAAAACAACCCTAGTCTTTTTAATGTTTCCTCATAGCCAATGCCCTCAAGACTGAGCAACATCCTGGCGAACATTCTCTGCATTCTCTCCAAAGTTTCCATGTCCTTCTAATAGTTTGGTGACCAATACTGCACACAAATACTCCAAATGTGACTTAACAAGGATTTTATATAGTTGCAACATGTTTTGCCAACTCCATGCTCCAGCTGATGAAGGCAAACATGCCATATGCCTTCTTGATCACTTTGGCTGCCTGTCTTGTCACTTTTAGAGAACTGTGGACCTGCACACCCAGAAAAAGTGACATAAAGTGATATAAGAATGACATAAGAGATACACAACAAATGACTGTCATCTGGAATGCACTGTCAGAATGTTTGGTCGAGACAGGGTACAATTGGGGTATTCAAGAGGGCAATTGATGATTATTTGAATTGAAACAAAATGCAAGTAATGGCAAAATGGGAGAAGAGTGGCACTAAGTCATGATGCTCATTTGGAAAGACTAATGGCACCTTCTGTGATTCAGACAGACAGTGAAATCAGATGAAGCATCTCAATACTTGCAGTTGGAATTGAACAAGATATGTTGTGAACACAATAAATGGCAAATAAGATTCAATCCAGACAAGTGCACAGTGCAGGGGCAGAGGGCATAACGTAAGTTCTTCATAATGAAAAGGATAAATAACAAAGAGCTTTAAGAATTTTATTTAACTAATCAATGGACAGTAGCAAATATTAAAAGCAACCGGATGTTGCACTATATAGGCAAAACAGTAATGTCAAGGTCAGGTGAAGTAGGGATCAATACTCACAATAAACTGATCAGACTGTATACGATATTGCATTCAGCCTGGTCTCCAAAGCACAGAAGAAGCATTCTATTGCTAGAAATCCCACAAAGAATCACAAGACTGATTCCTAGTGGCAGGCTTCTGGATTATGAAGGAATCTATTCTTTCTGACTTAGAAATAAGAGATCTAAGTGTAGACTTATACAGATGCATAGAAAAAAAATCTTTAAAAATGAGGAGGTAAAAAGCAAGATAGATAATGAGGAAAGAGTGGAAGAAATACATTTAGAATTTGAGACACATTTGATAAGGAACCATACACTACGCTATTTAATAAGATAATCCCATGGGTTGGAGGTAGTATGTTGGTACAAATAGAAGATTTACAAACCAAAAGAAGACAGAGATTGGGATTAGGAAGGAGATTTGGAGTATTGTGTCAAATTTTGGTCATCACACTATAGGAAGGATGTGATCAAAAACCGAAGTTGCTGGAAAAGCTCGGCAGGTCTGGCAGCATCTGTGAAGAGAAAATCAGAGTTAATGTTTCAGGACCCAAAGTGTTAACTCCAACTTTTTCTTCACAGATACTGCCAGACTTGCTGAGTTTTTCCAGCAACTTTTATTTTTGTTCCTGATTTACAGCATCTACATTTCTTTCAGTTTCTATAGGAGGGATGAGGAGGCCTTGGAATTAGTGCAAAAAAGGTTTACCAGGATGTTGGCGGGATTGGAGTGTATTAGCTACAAGGAGAGGCTGGACAAACTTAGATTATTTTCACTACAGCATTGGAGGTTGAAGGGGCAACCCGATAGAAGTATATAAAATTATGACAGACCTGGGTGGATAGTCAGAGTCTGTTTCCAAGGTCATAAATGTCAAATACTGTGGGGCATAGGTTTAAGGTGAGAGAAGTTTCAAGGAGATGTACAAGGCTAGGTTTTTATATAGAGGGTGGCAGATGCCTTGAAGGCATTGCCAGGGGAGGTGGTAGAAACAAATTGATAGCATTGTTTAAGAGGCACTCAGACAGACATATGAACAGGTAGGGGGTACTAACAATGAGGCAGGTCATGATTGGCACAAATACAGTGAGTCAAAGGGCCCTGTTCCTGTGTTGTACTGTTCTGTGTTCTATGTGGCATTTTCAGGATGGCAATCTGTAACTAGAGGAGTGCCACAGCATTTGGTACTAAGATCGCAATTATTTACAATACACATTAATGACTTGGATGAAGACCATGAATGTACTATGGCGAAATTGCAGATGACACAAAAATAGATGGGAAGACAAGTGGTGAGGATATCACCATGAATCTGCAGAGGGAATAGACAGTGCGTAAAAACTTGCTGAATGGTATTTAATATGGGACAATGTGAGGTTTTAACTTTGGCAAGAAGCTTAAAGGAGCTGAATATTATTTAAATAGAGAAAGACTGCAGAAGATTACAAACAGAGAGATTTGGGAGTGCTTGTCCACAAACCACAAAAAGCTAGCGTCCAAGTTCAGTGAGTAAGACGAAAGGAAAGAGATGTTGGTTTTATTTCAAATGAAATGGAATATGAAATGAAGGAGCTTTGGCTAAAATTAAAAGACACCAGCCAGACAACAGTTGAAATATTGTGATCAGAGATAATGGGAACTGCAGATGCTGGAGAATCCAAGATAACAAAGTGTGGGGCTGGATGAACACAGCAGGCCTAGCAGCATCTTAGGAGCACAAAAATACGTCAGATTTTGTGCTCCTAAGATGCTGCTTGGCCTGCTGTGTTCATCCAGCCCCACACTTTGTTATCTTAGTTGAAACATTGTGATCCGTTTTGGACTCCTTATCCAAGAAAAGATATATTGGCATTGAAGGTAGTCCAGAGAAGGCTCACTCGTTGATCCTGGATATGGTGGGACTGTTTTATGAGGACAGGTTAAGTAGGTTGGGCCTGTCCTAATTGGAATTTAGGAGAATGAGAAACAACCTTAATGGACCTTACAGGACTTGCAGATGTACAAGAAACATATGTAGTGTTTCTATGCATACATAATAGCATACATGAAGAAAGTGAAATCAATAGAATGTGAATTATTCGCAAGTGAAATCTCAATTTGAAGAAGATCCATGATGCCATTGTGCTGACAATAATTATTTTGTTAGCGACAAGGGAGTTAGGCAGGAATTTTTTTAACATTCTTTCATGATGTGAGCAAGGCCAGCATTTGTTGTCCATCCCTAACTGTACTTAGAACTGAATGGCTTGTCAGTTATTTTTAGGAGCCATTAATAGTCAACAATGTTACTGTGAATCTGGAGTCAAAGGGAGGCTAGACTGAGTAAGGATAGCAATTTTCTTCCCTAAAGGACATCAGTGAATCAGAGGACATTTTTTGAAATCATTCTTCACTTCATGGCCACCATTACTGAGACTATTCATTAAGTGAATTGAAATTCAACCAATTGACTTTGTGGGATTTGAACCCAGATCCACTGTCTGGGCCCCTTGGATAAGAAAATGCTGGTTTTGGAGTGGGTGGACAAAGTCAGAATTCTGACTTCACCTGATGAAGCAGCAGCCCACTAAAAGCTTGAGGTTTTAAATAGCTTGTTGGACAATAATCTGATGTTGCCAGCTTTCTGACTTGTCCACTGGATTACAAGTTAAGTGACAATAATGTGACACCATTAAAAAACTGAATGGGCTGCATGGCATCAACCTAGGCACCAGAAGCAGTAACAGAAAATTCAGCCCTGTGAACCCTGCAAAATGCTTCTTTATAGCATGTTGGTGGCTAGTAAAGCAATGGGAGAGCTGTTTCAAAGATGATTCATACAGCAGCCTGGCCTAGTCATGTCACAGAACCATACCTGAGAGACAATGTCCAAGACACACCATCACCATCTCTGGGTTTGTCCTGTCCCGCTATCAGGACAGAATAACAGGACTGGTGGCATGGTGGTATACAAATAGCAGGGAGTTACCCTGAAAATCTTCAACGTAGACTTTCTGGAAGCAATGAAATCTCATAGCATCAGATCAAACCAAAGCAAGGAAACCTATTGATTATAATGTACTGTGCTCCCTTGGAAAATGACTCAGTGTTTCACTGTAGTGAATACTACTTAAAGGATGGAGGCAAGGATACAAATGGTTCTCTGTGTGAGGCCTTCAATGTCCTTCACCAAGACTGAATCATTAGCACCACCAATGACTGAGCTAAAGGACATGAATTCTACCCTGGATCTGCGGAAAATTGTGAAGGAATCAAAAAGAAGGGAAAAAACATACTTGTCCTTGTTCTAACAATTTACTTGTCGTAGATTAATCGATCCATGACAGTAATGGTAAGAGTGACCACCATACAGTCCCTACGGAGACCAAGTCCCATCTTCATATGCAGGTTACTCCATTGTGTTGTGAGGCACCATCACCATAATAAATAATGTCAAACAGATCAAGAAACACAAGGCTGGGTATCAGTGAGGTGCTGTAGCTATCTGCATTTGCCAAATTATACCCCAATACAACCTGCAACCTCATGGCATAGCATTTGCCATTTTCCATTGCCAATAAACCCAAGGTTTATCCTGATTCAATAAAGAGTGCAGGAGGACATGCCAAGCCTATATTAAAATGAGGTGTCAACCTGTGAAGCTAAAAAACTTGAATGCCAAATAGCACAAACAGCAAATAATAGAGAAAGGTAAGTGATCTCACAGCCAATGGATTGGATTTAGAATCTGCAGACCTGACAAATATAGTCGAGAATGGTGATGGGGATTAAGCAACACACTGGAGTAGGAGGCTCCACAAAAATTCTCATTCCCATGAATGAGGGAGCCCAACACACCAGTGCAAAAGATGACAATGAAGCATTTGCAACAATCTTCAGCCGGAAGGGTTGACTGCATGATCCATCTCAACCTGCTCCAACAATCCCCCATATCACAGATGCCAGTCCTCGGCCAATTCAATTCACTCTATGTGCTATCAAAAAGAGCTGAAAGCATTGGATACTGCAGAGGCTATAGACCTTGACAACATTCTGGCATAGTACTGAAGACCTGTGCTCCAGAGCATGTCACGCTCCTATCCAGAATGTTCAACAACTACAACACTGGCAATGTGGAAAATTGCCCAGGCACTTCCTGTAGACAAAAACGTACAAATCCAACCAAGTCAATTGCCATCCCATCAGATGCTCTTGATCATAAGTGATAGAAAGGGCCATTGACAGTACACTCAAAAGCCACTTGCAAAGCAATAACCTGCAACTGGGTCTGGATTTCACCAGGCTCACTCAGCTCCTCAACTCATTACAGCTTTGGTTTGAACATGGACAAAAATGCTGAATTTCAGAGGTGGGTTAAGATGAGAGTGAGCTCTTGACATCAAGGTCCCAGTTGACCAAGTGTGGCATCAAGGAGACCTCACAAAATTGGACCAAATGGGAGTTATGGGAAAACTCTGTTGTTTGGAATTATATCTGACAGAAAGGAGGATGGTTGAGGCTGATGGAGGTCAGTCATCTCGGCTTGATGACATCTCTGCTGTAGTTTCTCAGGATAGTGTCCTAGCTCCAAATATTGTTGGCTGCTTCATCAATGACCTTCCCTTCAACATCAGGTCAGAAGTGAAGATGTTCGCTGATAATTGCACAATGTTCGGTATCATTCGTGACTCCTGAGATACTGAAGTAGTTCAATATTAAATGCAGCAATGCCTGGATAATGTTCAGGCTTAGGCTGACAAATGGTAAGTAACGTTTGTGCTATACAAGTGCCAGGCATCAACCATCAATCGTGAGTGATAGATCACTCCTTGACATTCTATGACATCACCATTGCTGAATTACCCTGCCATCAACATCTTGGAGTTACCGTTGCCCACCAACTGAACTGGATTAATCAAAAGATACATTAGCTGCAGAATATATCCAGAGATTGATGCTCAGCAATGAATAAATCACTTCCTGACTCCCTAAAGCCTATTCACTATCAACAAGGCACAGTCAGGAGTATGATAGAACTCTCCCCAATTGTCTAGAGGAGTGCAGTGCCAACTACACTCACCCAACTTTACACCATCCAGAACAAAGCAGGGTATCCTGATTGGCAGCACAGTGTACCATTTACATGATGCATTGTATTAACTCAACAAGGTTCCTTCAATGACATCATTCAAATGTAGAACGTCGACAGCTAGAAGGACAATATGCATGGAAACACCACATGCAAGTTTGCTTCCAAGCCATCCAAAATCCCAATTTGGAAATACACTGCTTTTCCTTCAGGGTTACCGGTAAAATTCCTGCATCTCCCTTCATAACTGCTCTGTGGATGTCTCTACACGACACAAACTTCAGTGATTCAAGAAAGCAGTAAAGGATGTGCATTAAATACTGGCCCAGCCATTGATGCCCCACATCCAATGAAGAAAGAAAAGCTGATAATAGAGTGTGGAGCTGGATGAACACAGCAGGCCAAGCAGCATCTCAGGAGCATATGTGTCCTGGAACTTCATATTTTAATTGAAATCATATGAGAAATGGCAACCACTTCCTGAACAGCCATTGGCAAAATGACATGCTACAGTTATACTACTGCCCTTGATTACATTGTAACTTTTAGAGATGGTTTGTGATGTTACAAGTTGCATTAACACCATAGGAACTAATAAGCCTGATTTAGCCAATCAAAGATTTTATATTATCCAATTGACTCTGTACAAATTCCAGACAAGAGATAAACACAAGATTAATAAAAACCTTTCAGGATTTTGCAACAAAAGAACATAAGGGACAGTAAGCCAAATTCCTGTGTTTTTTTTTAAATTCATTTATGGCATGTGGCCTCGCTGGCTGAGTCAGCATTTATTACTCATCCCTAATTACCCAGAGGGTAGTTAACAGTCAACCATACTGGAGTCACATGTATGCCAGACGAGGTAAGGAAGGTAGTTTCCTTCCCTAAAGAGCATTAGTGAACCAGATGGGTTTTTCTTCAACAATTGACAATGGTTTAATGATCATCATTAGATTCTTAATCACAGACTTGTGTTAAATTCAAATTCCACTCTCTGCTATGGCAGGATTAGAATTTAGGTCCCTAGCACATTACTTGGATCTCTAAATGAACAGTCTATTAATATATTACTAGGCCATTGCTTCTGTCTTTTAAAGGTGCAGGTATTGCAAAAATCTTGTTGAAAATATGGAAATCAGTCTGGCTGCATGCTATGGTGTTAAAAGTATACAAATTATTATTTATGTTTAAATGTAAATTATCATTAGATTAAATTATGTTATGTTAAGATTATTGTCATGGTCAGTCTACATTGTGCCAGAGTGGAACAGAATTGCTTCGTATTATAAATATTTGTAAAGGAAAATAGTGTCTGCGCTTGCATCATCTTTTCCCTTTTCTTCCTGTTTCTCTGAAAATGCTGGCTGCTTAATGGGAGTGGATCCACAGATATCACTCACTCTCAGTCCCTTGCCTAAATGGCCTTTTTCCTCAATGGCATCGACATTGTATTTTGTGGGGTGATTGTGTCCATGACTGGAAGTCAGAGTGAGGACATTACAGCTAAGCTTGATCCTGTCCGCAAAAATGCCAGCTGACAATCCTAAATAGCAATCAGGAGTGAAAACCACCTAACCCTACACAGTGAGCCTATCTCCACTCCATTGGTGATTACACAACACAGCACAAATTGAGGATTAAATCTGGAAACCTCTGGGACTTGCTGATGTATTCACCTAGCTGTTTATCTAAGTGGCAATTGATAATTCAATAGTAGCAATATATATGACAGATGTGCAACAAATATATTAACTTTTATAACCTCAAAACCATGGTTTGAGTCTAAAGATATTTTACAGATTTATATCTAAGATAAAAGCAAAGGCTTAACATTTGGAAAATTTAACATGTTCAAAATAGGAAAACACAAAAGTCACGTTTGAGACTCACAGCTGGACTGTAAAGTATAATGGATAACAGATAATATACTACTGTAAATGATATGTAATTAACAGAAATATAGTGTAAAATTCCCTCTCAGTAATATGCTTGACTTGAAAACCCAACACAGAAATTAAAATACTTGAATGTTGTGGCTGAAATTTTCATCTTACCTCGCAATCATTTTCATTTTGAAACTGACTTTAACTACAATCATGATTATGGTCTAACAAGCAGTTTCAGGTTTTTGTAACATACAGTGAAACTGCTCTAGAAATTTCTAATGAAGTTGATTGTTTCACTCAGGTGCACTGCTCCAATTCAGGTATTTGAAATAAGGGCAGTTGGTTGGTTTACATTTCTGCTTCATAATAGAGAACAACATGAAAGGCAAAGATGGGGTAGATCATTAGAATCTTTTCCCCCGGCAGACATGTCTAAGAACAGAGGGCACAAGTTTAAGTTGAGGAGTAAGTGGTTTAGAGAAGATCTGAGGAAAAAATGCTTTCACTCAGGCAGTGGTAGAAAAGTGGAACTACATGCCTAAGAAGATGGTGGAGACAGTTACTCTTGTAACATTTAAGAAGATTCTGGACAAGAACTTAAAATGCCAAAGCAATTTCACCTATCAACCAAGTGCAGGTAAATGGAATTAGTGTTGGTGTTTCTTGATTCGCATGGCCATGGTGGGCCAAAGGGCCTGTTTTTATGCCATATGATGAGAAATAACAAACATAATTGTGATTTGAGTATTTGATGAGATATTGAAATACAGTCATTAAACTGAAATATGTAACAGGTAGATGCAACGAGCTTTATGGAAGTAGCTGAGGAATGATCTCATGCATGGAAAATTAACTATTTAAGCACAAGCCTAAGATCATGTTACATTATCAAGTGTCTACGTATGTACTAATATAAAACCGAAATTCGAAAATGGTTTTCTTTATATTCAAATAGAGACACAGCACACTTGCACTGAGAGTTAAAGTAAATCAGAGTCCAATCTAACCAGCATCTCAAACAAGATAACCATATAACAGAATATGTGTGATCTCTCCAAAGAAATGCATTCTGTTTTACCAAGATCATCTGTGGCTGTGGTACACAAACTAGATTACAGGACTTTATGAAGTATCCTGCATTCATTTTAATCAGGGGTTTAGACTTCACTTTATGTTGATGTCTGCTCTGCAATCTCTCTGAAATTCATTGTTACTTGTAGAACATAATATATTGCACATCATTTTATTGAAGTCCTGCAGTGTAAGCAGATTTATATATGCAATATGTGATCAAATCTTCTGACAACCATCAGCATGTATTTATTTTAATACGTAGCATGTTCTTCATTGTTTACACGGTGTGAAGCTGAATGAACACAGTGGGCCAAGCAACATCAGAGGAGCAGGAAAAGTTGATGTTTCGGGTCGGGACCCTTCTCCATTTCTGAAGAAGAGTCCTGACCCAAAAAGTCAAGCTTTCCTGCTCCTCTGATGCTGCTTGGCCCACTGTTTTCATCCAGCTTCACACCGTGTAATCTCAGATCCTCCAGCATTGGCAGTTCCTACTATCTCTGCTCTTCATGGCTGATCTGTTTCTGAAGTTGATAACTGAAGGCTAAGACATTGTGATAGAAGGATGTTGCAAAATATTTACAGACTAAATATTGGATGTCTACAGAATGAAGAATGAAGTTGCTTGCAGAAAAAATATAGTTATAATTTTAGTTTATGTTTTTGTAAAGAGAGAAATGCTATTTGAAACTCAGCCTGGAGTCAGGTGCATGGGCCCAAAGAGGTAAATAAAATATGCTGATCAGCCTGAGGCCTATATGCAGCATTTTCTCTTTTTAGTTTGGACTCGAATTTGTCAATGGGATGTGGACATAGCTGACAAGGTCAGCAGTTACTCGGAAGGGAGCTCTAGTAGAAGATTAAGCGTATTACATTAAAAATAGATAACGTTTTGGTTTGTAAAGTTAACAAATATGGAAACATGAACAGGGAAATATAATCAAAAGACATATCAGGATTTTTTTTTCTAGCTAATTTGGTTACGTTTGCAATTTCCTGGCAATCTAAAGGCCATGGCAATGACGGCGTTGCATGAGGCAAATAGTTTAAATACACAATAAGGTGTGTATGTGGCTAGTGCTTGATGCTGTGAAACGGCACTTATTTCTACTCTTATCTGTACTTACTCCAAGCAACAGAAAGCGCCGTAAAGGAATAAGCTACGACTATTATAACGTTGGGGCGAGGGAGGAAGTGGGGAATCACGTTTGCAGGTTTTTGGCGTTTTTCGTATCATCTGTCAATAGGTTTCTTGCTGGTTTAAAAAAGCATTCTTCACCTTATCTGGCAACGGCCAATGAAATGGTGCTGTTCCAAGTGAACTGAGCTTTCACGAACGAGGCGACTGTTTCCCTGAATAAAAGAGAAGTATTTATCTTGCTGTTAATGCTTAATTAATTTTGAAAATGTATCTTACACTGAAATAAAAGAGAAAAGACCAAGGTAGACAATGAAGTTAAAATGTCCCCTCAGAGCGCGTTCCATTTATTTCTTCCAATGTCATTCAAAACACAGATAACTTCTCTTCCATCAATTGTTCTCATGAATGATTTATACGTGTCGTGTTATCTGAAGCTTTTTCGGCGTCCCCTTGTGGATTCAGACAGACATTGGTTGCATAATTGTTAATTTTAACACCATAATAGCTTTTGATGAAGAAAAGATTAGACGATTGTGGCAGAATTAATTGAAATGTACCTTCCAATCACAAGGGCTCCATGATTACTTACCTCCTCAAGAAAAAAAGACCTACATTATAGTCAATACAAAAGGATGAGAAATAAATTTCCATTACTCCCGCAGGGCTTTATGAGACTTTTATTTTATTTTTTCAATTGAAATGAATTGTTTACTGGAAGTCAGGTAGCTTTTTTTCAAAAAAAATTAAAACGTGTACTAAAATCATTGTTTCATCTTTTTATTTGCAGGCTAGGTGGATTGGCAATCCTAAATTGCCCGTAGTGTTCAGGGGTGTGTGTGTTGTAGGGGAGTGGGTCTGGGTGGGATGCTGCAAAGGGCGGTGTGGACTTGTTGGGCCGAAGGGCCTGTTTCCACACTGTAGGTAATCTAATCTAATCTATCATGTTTGGCCTTCATTATAGCAGCTTTGCGTTATAGTGCAACTGAACTGACCACTGCTTGCAGATCAAAGTGAGGCAGACACTCGGACAGGCGAGGTGGCAGATAGATCCATGATGGTACCTGTTATTACTGGCCGCAATAGGATATTAACAACACATTGGTATAATTTCATTTCGATTAATACACTCAGATTTAAGCATAAAATATAAATAGATCTTATTCGGTGAAATTAAAATCATTGTCAGGTGCTTTCCCTCATCGGTGTCACCAGCCTCGAGCCGGACCCTAATTAACCGCACCCGCTTTTTTTTAATCCATCTGTGTCTCGGCAGTTATTTTCTTCATTTGTCTGTAAAGGACTGTCCCTGAAAGTATTGAATGGTTCACCACTGCGTCGGTCGTTAAAAAAGTGTTTTCGGTCTCTACGAAAATTAACCTGCAGTAACTCGCGTATAGAGTCATAAAGAGTGGTGGGGATCACACCCACACACAAAGGTGTAAATGAGAAGTACCCTCAGATACTCGAAATAATTACAAGGATTTAACAGTGAAACTACACCAATAGATTGACTCGATAAGTAAATTCGACTTTTAAGTGTTTCTGGAATCAATGAACTACCTGTTTCTACTGAACAGCAGCATTGTATTCAACCGGACTACTCTTTACGAACAGCGAATGTTTTTAAAGGACAACGAAATGGTTTTATCTTTTCTCCTATTCAGTATAAAAATGTGATTAAATCAGGTTTCTGCTCGGCGTAACAATGACTTGATTTAGATTTACCGAGTCATTCCATTCAAAGGAGGAACAAAGATATCCTTTAGAGGATACTTTACACTTCATCTGGACACAAGAGGCCAATCCAGACACAAATCGCGTTACCGAGACAAGGATTCGATTTTTTCCCCCTTCCCTTCTTTATTTAAAACGCTGCGTTCAACAACTGAGCAGGGTAGCAATCAAACCCTAAAAATACAAGAATTTTCAGCGTATTCTATTAAATTAGAAACAAAAAATACCGGCACTGTTTTAAACTTCATAAAGATTCGCAAAACGCGCACTTCGATTTTTTTATATGTTAGAGAATGGTAATTTTATTTTAAAAACGTCAAAACATGCTGGGCCCACGTAACCCTTGAATTATAACTAACACGCCAGAAAGTAGAGTTATGGCAATGATACAACCGCTGTGCCGAAACACGCAGCAAACTCCATTAAAACCGTTGGACTGCTGATGTTAACTTTAACACTTGCATGTTTCGATGGGAAATCTTGCCGACGTCTGCATATTATGTGTAGCTGAAGGTCACACTTTGTGAGCACAGTTTTTTGTCATAGACACTTCAAATTAGCAATCGTCACCGGTTGTGTGCTCCTGTCAGTAGAGGAAAGTAATCGACGGTTTCAGCAACTTGGAGGATTCGAAAATTTATTTTGTCCCGCCAGTAAATACTAATGCTAACTAACCATGACAAGCTAGCACCGGATGACCGCGTCAGTGATCATTCCGGTGTGCTCTACACAGTTACTCAGTGAAGACATGCGACCTATTGTACTGTCTACAGTACAGCTGGTATTCTATTAATTTGTATTTTATTTTGCGTTTGATCCTTTAGACTGAACGCTGAGGTCAGATATGACTTGTTTCATGTGCAAATGTTACTCGAATGGACTGACAATAGTCCAATGTCTGGCCGGAGGCGAGGGAAAGGGAACTAAAAAAATTCAGTCCAGCTAAGCAATAAATACAAACAGACAAAATAGTGACCGCTTCACTCACGGCAAGAATTTCGCTCTGGTCCCTTTGTTTTTGTCTGTTTCTTGCCTTTGGACTCAGGTCACATCTTCGGGTACGTTTTCAATAAATCCAAGACGTCAAGCAGAGAGCAAGGCCAAAATTGTGAACCAATCATGCAGTAACAGCTTTCGAAGTGTACACATTTACAACTGTTTGGTTTCGGCTTTCCTTTCCCGCAATCCGCGTTTGTTTGGAACAAGAACGGAAGTTGCTGGAAAAGCTCAGCAGATCTGACAACATATGAGAAGCAAAAAATCAGTTATCGTTTCGGGTCCGGTGACCCTTCCGCGTTTGTTTGGGATGGGGTTAGTGACAGGTCTCCAGCGTCGCTTTCTTGGCGACGTCGGATGGTGGAGACATCCAGTAACAAAAAAAAAGCTACACTTACAATCTTTCCTCGGGGCGTTTCGCGGATACTGGCAGCTATTCACAAGAACAACAGTGATTTTGTCTTATACAGCCTTACAATTTGAAAGTCTGGAATGCAGGTTCTATCAAAGCAGAACATTTGAACAACGCAGCCGGATAGTTTATTTCATAATCTCCATGTGCAATATTCGGGATTGCAGTGGCTCCTTGTGCACAGACATTTACATCCATATCTCCTTTGAAATAAGGTAAGGTGACTGCAGCAAAAGGAAACAGCTTTCCAAGTCCGTGGTAGGAAATGTATTCATAAATACACACAGAGACAGACACAGGTAAGTTTGAACAATCGATTAGAATTGGCTTTCCTTTACAAACAATTACAGTCAATCCCCGTCTACTTCCTTCGAGCACCACCGCCCCAACCACCCCCTGCAAAAAAAAAGTTTGAGACAAGTTGCTTCCAAGGTACCCGGCAAGCAGGTAACGCCTGACTGAATCACAGCTTTCAGTTCCAAGTCTCTTAAGTTTCTTTTCGGAGGGGAAGGGATGTTCTGGGTGGGTAAGCAACGAGTGCGATCCTGTTTTTGAATTAAAGGAAACTTTGTCATTTTGTTGAGACTGTCGTCATAAGGCAGCTGCATAAGCGGCAGGATACGGTTCTATCGTGGGTTTGGTCATCCCGGGCAAGAGGATGTAAGCCAGGGGCGGCTGCAGGGTTGAGGGCGGCCAGGTGCTGCAGTTACAAGGCAGGATGTAGCTGGGGTTCCCGGGGGACGGGTGACTGTGAGTGTGAGCTCCGCTGAAGGCGACGGCCGCCGCTGCGGCCGCGGCCGCCCCGCTTTGGTAAGCCAGTGGCGACCCGTACGGCAGCGAGCCTGAGGACAGCTCGCTCAGCTTGGAACCCAGCGGGCTGGCGTCGAAGAGCGGGTAGGGACTAGCGGGGTGCGGGAACAGCAGCCGGGTTTTTTCGGCCGAGCCCACGAGAGAGTCCGGCAGCCCTGCGGCAGCCTTCAGGCCGTCCTGATCGGCTAGATAAGGCAGAGGGAAGGCGAACTTGTCCTTCTTGAGCAAGGTCTTGGGTTTGCGGCGGGGCCGGTATTTATAATCCGGGTGCTCTTTCATGTGCAGCGCCCGCAGCCGTTTGGCCTCGTCAATGAAAGGTCGTTTCTCGGACTCAGTGAGCAACTTCCACTCAGCTCCCAGCCTCTTGCTGATCTCCGAGTTGTGCATCTTGGGGTTTTCCTGGGCCATCTTTCTCCTCTGCGCCCGGGACCACACCATGAAAGCGTTCATGGGCCGCTTGACGTGATCCGCGGCTTTAGACATCGTGACAAACCACCCCAGGTGGAGTGGGGTTCGGAGGTGATGGACTAGGCGATTGAGAGAGGAATCAGTAACAGTCGCAGTTAACAGCCCCAAACTTCAGCTCTAAAACCAGTAAAACCAGGCAGCTGTCTGCTGTCCCCAAACTTCCGCTGCAACTTTTCCTTTTTTTTGAATTCACTTGGTTCATCAGATCACACTCATGACAATTGCGTTCTCCCAAAGTGAGAGTTCCCTGCAGCAGTCATAGACACCCAGCCCCAAGGCAGATGCCCCAAGTTACGTGACTAGCTGGCAGTCCCCGCTCTCTCAGTCAGCGTTTTCGTTGCTCCTCGGGAAGGCAGGCCGTCCTCTCTCCTTAGGCATACGCTCTGGTTGCTTCGCAGTGAAAGAAGGCTGACGATCACAAGAAACCATGTGAAGCTCAGTCCGTCAGCAGGTAATGACTCCTGCACATGCGCAGTCTTTTGCACGCAACCTTACACAACCAGTCAAGGCGTTGTTCTTGAAATGTTTACCCAATCGCTACAGGTCAAGCAGATCAGCAACTTCTCTCTAATACACAATTCATACGGAATAGTCAGATTTCCTTTAGTTTCAAGGCTGCGCTGACACTATCTCGCTGACTGTTTGGCTCCTGTTTTATTGCTGCATTGTGAGCTGGCGTGTTTAAGGGAGAGTCATCAAAGGACTTGATTGCAACCGATAAGTCTTATCGGAAGTTATTATTTAACAAGCCAACCCGGTCATGCAGAGATTCACTGGTAACCATTACAGCCCACTTCTTTGTTTAAAAAGTCGGACGGATACGAAATATTCTTGGTACCGTCTGTAAAGTGAAAGGTAATTTATCGCGAGATCATGATTGATAGACTTTGAGAGATGTTCTCACGAGTCTGGGGATTGATCGAAATAGCAGCACAATTGCTTGTTGTAGGGGACAAACTCCTGATGAATGCACAAGTAGTTTACATGGGGGTAAAGTATTTCTGCCTAAACGCGAAGTGCACAGCCTCTGGGATTGGCATGTAGAAACTAGGTACATCCGATTCAATCTCAAAACATCTTTCTGCTATTTCAATGCATTCAATTTTTTAAAAAATTAAAACGGCTCCCTTGTTCTTTAAATAACAGCATAACCGGCATTGTTAATTGCTTCAACGCTACCACCTCAATCATGTTTGAATTTGTGTTTGTTAAACTCTCATGAATGAAATGTGAAATGTGCCGCTATTCTCGCCGCTAAAATATGTTGTTTGAACAAGCGGAAGAAAGCTGACTGCACAGCAACGAAATATGCAACCTGGTGCAGCGCTGGCTGTCGCTAACGATATTGTGACAGACACCGCTATCCTGTACGTCCCTTTTGGGATGTGGAAAACTTGAAAGGGAATTGTTACACCTCACAGAGGGAACGAGATCACTTACAAAAGTGTTACAAAAAAATTGTAGGGCGTGGTGACGTACTACTTCCCTGTCCAGGTCGGACGTGAGCAAATTGTTAAACTCAGTCCCTGAAACATTCTGTCCCTCTTCTCAGATGGAGAGTAGAGACTGTTTCTGTCCCTGTTTAAGAGATTAGGCCGGCCGAGTTTCCGGCTGTTGCCGCCCGATGCCTGGTTCACACCCTGAAACATTAGGTCTCACAATTTAAAGGCATGCAGGACAGCCAGGCTTGTGCGGGATTTGAGATATAGAGTGTAGAGTTTCATATACTGTAGATTTTAAGAATAACTGGTCGTTCCTACTTCCTAACACAGAAAGGATGACACCGAAACTGAGCGCAGGATGATGGTGAAGTTGAAATGTTGAGAAATCTCCGATCAGAAGTTGTTTGTTTTCTTTTGATTGGTGACTATAAGCGTAACAGTAAACACACAAAACTTCCGCAACATATAAAATGCGCTTGAATCGTTCTACAATGTATATTGCTGAGCACCCAAAATTCCACTGCCGCCTTGGACATATGCTTATTATTATCGGCGGGCTGCTTATCTATATAAAAATACTGAAATAAAACGGATGCAATTTGGTCATAAGGCACAGGAGAAAGCATAAAAACCATTTAGCTAGTCGCACTGACATTTCTCCCTGTACTGTTGTCAGAAAAATGTGAACTTTAAAAATTCTCAGCGAATTCTATTGCTTAAACCCCCAGAGTGTAAACACTGCCTTAAGCATCCACATACCTAACGGGTCGTGTTTTCCAGGCACTCCTGTCAGTTGCTCAACCTCTTAACTGAGCAGCCTATTTTTGCACAGACTGTTTATTCTTACCTTCTTATTTTTTCTTATCCTTATTTGACTTTGTATTAGCAGTGTCTCCATGCAGATTGTGTATTATCTGACAAGCTCAGTTAGTACACAGAGCCTAGAACAACTCCACACAGTAGCCAACAACCTCATATTACCAAATGCTAACATTTTTTTTCTTTAACTTGCGGGTTTAGGATCTCTCCGCGTCATTGTCTCTTTAATACATACACTTTCCGATTTTAGTAAATAAGAGAAAAAGGGTGTCAGAGAAACCAAGATGAGCAAACTTGCATTACAGTCCTCGTTACTTTTCAAGGCGTAATGTTTTAGTTGGCCTGATGGAGAAAGGGGAAATATTTTAAGACTCAAATGAACACATGTGTGTGAGAAGAGCGATGGGACACGGGTTTTGGGGCTGGGAGGGGAGTTTAAAGGATCGGCTGTGTGCTTGAAGACCACTGGTACCGGCACTGTGACTGAGCGCCTGATCTCGGAGCGGAGGATGCTTGTGGTATTGGATGAAATGGGTTGTGATTGGACTGAGTGCGAAATTCCCAGCTCATTACTCTCACGCAACACAGCATTCCATTGCCCCAACATTGAATTGTGAGTTCTTTTACATTAGAATCAGGGTTGAAAACTTGCCATCTCGGAGAATGCGAGATTCAGTGTGCACAGCCCCCTTTGAATCTACGGGTATGTTTCAGAAATATGCGATTTTTTGACAATCATGCTTCTTGGCTCAGTTTTAAGCCTGCGATCCTACACAGACACTGTTCAACCTTGCACCGAGGTCCAGTCAGAAAAACTTTACTGAGCTTCATATGGCATCGGCCAGCTCGGAAATTCACCACCTTAGAGAAAGCTGGCTTTTAAATCGATCTCTCGGGTTATAACCAAAATGGAAAGGAGGGGACAAAAGTTTAGTCAGATAAAAACGAAGATGTTCTCGTTGTTTTGTTGTCGAAATGCTGGTTATCTACCGGTTCCACCGAAAATCAGGAGTAACCATTCATGGGTGATTCTAACAACCTGAGATCATCTTATTGAGGTTGACATTAAATTCCGCAGAATTTTACAAACGACATTTTTCGTTAATTTGGAATCTTCTCTTCAGAAATTGTTAGATCTCGTAGCTTGCCAATTGATTTTATATACAAGCCTCGTGGATCATGTTTCGTGTTTATTTTATATCCGCACAATCATGCAATACACTTGATTCACAAATACATTTCAACATCCTTTCCGTTTTGTGCAATGCGTTTTTTTAAAAAAAGAGTTATAAGAAACTACAGCTATTTATTTCCTAGTTTCTCTTGCCCCTGTTATTGCTTGTGATGAACAGTCATGGAATGAAATGAACTGACCCTTGACCTGTTTAATATAGAGTTGGGTGATCACAGTGAACTAATTTCTCTGTCCACAGTAATTATCTTCGACATGGTTAATTAAACCTATCAATTCCTTGCCACTTTGCAGTTGTCATACACAGCACTTCGCCGCACGCAACTTCCCCTTTCCTGGTGGGAATGCGAGTGCCGGTCGAGGAGAGGATTGCCTCCAGCTATCACTGACTCGCAACTATATACAATATGATAATGTGCCCACACCAGAACACCCGCCTACCTCAAAACACTGACGGGAACTACAACTTGGGGAAAAAAAACCTTCTAAGGAACTAAAGAAAAGATGAATTTGACAATCTCCCGCCTCAGCAGCAATTGCAGTCATAGTGAGAAGTTGGGAAATCAAAATGAGGGCAAGGCACATTTACTTGGCGAAAGCTTCTGTCCGACGCTTGCTTGTGTTTAAAAGTCCCTTATATAACTGAATCCGATAGCGGATCTCGTGGGGAATAACTCCACCATATTCACCCCCACACCATACTGCCAAAGTTGAACGTGCGCGGTGTCATTCTCGCAGCAAGGGTATAAAGCAAATGAACGGTTTTGGAGAATAAACCGAACCTTCTTTGTCAATCCAAATAACTAGAGGTAGTGGTTGATATTATCATTTTGTTGTATTTTTTTAAAAGAAAAAGCCTGAGAAACAGGGAGAGATGGATGGTAATACAAAGAGAGATCGCATCCGGATTGGTTTGATACGAGCATTGCTACTTTTACATATCAGACACAGAAGCAACCTGTTTCCCTGATTCCGTTGAAAGCCAAAAGAACTGTCTCTGCTGCTGTCTCCTTTCCCAAAACAAAAGTGCAGATAACAACCAGAGTAGAAAAGCCGGCATTAATTCACCGTTCATTCTTACCCGCCGCCCCCACTACTCCCACCACAACCATTTCTCCCCACCCCCCGTTTCACTCACTCTCTCCCTTATTCTTTTCTACTGCAGACGTAGAAAACGGATCTGAAAGGAACTTTCGTTTGGCGCGTTTATCCAGTCGAGGAGGTTTTGTGCTCCAACAAACCCCTGGGTTGGGAGGTTTTGTGAGAGTGTTGTTTGTTGAAGTGGACAAAGAAAAAACGGCGGCTTTTGCCTCATTGTGTGGAAACCAATCAGTGGTATTTGGAAAACTGTTAGCATTGTGCAGTCATTCTCGTCTTTTGTAAGGGGCTCTCTTTTCACAAGGTTTTCTTTACAGCCCATCCAGCTGGCCAGAGTGAAAAGCAATGCAATGTGTACACGCTTTGTCCCACTACCTCTTCAAGTAGCCCGTACTGAATAGAGTGAGTTGACACTGCATGACAGTGAAACAACATAATCAAAAATACATGAGCACTGAATAGAAGCAGGCGCATAAATAAATATATGGGTGACCAAAACTGGATAAACTGAATAACAAAACGGTGAAAGGAGAACAAAAAGATATTTAACACGCTAGATTAACATGAGAATGCAATCTACAAGGCAGAACAATTGATGAATAGGTTTACCGGCCAAGAAAGAAATGGGGCTAAATGCCTTCTGAATGGATCTGCTTTGCTGGATTGAATGAGAAAAGGCGGAGTTCAAGTTATGCAAATAGCTGACTGAGGAAACTTTTTTTTCTAAATTAAATGAAAAGGACAGGGAAAGCTCTACTTTACCCACCGAAGAACTGAATAAAGTGCTGTAAATTCAGCAATTCCCGCGGGATAACCAATCTTTCACCATAACGTAATGTTACCAAATCTAAACGAAGAACCTCGGCCGCTGGAAGTCTGAACATTTCTGGAGAAACTCAGCAGTCTGGCGACGCTCTAAATCCGTTTTCTCTCCACAGATGCTGGCAGGCCTGCTGAGTTTCTCCAGCAATTTCTGATGATGTAATCGCTCCAGTTTCTTTATGGAAAACAAAGGATGCAGGAAAGTTGCATTATTAAACGCAGTGAAATTATTATCAAACGTGGGCCTCAAAACGTCAACGGAAAATGCCAGCAGAGTTGAATTCTCTCATCGCAACTACAGATTTTATTGAAATGTCCCAGTCACCCGGACATGGTATGAACAAATACCACGGGCGGGTGTGTGAATCATCCTATTTAACTCGGGCATCCTAATTTCATTGAGATCGGGAGGGGTATGCAGGAAACTAGAGAACCTTTGGCTAACCGCTCAATTCTATTGCAAATTCATCAGACAAATTTGTAATAACTGTATCTCACGGTGGATTTAAAAGAAGGTCACAACCGTACCTGGTCAATTTCTCACTAGGATTCCTTGGGCAGAAACGAGGAGGACTGTACCTTAGCGCGGTTGGGGAAGGTGGGGGGAGTGGGTTGCTATTGAGGGGAGGGTAGAGCCTGCAGGACAGTATAGCTAATATTTCGTTTAATCAAGCTGTTGTATACAGATTCAGCTCAACTATACTTGAGTGTTGGAATAAAATCTGTTAATGACACTTTCACAGCGTTTAAAGATTTGAGAAGTCAGAAGAAAATTTGTCAAAATCCTTCCCCACGGTTTCTGAGAAGTTTCAATCAAACAGCTTTGCGCGAACACACCGTGTCTTTAAACAGGAGGTAGTAGCGCGTTGTAAAGGCAGTTGCCGGTGCGGGACAGATTCAGCTTCCACTATTACAGAGCACATTACTACGCTGGTCGTACGAATCCTAAAAGTGGTTTCTACAGTTCCCTTTCAGTTTTTGGAATGATCAGTGCCCAAAACAGCAAATTAAAGCCACGATAAAATAATCTTTCTTTACTCCCCTCATCAGACTGAGAACGGCAGGAATTCGTGTTTCCATTTTCATTTTGGCAAGAAATCAAACGTAAAAATGGAGAAAGTCGAAATATTGCTTCAGCCATGTGGTGTGGGTCATTTGCATATTTAAACTTTTTTATATACAAGTGTATGTATACAATATACAACGTATACAAACTTCCATGTCACTATACTGAGACCAAATTTTAGCCAACGGTAACGTTATAGCTTGGGTCATTTATTGCTTTAAACACAGATTTGTTCCTGTAAATTGACACATTATACTTCATACTTTCAGTATACTTAAACGTGTGCTTTCTCATATGAATTGAACTTTGCAGGGGTTGGGTACATTCCTAGCGTGTGCTGTTATAATAAGGGCAGACATGATTAAATTGTTCACTGTCATTAGAAACATGAAGGAAATTAAGGGGCAAAACTAACTTATGCTCTTTAACTTATTGGAAGATACTAATAGATATGTAATTTAAGATTACAAATGGACAGAATAAGTTGCTCAATTGTAATTGAATTCTACAGGCATTGCATTCCCTTAACAACACCTGGTTATAAATTAAGAATCACCCATGGTTAATTAGGAACTGTGCCTCCTCTGACTACCCACTGTGGACATGTTGGATAAATTCACTGATTGATTATTCAGCTTTTTGGACTTCTCACAAGCGCTGCTCCAACAAGTCTTGGATTGCAGACTGAAACTGAAAAAAATAGCACAGAAACATTACAGCTACCCACTGAGCGACAAGATTTGCCCTTGCCATAATATATTCTGTATATAGTACAGGAACTGGCCCTTTGGTTCACTATGTCTGTGTCGAGCATGACGCTATTCTAAATTAATTCCATCTATTCCCTGCTTGTTCTAAATGCCTCTTAAACATTGCTATTAGAACAAAGAACAAAGAAAACTACAGTATAGGTACAGGCCCTTCAGCCCTCCAATCCTGCACCAACATGCTGCCCATCATAACTAAAACCCCCTACCCTTCCAGGGACAGTATCCCTCTATTCCCATCCTGTTCATATATTTGTCAAGACGCCCTTTGAAAGTCACTGTAGTATCTGCTTACACTACCTCCCTAGCAGTGAGTTCCAGGCACCCAGCACCATCCATGTAAAAAACTTGCCTTGTACATCACTGTTAAACCTTGCCCTGTGCATCTTAAACCCATGGCCCCTGGTAACTGACTCTTCCGCCCTGGGAGAAAAGAAAACTTGTGACTGTCCAGTCTGTCCATGTCCTTCATAATATTGTAGACCTTTATCAGGTCACCTCTTAACCTGTCGTTTCAGTGAGAACAACCTAAATTTCTCCAACCTCTCCTCATAGTTAATGCCCTCCATACCATGCAACATCCTAGCAAATCTTTTCTGTACCTTTCCAAAGCCACCACATCCTCCTGGTAGCGTGGCGACCAGAATTGAACACAATACTGTATTGGCTTTCCCCACACTTCTTCAAATATTTTCACTCCCACCTTAGACCTATGCCCCCAGTATGTGACACTTCCTGTGTCCTGGGCAAGAGACCCGAACTATCCATTTTATCCATGCCCCACATAATTTTATACTATTCCACAACTACTGTTTTATAGTAATGAGCCAATTTTGTATCCAACTTGCCAACTCACCATGGATTCCATGATTTGATCTTCTGGACAAGCCTACAATTTGTATCCTTAGCAAGGCCTTTGAAAAAGTCCATTTAGACAATATCCTCTGCCTTACCTTCATCTTTGTCACTGCCTCAAAACACCCAATCAAATTTGAGAGACAAGACCTCCCTTGCATAAATCCATGCTGATGATCTCTAATCTGTCGTTATTCTCCAAATGCAAGTAAATCTTCCTCAAATGCAAGTATATCTTGACCCTAAGAGTCTTCTCCAATAATTTTCCTCCACTGATGTAAGGCTTACCGACATATAACTCCCTGTATTATCTCTGTGGTGCTTCTTGAACAAAGGGATAACATTGGTTATTTTCCAATACAAAGATCTCTGCCAAGGCCTCAGTGATCTCCTCTGTTGCCCTTCTGGGAAAGATCCCATCAGGCCCTGGGAACCTACCTTAGACACCCAGCATATTCTCCCCCTTAATGTTGACATGACTTAGGTTATCAACAAACCCCTCTCTAAACTAACCATCATCTATGTCTTTCTACCCGGTCAATACTAATGTTAAGTACTCATTAAGAACCTCACCCACTTTCTCTGGCTCCACACCTAAATTCCCTCATTTGTCCTTGTCCCTTCTGTAGTTACACTCTTGCTCGTATTATGTGTATGGAATGCCCTGGGATTCTCCTTAAACCTACTTTCTCAAGCCCTTCTAGCCCTCCTAACTTCTTTTTTAAGTGCTTTTCTGCTTCCCTTATACTCCTCAAGGGCATTGTTGATTTCTGTTTCCTAAACCAATGCTTTGTTTTTCTTTTTAACAAATCTTACATCATATCTGCCAAGGTAAGTGAAGGATGGACTGCTTTTTACTTTAGTCTTAACAAAATGGAGATCACACACTCGGCAGGACCGGGAAGGTCCTACAGAAACAAAAACAACTCATTTAGCTGAAAAAGACTACTTTGACATTTTCTGAGCTCAGGTTGCTCTGTATAATCCTGTTATATGACTTCTTTCCATAATTCTTTACAGTGTTGGTCCTGGTATGCATGTCTTCAGTATGTCTTCAGCTGGATGTTTTTCAGGGCCCAAAGCCTTTGCAGTGTCCAGTGCCTCAGTCCTTGATATCATGGACAGTCAATCAAATTCTCTGAAGTCTGGCATCTGTGATGCTGTAGATGTTAGCACAAAGATGTCAGATCAAATTAGAATATTCATTTGACACTCATGGGTGAATATTGTTGCAAATGCTTTATCTTTTGCACTGATGTACTGAATTCTTGCATCATTGAGGTTGAGGTTATTTAGAGTCAGAGAGATATACAGCACAGAAACAGACCCTTCAGTCAAATTCATCCATGCCGACCAGATATCCGATATAAAGCTCATCCCATTTACCAGCATTTGGCCCATATCTCTCCAGACCTTTCCTCATCATATACCCATCCAGACACCTTTTAAATGCTGTAATTATACCAGCCACCACCTCTTCCTCTGGCAGCTCATTCCATACATGCACCAGCTTCTGCATGAGAAGAAAAATTGCTATTTGGGTCCCTTTTATATCTTTCCCAACCCACCTTAAAGCTATGCCTCCCAGTTTTGGACACCCCCAACCTAGAGAAAAGACCTTGCCTAATTACCCTATCCATGCCCCTCATGATTTTATAAACTTTTGTAAGCATCACCCTCAGCCTCTGATGGTACAGGGAAAATAGCCCCAGCCTATTCAACTTCTCCCTATAGCTCAGCTCCTCCAACTCTGGCAATATCCTTGTAAATCTTTTCTGAACCCCTTCTAGTTTCACAACATCTTTCCAGTAGGAGGGAGACCAGAACCACGCACAATACTCCAGGCCAAACCAATGTCCCGTACGGCTGCAACATGACCTCCCTACTAGTATACTCAAAGCACTGACGAACAAAGACAAGAATATCAAACACCTTTTTCACTATCCTATCTACCTGCAACTCCACTTTCAAGGAACTATCAATCTACACTTCAAAGTCTCCTTGTTCAGAAACACCTTCTAGGACTTTCTCAGTAAATGTATAAATCCTGCCCTGATTCGCCTTTCCAAAATGTAGCATCTCACATTTATCTAAATTAAACTCCATCCACCACTCCTTGGTCCACTGGCCCATCTGATCAAGATCCCATTGTCCTCTGAGGTAACCATCTTTGCTGTCCACTACACCTCCAATTTTGGAGTCATCTGCAAACTTATGTTCACAGACAAATCGTTTGTATAAATGACAAGAAAGCAGTGGACCCAGCATCAAAGCTAATGGGAACTGCAGATACAGGAGAATCCAAGATCACAAAGTGAGGGGCTGGATGAACACAGCAGGCCAAGCAGCATCTTAGGAGCACAAAAGCTGATGTTTTGGGCCTAGACCCTTCATCAGAGAGTCTCTGATGAAGGGTCTAGGCCCGAAACATCAGCTTTTGTGCTCCTAAGATGCTGCTTGGCCTGCTGTGTTCATCTAGCCCCACGCTTTGTTATCTTGGACCCAGCATCAATCCTGGGGGAACATCGCTGGTCACAGGCCTCCAGTCTGAAAAGCAACTCTCCGCTAGCACCCTCTATCTTCTACTTTTGAGCCAATTCTATTCCCAAATAGTTAGTTCTCCCTATATTCTGTGTGATGTAACCTTGCCTACCAATCTACCATGGCAAATCTTGTTGAACATTTAACTAAAGTCCATATAGATCACATCCATTTGTTGAGCCTGTAACTCCTGTTAGTTGCTACTCTTCCATCACCATTCATAAGTAGATAGGGCAGAACTATAGAGCTTAGATCTGATTAGTTGGTTGTGGAATTACTTAGTTCAGTCTGTCTTCAGCTTCTGCCAGTCTGACCTGAAGTTGACACCAGAGCTTCCCGTAAGAACAGTGTGGCATCCATGGTCCAGAGAAAAGTGCAACAATGAGGTAAGATGGTACAATGATCTTCTACAGCCTCACAAGGATAAGTGCAACCATCTTTTCTTTGCTGGTTTACATGTACTCTATTCCTACCACTGTACCCCTTCCCACCAAGGTTCATGGTCTGCCGTTCTCCCTGTTGCAGATAGCATCTTAGCTCGGCACTTAGATCTCCATTTCATCAAGACTCAACCTTTCCTGCCTTCTGTGCTTCCTATTCACTCACTTGGGACACTTCATTTCCTTTCCCTCCCCGCTGACACCAGTTCTAACACCCATGGCAGCCACTTTCCACTCACCCAATTCTCCCTTTGTCACATTCCAGGACAAAGCAGGCCATAATGGGTGGTGGGGTGTCCAGCATTTGTCTCTTCAACCTCTAGAAGGAAAGGACCGTGACCTTGCATGGTTATGCTGAAACTTGTGTCCAAACAGTATGATTCATTGTGAAGTGCTATGCTCTTGCATCACCACTGAATATGTTCTTAACATGCCCAAACTTTTACCCTAATTTCACAACTCTTCTTTACTGCAGGATACCAGCAAGATCTGCATAATCCCTGTCATTTATAGTGTCACCCTAAAAGACATCCCCTTCTTCACCTTGAAAGAAGCTGCAGGCCCCTCAGAGGAAGCAGTGGCAAGACTGTCTCCTGCACCCTCCAACAGCTCAGATGCTGACACCATTATGGGCACTTTATCTAGATCAGACTCAGGGGCACTTTCTGGTGAGCACATTACTGATATGTGCCCACAACTGATCAAAAGGGGAAATGCCCTAGTCACTGACACCTGGAGGATTGTCAGACATGAGGCACCTGCTCCAGAGCAGACAGGGGGCCTCGTTGTGTCAATGATGTGCAAATGCACAATCAGACCCTGGAATAGTAGGCAGAATTTTTAAATTAACATGGTAAAGTGGATCAAAGGTTTGGGGTGTCCAACACTCATCAGTACTGTGCTGGCTTTGATCTTATGTACCTCTGGTAGTCCTCCTGAATGTGCTGGCAGCTGCCATGGAGAACCAGGTCCAGCAGAGTCCTGAATGCCATTGTTATAGCTATTTGTGGTCAGTTTTGTTAGGTGACAGAGGGATGAGGAATCTTGTGCTCACTCCTAGCCAATGATGTGTTATATACAGGCTTCATTGAAAACTCTTGGCAAAATACTCCACAGATGCTTGGCCCCTCAATGTTTGTTCTACTACATCTCTCAACACTGTAAAAGTTCAAACCAAGGAGGATGCACCTGTCTCTGACCAGAGCATGACATGGCCCTCTAGCTACAAAACACCCAGGTATCGTCTCCTTTTAACATACTCCATGGTAGGGCAAGTTCATTTCAACCCAGCTTCAGATCCCATAACTGTACTTAGAAGTAGTTGTGGGGGGGGGGGGGGGGGGGGGGACACGAAAGGAAGTTTTACAAGAGAATTTGGTGGCACAGGTGAAACTTTGTTGTGCATAGAACATCTCATTTTTAAATGCATTTTCAATTTACATCATCGCTTTTCAGTTTGACTGTTATTTTAGCTGCAACTAGAATAATGAAGCAAGACAGACTACCCTTTTCTTAGCATCATATGATGTTACAGTCCAGCCCAAAGGGTGACACTTTCTCTAATTCAAAGTCTAGGAGGGAACATTGTCATATTTGAATGTTAACATTATCTTTTATTAAATGACAGGAAAAGCAAAGGAAAGAGCAAACAAAATATCAGTGTTTGCTTTTGGGGTGGAGTGAACTTGCCCTACTTGGAACATGTTGAAGTTTTAGCAAGCTTTTGGGATTAAAAAGGGGCATCTTGACTTTCAAGCGACAACCAATCTATGGTCAACCAATAACGTCTTCAACCAACTCTGTCCCAAGTGTCAATTAAATGTTGTCCAACTTCTTGCTCCTGATGCAGTGCTCTGTCACTACGAAGGTGATGCTTCATCTGGTCAATGTCCTCATCCTTCTTCTTGAAATGTTGCTGCTGCTCTCCCAACTCCTCATCACCCATTACCCATCACATCACCCTTTTATCAGCTCCAGTTGTCTACAGCACAGTATACATGGATAATGCAGCACACCATGAAAATGTTCTGTGAGGTACCTCCAGGTTACCCCAGCTATCAAGGTAGCGCAATTGATGAGGTTGACATTGACAAGGCCTCACATGGAAGGCTGCCCCAAAAGGTAAGAGTCTATGGGATCCAAGGAAAGTTAGCGAACTGGATCTAAAATCGGAGACAAGGGATGATGCAGGAAGCCTGTGATCGGCAGTGTATTACAGGGACTGAAATTGTAATTCTTGCTGTTTGTTATGTATATTAATAACTTGGATATGAATGTTGAAATTAGAATTAATAAGTTTGCAGATGACATGAAAATTGGTGGCATTGTACTGTCAATAATGAGGAGGATGGTCTACAGTCTGACATTGATTGTTGGTAAATTTTGCAGAGCAATTGCAGATAGAATTTAATCCTGATGTGTGAGGTGGTGCATTTTGAAAGGTCTAATAAGAGAAAGATGAACACAATAAATATTTGGTTCCAAGAGAGGACTGAGGATCAAAGGGATCTTGGTGTACAAGTTCGTAGATTACAGAAGGTGTCAGCACAGACAGATAGAGTGATGAAGGCAGCATTTAGAATGTTTGCTTTTATTAGTCAGGGTGTGGAATATGGGAGCAAAGAACAAGTCTTGTTGCAACTTTATAGAACATTGGTTAGGCAAACAGATGGAATACTGCATGCAGTTCTTGTCAACACGCTCTCGGAAGGACATGATTGCACTGGAGAGGGTACAGATGGGATTATGAGGGTGTTGCCTCGAATTTAAGTCTCAGTTATGAGGAGAGTCTGGATAGGCTGGGAAGTTGGTGACTTTATTGAGGTAGACAAAATCGTGAGAGACATAGATAGGGTAGATCATGAGAATCTTTTTCCCTGGCAGACATGTTTCAGAACAGGGGTTATTAGTTTTATGGTGAGGAGTAAGATGGTAAGATTAGGGAAGGGTATGTTGATATTCTAGGGTATATCAGTATTAAAAAAGGAGGAAGTACTGGGTATCTTAAAAAAATTCAGGTTGATAAGACTCCAGGGATCCCTGGATATTGAGAAAGATAAAAGAAGAGTTTGCTGGGACCATGACAGTTATCTTAAGCCACAAGTGAGTTCCCAGAAGTCTGGAGAATAGGTAATGTTGTTCTTTTGTTTAAGAAGGGCAGCAGTGATATTCCAAGAAATTATAGGCCAGTGAGCCTTACATCAGCAGCAGGGACATTGGAAAAAGTTCTTAGGATTTACTTGCACTTGGAAAAGAATGCAGTTATTAGGGATAGTCAGCATAGTTTTGTGTGGGGAAACTCTCATCCCACAAACTTAATTGAGCTTTTTGCGCAAGTAAATTGATGATTGATCAGGTATGGCAGTGGATGTTATCTTCATGGACATTACTAAATCAGAAGTCAAACATTAGGTTATTGTCAAACAGGTTTATTTGAAATCTCAAGCTTTCCTAGCGCTGCTCCTTTGTCAGGTGAAATGGAGGAAAGTACACATGTATAGAATCTATAGGCTCGAGATCATTGCAAGATACTTCCAGGTAATTAAGAGTGTTATGAGGTGTGAGTGGAGTGTGGACAGGCTGTATAACAAGTGTTTTCAGGTGATCAAAACTGTCAAACTGTGTGAGAAAAGTGTCAACAGCTGAATAGCAAATGATTAATTGAGGCAGAGAGAGAATTACAAAACAAAAACAAAAGTAAGATGGTGCTAGAGACGAACTAAATGGTTAGAATAACATGATAGCTATGAGTCACATGACAAGGGTCTAACCAAAGTAACAAGTAATCGAAAACTGTACAAGCTAACTGAAGTAGAGAGATCATAACAAGTTGTCAACGTGATGACATCAAAACTCATTAATCACCAGTTCAGATGTGCCACAGCAAAAAACTGCAACAACTTCCTCAGAAGACAGACTCAGTACACAACCAGTAGAATACGCTTCATCACCAGTACTTCCCTGGCGCACAGAAACTATGCTGTGTTCTTCATAGACTTCAACATGTCATCGATGATAGCAAACATCTTGCCAGGGTTGTCCCTACCCCTCACTTCTCACCTTCAAGCAACTGCCAAACCTTCAAATAGACCATCATTCACAGCAAATCAGGAGAACTTTCTCCATTCAGGAGAACAGCGACCACAACACCACACAACACTGCCATGGCAACCTCTGCAAGACTTGTCATATCATCAACATGGATACTACCATCACACATGGGAACACCACCCACCATATACACAGTAGGTATTCATGTGATTCAGGCGCTGCAGGAAAAGATTCCCCGTGGCATTGTATACTGGCAAGACCATGCGAACACAAAGACAACGGATGAATAGACACCGCGCAACAATCACCAGGCAGGAGTGTTCCATCCCAATCAGACAGCACTTCAGTCATCAAGAACATTCAGCCTTTATCTTGAGGAAAATGTCTTCCAAGGCAGCCTTCAAGATATGCAAACATGGAATTCACTGCGCAGAAACTGATAGCCAAGTTCCATACCCATGAAGACAGCCTCAACTGTGATCTTGGGCTCATGTTGCATTACATGTAACTGCATCATACTGTTTTAAGTTTGTTAAATCTTCCTTATTGGTCTGACAACATCACCTTGACAACTTGTTATGATCTCACTACCTTAATTAGTTTGTACAGTTACAGATTACTTGTTACTTCGGTTAGATCTTTGTCAAACAACTCCTATATCGATCATGTTATTCCAGCATTTCGTTCATCTCTAGAATCATCTTGTTTCTGAGTTTTTGGAATTATCTTTCTGCCCCAATTGATCGGATCACAGGTCATCCCTCAATCTTCTATTTAGCTGTGACTTTGATAATCCGCAAAGACTTTTATACAGCCTGTTGACATTTGTATTGTCTTTTGACATTGCTAATTACCTGGAATTATCTTGCAATGATGTCTCTGCCTATAAATTCTGTACCTGTGTGCTTCTCTCCACTTCACCTGATGAAGGAACAGCAGTACGAAAGCTTGTGATTTCAAATAAACCTATTGGACTATAAGGAGTTTGCACATTCTCCTGGCATCTGCGTTGGTTTCCTCCAGGTGCTCTGGTGTCCTCCCACAGTCCAAATATGCACAGGCTAGGTGGATTGGCCATGCTAAATTGTCCATTGTGTTCAGGGATGTGTAGATTAGTAGGGTTATGGGGGATGGGTCTGGGTGGGATGATCAGAGGGTCAGTGTAGGCTTGTTGGACCAAAGGGGCCTGTTTCAATACTGTAGGGATTCTATTCTATGATCTATGAACCTGGTGTCATGTGACTTTTGACTTTGTCCACCCCAGTCCAGCATTGGCACGTCCACATCATGGACTTTACCTAGGCATTTGACAAAGTTCCTCATGGTAGGCTGGTCTAGATGATTAAGTCATATGGGATTTTTGGTGAGTTTGTAAGTTGGATACAAAATTAACTTCGTCATAGAAGACCAAAGTAGTTGTGGGGCTGTTTTATCTGACTGGACGCCTGTGGCCAATGATGTTATAGAGTCAGAATCATCAGCACAGCAGCAGATCCTACAGTCCAAACAGCCTACACCAACCATAATTCCAAACTAAACTAGTGCCACCTGCCAGTGCTAAGCCCATATCCATCCAAACATTTCTTATTCAAGTACTTCCAAAAATGTCTTTTCAACATTGTAATTCATCAATCCCTCTGGAAGTTCATTTCCAAACACGAACTACTGTGTAAAAACATTGCCAACATGTATTTATTTAAATCTTTCTCCTCTTCCCCAAAAACTATGTCCCTTAGTTTGGAAATCCCCCACCCTTGCTAGTAACCTTAATCAGGCCCCTAATGATTTTATACATCTCTTCAAGATCACCCCTCAACCTCCTATACTTCAGTGAACTTCCTATGCCTATCCAGCCTCTCCTTATAACTCAAACTTTCCATTCCCAGCAACATCCTAGTAAGTCTTTTCTGAACTTTCTCCAGCTTAATAATATCCTTCCTATAACAGGACGACCAGAACTGGACACGGTACTCCAGAACAGGCCTCGCCAATGTCTTGTGCAACCTCAACATGGTGACCCAAATCCTATATGCAAAGGTCAGAGTAATGAAGGCAAGTATGCTAAATGACTTCTTAATCACCTTGTGCACATTTGTTGCAAACTTCAAAGAATGATGTACCTAAGCCCATAGATCTTTGTTTTACAATGCCACCCAAAGCCTTACTATTAATTTTATAAGCCCTGCCCTTGTTTGTTTTACCAAAATGCAAAACCTCACATTTATCCAAATTAAACTTCTATCAGTCACTCCTCAGCCCATTGACAGAATTGATCAAAATCTTTTTGTCACTTAGATCACTTTCTTCACTGTGCACTATACCACTAGTTTTGGTGTCATCACAAGTTTACTAATCCTGCTCGCTATATTCTCATGTAAATCATTTACCTAAATAACAAACAAAAGTGGACACAGCACTGCTGGTAACAGGCCTCCAGTCTGAAAAACAACCTTCTCCATCATCACTCTGTCTCCTGCAGTCAAGCCAATTTTACATCCAACTGGCAAGCTCACTTTGAATTCCATGCGATCTAATTTTACTAATTAGCTTCCCACACAGAACCACATCCAAAGTTTTACTAAAGCCCAAGTAAACAATGTCTATCACTCTGCTCTCAATCGTCTTGGTTACTGCCTAAAAAAAAACGCAATCAAGTTTATGAGACATGATTTCCCTCGCACAAAATCATGCTGACTATGAACTACTGTTCCTCAATCTGCTGATGATTCCATTGATGCTATTTGGAGAATATCACAAATAAAATAGTTCTTTAGTAAAGTGGTCAGTCAGTAGTCACAGTACACAGAAATTGCAGATTACCATCACCCTCCATTCATTGGGATATGGAAGCATCAGACAACAAGGGCAATGAGATGGTTTAGCATGGGCCTTTTACAGAGTACAGTTTAATGAGAGGTGTGCTGCACAAGCTATGTTATGTGATAGAAACAATGAAACATTTTCCCGCACCCTCATGTTCTGAGAAGAATATCATTGCATCTTGTGCAGTGCTTACAATTCAATAGGTGAGGAGAGCGGCTTCGAGCCTTGGTGCAGCCTATGAGAGCTTGGAATGCATGAACTGTTGACCACACTTGACTCTCTAAAAATCATGTGATCACTTTTTCTTCACAGAGATTGACTAGGATTAATTTGTAATGATCAGTGCCATGGTCAAATTGCTTGGGGCCAGAATTTCTATATTATATAATTGCTCATCTCATGAGCTTCACAAGCAGAATTCTGTGATTACAGACAGGAACATAGGAGCATAAGAATAGGAGTAGGCCATTCAATCCATTGAGTTTTCCTTAACATTCAATGTGGTCATGGCTAACTGAACACATCAATGCTTTTTATTCACTCCATCCCATAATCCTGGACACTATCACGAATTAGAAATCCATCAATCTCTATCATAAACATTCTCAAAGACTGAGCTACCAGAACCCGCTGTGGTGGAGAATTTCAAAGATTCACAACCCTCTCAGTAAAATAATTTCTTCTCATTTCAGGCCTAAGTGGCATCCCTTTTGTTTTTAAATTGTGCCCACAATTCTAGATGCCCCAACTACAGAAAACATCTGACCTCCATCTACCCTGGCTATCCCTTAGAGACAAGGAGATCAAAACAGCACAAAGTACTCCACAAAGTGGTCTAATCAAGCTATTATTCAACTGAAGTAAGACATCACTATTGCATACTTTAAAATCCTCATGCCTTTAACCTTCATGTGTAAATGCCTTATGAATACAATTACTCCTTGAATGGCCTCACATTGCTCAAAAGTAGAGCCCGTGAGCTCAAACAGGAATAAAACGCGATCTCTGCCGACTCTGGGTTTTATTGTTCATTTTCCATTTCCATTGTGCATTTAAAATTCAAGTGAAGATAAAAGGCAATGCAGGCTGCACTTGGTAGAGTGAGTCGTAGGCTCAGTCTCTCAGTCTAGTTGAGCCCCCAAACTTCATGTTCTTTTCTGCCTGGCACACCCTGTCATTCCCATCAGGTTTGAGCCTCCCCACATTCCCACCAAATTTTTATTTAACTCTTCATCTCATCAACTTATCTTTTGAATCCCGGGCACAAGACCATAAGAAATAGAAACAGGAGTAAGCTGTTGGACCCCTGAAGCCTGCTCCCCAATTCACTGGCACCACGGCTGATCTAACATTCTTACCTTCCAGTTTTCCGCCTTTTCCCCATAGCCCTTGATTCCCTTACCTATCAAGAATCTGTCCATGTCAGACTTCATGATAAAGATTCTCCCCCAGAAACTCTTTCTGAAGATTCATAATTCATCCATAGAACATAGAATAATATAGCACAGAACAGGCCCTTCGGCCCTCGATGTTGCGCTGGCTTGTGAACTAATCTAAGACCCTCTCCCTACACTATCCCATCATTATCCATATGCTTATCCAAGGACTGTTTAAATGCCCCTAATGTGGCTGAGTTAACTACATTGGCAGGCAGGGCATTCCACGCCCTTACCACTTTCTGAGTAAAGAACCTGCCTCTGACATCTGTCTTAAATCTATCACCCCTTAATTTGTAGCTATGCCCCCTTGTACAAGCTAAAGTCATCATCTTCGCAAAAAGACTCTCACTGTCCACCCTATCTAATCCTTTGATCATCTTGTATGTCTCTATTAAATCCCCTCTTAGCCTCCTTCTCTCCAATGAGAACAGACCCAAGTGTCTCAGCCTTTCTTCAGAGGGCCTGTGCTCCAAACCAGGCAACATCCTGGTAAATCTCCTCTGCACCTTTTCCAATGCTTCCACATCCTTCCTGTAATGGGACGACCAGAACTGCACACAATATTCCAAATGAGGCCGCACTAACATTTTGTATAGTTGCAGCATGGCATCACGGCTCCGGAACTCAATCCCTCTACCAATAAAACCTAACACACCGTAAGCCTTCTTAACAGCACTATCAACCTGGTGGCAACTTTCAGGGATCTATGTATGTGGACACCAAGACCCCTCTGCGTATCCACACTGCCAAGAATCTTTCCCTTGACCCGGTATTCTGCCTTCCTATTATTCTTCCCAAAGTGAATCACCTCACATTTATCCGTATTAAACTCCATTTGCCATGCTTCAGCCCAATTCTGCAGTTTACCCAAGTGTCTTGACAACCTGCAACATTCTTCCACACTGTCCACCACTCCACCGACTTTAGTGTCATCTGCAAACTTACTAACCCATCACCTATGCCTGCATCCAAGTCATTTATAGAAATGACAAACAGCAGTCGTCTCAGAACAGATCCTTGAGGCACACCACTAGTGACCTGACTCCAGGCTGAATATTTTCCATCAACCACCACTTGTTGCCTTCTTACAGAAAGCCAGTTTCTAATCCAAACTGCTTAATCTCCCTCAATCCCATGCCTCTGTATTTTCTTCAATAGCCTACCTTGTGGAACCTTATCAAAGGCTTTACTGAAGTCCATGTACATCACGTCAACTGCCCTTCCCTCATCCACATGCTTGGTCACCTTCTCAAAAAACTTAATGAGGTTTGTGAGACACGACCTGCCCTTGATGAATCCATACTGACTATCTCCAATCAAATTGTTGCTTGTTAGATGATTATAAATCCTATCTCTTATAATCCTTTCCAAAATTTTTCCTACAACAGACGTAAGGCTCATGGGTCTATAATTACCTGGGTCATCCCTACTGCCCTTCTTGAACAAGGGCACAACATTTGCAGTCCTCCAGTCCTCTGGTACTAAACCTGTAGACAATGAGGACTCAAAGGTCAAGGCCAAAGGCTCCACCACCTCCTCGCTAGCGTCCCAGAAAATCCTTGGAAAAATCCCATCTGGCCCAGGGGATTTATCTACCTTCAACCTTCTAGAATTGATAACACCTCCTCCTTAGTAACCTTAATCCTTTCAATTCTAGTAGCCCACAACTCTGTCATCTCCTCTACAATATTCTCCTGTTCCTTAGTGAAAACAGATGAGAAATAATCATTTAGCACCTCTCCAATCTCCACAGAGTCCACACACAACCTCCCACTTCTGTCTTTGACTGGCCCTATTCCTATCCTAGTCATCCTCTTATCCCTCACATACAAATAGAAAGCTTTTGGGTTCTCCTTTCTTCTACCTGCTAATGTCTGCTTATGTCCCGTCCTTGCTCTTCTTAACTCTCTCTTTTAAATCATTCCTAGCTAAATTGTAACTCTCCATCACCTCATCCGAACCATCTTGTCTCATCGTCACATAAGCCTCCCTCTTCTGCTTAACAAGAGATACAATTTGTTTAGTCAACCACGGTTCCCTTAACTTATCGCTTCCTCCCTGCCTGACAGGGACATACCTATCAAGGACACACAATATCTGTTCCTTAAACCAGCTCCACATTTCGATTGTCCCCATCCCCTGCATTTTGCTAACCCATTCTATGCCTCCTAAGTCTTGCCTAATCGCATTATAATTGCCCTTCCCCCATCTATAACTCTTGCCCTGTGGCATGTTCCTATCCCTTTCCATCGCTAAACTAAACATAACCGAATTATGGTCACTCTCTCCAAAGTGCTCACCTACCACTAAATCAAACACCTGGCCTCGTTCATTACCAAGTACCAGATGCAGTGTGGCCTCCCCTCTTGTCAGCCCTTCGACATACTGAGTCAGGAAACCCTCCTGCACATGTTGGACAAAAACTGATCCATCCGATGTACTAGAGTTGTAGCATTTCCAGTCAATGTTAGGGAAGTTAAAGTCTCCCATAATGACCACCCTGTTCCTTTCACTCTTGCCGAGAATAGTTTTGCCGATCCTCTCCTCCACATCCCTGAAACTTTGCGGAGGCCTATAAAAATCTCCCAGCAGTGTTACCTCTCCTCTCCTTTTTCTGGCCTCAGCCCATACCACCTCAGTAGACGAGTCCTCATCAAATGTTCTTTCAGCCACCATTATACCGTCCTTGACTAACAAAGCCACACCTCCCCCTCTTTTACCACCTTCCCTGACCTTAATGAAAGATCTAAACCCTGGAACCTGCATCATCGAATTCCTGACCCTGCTCTATCCATGTCTCCGAAATGGCCACTGCATCGAAGTCCCAGGTACCTATCCATGCTGCAAGCTCACCCACCTTATTCCGGATACTCCTGGCTAAACTAGACACATTTCAATCCAGCTTGCTGTCTACCAGCATACTCCTGTGACAGTGAGGTCCTGTCCATGTCCTCCCTACGTTCATCCTCCTGTGTACTAGAACTACACCTCCATTTCCTATCCACCTTCTGAGCTAGTTTAAATCCACCTGAATAGCACTAGCAAATTTCCCACCCAGGATATTAGTGCCCCTCTGGTTCAAGTAGAGACCGTCCTGTTTGTAGAGGACTCACCTTCCCCAGAATGAGCCCAAATTGTCCATGTACCTGAAGCCCTCCGTCCTGCACCAGCCCTGCAGCCACGTGTTCAGCTGAAATCTCTCCCTGTTCTTTGCCTCGTTATCACGTGGCACGGGTAACAAACCAGAGATAACCACTCTGTTTGTTCTATCTCTCAGCTTCCACCCTCGCTCCCTGAAATCCTGCCTGACATCCCCATCCCTCTTTCTGCCTATGTGGACCACGACTTTGGGCTGGTCACCCTCTCCCTTCAGGACCCCAAAGACATGATCCGAGACATCACAGACCCTGGCACCTGGGAGGCAACACACCAACCGTGAGTCTCTTTCGTTCCTGGCAAACCTTCTATCAGTCCCTCTAACTATTGAGTCCCCAATGACTAATACTCTCTTCCTATCCTCCCTTCCCTTCTGTGCAAGAGGGACAGACTCTGTGCCAGAGACCTGCAACCTAGTGCATGCTCCTGGTAAGTTGCCCCCCCCCCCCCAAACAGTATCCAAAACGGTATACATGTTTTTCAGGGGAACAACCACAGGGGATTCCTGAACTGACTGCTTTTCCCCCCTTCTAACAGTTACCCAGCTTTCTTCACACTTAGGAGTAACTACTTCCCTGTAACTCTTGTCTATCACTGACTCTGCCTCCCGAATGATCCGAAGTTCATCCAGCTCTCGCTCCAGTTCCCTAACACGGTCTTGGAGGAGCAAGAGTTGGGTGCACTTCCTGTAGACGTATTTGGATGGGACACTAATGGTGTCCCTCACCTCATACATCATGCAGGAGGAACATTCCTCTACCTGCACTGCCATCCCTACTAGTCCCCTTATCAGAAAGTAAAAAAAAAGAAGCTTCCCCGATTTGTCCCTGGTGTATAAGGTTAGAGTAGGTAGATGGGTGGGAGGCCCTACAAGGGTAGGCCATCCTGGAGAACATCTTAGTGAGCCTTCTCGGAACTGCTTTCAATGAAATTATATCTTTCCATAAATGAGGAGACAAAAATTACTCACAGTACTCCAGATGTGGTCTCCAGCAGCCTTGTACAGTTGAAGTAAGACTTTCTTACTCTTATACTACAACCACTCTGAAATAAGGGCCAACATTCTGTTTGCCTTCACAAATCCTATGGCATCTGTGTGCTAGCTTTCTGCATTTCATGAAGCAGATTCCTTTGTGTTGCAGCTTTCTGCAGTTTTTCTCTATCAAGTGATACTTTGTGCTTCTGAGCTTCAAAATGAGCAACTTCACATTTTCCCATATTACATTCCATTTACCAACTTTTGTCCACTTACTTAACCTTACTTAACTGCTTGTATTCATCTCACAACTTGCCTTTCAACCTATTTTGTGTCATCTGTAAATTTGGCTGCTGTACATTTATTTCCTTGCTCCAAGTCATAGAATCAAAGAGCCCCCACAATGCAGTGGGGCCATTCACCCATTGCGTCCACTCTGAACAGCTGGCCACCCAAAGCCACACCTCACCTTGTTGCCATAACTGTTTACAATGGCACATCCACCTAGCTTGCACAACCCTGGAGAGTACAGGGCAATGTTAGTGTGGTCACCACCTAACCTGCATATCTTTGGGCAGTGGGAAAAAACAAACATTTGGCATAAACCCATGCAGACACAGGAAGAACATGCAAACTTCACACAGATGGTCACCCAAGGCTGGAATCAAACCTGGGCCCCTGGCACTGTGAGGCAGCAGTACTAACAACTGAGCAACAGTGGCACAGTGGTTTTTGGGTATTAATGGGGAAAGTAGGGTAGATAAAGATAACCTATTTTCACTGGTTGAAGATTCTAGAACCGGTTGCATAGTCCAAGAATTTAGGGCCAGGCCTTTTGGGGGTTGGGGGTGTGGTAGTTGAGGGAACAATGAGAAAGCACTTCTACTTGCAAAGAGTAGTGCAATTTTGGAACTCTCTCATTAAAATGGCATTGTTGCCAAATCAATTTTAGAGAATAGAATGCCTACAGTGTGGAAGCAGGCCACTTAGTCCATCATGTCCATATCAGCCCTTTGGAAAGCGCCCCACCCAAACCAATCCCCCGTACTCCTGTAGCCCTGTATCTCCCATAGCTAACTCACCTACGTTGCACATCCAAGGATTCTATAGGGAATTTAGCATGGCTAATTCACCTAATTTACACATCTATGAGCTGTGAGGGGAAACCAGAGCAGCTGGAGAACACCCACATGGACACAGGGAAAAACAGGCAAACTCCCCACAGTCAGTTGTTTGAAGCTGGAACCAAACCCAGATTTCTGACGCTGTGAGGTAGCAGTACTAACTACTGTGCCAGGTAGTGTTACTTTTAAACTGATACAATTGTTACATTTAAATGAGAGATAGACAAAAATTTATTAAGCAGGGACATCAAAGCATTCAGATCCAAAGCAGGCATATGGAGCTAGGCCACAGATCAGCCACGATCCGGTTTAATGGCAGAGCATGCTCAAAGGGATGAGTGGCCTACTCCCATTCCCAAGTTCTTCTGTTGCTATGTTGCCTAGACTGGAATGTATTAGCTATAAGGAAAGATTGGACAAACTTGGATTGCTTTTGCTAGAGTGTCAGAGGCTGAGGGGCAACCTGTTGGAAGTATATAAACTATGGTAACCTAGAATGAGAGGTCAGTTTTAGGATAAGGGGTAGCAAATTTGAAACAGATGAGGAAAAATTACTTATCTCAAAGTATTAGGAATCTCTTAAATTCACTACTCCAAACTGTGGTGGGTGTTGGGACATGGAGTAAATTACAAGAGGAGATAGACAGGTTTTTAGTTGTAATGTGTCAGAGGGTTATGGACAGCAGGCAGGCAAGTATAATTGAGATAACAAAGTGTGGAGCTGGGTGAACACAGCAGGCCAAGCAGCATCTCAGGAGCACAAAAGCTGACGTTTCGGGCCTAGACCCTTTATCAGAGAGGGGGATGGGGAGAGGGAACTGGAATAAATAGGGAGAGAGGGGGAGGCGGACTGAAGATGGAGAGAAAACAAGATAGGTAGAGAGGAGAGTATACCCTGGACTGACCTATCCCCTCCCTACCTCCCCACCTATACTCTCCTCTCTACCTATCTTGTTTTCTCTCCATCTTTGGTCCGCCTCCCCCCTCTCCCTATTTATTCCAGTTCCCTCTCCCCATCCCCCTCTCTGATGAAGGGTCTAGGCCCGAAACGTCAGCTTTTGTGCTCCTGAGATGCTGCTTGGCCTGCTGTGTTCATCCAGCTCCACACTTTGTTATCTTGGATTCTCCAGCATCTGCAGTTCCCATTATCACTGATACAAGTATAGTGGAAGCTGAGATGAGATCAGGCATAATTGTATCAAATAGAGGAACAAGTTTAAATGGCTGAGCTACCTGTTCCTGGTCCTATTTTCTATGTTCAATTTCTTCAAGTATATTACAGCCCTCTTCCCTGATTTCTATCATTCTGCTCTTTCATGACATCAGATATGAGGTATTCATTTAAAACTACACCTACATTTTTAGATTTTCACCCACAGCTAGGCATTTGAGTCCCTAATTTGGCTCAACTCTTTCACTGATTATCATCCTGCCCCTAACATACTTTTAAAATGTTTTTGGGTTTTCCTTCATCTTATCTGCTGGCGTTTTATCATCCTCCGACACTTCTGCCGTCTGCAATCTGACCCCACCAAAGACATTTTACCCTTCCCACCCTTATTTGCTTTCCGGAGGGACGACTCTCTCAGGGACTCCTTTGTCCGCTCTACACTCCCCTCCAACCCCACCACACCCGGCACTTTTCCCTGCAAACGCAGGAAGTGCTACCCCTGCCCCTACACCTCGCCCCTCACCCCCATCCCAGGCGCCAAGAAGATTTTCCACATCAAGCAGCTGTTCACCTGCTAATGTGGTATACTGTATTCGCTGTTCCCGTTGTGGCCTCCTCTACATCAGGGAAACCAAATGGAGGCTTGGGGGCTGCTTTGCAGAACACCTGTGCTCGGTTCACACTAAACAACTCCCCCTCCCATTCTTCAGATGACATGTCAATCCTGGGCCTCCTGCAGTGCCACCACGATGCCATCCAAATGTTGCAGGAACAGCAACTCATATTCCGCTTGGGAACCCTGCAGCCTAATGGTATCAATGTGGTCTTCACAAGCTTCAAAATCTCCCCTCCGCCTACCACATCCCAAAACCAGCCCAACTTGTCCCCACCTCCCAAACCTGTCCTTCCCGCCCCAACCCGCCCCACCTCATGCCCCATCCCCAACTCCTACCTACTAGTCTCATCCAGTCCCCTTGACCAGCCCGTCCTCCCTGGATTGATCTATCTCCTCCCTAACTCCCCACCTACACTCACCTTTACTGGCTCCATCCCCACTTCTTTGACCTGTCTGTCTCCTCCATCCATCTTCTATCCACCTAACCCTCTCTCCCTATTTATTTCAGAACCCCCTTCCCTTCCCCCATTTCTGAAGAAGGGTCCAGACCTGAAATGTCAACTTTCCTGCTCCTCTGATGCTGCTTGATCTGCTGTGTTCATCCAGCTCGACACCTTGTTAGCTCAGTGTTTTATCATGCCCCCTATTTGTTCTTCTAATTTCTTTAAGTGACCCCTGCACTTTCAATGTGTCTCTGGACCTTTGGTGTTCTGAGAAATCAATATTGATGAGAAGTTCCCATTCTTTTCCTGATGCAAACCTCGACATTCCTCAGTATCCAGGGTTGTCAGAATTCTTCCTCCCACTTTCCATCTTTGCAGGAACATGTTGACCCTACACTTCCACTGTTTCCCTTTAGAAAGGCTCCACTTCTCTAATGTAGCATTTCCTGTGAGTAGTAGCTCACAGTCCACTTTGGCCAAAACTTGTCTTACCATTGATTTATTATTAAAACTTTTATTTAAAACTTTTACTTTTGGTGTATCTTTGTCATTTTTCACGATTTCCTTAAATTTTAAGGAGTTATGATCACAATCGCTGAAATGTTGTCCCACTGACACTTCTGCCACTGTTCCCACAATTAGGTCCAGTACTAAATACAAACTGGAAGAACTGTGGGTGCTATAAATCAGAAACACTAACAGAAATTGCAGGTGAAGCTCAGCAGATCTGGCAGCATCTGTGGAGAGGAATCAGAGTTAATGTTTTCTGACATTCAGCCTAGGCCCGAAATGTCAGCTTTCCTGCTCCGCTGATGCTGCTTGGCCTGCTGTGTTCATCCAGCTCTATGCCTTGTTATCTCAGATTCTCCAGCATCTGCAGTTCCTACTATCTCTGAAACTACCTAACCACTCTAATGTCATTTTCCCGTACTTGTTCCGTAGCTTTGTGTATCCTGGCATCAGCACGAACAGAAATTACCCTTTAGCAATTGCTGAGTAAATCACAGTAACTATATGTTTCTGTGCAGTTAATTAATCTGTAATTTTAGTCACTGTAAAGTTAAGTTGGTACCACCTATGTGGAGTTTAATTTAGGCCTTATCGAAAATAATGTTAACAGGTCAAAGTCTGCATAGTTCAAGTTCCAGCATGAAGGGGCATTGTGCTAGCTAATTCACTCCGCTAAACAGCAGGCCCACATACAAAGTCCCCACCTTGATACCCAAGCTGACTGCAGTGCAACACAACTTTAATATTAAAGTTGTCATGGGAAATCCAAGATACTAGAACAATGCAGTGTCATTATTGTTCTACTGCTGAAGAGAAAGCATACTGCTGAAGAAAGATTGCAAAAACCTTGCCTTGCATCCAAACAATGTTTGATGTGTAGGAGCTGGACGCTGACTGGAGGTACTGAAAATGGAAAAACGTTTCCTGTTCCCTGGCAATGATGTTTATCATCTCAAACAAAAAATTTCACAAGCTATTAGACAATGGTGCTGACTCTTAGTTAATTCAAGAGGCATTCAGACATGTAAAAACTGCTCCACGTTCACTTGAAAAGAACTTGCTGACAAGGTAATACAGGGATAAAAAGAGGAAACAAAGTGTAAATCCTCAGCTACCAATTGTCACAGTATCCAATAATTACCTTTGAAGAAAAAGTGAATTTTGTCTGCATAAAATTTTATTTCAGAACATTAAAAATGAATTCCAACACTTGAACCAGAATTTCCTGGCTGAGGGTATTGTCAGTTAAACTTTTTCTCTTGCCTCTGTAATATTAGAATTGTAGGTCAATTCAGGTGAGAGAGTATGCAGGAGCTTGGTGAAATATGGGACAATAATAGGTATTTCCTTCATTGATGACATTAGAGGATTGAGAAGGAACTGGAAAGATGATTGAGAAAAAGTTAGAGAATAAACTAGATTAGCTAAGTGCAATGTCAAAACGGACAGAGGGGAAAAGATTGAAATTGAGAGAGAGAAAGGAAAAAAAAAGACAGAAAGAAAGCATGAAAAGAACCTCTGAAAATTTACTCCCTGTAACACAGTTAGAGACATGTCAAGCAGCCTGCTCAGAGATGTCATTACACAGATGCAGGGACACCACCACTGCCCCACAAATGCCCTCCTCTTGGAGTTAGATGCTGTAGTTTAAATTGCTGTTTTTTTGACTAGGAAAGCTGATATTTTTCTTTCACCCAGGATTACTATCACTCACAACTGAGTACCTCGCCACCAAAAAAATGTCTTTTTTGTGCATTTTTTAAAATCCAAAAACCACCACAGTAAAAACATCTATGTATCCAAAGGAGTATTTACGAGCAAAACCTACAATGGGCAGTGAAAACTATCAAAGGTGAGGAGGTGGTATCAGAAGAGCAGGAAGGAATTAAGTCAAAATGGAGTTGGAGGGCCAAATAAAGCACCATATCCACCATGGTGCCCACCTCTCTTTACAGGCCTTGAGAGCATTTGTGCAGATGGATAAGTGATGTGGAAGTAAGTGCTCCCATTCTAAGATTAATGAGCTTCATATTGAGCCCTGAAGACTGCAGGGCCCCCAGGTAGTAAAGGAGTTGGTTTTCTTCCTTTATGTTATCTTAGCAAATTGATTGGCTCTGAATGTTCATTGTGGTTCATTAATAACCTTCATGTTCTACACTGGAGGTGATAATATAACGTAATGAAAATTCCAGGTAAAGTGATTTAGCAGATTAAATTATTCAAGTATTTACATTTGCTACAAAGAATGTACAATGATACAAAATTGGCAGTAATGCTCAAGTCAGATTGGCAATTTAAAGCAATATGTGAAGGCCTCTCTAGTGGTTAGAATTCTGAGTGAAATCTGACAGTCGCAATTTAAAATGTTCATTTAAAAGAAAATTCTTGCCATACACACATATGCTAATTTGTCATCTATCCTGGCTGAAAGTAGCTCAGTGTTAGCACTCTCAATCTCAGTGTAAAGATGAGTGTTCCAAGTTCTACTCCAGGGTTTTAAGTACATAATCTATGCTGAGCTCTCAGTGTTGACTAAGGGAGTGTCAGGCTGAAGGAGCAGTCTTTCAGACAAGACTGCCTTCTCAGAAGAATGTAAAGAATCAAGAATCTATAGAATGAAGAGCAAGGAGTTTTGCCTGCCTGGTGTCCTGGCCAATATTTATCCATCAATCAACATCACAAAATCTGGTCATTTCCACATAGCTGCTGTAGGATGTTGCTATGCTCAAAGATTAGCTGTCATGTTTGCTACATTAACCAGCCCAAACTGTAGTCCTTACTGTAAGGTTGTAAAGTGTTTATGGGAAGTGGTAAAGGTCAGCACAATGACAATATTTAAAAGACATCTGGGTGGTTATATGAATACAAGGGTTTTGGAAGGATAAGGGCCAAATGCTGACAAATGGGCCTAGGTCAGATTTGGATGTCTGATCAGCGCAAAAGAACTGCAGGACTGATTTTTTGAGACTGTAAATGGCATCATATAATGGACATTTTCACTGAGTGGAGAATTGAAATGCACCATGGTAACAGCATGGTCACTGGGGCTTCTTGGGTAAATGACTGTTCATTTGCTAATATTAATTCAGCTGCCTCACACTATTGAACTGGAACTCAACTGAGCCAAATACTCTGTGGAGTTTATCAAATATTAACAACAAGAATGAATCAAAAGCTGGATCAGCTAATGTTTTAAAAGATTGAAGCAACAATTGGCAGCTAAAATTAACTTAAAAATCTGTGTTTAACAATCAGATATTAACTGTGACTCTTCTCAAAAATGTTTCAATGTGAACGATTCTCCGGCTGTTTAATATTTGACAATAGTGCTCACTCAGAGAGACAGTGCAGGCATGACGGGCAAAACCACTTTCTTCTGCAGCATAACATTTCTCTATTCTGTGATAATGTACTAAGAGCAGTTAGCCATACAGAGCTCATTTCAGTTCCCAGCCTAGACTGAACAATTTGGCTGGCATCAGCCAGACCAGCAATGGGAGTAATGTTCTAGGTTCCCAAGGATTTAGACTGATAATGAATAAATCAGCCAGGGCTCCTGCTTTGTTTACTATTCCAGTGTCCTCAACTAAACATAGAATGGTAAATTTTAGGTGAGTTTAGTCTGGACTCCAGTGCCTCCATGGGCATGTAGCCCATATCACTTGCTATCCATGTCCCTCTCTATACAGTCATGGAATGATAGAGTCCTACAGCATGGAGTTAGGCCCTTCAGTCCATCTGATCCATGCCGACTGAAATGTCCATCCACGCTAAGCCTATTTCCCTGCACCTGTCCCATATCCTTCTAAAACTTTCCTGTCCATTAATTCGTTCAAATGCCTTTTAAATGTTGTTAATGTACCCATCTCAACCACCTGTTATGGCAGCTCATTCGATATGCATACCGCCCTCATTGTAAAAGAAGTTGCCCCTCAAGTTCCCATGTATTCTTTCTCCTCTTATGTTAAACAGATGCCCTCAAGTCCTTGATTCTCCAACCCTTGAAAAAAGACTGAGTGCATTCACTCTATCCATACCTCTCATGATCTTATACACTTCCACAAGATCTCCCCTCAGTCTCCTTCACTCTAAAGAAAAAAAGCTCCAGCTTGTCCAACCTCTCCCCTGTAACTCAGTCCTTTGAGTCCAGGCAACATCCTTGTAAATTTCTTCTGCACTTTCCAGTTTAATAACATCCTTCCTACAGCAAGGTGAAGGAAACTGAACACAATACTCCAAAAAGATAACAAGGTGTGGAGCTGGATGAACACAGCAGGCCAAGCAGCACCTTAGGAGCAGGAAAGCTGACTTCGGGCCCAGACCCTTCATCAGAAAATGCAGCCTCACCAGTGTCCTGTACAACCATGAAATAACTTACCAACTTCTAGACTCAATGCCCTGACTGATGAAGGCCAGTGTGCTAAAAGCCTTCTTCATTGCCCTGTCTACATGTGACTCCACGTTCGGAGAATTGTGCACCTGAAATCCAAGGTCGCCCTGTTCCATCACACTCCTTAATGCCCTACCATTCAGCATGAAACAGCTACCTGGATTTGACTTTCCAAAATGACTTTCCTCACACTTATCCATAATAAACACCATTTGCCATTTCTTGGCCCACTTTCCCAACTGATCAAGATCAAAGAAGAAAGAACAAAGAAAATTACAGCACAGAAACAGGCCTTCGGCCCTCCAAGCCTGCGCTGATCAAGATCCACTGTCTAACCTGTCATCTATTTTCTAAGGGTCTGTGTCCAGTTGCTCCCTGCCCATCCACGTACCTGTCCAACTATATCTTAGAAGACGCTAACGTGTCTGTGTCTACCACATCCGCTGGCAACATGTTCCAGGCACCCACCACCCTCTGCGTAAAGAACTTTCCACGCATTATCTCCCTTAAACTTTCCTCCTCTCACTTTGAACTCATGACCCCTAGTAATCGAGTCCCCCACTCTGGGAAAAAGCTTCTTGCCATCCACCCTGTCTATACCCCTCATGATTTTGTAGACCTCAATCAGGTCCCCCCTTAATCTCCATCTTTGTAATGAAAATAATCCTAATCTACTCAACCTCTCTTCATAGCTAACACCCTCCATAACAGGCAACATCCTGGTGAACCTCCTCTGCACCGTCTCCAAAGCATCCACATCCTTTTGGTAATGTGGTGACCAGAACTGTACACCGTACTCCAAATGTGGCTGAACCAAAGTCTTATACAACTGTAACATGACCTGCCGACTCTTATACTCAATACCCTGTCCAATGAAGGAAAGCATGCCGTATGACTTCTTGACCACCCTATTGACCTGCTTAGCCACCTTTAGGGAAAAATGGACCTGAACACCCAGATCTATCTGTTCATCAGCTTTCCCGAGGACTTTTCCATTTACTATATAGTTCACCCTTGAATTAGATGTTCCAAAATGCATCACTTCGCATTTGCCCAGATTGAACTCCATCTGCCACTTATCTGTCCAACTCTCCAGTCTATCTATATTCTGCTGTAATCTCTGACAGTCCCCTTCACTATCTGCTACTCCACCAATATTAGTGTCATCTGCAAACTTGCTGATCAGACCACCTACACCTTCCTCCAAATCATTTACGTAGATCACAAACAACAGTGGTCCCAGCACAGATCCCTGTGGAACACCACTAGTCACAGGTCTCCAATTTGAGAAACTCCCTTCCACTACTACTCTGTCTCCTGTTGCCCAGCCAGTTTATTTATCCATCTAACTGGGACACACTGGACACCATGTGATTTTGCTTTCTCCAGCAGCCTGCCATGGGGAACCTTACCAAACGCCTTACTGAAGTCCATGTATATGACATCTACAGCCTTTCCCTCATCAATCAACTTTGTCACGTCCTCAAAGAATTCTATTAAGTTGGTAAGACATGACCTTCCCTGCGCAAAACCATGTTGCCTATCACTGATAAGCCCATTTTCTTCCAAATGGAAATAGATCCTATCCCTCAGTATCTTCTCCAGTAGCTTCCCGTGTCTAAGGATGCTGCAAAGATATCTGTTAAGGCCCCGGCTATTTCCTCTCTTGCTTCCCTCAGCAACCTGGGATAGATCCCATCCGGACCTGGGGACTTGTCCACCTTAATGTCTTTTAGGATACTCAACACTTCCTCCTTCCTTATGTTAACTTGACCTAGAGTAATAAAACATCTATCCCTAACCTCAACACCTGTCATGTCCCTCTCCTTGGTGAATACCGATGCAAAGTACTTGTTAAGAATGTCACCCATTTTCTCTGACTCAGCGCATAACTTTCCTTCTTCGTCCTTAAGTTGGCCAATCCTTTCTCTAGTTACCCTCTTGCTCTTTATATATGAATAAAAGGCTTTTGGATTTTCCTTAAGCATGTTTGCCAGCAGTATCTCATGTCCTCTCTTTGCCCTCTTAATCCCTTGTTTCAGATTCTTGCAAAGCTTCGCCTGTCTTCAGTCGCCTAGACCTCATGTATGCTTCCTTTTTCCTCTTGGCTAGTCTCACAATTTCACCTGTCATTCATGGTTCCCTAATCTTGCATTTTCTATTTCTCATTTTCACAGGAACATGGTCTCTCCCGCACGCTAATCAACCTCCCTTTAAAAGCCTCCCACATATTAAATGTGGATCTACCCTCAAACAGTTTCTCCCAATCTACATTCCCCAGATCCTGCTGAATCTTGGTATAGTTGGCCTTCCCCCAGTTTAGAACTTTTCCTTTAGGACCACTCCCATCCTTGTCCATGAGTATTATAAAACTTCCGGAATTGTGGTCGCTATTTCCAAAGTAGTCTCCTACTGTAATTTCAACCACCTGGCTGGGTTCATTCCACAAACCAGGTCCAGTATGGCCCCTTCCCAAGTTGGACTACATACATACTGCTCTAGAAAACCCTCCTGGACACATCTTACAAATTCTGCTCCATCTTGACCCCTAACACTGAGTGAATCCGAGTCAATGTTGGGAAAATTAAAATCTCCCATCACCACCACCCTGTTTCTCCTACACCTTTTTATTATCTGTTTACATATTTGTACCTCATATTTGTATCCTCCTGCAATTTCTGATAACCTTCCTCACTGTCCACGATACCACCTTATTTTAGCATCATCTGCAAAATTAGTAATCTTGCCTTGTACATTCTCATCCAAACCATTGATACAGATAGCAATCAGCAAAGGGCCCAATACCAACTCCTGAGGCACACAACCAGTCACAGGCCCCTATCCAAAAATAATCCATCCATTATTACTCTCTGCTTCCTACCATCAAGCCAATTGTGTATCTAATTTGCCAGCTCTGGGATTCCATGCAATCAAACCTTCCAGAGCAGCCTACCATGTGGAATCTTATCAGAGGCCTTACTGAAATCCGTATAGACTACATTTACCGCTCTTCTGTCATCAACCCTCCTGGTTGCTTCAAAGAACTCTAACAAATTTATGAGGCATGATCTCCCACACATGAAGCCATGCTGACTACTCCTAATCAAATGCTGTCTTTCCAAATGGGCTATGACATATATACTATAAAAGTAAAACAACAGGGGTCAGTGCTGGGACCTTTGTTATTTACATACAAACGATCTAGATTTGAATGTACAAGGCATGATTAATAAGTTTGTGGATGATACAAAATTAGGAGATATTGATGGCAAAAAAGGTTGTCAAAAATTACAAATTACTTGATCAAATGGGAAAATGGGCTGAGGATTGGCAAATGCCATTCAATACAGATAAGTGTGAGGTGTGGCACTTTGGAAAGTCAAATAAAGGTAGGACATACAGTAAATGGTAAAGTCCTGTAGAGTGTTGTGAAACAGAGGCACCTAGGGCTACAAGCACATAATTCATTGAAAATGGTGTCACAGATGGGCAAGGTGGTGAAGAAGGCACTTAGCATGCTGGCCTTCATCAGTCAAGGTATTGAGTATAGGTGTTGAGATGTTATGTTACATTGGGAACAATAAAGAGTGCAGATGCTGGAAAAACACAGTAGCTTCTGTTAGTCATTGGTGGGGCTACACTTGGAGTATTGTTCACAGTTTTGTTTGTCCTGTTACAGGAAAGACATAGTTAAATTGGATGGTGTTCAAATAAGATTTACAAGGATGTTGCCAGGACTAGTAGGCCTGAGTTATAGGGAAAAGTTGGCCAGAATATGACTTTATTCCTTGGAATGTAGGAGAATGGCGGGTGACTTATTGAGGTATATAAAATCATAAGGGGCATAGATATGATGAATGCATATAATACTTTTTTCCCTAGAGATGGGGAATTGAAAACTAGAGGTCATAGGCGAGAGGGGATAAATTTAAGAAGGACCGGAGGGGCAACTTCTTCACACAGAGTGGTGTGTTTTTTGGAATGGGCTGCTGGAGAAAGTGGTTGAGGCAGGTATAATAGCAACATTTCAAAAACATCTGGATAGGCACATGGATGAAAGGGTTTAGAGCAATATGGACCAAATGCAGGCAGTTAGAACTAGCTGAGTGGGCACCATGGACCAGTTTGAGCTAAAGGGCCTGTTTCAATGTTGTGTTACTCACTGACTCAATAGGTTCCAGGCTTTAAAATATGAAATCCAACATGTTTGCACAGCAGGGCCTGGAAATCAAATTGTCTTAGGTAAATTTTTGGGTGCAGGTCAGGCTACTGTGGGTAACAAATGCGTTTCCTTACATAATTATTTCTGAAGAAATGGTAAAGTCAACACATTGTGGGTAACAGCCACTTGTTAGGACAATTATTAATATAGAAGCAGACAAATGTTACATTGCAAATCTAACCAGAAGTGTGCACACAGTCTCGTAAGAAAATGTGGCATTCACACCTCATCTGGACTCAATTTTGGTCTGTTTAATATCACAATTGGCTTTTTCAAGTCTTGTTAGTTAAAGGGTGTGTCATGTAGACAAATCTCAGAAGACTAAAAATGATAGGGTAATAATAGTAAGGGAATTCAACTCCACCAGCATTAATCCTTTATGCTTTGTCTAACACAATTAGAGAGGTCGTACATAAAATGTGGCCAGGAGAGCCTTTTTACAGCAAAAATATTCTTCAGCAAACAAAAACAAAATATTCTGTAAAAGCTCAGCAGGTCTGGCAATACATATGAAGAGAAATCAGAGTTAACTTTTCAGGTTGAGTGAACCTTCCTCAGAAACAGATTCACTGGACCCAAAACCTTAACTCCAATTTCTCTCCGCAGATGCTGCAAGACCTGCTGAGCTTTTCCAGCAATTTGTTCTTGTTTCAGATTTCCAGCATCTGCAGATCTTTCAGCTTTTACTCAGTTATTAAAGCAGTTTGGTTCTGTATGGTCTTTGCATATGGAGAACACACAGACATTGGGAACAATAAGGATTGCAGATGCTGGAAGCCAGGGTCTATAGGTGTGAGGCTGGAAAAACATAGCTTCTGCCTAATGGAAGAGGGTGGAGGACATAAAAGTGCGGTGAGAGGGGTTTTTTAATAACGTTAACAGTTTCTGAGGCAGCAGGAAGTGTAGATGGAGTCATGTACTTGAGGCAGTTTTGGGGGCAGGGATGTCCGATAGCTGAACTGACAGCTGTTTAACTTCAGCAGAAAGACCTTAGAGGGTGATCTTTCCCTACTGTACCTTGGCAGCAGCATGGTTTAGTGTGTCCTTTAGCACATAGCCCTGGACCTTGGAACGTGCCAGTCTGCAACACTGTCAAGGTCAGCTCCTGGCACTGAAAGACCAACAGATTTTGGGCACATTAAAGAGTATCTTTCACTGAGTTGATGGTCTTCCAGGAGCAGTCAATGTTTGTCTTGGTGTGTGTCCCGTGGAACAGCAGAGTCCTGCAGCATCGAACCTTGACAAGAACCATTGCATCAGCATGCTGCAGAACAGCTGTATGGCTTATCATCCTCCTATCTGGAGGCACTTTGACAGCAATGTATGGAGGTACAGAGAGGCTGGGTGTGCACGAAGGTTCTCATGGGTATTGCCTTTTCACCACCAGCTATGCAACTTCTTGATGCTTGGTGTAAAGGTCTGTTGATAAGGCATTCTGCAAAATGATAGAGTCTGCTTAGAATCATAGAATAACTACAGTGTGGAAGTAGGCCATTTGGCCCATTAAATCCACACTGGGAAACAACCCAACTGGAGCCAGCCTCTTGTTTGTCTGCAGGGTCTCAAGGATGCTACATGCTGACCACTGTCTGATGAATATGTAGTCAAATGTGTTTTCTTCCAAAGAGTTTTCCATGATTGACCAGGTGAAATGTAATATTCCAATGACTTCGTGTGTTCTGAGGCAACAAGGCCATGTTATCATTTGTAACATTGGGGACAGGTAGAACCTCAGAAGGTATCAAAGGATCTACATACAGCTTGATGCAGCCACATGTGAAAATGGCTCAGGATGAGAGTGGCATTGAGTACATTCTTCCTGCCTTTAACAAGAGCTTTACATTTGGTCTCCCTTCATACCAGTCCATCTTTGAGCTCCAGATGAAGTGGAAGGTGACTCAGGTGACTACAGTGGTGCAGACTTGGGAAACATACCAGACCTGCATCATATAAGACTGCGTGTACCTCACACCTGATGACTAGGTTTTTACTCCCAATAGAGGCGGTGGCAGGGGGGGGGGGGGGGGGGGGGGGGGGGTAGTGGGGAACAGTGCTCCCATCTTCCCAGTTCCTGCTTAAACTTGGCAATGTGCTTGTCCCACGTTTTGGCACATGCCTCAGACCCTCCAAACCATGCACCCAGCACTTTCTGATAATCTATCCAGATGATGAAAGGGGATAAAGGATGAATCACACAATTTCCAAAGAACATGGCCTTGGTCTTGCCTTGATTTACCCTGGCATCCAAGGTCAATTAGAACTAGTCACAGATGCTAATGAGTCAATGCACTGACAGCAGATCAGAGCAGAAAATGGTGATGTTATCCACGTACAGGGACTTCTGCTATAACACAATAGATGTGTTCCTGTGAAATGACACGTAATAGAAAATCACACAATGGAAATAACAGGGCCTATGGGAAAAGGGTGTTCGGGGCAACCAACAAAAAAAGACTCAAAATGACTCAAATTACTCAAAAGTGTAACACAAAGGATAGCACTGTTTGAACAAATGTTTGATTCACATGTAATAATGAAATAAGGTGATAAATCAACTATTATCATAGAATCCCTACAGTGTGGGAACAGGCCCTTTGGCCCAACAAGTTCACACTAGTCCTCTTGAGCATCCCACACAGACCCATCCTCCTAATCTACATGTCCCTGAACAGTACAGGCAATTTACCATGGCCAATCCACCTAGCCTGCACATCTTTGGACTGTGGGAGGAAACCAGAGCACTTGGAAGAAGCCCATGCAGACATGGAGAGAATGTGCAAACTCCACACAGACAATCACCCAAAGGTGGAATTGAACCCAGTCCCTGGCACTGTGAGGCAGCGGTGCTAACCACTGAGCCACCATAAAAAAAAGTTCAAGGTGACCTGATGGAGGAGGTGGTTCTGAGATAGCTCTGTTGCTAATGCAGGGACTGAGAGTTGCCATTATCATCATCACCTTCAGGGGCAGCTTTGTTTGCAGGGTTAGAGTAAAAAATAGTTAATCCAGAAGTGGATGGCTGTGGGTCATTATCTTCTGATTGTTTATTGGGATTCCGCTTCAAAAAGACATGTAGTTTTTGCTGCTTTGCCCCCTTTTCTCCATTCAAGAAGAAGCAGTTCATAGGGTGCCAAAGATTTACTTCTGAACTGCTACCCTGCTGCATTCTGCATTGTAATCATTGTCCTCTAATCATTGTGATTGCTTCTCAATTTCCATTAGGATAGAAGAGCTAACCTGTGATTCTCCTTATTAATCAAGAATCTATTTTTAAGATGACTTGGCCTCCACAGCCTTGTGTAAGTTCCACAGATTCACCACCCTCTGGCTGGAGAAATTCCTCCTTATCTCATATTTTGGCACATTGTATTTCATCTGTCACTTCTCTGGCTGCTGTCCTAGCCTTTCAAGTCCTTCATATCTTTGTGTCATCTGTAGACTTAGCAACAATACCCTCAATTCTTTTGACCAGATTGTGAGCATGTCATGTGAATAGTGTGGTCCCAATACTGACCCTTGCAGAATTCACTGGGTGACATCCTGAAAAAGACCCTTTATCTCCACTGTCTGCCTTTTGCCAGTCAGCCAGTTCTCTACTCATGCCAGTACCTTGTCCCTAACAACATTGTAAACAGTAGGCTTGGATTCAGAGGAGCTAAAGTAGAGAGCTGAACTGTGACATAAAAGGGTTGGGTGGGAACATGGTGATCCACGACCTTCAAGATTGTTACAGAAATTGACTTTTTTTTAAAATGAGCAGGGATAAGGACACAAATGTGGAAGCCAAGTTTAAATCTAGCAGATTCTGTAATTGGCAAACCAGAGTGCTAAATCAGGCCGTATTCATGCAACAGCAGGCCAAGCAGCATCTCAGGAGCACAAAAGCTGATGTTTCGGGCCTAGACCCTTCATCAGAGAGGGGATGGGGAGAGGGTTCTGGAATAAATAGGGAGAGAGGGGAGGCTCTCCCTATTTATTCCAGAACCCTCTCCCCATCCCCCTCTCTGATGAAGGGTCTAAGCCCGAAATGTCAGTTTTTGTGCTCCTGAGATGCTGCTTGGCCTGCTGTGTTCATCTAGCTTCACACTTTGTTATCTTGGATTCTCCAGCATCTGCAGTTCCCATTATCACAGTATTCATGCAACCATCCCTTGGACAATCAACTTTTTGTCGAAAACAGGTAGCCTGGAACTGCCTGGCCAGGTACTAATGGAAAGATTGGTTCAGAATGAACCAAAGTTAATCTTAAACCTTGTAAGAACCAGGAAGTCTGCTCCCTACTTAAGACCAGACGTGCAGCATTCAAGTCGGGTGACCTAGACCAAAGCAGGAAATCCAGATATGACCACTGCAAAGCTATCAGGGATGCCAAGAGGCAGTACTGGACAAGGTTAGGGGCCTAAGCCTATCAACAGACTCCTGTCACCTATGGCAAGGCCTAAACAACATTATGGGATACAAAGTGAAGCAGTGCAAAATAGCAGACAAAGACACATCTGCCCATCAATTGATGCACTCAATGCTTTCCATGCTCAGTTTGAGCAGAATGCCAGCAGCGCAGTCATGCCTGTCCCAACAGCCCTAGTCATATCTGTTCCCTCCGCCATCACTTCAGATGTCAGACCAGTCTTCGTGAGAATCAACCCAAGGAAAGCTACAAGCCTGGACAGTGCCCCCAGCTGACCACTCAGATCTTATGTGAACTAACTGGCGGAGGTATTCATTGACATCTCCTATAAGCCAAAGTTCCCACCTGCTTCAAGAAGACCACTATCACCCCCTTACCTAAGAAATCACAATGTACCTTAATGACTACCACATAGTGGCTCTGAACTCAATAATCATGAAGTGCTTTAACAGGCTGGTCATGGTCCACATCAACTCCAGTCTCCCAGCTTGCCTCAATCTCCTAAAGTTTGCCTACCAATGCAATAGGTCCACAGTGGATGCCATATTCCCTAGCTCTGCAATCATCCCTGGAAAATCTGGATATCAAAGTCACCTACATCAGACTCCTGCTCAGTGACTACAGCTCCGCATTCAACACTATTATCTCCATTGATCTCAAAACTCTATGACTTTGGTCTCAGCTTCGTCCTCTGCAACTGGATCCTCAGCTTTTTGACCCACAGGCCACAATCAGTAAAAATATGTAACTGCACCTCCTCCACAACAACACACAACACTGGAGCCCCCAAGGATGCACACTCAGCCGCCTGCTGTACTCCCTTTACACTTATGACCATGTCGCTAAATTGTGAATGAACACTATCTACAAGTTCATTGATGACACCACTGCAGTGGGACCGATATCTAGCAATGACGTTATCAAACTGCAGAAGGGAGATAGAGGGCTTGGAGCCATGGTGCAATGAAAACAATCTGTTTCTCAATGTCAGCAAAACTAAAGAATTGATCATTGGCTTCAGAAAGAAACGAGAAGATTGGCTCTGAGATGAGAGGGTGAAGAGTATGAAGTTCCTTAGAACATACTTTATGTAGTTGTAGTCTGCTAGGAGTAGAAGGAATAGTATGACACTTCATGAGAGCTCTGAACAGCCATCTAGACTCAATGTTGGCTTGCTCTCTCTCCACGGGTACTGCCTGACACTCGACAATTTCCAGCATTTTTTTTGTTTTCAGTACCGATTCCAGCATCTGTAGTAATTTGCTCCTCTAGGAATAGAGTTGGGAGTAGGAGACCTGAGTTTGGTAATGAAAGGATAAAGTTGTGTTATCAATTCCTGGGCTATTATCTGTAGTTGATATGGTTCATTTAGTTGAAAAAGTTAAAAATAGTAGGAGAACAAGGCCCTGTAGAATGCTCTTCCTACAACGTGAGAAATTAGGCATGTTTCCAGTGTCGGTGGGTCTGTAGATAGGCTCACTATGGAGCATCCATGAGACTGATAATGCTGTGGATGGATTTAGTGAGATCATCACACCACAGACAGAAAAGTCAGGTAACCATCAGGAAGATGAGTAAGCACAGATAAGAAGTTCAGAAGTCCCTTGTGGCCTTGCCCCTCTTAAATAGGTATACCATTTTGGATACTGTTCAGGTTGCAGGGTTGTGCAGAATGGCCTGTCAATGTAATGCAGCAGTCAGGTCAGTGGCACCATGACTGGCACGATTGGGAGTTGAAGTGTAGGTGAGAATTAGTGATCAGAAACACAATAGTCAGAGGCACAGATAGGTTTTTCTGTGACCACAAGCAAGATTCTAGAATGGTGTATTGACTCTTTGGTGCCAGGGCCATGGAGGTCTGAGCAAGCACAGGATATTCTGATGTGAACAGCCAGCAGTTGTGGACAGAAAGAGAGACAAGATTCTGCAAAGGAAATTCAGGGAGTTAGGAAGTTGAAAAGTAGGGCCTCTAGGGTTGTACTCCTAGGATTACTTTGTGTACCAAATATCAATGAGGCTAAGAAAAGGAATAGGAAGATGGTATAGTTAAGTATGTGGCTAAAGAGCTGGTCTAGGATGGAGGACCTCAAGTATGTGGATCATTGGGGGTTTTTTGGGGGATAGGTGGGACCTATTTCCTCCTTGACCTTTTTTAACATCTGAGGGAACAATCCATCCAGCCCCGGTGACTTAACTACTTACAAGGATTCCAGCTCCTCTAACACTTATTCTGACATGATGATTATTTTGTCCAATTTTTCACACTGCCCCTCCTGGATTACTATATCCACATCATTTCTTTCCTTTATGAAAATGGAAACAAAATTTAATTTAAAATTTCTTCTCATATCCTCTACATCATCACACAAGTTCCCTTCTTCATCTCTGACAGGTCCCACATTCCTTAACTATACTTTTGCTGTTAGATACTGGTGAAACATCTTTGGGTTTTCCTTTATATTGCACGCAAATAGTTTTTCATACTTTCTCTTCTATGTCTTTGTCTTTTTTAAACTTGACCTCATTACTTTCTGCATTCGTCTAAGCTATCTGTATTGTTGAATTTTTTTGTGACTCTCAGCCGGCTTTTTCTGCTTAGTCTTCCCCTGTATTTTTCAAGGTAACTGTGGCCTTCTAAAATTGGTAGTGCCATTGAGTTTTGGAGGAGACATACCTGCTTTGTGTTCCAAGGATCCAACTTTCCAGTGCGCCCCATTGGTTTAACATAGATTTATTCTTTAGCAGTTCTGTGCGGTTCACTTCAGCCAAATCACCTCAGTCTTGTAAGGTGTGCCTTCCCCACTTAAAAACCTCTCCTCCTGAATATCTCTGTCCCCCTCTACAATAATGTACTAGAATCTAACCGAATTATGGTAAATAACTCTAATATGGTCGCCCACTATCGCTTTGCACATTTGTCCATCTTTATTTTCCAAAACTAGATCTAGTATTGCAACTCCTCTCATAGAGCTTGTCATGTATTGTTTAAAAAATCCTGGACAGTACGTGATTTTTTCACCCTTAATATCCCTACAAATATTGCCTTCTTATTCCTACAGGCAGAAATTTGTCTACGTATACATTCTTCTTTCTTCCTGTCACTATCTAGGGGTCTGTGGTATACTCCTAGTCATTTGACTGCCCTTTTTAATTCCTAACATTAACCCAAAAAGCCTCATTTATTAGCCCATTTAACATATCATCCCTTCTATCATCTATAATTAATTATTTAACCAATACTAACCGCTCCCTTTTTGTCACCCACTCTATCCAGTCTGAAAATTCTATACCCAATGGTATTGAGCAGCCAATTGTTTTTCAAAGAATCCCTACAGTGTGGAAATAGGCTGTTCGGCCCAACAAGCCCACTTCACCTGTCCAGGGAGCATCCCAGCCAGACCAATTACCCTAATTTCCCATGTCTAATCCATCTAACCTAACCATCCCTGGGTACTATGAGCAATGTAGCATGGCCAATTCACCTACCCCGTGCATCTTTGGACTGAGAGAGGAAACTGGAGCACCTGGAGGAAGCCCACACAGACACGGGGAGAATGTGCAAACTCCACACAGACAGTCACCAGAGGCTGGAATCGAACCTGGGTGCCTTCTTTAGCCAGGTTTCCATTATAGTGGCTTCATCATGCTGCCATGTGTGCTCTTAGTTCAGCTGCCTTGTTTATAACGCTCCTTGATTGGAATATAAATAGTTCCTTCACGGGACACTGAATTTTTGTGTCTTTCCTATTCACTGACTATACCACTAACTGACACTCTACCTTCTGTTTCCTAATCTGGATCGAATCCATCCCCCTGCCATACCAGTTTAAAACCTCACCAATGGAACTAGCAAAAGCCTCCATGAGGATATTTATCCCAGCTCTGCCCAGGTGCAAACCATTAGGGTTGTACAGGATACACTTCCCCCAGAAATCATCACAATGTCTCAAGAATCTCCGACCAAACATTCATCTGATCTGTCCTTTTCCTATTCCTGCCCCCGCTATCACGTGGCACTGGGAGCAATCCTGGGACTACTACATTTTAGACCCTGCATTTTAATTTATCTCCTAATTTCCAATATGCAGGTACTCAGTCCTTTGTTGAACATGTGTAATTGGTGTCTATGTGTATCACGACCACTGCCTGTTTGCCCACACCCTCCAGAATGTCCTGCAGATGCCAGACCTTGGCTCCAGAGAGGCAACATACTATCCCCAGTTTCATAACTGCAGCCACTGACTCATATGTTTGTACCCCTTACTACTGACTGCCCTATCACTATAGCCCTACTGCTCATTTTCTTCCTCTTCTGTGCAACAGACCCACCCATGCTGCCATGAACCTGGCTGATGCTGCTTTGTCATAACAGTCTGAACCACCCCGCCCTCCCTCCTGCATCTCCAACAGTATCCAAAGAACAGTGTGTGCGCATGTGTGCTGGGGGGTGGGTGATGTTCACCACAGGGCACTCCAACACTTCCTTCCTGAGCCTTTACTTTGTCTGATGGTCACCTTTCTGCCTGTGTAATCCTCACCTGCAGTATGACTACTTTACTAAATAGCATTCCCAGCATCATGGATGCTTCACAGTGAGTCTGCTGCAGCCCCAGCTCCAAAAAGCTATTAGCCAGTCGCTGCATCTAGGCATGCTTCTGGCACACAATTATCAGGAACATTGGAAGCAACCCTGATTTTTTATATTGCACAGGAGAAGCACATCATATGTCTGAAGTCTCCTTACATGACACCTCTCTACATCAAGTTAATTACTCCCTTCAAAGTGTTTAATTAAGCTAGGAACCTTTCGTTGTTTCTATTTCAGTTGCAAGTTCCTACCTTTATTTAAGCTAATACGTTATGCTCTAAAAAAAAGTAAGAAAGTACTCTGCAAGTATCATTTACTAATTAGCTATTCCCGTTGGGACTGTGTCACTTTCTGAACTGCCCAGGTGGAGACTGAACACCACACTCAGTCTTTCAGCTTGATTTACTCCCTGTTTTCAACCACTTCCAAAGCATTCTCATTTAGCCAAGCAGCACTGAGGTTGCTGCCTTTTTACAGGACTGAGAAACAACGTTTCTGAACTGAATCAAAACAGTTGTTCCATTAAACAGCTTTACCTGAGAGTGACTCAGTTGATTCCTGTCTCAGAAATGTAATTAAAACCACACCCAACCAAACACAGCAGCTTTTAGTTATGAGATTAAAGAATAATTTATCTTGAAAATTAGCCCTGAAATTAAGTTTAATTACCACTTACCTCTTACAATTTACCCCTTGAAACTCCACTGTCACACAACTCCAAAGCACTCTCGTTTAGCCAAGCAGCACACATAGTACAGTCTGTATGCTAAGTTTTGGTGTTTCATACACGAGAATATTCAAATCCCTCTGTGCTACACATTTTTGAAGTCTCTTTACATTCAAATAATTATCTGCATTTTGATTCTTCCTCAGTATGACCTCATAGTTTTCTACATTAAAGTCCATGTGCTAAGTGTTTTTTTTCCCCACTCACACAACTTATTTTTACCCCCTTTCAGATTCTTTATGTTACCACAGCATGTTTTCCTAACTATTTTTGTATCATCAGCAAATTTGAACAGATTACATTCTGCCCTTCCTCCAAGTCATTAACAGAGATAATAAGTAATTGAGGCACAGGACTGGGCCTTGTGGCTATAATGAATGGAAGGAGGTTGGCCAGGTGGATCTCATTGAGTCTGTGATCACTGATTAAGACTGTTAACCTGGGCCAATCAGGTAGCCCTGGATGACAGATATAAACAGGAGTCTCAGCCAGTTTCCTTATTCCAGTGACTGGTTTTGATTCAGCTGTTCAGAGTCCAAGTTTTTTTTTAAAAAAAAGTGACTTGGTGACAGGCTACCAGTTTCTATACAGTTATTTCAGGGACAGTGAGAGAAAACACTATGGTCCTGAAGAAAATTCCCTTGTGACAGTCAGCTTTGAGTTGAAGTAAATACTTCTGGCATCATGCCTTTATTTGGGATTCTTGACTCATTTGATCCTGCTATTGAAGACTAGGTCCAGTATGTGGAAAGAATGTAAGTTAACAAAGTGTGGAGCTGGATGAACACAACAGGCCAAGCAGCATCTCAGGAGCACAAAAGCTGATGTCTCGGGCCTAGACACTTCATCAGAGAGGCCCGAAATGTCAGCTTTTGTGCTCCTCTGATGCTGCTTGGCCTGCTGCGTTCATCTAGCTCCACACTTTGTTATCTTGGATTCTCCAGCATCTGCAGTTCCCATTATCAAAGAATGTGCTTTTTTTTTTTCCTGAGCAACTCATCTTGAAGCAAGAAGAAAAACAACAAGAAATTAATTTGACAGCTTGCAGACATGAAGAATTTTGGTTATTAGGAGCCTAACCTTCCCTAAGGCTCCAGCTACTAAAACCTTTCAAGAGTTGATGGACTTAGTCAAGGAATATTATGGCCACAAGTCTCCTCCAATTCTGAGCCATTATCAGTTTCATTCAGCAGTCTGAGAGCCAGGGGCATCTACAGTGGGCCTTTGATGAATTTCAGATGACTGGCAGAGGAATGTGATTTTTGAGTTAACCTTGGATGAGATGCTGAGAGACTTTGTTTGGTATGTGGGATTAATGATATAGCATGCAAAAGTATCAACCAGCTGAAGCTTAACTGGACTTCAAGCAAGTACTACAACTAGCTTTAATAAATGTCATAATTGGAGCATGTGAGCTATGAGGTATCCTAATGTGGAAGTGGACAGTCTCGTCTGTCTGAGCTTGGAGAACACCACTTGAGTATAGGCAATTGCAGAATTTCATGTAAGGCATATCACAAATATAAGAACCCTCGATCAGCCCACTGCAAAACCCTAAACAAGAGTCGAGGCTTAGCCAAATGGTTAAAATGTTCAGCATCTGGAGAAGGAAGCCACTATAGTTGTTGCCGGTACGCAGACTCAAGATTTCAAAGAAGTCTTATGAAGCCTCACCTCAGTAAGAGAAAGCATAGGTTGGTATCCAAGAGAATGCACACCCACTAAAGTTCACCTACAGGTGGTTTGGAACATGCAAATTGCTTAGCAATATCCAAATCAGAACCAATCAAAAATGTCTCATTCAATGGTCACCCAGTTCTCATGGATGTCAATACTGGCACAGCTGTATCAGTGGTTGCAGAGCCATTAATTAACAAGATTAGCTCTGGCCTGACGCTTCAGTTTGCACAAGACCTTCCCCAGATGAGAATGCATACTGGGGAAGCATGACAGATTTAAGGATATGTTTTTGGGTCTGATTCCTTATGAGAAGCAGTTGCTGGAGTTATCATTGCACTGAAGGCTCAGGCCTAAGCTTGATCCAATGGAATCAGTCAAAAAAGATTCACCTCACTTGGTTCAATATTTCTGGGATTGGAAAATCACTGCCTGAGTGAAGTCCTAGTTAAATACCCTGAGGTTTTTAAGGAAGATCTAGGACTATCAAGAGCCAATACCACCTGATGTTTTGACCAGGAAGAAACACTGCCATTCTACAAGGCCTACCCAGTACCATTTGCCTTACATTCAAAAGTAGAGGTGAAAATTGGGAGACTGGAAAGTGAAGCAATCATCATTCTAGTACAATTTGAATGGGCAGAACTGGTCTTACTGATAGTAAAGCCGGACTAGTTGGTTTGCCTCTGTGGATTATAAGCAAACTGTCAATCCAGCTTCTTGCAGGTGGCTAAATACGCAATCCTTTGCCTAGGGGACTTGTATGTATAACTGGCAGTGGGCTGTCCTTCACAAAGCTGGGCATGAGCCATGCACGCCTGCAATTGTGATTTTGAGGAATTCCAGAAGTATGCCACAATTAATATGCATAAGGATTTATATCAATAGACAAGGCTGTCATTTGTGGTATCATCAGTCTGTACCTATTCCAGTGGACAATGGTGGTCTACCCCTGGTGGCTATTTATCTGGATGACAAGCTAATAACCAGGAAGACCAATAAAGAGCATTTATGGAGCTTAAATATGGTTCTTCTAGGCAGGCAAAAGTCTGTTTTTCCAGGCACCTCAAGTGACCTGCTTGGGCTGCAGAGCCAACCAGATTGGGTCACACCCATGAGAAGATAAACTGAACACATTCAAAGGTGCTCGGGGCTCCCATGTCTGTACAGGTTCTTAGGTTAGGGAAGTTAGGAAAATTCATACGTAACATTGCACCCTTATATCTGCTAGGGAAAAACTGGCTCTCTTGGAAATGGACACGTAGCCTTTTTGAAAGTGAAAAAGGAACTGTTATCATCTCTGGTGTTGGTCCATATGAAATCAAGCTAGATGTGGTGCTGACATGTCTAGTTCTGGGGTAGTGTTGGCTCACTAGTGGCCCAGCAGAGAGGAACACCTGAGTATGTCTCCCAGACTTTCGCTGATGCCAAATGCAAATACACTCACAGAAGGAAGGTTTGACGATCATCTTTGGTGGGAGATAGAGATTTTTTTTAAGCAAATTTGTATTAGTAACAAATCACAAACACATGCAGGGGCACTTAAAGAAAAGGATATTCTGGTTGAATTCAGTGGTGGGCCCTTATTTTTAGTGCGCACAAGCTGTTGGAACACTTGAGGTCGTGGCAAACGCAGATGCCTTGAAATGCCTCCTACTGGTAATACCTCACCTGGAAGAGTCCATTCTAGTTTGAAACTTTCTGGGCAGCCTTCTGGTCACAGCTGACAATACCCAGCTCTGGATGCAAAAATGATTCTGTCCTGGCAAAACTAAAACACCTGGTGGGAATGAGGGAAACAAATGGGCCATCACAAGCAGAATTCTCTCATTTCTGGACCCAGTGAGATCAGGCCACTGTAAAGGATGGTGTATTATAGGGAGCAACAATGATTGCCCCAACTAAAGGTCAGTGCCAGATACTGGCTGAACCTCACCAGGATCATTCAGGGCTTCAGAAATGAAATTCTTAGCAAGCAGTTCTGTCTGGAGCCAGAATTGGATGCTGACATAAATGCATTGGTGGACCAATGCCTACAGTGCCAACAAGGACATTGAGTCCACAATGTTTTTGGTTTAAGGAGGAGGTAGTGATCATAATATGGTAGAGTTCAGTCTGCAGTTTGAAACAGCAAAGGCAAAATCGGATGTAATGGTGTTACAGTTAAATAAAGGTAATTACGGGGGCATGAGAGAGGAATTGATGAAAATCGACTGGAAGCAGAGCCTAGCAGGGAAGACAGTAGAGCAACAATGGCAGGAGTTTCTGGGTGTAATTGAGGACACAGTACACAGGTTCATCCCAAAGAAAAGAAAGATTATCCAGGGTGGGATTAGACAGCCATGGCTGACAAAGGAAGTCAGGAAATATATCAAAGAAAAAGAGACAGCCTATAAAGTGGCCAAGAGCACCAGGAAATCAGAAGATTGGGAAGGCTACAAAAACAAACAGAGGATAACAAAGAGAGCAATAAGGAAGGAGAGGATCAAATATGAAGGTAGGCTAGCTAGTAATATTAGAAATGATAGTAAAAGCTTCTTTCAATACATAAGAAACAAACGAGAGGCAAAAGTAGACATTGGGCCGCTCCATATTGATGCTGGAAGGCTAGTGATGGGAGATAAGGAAATAGCCAAAGAACTTAATAAGTACTTTGCGTCAGTCTTCACAGTGGAAGACATGAGTAGTATGCCAACAATTAGGGAGAGTCAGGGGGCAGAGTTGAGTATGGTAGGCATTACGAAAGAGAAAGTGCTAGAAAAGCTAAAAGGTCTAAAAATTGATAAATCTCCTGGCCCCAATGGGCTACATCCTAGACTTCTGAGGGAGGTGGCTGAGGAAATAGCAGAGGCTTTGGTTGTGATCTTTCAAAAGTCAATGGAGTCAGGAAAAGTCCCAGATGATTGGAAAATTGCTGTTGTAAACCCCTTGTTTAAGAAAGGATCAAGGCAAAAGATGGAAAATTATAAGCCGATTAGCCTAACCTCGGTTATTGGTAAAATTCATTGTCAAGGATGAGATTTCTAAATTCCTGGAAGTGCAGGGTCAGATTAGAACAAGTCAGCATGGATTTAGTAAGGGGAGATCATGCCTGGCAAACCTGTTAGAATTCTTTGAAGAGGTAACAAGTATGTTAGGCCAAGGAAACCCAGTAGATGTTATCTATCTAGACTTCCAAAAGGCCTTTGATATGGTGCCTCACGGGAGGCTGCTGAGCAAGGTGAGGGCCCATGGTGTTCGAGGTGAGCTACTAGCTTGGATTGAGGATTGGCTGTCTGACAGAAGGCAGAGAGTTGGGATAAAAGGCTCTTTTTCAGAATGGCAACTGGTGACGAGTGGTGTCCCGCAGGGTTCAGTGTTCGGGCCGTAGCTGTTCACCTTATATATTAATGATCTTGATGAAGGGACTGGGGGCATTCTAATGAAGTTTGCCAATGATACAAAGATAGGTGGACAGGCAGGTAGCACTGAGGAGGTGGGGAAGCTGCAGAAAGATTTAGACAGTTTAGGAGAGTGGTCCAGGAAATGGCTGATGAAATTCAATGTGAGCCAATGTGAGGTTTTATACTTTGGAAAAAAGAAAACAGGCATGGACTATTTTCTAAATGGTGAGAAAATTCGTAAAGCAGGTCATGCTAAATTGCCTAATAGTGCTCAGGGATGAGTGGATTAGGAGGGTTATGGGGGATGGGTCTGGGTGGGAAGCTCTGTGGGCCAATGTGGACTTGTTGGGCCAAAGAGCTTTTTTCCCACCATATTGAGATCCTATGATTCTGAGAAGCTACAAGATAAAGAACAGGCCCATATCACCAGACTTGAGTTGGCCAGGTGGATCACACTGAGCATGAGATCTCCGATTTTGGATTAAATTTGAGGGTGCATACATGAGGATCAATGGTCGGCACAACATTGTGGGCTGAAGGGCCTGTTCTGTGCTGTACTGTTCTATGTTCTATGTTCTATGTTCTAACCTGGGCCAATCAGTGAATACTAGCCAGCAGACATAAACAGGAGTCTCAGACAGTCTCGTCACTCTAGGGACAGGCTCTGAGCTAGCTGGTCAAGTACTGTGCACGTGAAAATGGGTGACTGGATACAGGCTTTTGTGCAATTATTTCAGTAGCATATCAATATCTTAACAATCTGAAAATAATGTATTTAAAAATAAATTGACATTTCCAACACTTTTTTGTCCTGAGGAAGAGTCATCCCAGACTTGAAACATTAAACCTATTTTACTTTCCACAGAGGCTGTCAGACTGGGTTTCTCCCAGCATTCTGTTTGTCTCAATCCATGTGGATACGTTACCTCACTATCTTGGGTAATGATCTTTTTATGCGGTAGCATATTTTATGCCTTCTAAAAATCCAAATAAACTACATCTAATGGTTCCCCTTTATCAACAAAGGGAATGGGGATAATCCTGGGAATTACACCACAGTCTTATTTCTGCGATAGGCAAATTATTGGAGAAGTTTCTGAGATAGTACTTATGATTATTTGGAAAAGCACAGTTTGATTAGAAATAGTCAGCATGGCTTTGAGAGGGGCAGGTCATGCCTCAACAGCCTTATTGAATTCTTTGAGGATGTGACAAAACACATTGGTAGAGCAGTGGATGTGGTGTATATGGATTTTAGCAAGGCATTTGATAAGGTTCCCTAAGGTAGGCTCATTCAGAAAGTAAGGAGGTATGGGATTCAGGGAAATCCAGCTGCCTGGATTCAAAACTGGCTGTCAATTAGACAATGGTAGTAGATGGAAAGTATTCAGCCTGGAGCTCAGTGACCTGTGGTATTCTACAGGGACCTCTGATCTGTGATATTTAAATGATTTGGATGAGGAAGTGGAAGGGTGGGTTCATGAGTTTGTCGATAACATGAAAGTTGGAATTGTGGAGGGCTGTTGTCAGTTGCAACGGGATATTGACGGGATGCAGAGCTGGACAAAGAAGTGGCAGATGGAATTCAACCTGGAAAAGTGTGAAGTGATTCACTTTGGAAGGTCGAACTTGAATGCAGAATTCAGGGTTAATGGCAGGATTCTTGGCAGTGCAGGGGGACAGAGGGATCTTGGGGTCCACATCAATAGGTCCCTCAAATTTGCTACCCAAGTTGATAGTGTATGGTTGGCTTTCATTGGTAGGGGAATTGAGTTTAAGAGCCACGAGGTTATGCTGCAGCTCTATGAAACCCTAATTAGACCACATTTGAAATATTGTTTAGTTCTGCTCTACCTTACAAGAAGGATGTGGAAGCTTTGGAGAGGAGATTTACCAGGAAGCTGCCTGGGCTGGAGGGCAGATCTTATGAGGAAAGGAGGGAGCTAGGGCTTTTCTCATTAAAGTGAAGAAGGATCTTTCACTCACATATTCCTCTCTTGTGTGACAGACAAAAGTCAGGGAGTTGACTTAATTAAACAAAAATCAAAAGATCTGCGGACTCTGTAAAACTGGGACAAAGTGCTGGAAAGATTCAGCAGGTCTGGCAGCACCTCAAGAAAAACAGCTAATGTTTTGGGTCTGGTGACCCTTCCTCAAAAAGGGTCATAGTCCTAAATGTTACCTTTTTTAATTAAACAAACTCTTCTTTCTTTGACCATTTTTTAGTGACTAAAGCTCAATATAAAACATACATTCACTGCAACATTTACTTCTTACTTAATGTAAACTTCAAACTTAACTCCCACTTAACCCATACAGACCAAATGTCACAGTTAAGGTTAGGTCCAGGTGGCATGCTTTTTGGTGTGGTCTCCAACGGCATCTGAACTGTAGAGATCTTTATGGTTCTGTGGAACATTTGTCAGCGTGTGTGTGAGGGTTCTCTACCATTTGTGATAGACCCTACATTTCTAAATATTTAGTACATCAAGAACAACAGACGCACCCCTGATGCCTGTACCCTTGATAATCTCCAGTTCCTGCTTCATCCAAAGGAGTGCTTACAAGGCTGTACAAAGTTTAAAGGACATCCTGGGTGATTCTCTAACCCTGGCTAATTCCATCAGAACACCCTGACTTGGGCCAAACACAATGCAGTTCATTCTTCCAGCAGTCACATTGTACACCTCCTGAAGACAAGGTTTCAGGGGGTTTGGATCAGTTGGAGCATGTCATGTTCTGCACAACTGGAGCTGGCAAAGAGGGGATATGATGGACTCTAATTCCTGTATGGCTCCTCCTTCCTTTGGGTCCCTGTTGGCACCGCCTTGTTTCCCTGAGAGAAGAGGCCAGCTCAAATTGAGGAACATCAACCTAATCCCCTTTTGTTCAGCCATTGCAGGGCAATGTAATTCTGTGGGTATCAGGCAGCCACTACACATTGTGCCGGATCTGGTTCCCTATGGCAACGCCAACCTATCCATGCCAGATGTATGCTCCCCGCAGCCAGTACAGATAGTATTAGTTTCCTGAAAACCTTGATTCACACCTGCTCTTCCTTTGACCATCTGAGCAATTTTACATGGCTCTTAGTTGCTGACACCATGAATAAACCAGAAGATCCACTCCCTGCTGAAGTCCAGGTCTAAGGTGTTCAAGTGGGGTGACCCCGACCTATGCAGGAACTCTAGGTACAATCTTTGCAAAAATCATCAGGGACACCAAGAAGCAGTAGCAAACTAAACAAGAGGCCCAGACTCACCAGAAAATACACGTCAATTGCGGCAAGGCTTAAACAATATAACATGTTACAAAGCAGAGTAGAATTGCTGACAACAATGCATCCGTTCCTCACCTCAATGTCTTCTATACAAAAAGACTGGAAGAGGAGTGGAGGGATCCTAGAGGACATAGGTTTAAAGTAAGAGGGGAAAATATTGGGGGGGGCGGGGGCAACTTCTTTCTGAGCAAGGAGTGACAGGCATATGTTGTGGGCTGCCAGGGAGGTGGTGAAGGCAGGTGTGATTGCAACACTTGGAGGATGCCTGGGTGCATGGGAAGGGGTGGGGGCCTGGTGCTGGCAAGTAGGAGTGGATTGGTTTTGGATGTCAGGTCAGCATGGACTGGGGGTCTGTTCCTATGCTGTATTACTCCGTCTCTGGGTGCCCTGTTGAATGCCTCAATTATGTGCCTGTAGTACATTCTAGGAAGTGCGTTCCATACCCTAACTGCTCATTAAGTGGTAAAAGCTTTCCTTCCCTTCACTCTTGCTTCATTTATCAAACACTTTAAACCTGTGTCCTCCTGTTCTTTTTTATGCGCCAGAATAGTTTCTCTTTATCTACTCTATCCAGTTTGCTTATAATTTTGAAAACCTCTGTCAGATCTATTCTCCTTGTCGAAGGAGAATGGTCCCATTTCTTCAATCAATCCTCAATTGAAGTTTCTCATTCCCAGAACTATTTAAGCCATTTCGGATTGTCCCCAGTGCATTCACAGCTTTCATGTAATGTGGCATCCACAACTGTACACAAATCTCCAGTGGCAGTCCAGCAATTATTTATTCTTCTCCTTCCATTCAGAGAAATGGTCAGTATTCCTGGTTTAAAAGATTTAAGTTTCTCCAACTCTACCTCCTAATTTGAGCAAGTAAATTGTTTGCCTATTAACTAAGAAGGAAACTGGCATTTTGCCTTCATTAGTCACTGCATTGAATTTAGGAGTTGGCACATCATGTAGCTGTACAGAACATTGCTGAGGCAACTTCTAGAATAGTGCGTGTAATATTGATCTCCGCACTATAGGAAAGATGTCGTTAAACTTGAAAGGGTTCAATAAAGTTTTGCAAGGATGTTACTTGAATTGGTTGGTTTCAGCTATGAGGGGAGAGTGAAAAGGCTGGGGCTATTTTCTCTGGAGTATTGGAGTTTGAGGGGTGATCTATAAGATGTTTGTAAAATCATGAGGGCCCTAGATAGGGTGAATAGCTAATGTGTTTTTGCCAGGCTAGGGGATACTGAAACTACAGTGCATAAATTTAAGGTGAGAGGGACAAAGAGTTGAGACCTGAGGAGCAACTTTGTCTTGGAGGGCGGTGCATGTATGGAGTAGCTGGTGGAGGCGAGTGCAATTGCAACATGAAAAGGCATCTGGACGGGTACGTGAACAGGAAGGGTTTAGAGAGATATGTGCCAAATTCTGGAAAACAGAACAGGATCACTTCAGGATATCCAGTCAGCATGGACTGAAGGTTCTGTTTCCATGCTGTATCAATCTACGACTCTATTCTAACTGAATGGTGTAAGCTGTTTGCTTGTTTGTTTGAAAAGCTCAGCACGTCTGGCACCATCTGAAGAGAAATCAGTTAATGTTTTGGGTTTAGTACCCCTGCCTCAGAACTGATGGTAGTGAGGAAACTGTTGGTTTTATGGTTTTATGGGTAGGGATAGAACACAAAGAGAAGAAAGTTGGCTAGACAAAAGAATGGCTAATGATCTGGCTATGAGGGTGAATAGTCGTTGAAGGTTGTTAGTGGCCAATAATAGGTCCTTGAAATACTTAATAGTAGACTGTGATCACCAAGGCCTGGTGTGTGGGGGTTGAGGTCTGAGACAGAGTTCAAGTCCTAAAGCTATTGAACTTGATGATATTGAGTCCTGAAGGCTGTATGGTCCCCAAGTGAAAAATGAGGTGTTGTTCTTCTAGCTGACATTCGGCTTCACTGGAGCACTGCAGCAAGCCTGAGCCAAAGATATTGGCTCGGGAACAGGGTGGGTATGTTGAAGTTCAGGCAACTGGAAGCTCAGGGGTGCTTTTTTGCAGAACATAGATGTTCTGCAAAGCAGTCGCCAAATATATGCACTTTCCCCAATGTAGAGAAGACCACATTGTGAGTAATGAATGTAGTAGACAAAATTGTGTGAAGTGCAGGTAAAGCACAGCTTCAACTAGAAGGTATGTTTGGTACCTTGGACACTGAGGAGAGAGGAGGTAAATGGGCAAGTTTTACACCTTCAACAATCTCAGGGGAAGATGGTATGGAGTGTTGGGTATGAAAGAAGCATGGGCTAGGGTGTCCCAGAGGAATGGTCCCTGTGGAAACCGGACAATGAAGGAGAGGGGAATATTTGTCTAGCTGATGGCCCCCTGCTGCAAGTGGTGGAAATGGTGGCTAATGGTTTCTCTGGATGTGGATGCTGGTGGGATGGTAGCTAAGTACTAGGGGACCTCTATTGCTATTGCAGAAGGGTAGAGAGGGGGTGAGGGCCAAAGTGCAGGAGATGGGTTTGACCTGGTTGAGGGCCCAGTCAACAATGAATCTTTGCCAGCCAAAGAAGGTTGACATTTAGGAGGCTCCCTCGAAGTTGACAACATCAGAACATGTGCAACAGAGACAGGAACTGGGAGAATGGAAAAGAATCCTTACAGAGTGTAAGGACATATAGTTCAGGTAACTGTCAGAATCAGTGGGTTTATATTGGATGTTAGTGGCCAGTCTATTCCCAGAAACAGAAATAGAGATGTTGAAGAAGGGAAGGGAGGTGTCACCATTGACCAGCTGAAACTGACGGCAGGGTGGAAACTGGAAGCAAACTTGATAAACCTCTTCAATTCTGGTCGAGACAGGAAAGCAGCACTAATGATATTAATGACATGTCAGAGAAAGAATTGTGGGTGTGGGCTGGAATAGGACTGGAACAATGTTGCACATACCCCACAAAGAGACAGACATAACTAGGTTCATGCAGGTATCAATGACCATCCCTCTGACCTGAAGAAAATGAGGAGTTAAAAGAATTTTAGGGTGAGGATAAGCTTGGTCAGGCAGAGGAAGGTGGTGGGTGGGAACGGTTCTGGCCTTTGTTCCAGGAGGAAGTGGGGAACCCTGAGACCATCCTGGCAGGGGATCAACACAGGGATTGCACCTCCATGGCAGTGGGGAGGTGGCTGGAGCTTGCAAACTGGAAATTCTGAAACTGGAGTAAAGTGTCAGGAATTTGTGGATGTAAGTGGGCAGGGACTGGACTGGGGAGAAAACTCATCTCTTCCCACCTTGACTTGGTCTTGTGGTGCAGGAGCAGGCAAAAACAATGGGTCTGCCCAGACAGTCCTGTTTGTGGATTTTTGGAAGGACGTAGAAGTGAGCTGTGCAGGTTTGGGAAACTATCAGCTTGGAGGCAAATCGGTGTGAGATCACCAGATGAAATGAGGTTATTGACTGTAGCTAATCTGATTTATCTATTATCATGTACTTAAGTACAGTGAAAAGCTTTGTTTACGAGCAATAGGGGCAGATCGTAGTAAGCAAAGACATGCAGATCATAGGGTGAAACAAAAACTTAGACAGGGGCACACAGGTTACATCACAAAAGTGTGAGCTAGGCAAGATCAGCAATATTTGAAGTTAGAACATTCAGTCTAATTATGGCCGGAAAGAAGCTGTTCCTGCTGGTGAGTGTGTTGAAGCTTCAGATCTTATACCTAGTGGAAGAGTTAATAGGAGAGCATTACCTGCGTGCAATGGGTCTTTGATGTTGGCAGCCTTTCCACAGCAATGAAACAAGTAAATGGAGTTCATAGGTGGATGGTTAGCTTCCATGAGGGACTGGGCTATGCAAACAGCCTCCCGTAGTTTCAAATGGTCCTGGGCAGAGCAGTTGCCATACCAGGCTGTATGTACCTGGACAGTGTGCTTTCAACAGTGCACCTGTAAATGTTGACGGTCCTTATGCACATACTAAATTTCTTGAGCCACCTGAGGAGGAAAAGACATTGTGGTGCTTTAATCATCACATCTACGTGGAAAGTCCAGGAGAGATTGTCAGTTATCACCCCACGGAACCTGACACTCCACCCTCTCAACCTCCAATCTGGTGATGTAGATGGGGACATGTTCTCCTCCTTTCTTTCTGAAATCAATGATCAGTTCTTTAGTTTTGCCAACATTGGGAGAGGAGAGGTTGTTCTCATTGCACCACATCACCAAACCCTCTGACCCCTTTCTGTATTCTGACTCGTCATTGTTGGATACCCATTCTGTATATCATTAGCAACAGTTAGATGGCCTTCATTCAGAATTTGGCAATCAGTGTACAGTAAGTACACAAGGGGTCTGTGCACGCATCCATTGGGCTGAGGGGGGGGGGGGCTCCAGTGTTAAGTGATATCGTGGAGGAAGTGCAGTTGTCTGTCTTCACTGATTGCATTGTGGTTCTGAAAGCTGAGGATCCAGTTGCAGAAGGCGGAGCCCAGACCAAGATCTGAGTTTTAAGATCAGTGCGGAGGTGTTGAAGGTGAAACTGTAGTCAATAAGCAAGAATCTGATGTTGGTGTCCTTGTTTCAGGGATATGCGCAGGGCTAGGGAAACGGCATCCACTGTGGACCTGTTACGTCAATAGGAAAATTGTAGGGGATCGCAGCAGGATGGGAGGCGAGAGCTGATGTGGGCCATGACCAGCATCTCCAAGTACTTCATTATAGAGGTCAAAACCACCGGGAGGCAGTCATTAAGGTATGTTATGTGCTTTCTTAAGTACTAGGATGATGGTTGTCTTGAAGTGGGTGGGGACTTCAGCTTGTAGGAGGGAGAGATTGAAGGTATCAGTGAATACTTCTGCCAGATGGTCCACACAGGATCTAAGTGCTTGTCTGGAGGGTGGGTGAAGGGGTCTGTGGGATGGGGAGAGGAATCTTGCCCAAAGAAATGGGCACAAAGTTTGTTGTGTCAGAAATTTGTTAAGCAAGGATGCAGAGGGATAAAACGGACCTTTTCTGAGTGCAGAACATTCCACATGAAACAGCCGAAGGTTAGGAGGGATCAAGAATTTGACAGGAGGGGAGGTTGGGGGAAGGGATAGTGTAAGAGGGGAGGAGTTGAAGATTCCAGAGGATTGTGGGAATCTCCGAGGTGTAGCATCCTGTGTGCCTTGATGCCTGAAATGTGAAAGCTTCTTGTTAGCACAGCAAATGAGCCAGAGAATGGAGTGGAACTTGGGACTGGTGCAGCCCTGAGCCAGCACGCAACAATGCTGTTGGAGAGAATGGTCAAAAGTGTGCATATAATGATGCATGACAGTGTGAATCTCAGGATGTGGCAAAGGCAGCTGTCTATAAAACATTGAACATCGCAGAGATACCTGTGTCTTGGTTGGATTCCAAGCGCAAGGGATGGAACTTGAATTGGAATCAACGTGAGGTGAGTCTGAACCACAGGCTGTCATTGAGGAATGTGATGTAGCTATGGAACTTAGTTTTAGCAAATACCTGGTTAAACAACAGGAGCAATGGTGAAATTAATCTTGGTGGGCAAGAGAAAAATTGGAATGGAAATCCCTTGGCGTGAGGAGCTGAATTTCAAGGTGGGCATGCCTAGAAGAGAAATGGTAATGGGTTAAATGAGGTTGTTGATTTGCTCGCTGAGCTGGCTTGTTTTTGTTCAGACTTTTCATCACCATGCTCGGTGACATGATGAGGCAATGTTATTCTACTCTGCTTGGAATTTATACTGTCTGGTCTGTTAGGGTGATTACTGTCACTTCTAGTTTTGATCTGTATGGGTTTATATATGGGGTCCAACTCTGTTCGTTGATTTGGAGTATGGATGGAGACCATGTCTCTAGGTATTCCCATGTGTCTATGTTTGGCTTGGGCTACTATGGTTACTTTGTCCCAGTCAAACTGGCCTTCATTGTCTGAATGTACAGATATTAAGGAGAGCTCATTATATGAACATCAGTTAGCAGCAAAAACAGCATAATCTGATAGCTAGTTTCCTTCCTGTCTGTCCGATTACAACATTTGTGGCAATCGTTGCATGGTATTTTGTAAACCATGTTTGTTCAGCATGTTGTGGGCATGGGATATTTTAATCCTTGAGTGTTTGTCGTAGAGTGGTTATGGGCTTGTGGGTCACCATGATTCCTAGCAGTCTTAGGAGTCTTGTTATCAGTTCCAATATGTTCCTGAAGTAGGAAAGTGTGGTAAGTGAGGTTTAGGTCATAGTGTGTCCTCCTGTTGTCTGTTTATGGAGACATCTGTGGATGAAGTTGCGGGGATTTCCATTTAAGGTGAGGATCTTGTATAAGTGTTCTTCTTCCTGGTGTAATTCTGGAGTGTTGCAGTGTGTCCTGGCCCATTTAAATAGTGTCCAAATGCAGTTTTGTATGTGAATGTTGGGTGGTTACTGTGGAAGTTGAGGATTTGATCTGTATAAGTTGTTTTCCTGTACACTGAGGTTTGGAACTCCCCGTTTTTTGCCAGTCATCCTACCTTTAATATCCAGAAATGGAAGTTGATTGGATTTCAACAGGCTGGCAAAACTAGGGCTTATGTGGGTACCCATGGTCACGCTCCATCCCCATCCCGACCTGAAGGAAATGAGAGGAGTTAAAAGGCAAGTTGTTTTAGGGTGCGGATGAGCTCAGCGAGGCAGTGCAGTGTGGTGGTGGGTGGGGATGGTTCAAGCCTGTGTTCCAGGAAGAAGCAGAGAGCCCTGACTCCATTCTGATGGAGGATTAATGTGTAGAGGGATTGCGCGTCAATGGTGAAGAGGAGGCAGCAGGTACTTGCATCACTGGAAATTCTGAAACTGGTGTAAAGAATTCAGGAATCGCAGCTATAAGTGGGGAAGGACTGGACCGGGAAGAAAGGTTAGTCAACCACCAACAGTCTCTAACAGCTATTCACCCTCCAAGCCAAACTGTTATCCACAACTTTGTCTGTTCAACTGTTCTTCTCTCTCTTTTGGGCTCTCTTTCGGGCTTTCTTTCCACCTAACGTTCATACCTGCCTGCCCACCCCACCCTATATTCTGCATTGAAAAACCAATGTTTTCCTCGCTACCATCAATTCTGAGGAAGAGTCAATGGATCCACAACATTACAGCAGAATATAGATAGACTGGAGAGTTGGGCAGATAAATGGCAGATGGAGTTCAATCTGTGCAAATGCGAGGTGATGCATTTTGGAAGATCAAATTCAAGGGCGAACTATACAGTAAATGGAAAAGTTCTAGGAAAAATTGATGAACAGAGAGATCTGGGTGTTCAGGTCCATTGTTCCCTGAAGGTGACAACGCAGGTCAACAGGGTGGTCAAGAAGGCATATGGCATGCTTTCCTTCACTGGACGGGGTATTGAGTACAAGAGTTGGCAGGTCATGTTGCAGTTGTATAGGACTTTGGTTTGGCCACATTTGGAGTACTGTGTGCAGTTCTGGTCGCCACATTACCAAAAGGATGTGGATGCTTTGGAGAGGGTGCAGAGGAGGTTCACCAGGATGTTGCCTGGAATGGAGGGTGCTAGCTATGAAGACAGGTTGAGTAGATTAGGATAATTTTCATTAGAATGATGGAGATTGAGGGGGGGATCTGATTGAGGTCTACAAAATCATGAGGGGTATAGACAGGGTGGATAGCAAAAAGCTTTTTCCCAGAGTGGGGAACTCAATTACTAGGGGTCATGAGTTGAAAGTGAGAGGAGGAAAGTTTAAGAGAGACATGCGTGGAAAGTTCTTTACACAGAGGGTGGTGGGTGCCTGGAACATGTTGCCAGCGGAGGTTGTAGACGCAGACACGTTAGCGTCTTTTAAGATATATTTGGACAGGTACATGGATGGGCAGGGAGCAAATGGACACAGCCCCTTAGAAAATAGATGGCAGGTTAGAGGGAGGATCTTGATTGGCGCAGGCTTGGAGGGCCGAAATTACTGGACTGCTGTAATTTCCCTTGTTCTTTGTTCTTTGTTAACCCTGATTTCGCAGATGCTACCAGACCTGCTGAGCTTATCCTACAATTTCTTTATTTTTGTTTCTAATTTATAGCATCCACAGTTCTTTCAGATTTTATTCAATATTTAACCCACTTCGGTATCCCAGGGTCCAAACAACATACGTTCCAGGTGAAGTTGTGCTTTACCTGTACTTCACACAATTTCTTATCTGTGGCATTCACTGCTCACATGGTCTCCTCAACATTGACCACTTCACAGAAAATCTACATTCTGCTTTCAAAAATGACCCTGAGCTTCTAGTTGCCTGTAACTTCAACACATCACCCTGGTTCCTGGCCAACATCTCGGTCTCAGACTTGCTGCCGTGCTCCAGTGAAGCTCACTTTGCGCTTGAGGACCCTATAGCCTTTAGGACTCACTATCAAGTTAAATAACTTTAGGGCTTGAACTATCCTATGTCCAAGCCCCGCCCACAGCTACCAGGCCTTGCGATTGTGTGTAGTAGCAAACTTTGCAACCTCTTGTCAGCCACCAGCAATATCCATTAACAGCTATTCAGCCTGTTGGTTAATAATCTGACCATTCCTTTTGTCTATCCATCTGTTCTCTTTTTTTTTCTTTGGGCTCTCTTCCCACTACTGTTTTACCCCTTGCCCCCTTTCCCCAACCCCCACTTCTGCATGAAATCCAACATTTTTCTAGCTACTATCAGCTCTGAGGAAGGGTCACTAGACTTAATTTTCAATGCTGGTTTTTCTTCACAGATGTTGTCAGATCCATTGAGTTTTGCAGTAACTTCTGTTTTGTTATCAATGCATTCTATGCTCATTTTCAACAGATGCTCAGTGGAAATTTGTCACCTGCCCTGACAGCCTTGGGTACACTCATATCCACAGTCACCACCGCACCTATCCAATCAGTGCATTTGAGTGAACCCACAAAGTGACTGACTGGCCCTGATGGAGTCCCTGGCTCAGATTCTGTGTGGACCAACTGGTAGGAGTTTTTGCAAACATCTTAACCTCTCCTTACTACAACATGCATTTCCCACCTTCTTCAAGAAGACTACTATCATGCCAGTGCCAAAGCAAAATCAGGCAATGTGACTTAATGACTACTACTATGCCACTCTGACCATTCATCATTATGAAAGGCTTTGAGGGGTCACTAATGGCATACATCAACTCCAACTTCCCAGACACCTTCAGTCTGCTGCAGTTTGTCTAACACCACAATAGGTTCATGGCAGGTGCCATCTCTGGGGTCCTACACCCACCCCTTAAACATCTGCATGCCAAGGACACTTACTTCAGATTTTGGAGATAGTAAGAACTGCAGATGCTGGAGTCAGACAACAGTGTGGAGCTGGATGAACACAGCAAGCCGAGCAGGGAAGTTGACGTTTCAGGTCGTGACTCTTCTTCAGAAAACAGCTGAAGAAGGGTCCTAACCTGAAACAACTGGGGTGGCACAGTAGCTCAGTGATTAGCGCTGCTGCCTCAGAGTGCCAGGGATCTGGGTTTGATTTCACCCTTTGGTGACTGTCTGTCTGTGTGGAATTTGCACACTGTCCCTGTGACTGGGTGGGTTTCCTCTGGGTGCACTGGTTTCCTCCCACATTCCAAAGATGTGCGGGCTAGGTGGATTGGCCATGCTAAATTGCCCATAGTGTTGAGGGATATGTAGACTAGGTGGGCTATAGAGAATGGGTCTGGGTGGGATGCTCTGAGGTTCAGTGTGGACTTGTTGGGCTGAAGGGCTTGTTTCCACATTGTAAAGATTCTATGAAACATTAACTTTCCTGCTCCTCTGCTGCCTGGCCTGCTGCATTCCTCCAACACCACACTACATCAGATTTTAACTCTGCCTTCAAAACCAGCATTCCAACCAAAGTCATCTCTAAACTCCAAGTCCTCAGGCTCTGCTTCTCCTCTGCAATTGAATCCTTGACATCCTATTCATAGGAATTTCTTGATATTGTCACCTTTTCCACTGCATTATGGAAACCTTTCCAGATGTTCATGTGATACACATAGAACATAGAACATAGAAAAGTACAGCACAGTACAGGCCCTTCGGCCCATGATGTTGTGCCATGGAATCATCCTAATCCAAAAATAAAATAAACTAACCTACATTCCCCTCAATTCACTGCTGTCCAAGTGCATGTCCAGCAGTCGCTTAAATGTCATTAATGACTCCGCTTTCACGACTACCACTGGCAAACTATTCCATGCGCTCACAACTTTCTGGGTGAAGAACCTCCCTCTGACATCTCCTCTGTACCTTCCTCCTAACACCTCAAAACTATGACCCCTTGTGGCAGTCAATCCTGCCCTGGGGAAAAGTCTCGGGCTATCGACTCTATCCATGCCTCTCATTACCTTGTACACCTCGATCAGGTCACCTCTCTTCCTCCTTCTCTCCAGAGAGAAAAGTCCGAGCTCAATAAGACAAGCCCTCCAGTCCAGGCAGCATCCTGGTAAACCTCCTTTGCACCCTCTCCAAAGCCTCCACATCTTTCCTATAATAGGGCGACCAGAACTGGACACAATATTCCAAGTGTGGTCTCGCCAGGGTTTTGTAGAGCTGCAGCATAACCTCGTGGCTCTTAAACTCGACCCCTGTTAATGAAAGCCAAAACACCATATGCTTTCTTAACAACCTTATCCATCTGAGTGGCAACTTTGAGGGAGCTATGCACTTGAACACCAAAATCCCGCTGTTCCTCCACACTGCTGCGAATCCTGCCTTTAATCCTATATTCAGCACTTAAGTTTGACCTTCCAAAATGCATCACTTCGCATTTATCCAGGTTGAACTCCATCTGCCATTTCTCAGCCCAGCTCTGCATTCTGTCAATGTCTCGCTGAAGCCTGCAATAGCCCTCGACACTATCAACAGCACCTCCAACCTTTGTGTCATCAGCAAACGTACTAACCCACCCACATCCTGACCCACAGATAGCAGTCAGTAAGGATAGGCAACAACACCACCTCTGCAATAAACCTCAATTCCTGTGTCCGCAAGGCTGCATACTCAGCCCTTACTACATCCCTTAACCACTCACAACTGTGCAGCAATTCAGCTCTAACATCACTTACAAATTTGCTGATGACACCAAATTAGTAGCTTGGATCTCAAAATGATGAAGCAGAGTACAGGAAGGAGATGAACAGTTTGGTGGCATGTTGTAATGACAACAATCTTTCCTTTAATGTCAGCAAAATGAAAGAGCTGCTCATCAACTTCAGAAAGCAGAGTGGAGGAGACACCCCTATCTGTATCATTGATGTTATCAAGATCTTCAGGTTTCTAGGGATAAATTTAATCAATGATCCATCCTGGTCCACCTCAGTGATGCTACAATCTAGAAAGCACACCAACACCTGCAATTCCTCAGGCTAAAGGGATTCAGTATATTCATAGTGAATCTTACCAATTTTTATAGATGCATAGATACATCACAACAACTGTCCTGCCCAAGAAATTACAGAGTTGTGAACGCAGCTCAGTCCAGTGTGAAAATCAATCTCCTTTCCATTGACTCCATCTACACCTCTTGCTGTCTCAGGAAAGCAACCAACATAATCAAAGATCCCTCCCACCTTGTTTATTCTCCCTTCCACCTTCTACCATTGGACAGAAGATACAAAGTTTTGAAAACATGTACCATCAGATTTAAGAACAGCTTCTTCCCTGATGTTCTACCATAAAATCATGGCTGACATATTTCTCAACCTAGTTGTGCTATCTTCTACCTGCAAGTTTTTTGATTTCCTTACTAATCAAGAACCTATCCATCTCTGCCTTTAAAAACACTTAATGATTTGGATTTCACAGCTTTCTGTGACAATGAGTTCCACAGATGCAACACCTTTTGATGGAAGAAATTCCTTCCCCTCTCAATTCTAAATGCCACACTCTTTTTACTGCCACCTGACACTCACTGTATCTCTGCTATTGCACCTACCTCCTATCACGGCCCGTGCTCTACCACTCTCATTCATCTACCACTCTCATTTAACATCTTCCCTAGCTCGCTCTCACCTCCACAGCCTCCCACATCAGTACCTCTACCTGGCTTTGGTGCCACTCTGGGCTCCTCACATTCTTGGTAAGGGATGGTAAGATGAAGGAACCTTGGATGACAAGACATGTGGAACATCTAATCAAGAGGAAGAAGGAAGCTTACTTAAAGCTGGGGAAGCAAGGATTGGACAGGGCTTTAGAGGTCTACAAGGTAGCCAGGAAGGAAGTGAAGAATGAACTTGGGAGAGATAGAAGAGGGTATGAAAAAAACCTTGGGTAGGATCAAGGAAAACCCTAAGGCGTTTGAAGATTATGTGAGAAACAAGAGGATGGTCAGAGCAAGAGTAGGGACAATCAGGGATAGTGAAAGGAACTTGTGTGTGGAGCCAGAGGCGGTAGGGGATGTCCTTAATGAATACTTTGCTTCAGTATGCACCAGTGAGAGGAGCCTTGACATTTGTGAGGGCAGCATGAAACAGGTAGATACGCACAAACAGGTTGATATTAGGAAAGAGGATGTGCGAGAAGATTTGAAAAACATGAGGATGGATAAGTCCCTTGATGCCAGACAGGATATACGCAAGGTTAGTACGGGAAGCAAGGGAAGTCTTACTTCTGTGGTGGGCAAATTATTGGAGAGATTTCTGAGAAATAGTACTTATGATTATTTGGAAAAGCACAGTTTGATTAGAAATAGTCAGCATGGCTTTTTGAGGGGAGGTCATGCTTCACTAGTCTTATTGAATTATTTGAGGATGTGATAAAACACATTGAAGGGAGAGCAGCACATGTGGTGTGTATGGATTTTAGCAAGGCATTTGATAAGGTTCCCCAGGGTAGGCTCATTCAGAAAGTAAGGAGGCATGGGATTTAGGGAAATTTGGCTGTCTGGATACAAAGCTAGCTGTCTAATAGAAGAAAGCAGGTGGTAGTAGATGAAAAGTACTCCGCCTGGAGCTTGGTGGCCAGTGGTGTACCGCAGGGATCTGTTCTGGGTCCTCTGTTCTTTGTTATCTATATAAATGATTTAGATGAGCAAGTGAAGGGAGGGTTAGTAAGTTTGCTGATGACACGAAGGTTGGCGGAATTGTGGACAGCATGGAGAACTGTTGTAGGTTGCAATGGGGCATTGATAGAATTCAGAGCTGGGCAAAGAAGTGGCAGGTGGAATTCACCCCAGAAAAGTGTGAAACGGTTCATTTTGGAAGGTCGAATTTTAATGCAGAATACAGGGTTAATGGCAAGTTTCTTGACAGTCTGGAGAAACAGAGGGATCTTGGGGTCCCTGTCCATAGATCCCTCAAAGTTGCTTCCGAAGTTGATATTGTTGTAAAGAAGGTGTATAGTGTGTTGGCTTTTGTTGGCAGGGGAATTGATTTTATGAGCCACGAGGTTATGCTGCATCTCTATGAAACCCCATTTAGACCACATTTGAAGTCTTGTGTTTAGTTCTGGTCACCTCATTATTGGAAGGATGTGGAAGCTTTAGAGAGGGTGGAGAGGATATTTACCGGGATGCTGCCTGGGCTGTTGGACAGGTCTCTTGAGGAAAGGTTGAGGGAGCTAGGGCTATTTTCATTGGAGTAAAGAGGGACGAGAGGTGACTTCATAAAGTTGTACAAAATGATGGCAGGCATAGGTGGATTAGATCATCAGAGACTTTTTCCAAGAGTGGAAATGGTCATTATCAGCAGGCATAATTTTAAGGTGATTGGACGAAGGTATAGGGGAGATGTCAGATAGGTTCTTTACACAGAGAGAGGTGGGCATGTGGATTGTGCTGTGGGCAGTGGAAGTGGAGTCAGATACTTTAGAGACTTTTAAGCGACTCTTAGGCAAATGGAGGGTCATTAAATGTAGGGTATGCAGGGTAGTTTCATGTTAGTAGGATAATAGATTGGCACAACATTGTGGGCAGAAGGACCGGTACTGTGCTGTACTGTTCAATGTTCTGTGTTCTTTTGACCTGCTACACCAGCACTAGCAATTGTGCTACTCATTTTTGTCCCCTCCATTCCTCAATTTCTAAGCACAGGAGATGACGCCCCATAATAGGGCAGAAAAGATATGAACAGGTGCTGAGGTGCCAACATTCAGCTCCTAACCTTTGATAATGACAGAATCTTGTCCTTCACAGAAGAAGATTGGGAATCACTCATTGGGGACCCAGTAACATAATTGTCCTGTCAACTGAGTAAGTATCATTCTTAATTCCACTGCAACTGTCACAAGAATCTTGCAAGTCGTCCACTGTCAGTGCCACGGTCAATATCAGTATCAACATTAGTGTCATTCATTGTATACCAATTCTAATTAATGGCCCTGATCCCATCTATTCAGGTAGCAGTGACATGTCCATGACCACTGCAGAGAAATCGTGCTCTGCTAGAAGGCACCACATCAGCATTTTTAGGATGAGAGTACCATGGCATCAGGTGAAACATTAGCAAAGTGTCTCCTGCACCCCACCAGCTCAGACACTCTCACCTTGGTGGGAACCTCAGGCTTAGAGAATGTGGGAGCACGTTCAGATAACTAACTCACTGAAACAGCTGAGTGAGGTTGAAATGCCCCACACCACTGGAACTTGGAAAATTTTCGAGAATTGCCAGATGAGAGACAACTGCTCAGCCCAAAGGGAGAGGACCCTGTGCTATTGGTATTCAGGGATTTTATCCACATGCATAGGGAGGAACAGGAACAGCAGACAAATGAAGGCAATGGCCCTCATTGCCCAACAGTGCAGCTATGTTTGTGATCATCTGTCTGCCACCATGGACAGGCTGGCAGTTGCCATGGAAAACCAGGCCCAGCACCCTTAGAAGCTGCTGAAGAGGTGCACACACCTGTATTCCATTGCCCCAGCCATTGTATCTCAGGACTGATGACATGGCAATAGGGAATAGGGAGCCTCACAGGCACTATGAACGCCCTTTCTTCACATGGAGACAGGGCAGCATCAGGAGGTCCACTGAAGTTGGGTAAAGTATTTATGGACTGGAAGTCAAGAAGTTAGAATTTGGTGTTTGTAAAATGCTAGTGGAGGGGGTAGTATTGTGTGGTCCTTTTAAAAGATGTGCTTTTTCTATGCTTAGAGGTTTAAAACGGATGCCTGAGAGCAGCTTGAAAGTTTACAAATACACAGAAAGCACCCAAAATGAAATATTTGGATCAAAAGTCATAGAGTTAGGCCAAGCTGCAGTTTTGTTTTGTTACCAAGGCAACAGGTTTTGAATTAAGCCAATCAATTTGAAACAGGTACTTAGATACCAAAATAACAATTAAATTTAAATCTGATAGTTTTGATTACAATCCTATTGTAATAAATTGATATGTCATCAATAGTATAAAAGAGGAGGGCAGTTGGACAAAGACGGAAGGGCTAACTGCCATCTGCCAGGGTTAACAATTCTCAGCTCTTGAGAGAATCTCTGGCGCTCTCAGTCTCCTCTAAGCCTTACAGAAAATACCATCTAAAGAAGAAAGGTACCTGTGACACAACTAGTTCATTTTCCTGACAGAAGAATCAACGGAGAAGTCGTTCCTGATAGAACATTCAACGGAGAAGGCACAGAGCATTCCAGAAGACACATAACCAGGTTGTAATTTTGAGAGTCTAAGTTTTCTTTTATTTGAGATAAGTGCGAATCGTATTTGTTGGAACAGCATCATAAGAATCTTATGAGACCATGGGGCGGCACGGTGGCTCAGTGGTTAGCACTGCAGCCTCACAGCGCCAGGGACCCAGGTTCGATTCCAGCCTCAGGCGACCGTCTGTGTGGAGTTTGCACATTCTCCCTGTGTCTGCGTGGGTTTCTTACAGGTGCTCCAGTTTCCTCCCACAGTCCAAAGATGTGCAGGCTAGGTGGATTGGCCATGCTAAATTGCCTGTAGTGTTCAGGGTTGTGTGGATTGTAGGGGGATTGGTCTCGGTGGGATGCTTCAAGGGGCAGTGTGGACTTGTTGGGCCAAAGGGTCTGTTTCCACACTGTAGGGAATCTAATCTAATTGAATCTAATCTAATCATTAGATATAGAAGCAGAAATTAGGCTACTCAGCCCATTGAGTCTGCTCCACCATTCAATCATGGCTGATACGTTTCTCAACCCCATTCTCCCTGTAACCCTTGATCCCCTTAATAATCAAGACCCTATCTATCTCCATCTTAAATATAGTCAGCGGCCTAGCCTCCGCAGCGTTCTGTGCCAGTCAATTTCATAAATTCACCACTCTTTGGCTGAAGGCGTTTCTCCTTATCTTCATTCTAAAAGGTCTTCCCCTTACTCTAAGGCTGTGCCCTCGGGTCCTAGTCTCTCCTACCAACAAAAACATCTTCCCAACATCCACTCTATCCAGACCATTCAGTATTCTGTAAGTTTCAACTTGATTTCCCCTCATCCTTCTAAACTCCATTAAGTATACACTCAGAGTTGTCAAACATTCCTCATATGTTAAGCTTTTCATTCCTGGGACCATTCTTGTGAACCACCTCTGAACCCGCTCCAGGGCCAGTGCATCTTTCCTTAGACATGGGGCCCAAAACTGCGCATAATTCTCCAAATGTGGCCTGACCAGAGCCTACTGGGCCTCAGAAATACATCCCTGCCTTAATATTCAAGATCTCTCAAAATAAATGCTGAAGCTGCATTTGCCTTCCTAACTACTGACTCAACTTGCAGGTTTACCTTGGAGGAATTCTGGGCTAGAACTCCCAAGTCTCTTTGTACTTCTGACTTCTGAATTTTCTCACCATTTAGAAAATAGTCCGTGCTTTTATTCTTTTTATCAAAGTACATGACCTCACACTTTCCTACGTTTCCATCTGCCACTTCTTTGCCCACTCTCCTGACCTGTCCAAATTCTTCCGCAGCCTTCCTGCCTCCTCAATACTACCTGTTCCTCTACCTATCTTTGTATCATCTGCAAACTTAGCCAGAATGCCCTCAGTTCCGACATCTGGATCATTCATGTATAAAATGAAATTTTGTGGTCCCAGCACTGACCCTTGTCATCGACTGCCATCCTGAGAAGGAACTTTTATCCCAATTCTCTGCTTTCTGCCAGAGAGCCAATCTTCTATCCATGCTAGTACCTTGCCTCTAACACCTTGGACCCTTATCGTACTCTGCAGACTCCTTTGTGGTGCCTTGTCAAAGGCATTCTAGAATTCCAGGTGGATAGCATTCATTGGCTCTCTTTGGTCGAACCCATTCATTACTTCCTCAAAGAATTCTAATAGATTTGCCATGCATGACCTCCCCTTGATGAAGTCGTGCTGACTTTCCCCTATTTTACAATGTAGTTCTAAGTATTCAGAAATCTCATCTTTCACAATGGAACTGTAAAATCTTACCTATGACCAAGGTTAGGCTAATTAGCCTGACATTTTCAGTCTTTTGCCTTATTCCATTTTTAAATAGGCGTGTCACATTAGCAATTTTCCAGTCCTCTCAGACCCTCCCTGGCCCTAGCATTTCCTGAAAGATCACCACCAACGCCTCCACTGTCTCTTTGGCTATATCTTTAATGCCCCTGGAGTTTACTCCATCTGGTCCTGGTGGCTTATCCACCTTCAGGTCATTAATTTATTTTTCTAGCACTTTCTTCTTGGCGATGGCCACCATACTCAGCTCTGACTCTCTTGAAATTTTGGGCCATTACTTATGTCTTCTATTTGTGAAGACAGACACAAAGTAATTATTCAGTTCCTTAGCCATTTCCTTGTTCCCCACTACTATATCTCCAGCATAATTTTCCAGTGGTCCAATGTCCACTTAGGCCTGTCTTTTGCCCCTTATATGTCTAAAGAAACTCTTACAGTCTTCCTTTATAATACTTGTTTTATTCAGGAATAGTTAGTAGTTAGAAGGCGTATATTTGGTTTGTTAATAATTTAGTTAATTTGTTCACTGTTAGAGTTAAACAAATAAGTTGTTACTTGTTGATTGTAAAGGGAGTGTCAGGTTTTTTTTATTTAACCAATAGAAATTACTGAAAGGCACTCCTTTTTAACAGATTATAGGGCAAGGTACTTCTCTTTGGGTGTTTTGGTTTTGATTCTCGGGGGTTGGGGGGCATCAACCTCTGCTTTATAACAACAGCCAAACGAGGAACCTCACATGGCCTCTCAGAAATATCTACTCAGATCTCCACAGTTTGTTGGGTCCCTGAATCTCCAAACTGTATGCACTTCTCCCACCTTTTGAAGTTCCAGACCAGGTGGCTCCACTTGTGAGCTGAAGGCACCAGGTTCCTGCTCTGATTTCCAGGTCAAGAGTTCTCAGCAGCTAGTCTGCTCATTGTGGACAGCAGGATGGGATGGAATGTGGTGCATTGTTAATAAGGTCATTTTAAAACAATAATCCAGCTCAAACCTCCCTAGCAAGAATCTCACTTTAATGCTCAAAAAGTTAGTAAAAGATGTAGTGAATTGTTCCTGATGTTGAGACAGGATTCACTGGACTTCTCGCATGAATCTGCTACAAATCTCATCCCAACCCATATCATTCAGGTAGTTATAAGATTCTGCTCAGTGAGTCTATTAATGACTGTGACAGCATGAAATCTTTTGACAGCCGTATTTGGGTTTCCACTACTTAATGATAAGCATATTTAATGGAGATACATGTCATTTTAACTGTAATTTCTACTAAAGGAAAGGATAACAGATAATTGGTGACGTATTAATGATTGTAGCGTATTGAGGAGTCAGTCATGTCAAGGGCATGATACCTTTAATGTGTTAAAAATACCAGAGACATTATTATTAAACTGCATAATTCAAATATAATCAACTGTGGACATGACTTTTTCAAACATGTTATTTTTCAATTTGTGAAACTATTGCTCTGACCAGGGGCTAAAAGCTTGTCCATTGTTGATAATGACTGAAATTTGTGGTTTTAATAATGAAGAAAAAAGAGAAAATTTAGTGTTATGAATTTACCATCTTCTGAATTGTTACACCTTTGAGATGGTAACTGAGCTAGTGAAACTTAGTTCCAACTTGGAGTCTTAGGCATGGGGGTGAGGTGGGGAATAGGAACAAAATCCAGTGGAATTTTAATTCAGTAACCAAACTGGAAAAGCTTGCTCAGCGACAGTAACATGACAACAATTATCAATTGCTGTAAAAACCCTAATGTCATTCCTACCTTTTAGTAAATGACATTTGTTGCTCCACTCTGGTCTGGCCCACATGTAAGACCATAAGACCATAAGACGTAGGAGTGGAAGTAAGGCCATTCGGCCCGAGTCCACTCCGCTATTTCAATCATGGCTGACGGGCATTTCAACTCCACTTCCCTGCACTCTCCCCGTAGCCCTTGATTCCTTGTGACATCAAGAATTTAACGATCTCTGCCTTGAAGACATTTAACGTCCCGGCCTCCACTGCACTCCGTGGCAATGAATTCCACAAGCCCACACTCTGAAGAAATGTCTCCTCATTTCCGTTTTAAATTTAACCCCTCTAATTCTCAGACTGTGCACACAGGTCCTAGTCTCCCCGCCTAACAGAAAGAACTTCCCAGCGTCCACCCCTTCTAAGCCATACATTATCTTGTAAGTTTCTATTAGATCTCCCCTCAACCTTCTAAACTCTAATGAATACAATCCCAGGATCCTTAGCCATTCATCATACATTAAACCTACCATTCCAGGGGTCATCCGTATGAATCTCCGCTGGACACACTCCAGCGCCAATATGTCCTTTCTGAGGTGTGGGACCCAAAATTGGGCACAGTATTCTAACTGGGGCATAACTAGAGCTTTATAAAGTCTTAGAAGCACATCACTGCTTTTATATTCCAACCCTCTTGAGATAAATGACAACATTACACTTGCTTTCTTAATCATGGAATCTACCTGCAAGTTTACCTTTAGAGAATCCTGGAACAAAACTCCCAGATCCCTTTGAACTTCTGCTTATCGAATTTTCTCACCATTTAGAAAATAGTCCATGCCTGCATTCTTTTTTCCAAAGTATAAAACCTCACATTTGCTCACATTGAATTTCATCAGCTATTTCCTTGACCACTCTCCCAAACTGTCTAAATCTTTTTGCAGCTTTCCCACCTCCTCAGTACTACCGGCCTATCCACCTATCATAAGAATATGTAACAACATATTCTTGACAATCTTCTGAAATAGTTCAGCTCAATTCTCATTTCAAGGGCAATTAAGAATGGTTACAAATGCTGGCTTTGTCAGTAGCACTCACGTGCCATTGAAAATTAAGTAATAGGATGTGGGTCTTTTGCCAAAATATGACATGATTGCCTTGAATGTAACTATTAGTGTACATCATGGCTTGTATTTTATCCTTCATAATTTTTCCACCTGAAATGTATAATAGTGTAAGAAAAGTTGAACCACACTACATCTGTTCATGTTTCATTTTCTTTTTAAGCAGTATAAACAGTGCTGACTTTCAATCTTTCTATGCGACGGTGCAGATCAACACATCAACCCATTACAGAGTCAGAAGATGTTTATAGGCAGATAAGTAAAAGGTACAGATAAAAAGTGCAGAAAATCCCATTGTAAGTGGAAAAGCTGTTTAACATTTAATAGGTACAGAGTTTGTCTCTGATCTTACCTATTCTTCCAGAATTAATGGTAGGAGAGCACCAAATATCATTCCTTCCAAAACCATTTCCTTTCTTGTTTTGCAAGACATCCAGCTTTAACTGAGATTGCAATGATGCCACAATATTAGAGTTTCATTTTTTCATCCTTTTATTGATTATTTTCCCCCTCCCACCTCAAGATAAATAATTACTAGGCTAACATGGAACGGCTGCAAAGCAAAAATGTGGAGGAGGGTTTATTGTGCGCTTAACCAGCGGAAACTTCACACTTTATCAGTTTCATTCAACTCGTTGGGGCAGTGACTTGCAGAGCTAGCTTCACTGAGGGATGAATCCCAAACTCGTGACAATTAACATTGGAGATTCCGTTCTACTTCAAGAATGGTCTGTTTCAGTAGTTTACTGAATTGTACATGATACAAAAGCTCCTGAAACAGTCAATGGAATTTACTTTTTAAATTGTAATGTGCACCAGTTTCTAAATGGAGATAGTTTGCTCCTCTCTACCACTTACAGCCCGTTACAAAGTGGAGTATGATTCGGCAGACAATTAAAACACGGTACTCGGGCAAACTAACTTGTTTTGGTTTTTTAAGTGAAATTGACGAATGAAAATTGCCCATAGTGTTCAGCGGTGTGTGGGTTATAGGGGGATGGATCAGGGTTGGGATGCTTCAAGGGTGGTGTGGACGTGTTGGGCCGAAGGGCCTGCTTCCACACTGTAGGTAATCTAATCTAATTACGCTCACGAGTGTTAATATTAATCTGAGAAGAATTCTGGATTATTAATTAGACTCCAATAAAAGTTGAAGGGGCAAGTTCAAACTAATTTGATTTGGAATATTTAATAGCTTTTCAGGATTAATAAAAAAACCCACCCATTCTTCTGTCTGGACAGGATTTGAACCCAAGTCCTAGATCTGAAATTAAAGTGCATGTGCCCCCCTGCAGCAATATACATGACTTCATTTTCAAATGAAGAGCAATTTCAGATTCTACTTTCATCAAAATTACATCAACTGCACGCAATCTCAAATAGAACTGAGGGCTGTTCTGTCCAAGCCCAATGCTGCAAAAAAATGACGAAAGTAGTAGTCCATCTCAGCAGAATCGTTACTAGCCGCGTAAACTGTAAAATCTTATATTTTTATACAGGTTAAGATTTTGTCGATAATTCACTCCTAATTAGAAGTGTGAGCGTACACATGGGGTTTAGCCCATATTTTAACTACGTCTTTCAAGACAGTGAAAATAAATACATTTTTAACATACGGGGGGGAATCCAACTTCAGACTGTTCTCGGGGACGAGATCTACTGTGTTAATTAGGATGTTCGAACAGAAAACAATTCCTCTTACTCAACCTTATCCAACAACTGGATAAGTCTTACTCAGGAAGGAATAAAGAGGGAAATGCACTTATACATCTAGTGGCTTGGAACAAACGTCTTCGTGTTTGAGACACGTGCCTTTTTTCGTTAATGCGCCATCAGTCAGTGTAGCTGCGAGAGACTGCAAATTCCAGAAGTGGTAACTGTATGCATTTTAATAGGTTATATTATCTTCCACCCAATCTGCTTTTCTTTTTCTCTTTAAGACACTTCCTACAGTTATTTTTGTTAAACGTACAGCACCTTCCCCAGTGGAAGCCAGGTAAAACTCATTTCTTGCTGTCTCTTTACTCATTTCTTACTGTCTTTCTCTCTGCTTTTCGCCTCGCGGCACGCTAGGATAAGCTCCGCGATGTAATGTCATTAAATTGCAAATGCTTTTCATTTCCGACACACACTGTTTACTTATCTGGGGAAAACATATGTTCAGAGCAATTCGTTAAATTCTACCTCTTGCCTCGGGTAAAAAGTGCAATGGAAACGCATCCACTGAGTTTTTTTCTCTTTTTTTGGCACTTTCGTTATCTACAAGACTGCTTAGCAGAGAACTGAAAATAAAGATACAGTATTTGATTAGTCAGAACAGTGAACAAAATTCACACTATGAGGGTCACTTCATTGCGAATGATTTCCCTCTCCATGTTTGCATAAATTACTATTTTAAGGCGTCAGAACAGCCTGTATATTTTCTCACTCTGTCAAACATTTAATTTCACGCGGGATGTTCTGAATATGCTGAATGCACATCTTGGATGCACTTTTAGCCAAAAGGAGGAATGCAGAATGAAAGATAAAACGATGCGAATTGCACTACAATCTCATTAGTGATGGTATTATCATATTCCTGTTTACCCCGGAAAATACATAGTCTGCTGCCAAATATTTTCTTTATTGCTTGAAAAAATAAAACGTATGTACTTTCTAGTAGGAGCAGTGCACCTCAGATACTGAGAAGTAATTACCTTTAACCTCTGAAAAGACAATTTATAGCATGTCGCATTTTCACAGCGAACAAATTTCAGAATTCAACTGCCTGTAATACGAACTACTTTCAATTTCTTCCCTATAAATTCAATCGCTTGGTGCTAGATAAATTGAATCGTGCTACTCGCCATATCATCAGCTTCTGAAACTATGGACTTTTTTTACAGATTTGATTCTTGTTCTAATTTTTGCCCTTTATTTCTTTGCCAAGGCCTTCTCCATGGCTGAGTTATTATTATTTATTCATTGGCCACTTGTGTTTAACAGGTCCAAGTGCCTCGGTCGATGAGTTGATTTGCTTCATTTCCACGCGTCTTAACCTGTCAGCAAAAAACAGGATCCGAGTTATAACTGGGCCAGCTGCGTAGGTCACCGAGTCAGTGCCATTTTATTATCAGACTTCAGGCAGTTATCAGTCGCGTGACATCAGAACGTCTTGAATTTATAACACGAAAAGCTTTGTCAGTCTCAACCCTTGCAAAAATACCATGTCTCAAAAAATGAGGAAAAATAGAAAATTATAGGAATTGAATAACCTGTTGCTTTGGATTGGATCTTTCATTCAGCAGTCAAGCCAATAAGCACTGATCTTTGACCACAAAGAAAGCACCCTTTAGATCTCTGATGAAGGGTCTAGGCCCGAAACGTCAGCTTTTGTGCTCCTGAGATGCTGCTTGGCCTGCTGTGTTCATCCAGCCTCACATTTTATTACCCTTTAGATCTATTGCTGGTTTCACCTCTTCGGTGATAATGATTTGAATCTGGTATAAAATTATCAGAACTAGCCAATTACTTTGAAGTATTTGCCGGCAATCAAGGAAGTAAATTCACTAAATCCCTTAATTTTCTTATTAAATGTGTTACTTATAATGTAATAAAGGGTTGGAATAAGTACAGAGATTAATGTAGAAATTGACATATAATTTAAAGAAACATTTTGTAACAAATTAATGGATGAGTGTTTGGCATTTAACAAATAAAACATTACTGTAGTATTTCAGGACCAGTGAGGTCAAACAGCAATAATTATGAACTTAGATGAGGTTTAACATCATACAATCTAAATGCTAAATCATAAACCCTAGACTTACTAGAATCTTAAGATAATGTGCAAATGAAAGGGAACATTAATTTAAATTGTAAATCATTACAGTCTGACATTCTGGGAGATGCAATTCACGTACCTGCTAAGCTAACTCTTTCCATATTTACAATGCTGTCATGATGTAAGCTACCTCTTGTTTCCACATTGGCAATCCTGCTTTGTCCACTGAGTAACTTTTTTCTGTTTATATTTCAAATTTCCAGTATTTGCAGGGTTTTTTAAAATTTGCTAATACATTTGATTTGTGAACTTCAAGGAAATCTCTCTCTTAATGCTTCTCATCTGTATTCACAAAAGAGAAAGACATTATAGCCAGATCATCAATTTGGATGATGAGGTTCTGGAATATGTTAAGTTTTATAATGAGTAAGTATCAGATGTTTTAGTGGGCATACAGATGCATAAATCCCCAGGACCTGACATGATGTATCCTACACAGGTATAGGAAGCAAGGGAGGTGATTGCTGGGGCTCCGACAGACCTGTTTAATACCTTGCTGGACACAGGTGAAGCCCTAGATGATTAGAGTATAACTAACGTTGTCCCTTTGTTCAGGAAGGGCAGCAGGAATAAGCCAGTAATTAGTCTGACATCAGTGAAGGAGAAACTATTGGAAAAATTTCTGAGGGAGAAGATTAATCAGTACTTGAAAAGTTAGCGATTAATGAGGGATTGTCAACACATTTTTTAAGTGCTCTTTTTTAAAAGATAACTAAATATATTGAGGGTAGTACAGTTGAAATAGTTTAAATGGGCTTCAGTCAGGCCTCTTAAAAAGGTCCCATATGGAAGGTTAGTCCAGAAGGTAAGACATTCTGACCCCGTGAGATCCAAGGAAAGTTGGCAAAATTGGCTTACAAGTAAAGGGCAAATAGTAGTAAATTACTGAGTTTTTGTAGTTGGAAGTAATAGTATAATACAGGGATCTGTGCTTGCATGCTTGCTACTTACTATGTACATCAATGAGTTGGATATGATATAGTAGGTTTATTTAGTAAGTTTGCAGATGACATGAAAATAAGGGTGGCACAGTGGCTCAATGGCTAGCATTGTTGCCTCACAACTCTAGGGACCCAGGTTCAATTGTATCCTTGGGTGACTGTCTGTATTGAGTTTGCACATTCTCCCCCTATCTGCATGGGTTTCTGCCGGATGCTCCGGTTTCCTGCCACAGACAAAGATGTGCAGGTAGGTGGATTGATCATGCTAAATTGTCCATAGTGTTCACGGACATGCCATTTAGGTCGACAGGACATGGGAAACGCAGAAATGGGGGATGGGTCGTGGTGGGATGTTCTTTGGAGTGGTGGTGTGGACTTGTCGGGCTGCATAGCTTGCATCCTCACTGTAGCAATTCTATGGTGGTGGAATTAGTGAGGAGGTGGTCTCAGGCTGTGGTCTGATATTGATCAGCTGATATACTGGGCAGACTGATGGCAGATGGAATTTAATTCTGAAAGGGTAAAGTGATGCTTTGTTGAAGTCTGAATAAGGAGTAATTTAGACAATGAACAGTAGGTCCTTTGGTAGTATTGAGGAACAAGATGACTTTGGGATACAAGTGCATTAAATCCAGAAGGTGTCAGCACAACTGGACAGGATGATGAAGGTGGTGTACAGGATGTTTGCCTTCATTAGCTGATTAGTAGATTGGAGGAGCAAGGTAGTCTTGTCATAATTTTATAAAACATTTACTAGGCTGCAAACGGAATACTGTACGTAAATCAGATCAGCACACTCTTGTAAGGATGTGACTGTGGAGTAGATTCACCAAGATCCTGACGAGAATGAAAAATTTAGGTTATGAGGAGAGACTGGATAGACTGAGATAACACAGTGTGGAACTGGAGGAAACAGCAGGCCAGGCAGCATCAGAGGGAAGTTGACATTTCAGGTTGGGACCCTTCTTCAGAAATGGGGGAGGGGGAAGGGAACGCTGAAATAAATAGAAAGAGGAGGGGTGGGACTGGAAAGTGTAGATAGAATGTTGATAGGTGAGCGGAGCTAGGCAGTGGTGGGGATTGGTCAGTGAGGTGGGAGGAGCAGATAGTTGGGAGAGTAGACAGACAGGTTATATCAGGTCAAGGAGGCGGGTTGGGGAGGGTTGGTCATGGGATGAGGATGGGGGTGGGGAGATTTTGAAACTAGTAAAACAGTAATAACAGAGTTGTCATAGTGGGTGACTTTAACTTCTTCAGTGTTCGCTGGGCCTTCCTCATAGCAAGAAGCTTAGACAGACCAGAATTTAAGTGCATCCAAGAGGTTTTCTTAATGCAGTGTGGATGGTCCAACTAGAGGAGGGGCTAATGAGCCTGGCTGCATCGTTAACCTTTCCATGGAGAGCATTTTGGAAACAAGTGATCACAACTCCTTAAATTTTGAGGTGGCTATGAATAAGGATAAATCAGGACCTGTGGCAAGGTACTAAGTTGGGGAAACTCAAATTATACCATTATGAGCATGACATATGTTAATTGGGAAGAGTTGTTATCAGGCAATACTATACTAGATATGTGGGAATTGGTTAAAGACCTGCTGATGAGAGTTCAGGACTAGCATGTTCCAGTAAAGAGGAAGGACAACCAGAGTTCTGAGGGAGTTGGCTGAGGAAATAGCAGAGGCTTTGGTTGTGATCCTTCAAAAGTCACTGGAGTCAGGGAAAGTCCCAGATGATTGGAAAATTGCTGTTGTAAACCCCTTGTTTAAGAAAGGATCAAGGCAAAAGATGGAAAATTATAGGCCGATTAGCCTAACCTTGATAGTTGGTAAAATTCGAGAATCCATTATCAAGGATGAGATTTCTAAATTCCTGGAAGTGCAGGGTCAGATTAGAACAAGTCAGCATGGATTTAGTAACGGGAGGTCGTGCCTGACAAACCTGTTAGAATTCTTTGAAGAGGTTACAAGTATGTTAGACCAGGGAAACTCAGTAGATGTTATCTATCTAGACTTCCAAAAGGCCTTTGATACGGTGCCTCACGGGAGGCTGCTGAGCAAGGTGGGGGCCCATGATGTTCGAGGCGAGCTACTGGCTTAGATTGAGGATTTGCTGTCTGACGGAAGGCAGAGAGTTGGGATAAAAGGCTCTTTTTCAGAATGGCAACCGGTGATGAGTGGTGTCCCGCAGGGTTCAGTGTTGGGGCCGCAGCTGTTCACCTTATATATTAATGATCTGGCTGAAGGCACTGGGGGCATTCTGGCGAAATTTGCCAATGATACGAAGATAGGTGGACAGGCAGGTAGTACTGAGGAGGTGGGGAAGCTGCAGAAAGATTTAGCCAGTTTAGGAGAGTGGTCCAGGAAATGGCTGATGAAATTCAACGTGAGCGAATGCGAGGTTTTGCACTTTGGAAAAAAGAATACAGGCATGGACTATTTTCTAAATGGTGAGAAAATTCATAAAGCAGAAGTACAAAGGGATCTGGGAGTGTTGGTCCAGGATTCTCTAAAAGTTAACTTGCAGGTAGAGTCCGTGATTAAGAAAGCAAATGTAATGTTGTCGTTTATCTCAAGAGGGTTGGAATATAAAAGTAGCGATGTGCTTTTGAGACTTTATAAAGCTCTAGTTAGGCCCCATTTGGAATACTGTGTCCAATTTTGGGCCCCACACCTCAGGAAGGACATACTAGCCCTGGAGGGTGTCCAGTGGAGATTCACATGTATGATCCCTGGAATGGTAGGTTTAACGTACGATGAACGGATAAGGATCCTGGGATTGTACTCATTGGAGTTTGGAAGGTTGAGGGGAGATCTAATAGAAACTTGCAAGATAATGTATGGCTTAGAAGGGGTGGACGCTGGGAAGTTCTTTCCGTTAAGCGGGGAGACTAGGACCCGTGGGCACTGCCTTAGAATTAAAGGGGGTAAATTTAAAATGGAAATGAGATGACATTTCTTCAGCCAGGGAGTGGTGGGCTTGTGGAATTCATTGCCACGAAGTGCAGTGGACGCCGGGACGTTAGATGCCCTCAAGGCAGAGATCGACAAATTCTTGATCTCACAAGGAATCAAGGGCTACGTGGAGAGTGCAAGGACGTGGAGTTGAAATGCCCATCAGTCATGATTGAAATGGTGGAGTGGAGTTGATGGGCCAAATGGCTTTACTTCTACTCCTATGTCCTATGGGCTTATGATCTAACTACAGCAAGGTAAAGGACCCTTGGATAATGTGGGAGGTTGTGCATTTAGTCAAGGGAAAAAGAAAGCATTTGTAAGGTTTAAAAAGCTAAAATCAGGCAGGACCTGCACAGAATATAAAGAAAGCAAGAAAGAACGTAAGTGGGGAATTAGGAGAGTAAGAAGGGGTCATGAAATGAATTTAGCAAGTAGGGTTAAAAAGAATCCCAAGGCATTCTATATATGAACATTAAAAACAAGAGGATAATTAGGAAGAAGTTAGGACCATTCAAGGATAAAGGAGGGAAATTGTACTTGGATTCAGTGGATGTGAATGAGTACTTTGTGTCGGTATTCACCTCGAAGAAGGATATTGAGGATCGTGAGATTTGTGTGGAGCATCCTAATATGCATTGGCATTTTGAGATCAAGAATGAAGTGGTGTTGGGTCTCCTGAAGACCACTACGGTGGCGAAGCCCCCAGAACCCAATGGTATCTACCTCAGGTTTGTGAGAGAGGCAAAAGAAAAGATTGTTGTGGCCTTAACCAAAATCTAAGCATCTTCATTAACCACTGGAGAGGTCGTAGAGGACTGGCAAGTAGCTAATGTTATCCCTGTGTTCAAGAAGGGAAATAGGGATAATCCAGGAAACTAAAGACTCATTAGTCTCACGTTGGTGGTTGGGAAGCTATTGGAGAGAATTCTCAGGGATAGGATTTATATACAATTGGAAAAGTATGGCCTAATTAGGGACAGTCAGCATGGCTTTGTGCAAGTCAGGTGGTGTCATTTCTAACTTGATAGAATTTCTTGAGGAGGTGATCAATGAGTGCAGAGCAGTGGATGATCCCTATGTCAATTTTAGTAAGCTTTCGATTGGTCCCTCATGGTAAGCTTATCCAGAAGATTAAGATGCATGGGATCCACGGGGACTTGGCTGCCTGGATTCAGAATTGACTCAATCATAGAAAGCAGATGATATGGGTGGAAAGGTGTTTTACAGGCTGGAGGTCTACGACTAGTGGTTTTTCAAACAGATCCGTAGTGGGACCTCTATGTGATATATAGAAACAACCTGAATGAAAATGTGGATGGGTAGGTTAGTAAGTTTGAAGACAATACAAAGAGCAGTGGAGTTGTGGACAGTGTAGAAGGTTGTCAAAGGATACAGCGGAATATAGATCAATTGTAGATTTGGGCAGAGAAATGGCAGATGGAGTTTAATCCAGTTAAGTATGAGGTGTTGCACTTTGGGAGATCACATGTTAAGGGAAAGTATACATTTAATGGCAGGACCCTGAACGGCATTGATATACAGAGAGATCTTGGGGCTTAAGCCCAAAGTTCCCTGAATATAGCCACACAAGTGTATAGTGTGGCAAAGAAGGCAAATGGCATGTTTGACTTTATTGGTCGGGGAACTGAGTCAGGATGCAGTTGCAGTTTTATAATACTTTGGTTAGGCCACATTTATAGCGTTCAATTCTGTTTGCCAAATTTTAGGAAGGATATTGAACTTTTGGAAATGATGCAGAAGAGGTATACCAGGATGCTGCCTGAATTAGGGGTGTACGAGCTATAAGGAGAGACTAGTTTCTCTGGAGCGGTGGAGGCTGTGGGAAGACTTGATAGAAGTCTATAAAATTATGCAATGTAAAGATAGGGTTGACGGTCAGAATCTTTTTCCCAGAGTTTAGAACATAGAACATAGAACATAGAACAGTACAGCACAGAACAGGCCCTTCAGCCCACAATGTTGTGCCGACCATTGATCCTCATGTATGCACCCTCAAATTTCTGTGACCATATACATGTCCAGCAGTCTCTTAAATGACCCCAATGACCTTGCTTCCACAACTGCTGCTGGCAACGCATTCCATGCTCCCACAACTCTCTGCGTAAAGAACCTGCCTCTGACATCCCCTCTATACTTTCCTCCAAACAGCCTAAAACTATGACCCCTCGTGCTAGCCATTTCTGCCCTGGGAAATAGTCTCTGGCTATCAACTCTATCTATGCCTCTCATTATCTTGTATACCTCAATTAGGTCCCCTCTCCTCCTCCTTTTCTCCAATGAAAAGAGACCGAGCTCAGTCAACCTCTCTTCATAAGATAAGCCCTCCAGTCCAGGCAGCATCCTGGTAAACCTCCTCTGAACCCTCTCCAAAGCATCCACATCTTTCCTATAATAGGGCGCCCAGAACTGGATGCAGTATTCCAAGTGCGGTCTAACCAAAGTTTTATAGAGCTGCAACAAGATCTCACGACTCTATCATCCATCGATGGATGATAAATGCCTCACACTAAGGGGCATGCATTTAGGGTGAGGTGGGAGGGGCGAGTTCAAAAGAGATGTGACGGGCAAGCTTTTTACACAGCGGTGGTAGTTTGGAATGTGCTGCCAAGGGTGGTGGTGGAGGCAGATACGGTAGGAGCATTTAAGGGACTTTAGATAAGTACCTGAATATGCAAGGAATGGAGAGATATGGATCAAGGGCAGACAGAAGGGATTAATTTAATTTGGTGTCATTTTAGCGCAACATCGTGGACTGAAATGCCCATCTCTGTGCTGTATTGTACTCTGTTCTATGTTCTATTATGGTCAGCATGGGCGAGTTGGACTGATGGGTCCATTTCTGTGCTGTATGACTCTGACTCAATGACCATTACTGGGGAATTTGGGATTCCTTTAGCGGCACGGTATACACCTGATCCAAAATGGGACCAACATCTTTGCGGGAGGGTTTGCCAGTGCTGCTGGTTCAGCAGGGGCAAGGGACACAGTGCGTTTAATAATGATACCGCATAACTTAGAAAAGGAACCAAGGCAGGACAACTTCAGCCATGTGGTGCCTAAAGGGTTTGGATGGCCTGTGCTTTCATGCCAGGATATTAGAGGTAAGAAAATTAATTTAAGGATGTGGATTGACATGTGAAATGGCAATGTTCTTAACATCACAGAGTGACAAGACTGGCAGCTTAGCACTCTGAGGCAGAGGATCTTCAGGCAGGACAGGAGACATCGCCAAAGTAGAAGTGGTGTCACATTATTAGTTAGGGAGTCAGTTACAGCTCTGACGATGGATGATATTGTGTAATGGTCATCAGATGAAGCTTTGTGGATAGGACTTGGGGATAAAAAGGGGCAATTATACTCTTAGTGTATTGTTGGTGCCCAAACACTGAAAATGGAAAAAGAGATATGTAGTCAATTCTCTAAGGTGCGTGAAAATAATAAGGTAATTATAGAATCCCTGCAGTGTGGAAACAGGCTCGTTGGCCCAACAAGTCCACACTGGCCCTTGGAGCATCCCACCCAGACCCATTCCCCTAATCACTACAGCCAATCCACCTAGCCTGCACATCTTTGGATTGCAGGAAGAAACCAGAGCACCCAGGGGAAACCTGCTCAGACACAGGGAGAATATGCAAACTGCACACAGACAGTCACCTGAGAGTGGAATCAAACCTAGGGCCCTGGTGCTACAAGGCTATAGTGCTAACCACTGAGCCACCATATCATGCTAAGGGATTTCAACTATCCCAATATTAACTGGGAAAATCATAGTATAAAAGGTTTAGAAGGGACAGATTTCTTGAAAAGGAGAGCTTTTAATGCCAATGTGAAGATGGGCCTGTAAAGAACGGTGCACTGCTGGACCTAATTCTGGGGAGTTCAAGGTAACAGTGGGAGAGCAGATTTGTAATAACAAGCTCAGCACTGTGGGTTTTAACTTTGGTATGGAAAAGGAGAATGATTGGATTGGGCTGAGGCAAATTTTATTAAAATGAGGAGGAATCTGTCCAGAATAGATTTGGAACAGTTACTTGAGGGTAAATCTGCAGTGGAACAGTGAGACATGTTCAAAATGGGAAAAGTTCTGAAGAAGTGTCCTGACCTAAAACATCAACTTTCCTGCTGTTCCAATGCTGACTGGCCTGCCATGTTTCTCCAGCTCCACATTGTGTTATCTCTGACTCCAGTATCTGCAGTTCTTACTATCTCGATGTACAGGCCCAATGTATTCCCTTTAGGGTGAAATATCAAGTAACAATTCCAGAAAACCATGCACGTCTAGGAATATTGAAGACTGGATATAAAAGGAAAAGAAAGACATATGACTATTGCAAAGAGAGCAAAATGATGGAGGCCGCAGAAGAGTATAGGAACTGCTGGGGGAATCCCAAGAAAATAATTAAGAGAGCAAAGAGGCAGTCTGAGAAAATGCAAGCAGGCAAGATTAGAGAGTTCCCCAAGCTATTCAAGGGAAGAGGAAAAGTCCAGGAAAGAGTAGGGCCATTTAGGGACAAGCAGGCCATTTGTACTTGATGTCAGATGCATTGTTAGAGCATTGAATGAGTATTTCAGATCTGTCTTTACTTGGAGAGGGAGGATGCAAGTACAGAATTCAAGAAGATGGCCAGTGAAGTTCTTGAGCAGATTGGCATAAGAAGCAAAGAGATATTGGAGCCTCTGGCAGAATTAAAAGCGGAACAATCTCCAGGTCCTGATGACTTGAGACTAGATTCCCTACAATGTTGAAACAGGCCTTTCAGCCCAACAAGTCCACACTGCCCCTTGCAGCATCTGACCCACACCCATCCCCCGATAACCCACACACCCCTGAACACTATGGGCAATTTAGCATGGCCAATCCACCGAGCTTGCACATCTTTGGATTGTGGGACAAAACTGGAGCACCCGGAGGTATCTGGACTTGTATACAGACTTGTAAGCCAACCTGCTGTGGGAAATGGAGGAAAGAGAAGTTAAAAAATAGAGATAACTAGGAAAGGATTTCTGGAGATGAGGGACATGGCAGCCTAAATGATGGTGGGGTGGATGTGAGTTAGGCTGCAATTGGAGGAGTGTAGATGTAACCGAACTGGAGGAGGTTACACTGGTAGGAAGGGACAATCATATCAAGGGGCCTAAACGCAGGGATAAAGATTTAACCACTTGAAGCATAATTATCTTGGGGGACAATGACACCACAGGTATGATGGCTAAATGGGATGTCGCGTGAGTTATGTTGCAGATCGCAGAGTTCTGGATGCACAGAAGGTGTAATGGTGATCAGGGATGCATTGCAATGACACGATTTGGAGTCAAGAAATGTACAGATGAGGGTTTCAGCAGCAAATGAACTGTGGCAGGGATGGAATGTTATGGCCATGGAAACGGATTGTCTTTCTTTAAATAGAGAGAAACTACAGAAAGCTACAAGGAGCTTAGGGATACTTGTGCACAAAACACAGAAAGCTAGCACACAGATGCAGCAGGTAATCGGAAAAGTTAGTGGAATGTTGGCTCTTGTCTCAAGTGGTGTGGAGTATGAGAGAAGGGATGTTTTGGCTGAAACTATACAAGCTACCAGTGAGACTACATCTGGGATATTGGGAACTACAGATGCTGGAGAATCCGAGATAACAAAGTGTGAAGCTGGATGAACACAGCAGGCCAAGCAGCATCTTGGGAGCACAAAAGCTGATGTTTTGGGCCCAGACCCTTCATCAATAAAGGCGATGGGGAGAGGAATCTGAAATAAATAGGGAGAGAGGGGGAGGCAGATCGAAGATAGGTAGAGGAGAAGATAGGTGGAGAGGAGACGGAAAAGTTAAAGGGGCGGGGATGGAGCCTGTAGAGGTGAGTATAGGTAGGGAGGGGATAGGCCAGTCCGGGGAGGACGGACAAGTCAAGGGGGTGGTATGAGGTTAGTAGGTAGGAAGTGAAGGTGCGGCTTGAGGTGGGAGGAGAGGATAGGTGAGAGGAAGAACAGGTTAGGGAGGCAAGGACGAGCTGGAGCTGTTTTGGGATGCAGTGGGGGGAGGGCAGATTTTGAAGTTTGTGAAATCCACATTGATACCATTGGGCTGCAGGGTTCCCAAGCATGAGTTGCTGTTCCTGCAATCTTTGGGTGGCAAGAGGCCCAGGATGGACATGTCGTCTAAGTAATGGGCGGGTGAGTTGAAATGGTTCGTGACTGGGAGGTGCAGTTGTTTATTGCGAACCGAGCGTAGGTGTTCTGCAGAGTGGTCCCCTAGCCTCCGCTTGGTTTCCCCGATGTAGAGAAAGCCACAACAGGTACAGCGGATGCGGTATACCACGTTGGCAGATGTGCAGGTGAACATCTTGATGTGGAAAGTCAGCTTGGGGCCTGGGATGGGGGTGGGAAGAGGTGTGGTGGCAAGTGTAGCACTTCCTGCAGTTGCAGGGGAAAGTGCTGGGTGTGGTGGGGTTGGAGGGGAGTATGCAGCGGACAAGGGAGTCACAGAGAGAGTGGTCCCTCCAGAAAGCAGACAAGGGTGGGGATGGAGAAATGAATTTTTGGGGGGGGTGGGGTTCGGATTATAGATGGCAGAAGTGTTGGAGGATGATGCGTTGGATCCGGAGGTTGGTGGGGTGGTATGTGAGGACGAGGGGGATTCTCTTTGGGCAGTTATTGCGGGGATGGGGTCTGAGTGCTGAGTTGCGGGAAATGTGGGAAACTCATTTGAGGGTGTTCTCGACCACTGCGGGGGGGAAGTTGCGGTCCTTGAAGAACGAGGGCATCTGAGATGTACGGGAGTGGAATGCCTCATCCTGAGAGCAGATGCGGTGGAGGCGAAGGAATTGGGAGCAGGGGATGGAATTTTTGCAGGAAGGTGGGTGGGCGGTGTATTCTGGGTAGCAGTGGGAGTGGGTGGGCTTGAAATAGATATCGGTTTCGAGGTGGTTGCCTGAGATGGAGACAGAGAGGTCCAGGGAGGTGAGGGCTGTGTGGAGATGGTCCAGGTGAACTTGAGGTCGGGGTGGAAGATGTTGGTGAAGTGGATGAACTGTTCAAGCTCCTCTAGGGAGCATGAGGCGGCGCCAATACAGTCATCAATGTAACGGAGGAAGAGGTGGGGTTTAGGGCCAGTGTAGGTACGGAAGAGGGATTGTTCCACATAACCTACAAAGAGGCAGGCATAGCTTGGGCCCATGTGAGTACCCATGGCCACCCCCTTTGTCGTAGGAAGTGGGAGGAATCGCAAGAGAAGTTGTTGAGGGTGACTACGTCTGGAGCAGTTTTTGTCTCCTTATTTAAGCAAAGATATCATTTCATTGGAGACAGCTCAGTCAAGGTTCTCTGGAAAGATCCCTGATATGGATTATCCCCAGTGACTGCTCCTAGTCGGTTTGTGAGATCCAGATATTGAAGAAAATTTAAAGAGTAATGTTGGCAATATCCTGATCCCTTTTCATAATGACTTTAAACTTAAGGTTAAGGTCCCTATCACAAAAATGCTCACCCACTGAAACTTTAACCACTTGACCAGCTTCATTTCTTAGGATTAGTACGAGCACTGCCTCATCTCTAGTAGGACTATCTATGCACTGGCATAACAAGCTAATCTTGATGCACTTTAAAATTTCCACCTTTCTGATCCTTTCACACTGAGGCGATCCCTTTCAATATTAGGAAAGTTGAAGTCTATAACTTAATAACAGTAGCCTTGTTTCTCTTTTACCTTTTGTGATTTACCCATAATTGCTCCTTTATCTCTCTGATTGCTGGGATTCTTGTAGGATAATGCCAAGATGGTTACCCTTGTGTTTTATTTCTGTCCTTCTTTCAACCATACCTCAGCAATTGCATCAGTATCATATTTCCATGTGGTCGTCAGTGCTCTAAGTTCATCTGCCTTAAGCCAAGTCTCTTGCACTAAAATAGGTGTAATTTAACTTTCCAGATCTCTCATGTACCTTGACCTACCCATGTGATCTCCATCTCTTGGACTATCCCGGCATTCCTCTACATCTGATGGGGCTTTGCTCCCAACTTTACATCTGCTCTGTGCCCTACCCTACACTTTATGGTACTGAACTGAATTATTACAAATAATTATTATGGACTTAAAAAATACTTCTAGTTCAGAAACAAACGCCACCTTTCCAAAGGTACAACATTAGGACAGTCCAGAATAGCAATAATCAACAAGAGGGACAGCTTAGAACTATGTAGGGAGCATAGAAATAGAACTTTCACCCCACCATGTTAATGAAAAGCAACAAAACGTCATTAATCTCATTCACCTGCACATGGTCCATAACCTACTATGCCCTGACATTCATGTAGTCATCCAGATGCTTCTTAAATGTTGTGAAGCTACCTGCTTCTGCTGCCCTCTCAGGGAGCTTATTCCATAGATCTACTGCCCTCTGACGGATAAAAACATTCTCAAATCTCTGCTAAACCATTTGCTCCTCACATTAAACCTATACCCTCTGGTCTTAGACACGTCTGCCATGGGGAAGAGATTCTTAGAATCTACTTTGTCTATACCTCTCGTAATTCTGTACACCTCAATCAGATCTGCCTTCAGTCTCCTGCACCAAGGAAACAAACCCAGTGTATTCCTGTCTCTCCATATATTTGAGACTTTTTACCAGGATATCCTCTGAAATGAATCTCCTTTGCATCTTCCAGCCACATCCTTAATAGAGTAGAGCCTGATATTCTTCGGCAAATGCCCTTCATGTGAAGGTAATAATCGGGTCAACCCTGAGTCTTAAACAGGCATTCGGATAGTCTTAGAGATAATGGGAACTGCAGACGCTGGAGAATCCAAGATAATAAAATGTGAGGCTGGATGAACACAGCAGGCCAAGCAGCATCTCAGGAGCACAAAAGCTGACGTTTCGGGCCTAGACCCTTCATCTGATGAAGGGTCTAGGCCCGAAACGTCAGCTTTTGTGCTCCTGAAATGCTGCTTGGCCTGCTGTGTTCATCCAGCCTCACATTTTATTATTCGAATAGTCTTGTTTTTTTTCAGTAGCTCAGTTTTATTTTTAATCAACCTACACAGACATTTATGAAACACGTCTGGGACACTGCTAATGGGCCACAGGAGCCCTATTCTAGTTTTAGATTAGATTCCCTTCAGTGTGGGAACGGGCCCTTCGACCCAACAAGTCCACGCCACCCTTTGGAGCATCCCACGCAGACCCATCCCCCTATAACCCACACACCCCTGAACACTACAGGCAATTTAGCATGGCCAATACACCTAGCCTGCACGTCTTTGACTGTGGGAAGAAGCTGGAGCACCTGGAGGAAGCTCATGCAGACAAGGGGAGAATGTGCAAACTCCGCACAGACAGTTGCTCGAGGCTGGAATTGAACCCGAGTCCCTGGTGCAGTGAGGATGCAGTGCTAACCACTGAGCCACCATGCCGCCCCAAATTTATTTATCTTTAAAAATTTATTTTAAAATTGGGCAATGGGAAAATGGCTCTCTTCTCACTTTTGCGGGGTGGGGTAGATGTGTCATCATCTGTCCTGAGCACAGAGTCAAATTAGAAAGCTCAATTGTGTCTAATCTGAATAATTACTTGAACATCAAAATAATTTTCATGTTTGGTGTTCTCAAGGTGAAAACTTTGCAGCATCCTTAAACACGGGTGAGGTCCCGGAGGACTGGAGATTTGCTAATGTTGTCCCCTTGTTTAAGAAGTGTAGCAGGGATAATCAGGTAATTATCGACCGGTGAGCCTGATGTCAGTGGTAGGGAAGCTGCTGGAAAAGGTACTGAGAGATAGGATCTATTCCCATTTGGAAGAAAATGGGCTTATCAGTGATAGGCAACATGGTTTTGTGCAGGGAAAGTCATGTTTTACCAACTTAGTAGAATTCTTTTGAGGATGTGACAAAGTTGATTGTTGAGGGAAAGGCTGTAGATGTCATATACATGGACTTCAGTAAGGCATTTGTTAAGGTTCCCCATGGCTGATGGAGAGATTGAAGTCGCATGGGGTCCAGGGTATGCTAGCTAGATGGATAAAAAGTGGCTAGTCAACAGGAGACACAGTAGTAGTAGAAGGGGGTTTCTCAAATTGGGGACCTGTGACCAGTGGTGTTCCACAGGGATCTGTGCTGGGACTACTGTTGTTTCTGATTACATAAATGATTTGGAGGAAGGTATAGGTGGTTTGATTAGCAAGTTTGCAGATGACATAAAGATTGGTGGAGTAGCAGATAGTGAAGTGGACTGTCCCAGATTACACAGAATATGATAGATTGGAGAGTTGGGCAGATAAATGGCAGATGGAGCTCAATCGGGGCAAATGCGAAGTGATGCATTTTGGAAGATCAAATTCAAGGGCGAACTATACAGCAAATGGAAAAGCTCCTGGGGAAAATTGATGTACAGAGAGATCTGGGTGTTCAGGTCCATTGTTCCCTGAAGGTGGCAACGCAGCTCAATAGAGTGGTCAAGAAGGCATACGGCATGCTTTCCTTCATTGGATGGAGTATTGAGTACAAGAGTTGACAGGTCATGTTGCAATTGTATAAGACTTTGGTTTGGCCACATTTGGAGTACTGTGTACAGTTCTGGTCACCACATTACCAAAAGGATGTGGATGCTTTGGAGAGGGTGCAGAGGAGGTTCACCAGGATGTTGCCTGTTATGGAGGGTGCTAGCTATGAAGAGAGGTTGAGTAGATTAGGATTATTTTCATTAGAAAGACGGAAATTGAGGGGGTACCTGATTGAGGTCTACAAAATCATGAGGGGTATAGACAGGGTGGATAGCAAGAAGCTTTTTCCCAGAGTGCTAGAATTCTTTGAAGAACAAGCAGGTTAGTCCAAGGAGAGCCAATGGATGTTATCTACCTGAACGTCAAGAAGGCCTTTGCTAAGGTGTAATACAGGACGCTGCTGAGTAATATAAGGGCCCATGGTGTTAGTGGCGAGGTGCTAGCATGGATAGAAGATTGGCTGCCTGGCAGAAAGCAAAGAATAGTGATTAAGGAGTCTTTCTCAGGATGGCAGGGTGACAAGTGGAGTTCCACAAGAGTCAGTGCTGGGACTGTAACTTCACACTTTATACATTAGTGATCGGGATGAAGGAACTGTGGGCATTCTGGCTTAGTTTGCAAATGATACAAAGATAGGTGGAGGGATGGGTAGTATTCAGGAGGTGGTGAAGCTGCAGAAGGAATTGGACAGGTTAGGAGAGTGGGCAAAGAAGTGGCAGATGGAGTACAATGTGGGAAAGTGTGAGGTCATGTACTTTGGTAAGAAGATTAAAAGCATGGACTATTTTCTAAATGGGGAGAAAATTCAGAAGCCTGTAGTGCAAAGAGACTTGGGAATTCCAGACTGGATTCTCTCAAGGTAACCTTGCAGGTTGAGTCAGTAGCCAGGAAGGCTAATGTAATATTGGCATTTGTTTTGAGAGAACTTGAATATAAAAGCAGGGATGTACTTCTGAGCGTTTGTAAGGTCTGGTCAGGCCACATTTGGAATATTTCATGCAGTTTTGGGCCCCATATCTCATGAAGGATGTACTGGCCCTGGAGTGGGTTCAGAGGTGGTTCTCGAGAATGGTCTCAGGAATGGAAAGTTTAACATATGAGGAATGTTTGAGGACTCTGTGATTATACGCATTAGAGTTTAGGCAGATGATGGGGGATCTAATTGAAACTTTCAGAGTACTGAATGACCTGGACAATGTGGATGTTGGGAAGATGCTTCCATTGGTAGGAGAGTCTGGGACCTGACAACACAGCCTTGGAATAAATGGAAGACCTTTTAGAACGGAGATAAAGAGAAACTACTTCATCCAGAGAATGGTGAATCTATGGAATTCACTGCCACAGTAGGCTATGGAGGCCAGGTCATTGAGTACATTTCAGACTGAGATAGATAGATTCTTGACTATCAAGGGGATCAAGGGTTACAGGGAGAAAGCAGGAGAATGGTGTTGAGGAACTTATCAGCCATGATTGAATAATGGAACAGACCTGGTGGGCCGAACGGCCTAATTTCTGCTCCTGTGTCATATGGTCTTGTAATTAAGAAGTACAAAAGGTAAGAAATCATTTTTGGGAGCAATTTATAGGCATCCTAACAGGCCTATCAAAGATTTTACAGTACGTTAGGAGGCCATTGGAACCCAGCGCACACTGATTCCTACAAAGTAGGATGAGTATATGGGAAGAAATAAATGGAGTGTGTAAGAAGGGGAACACTAATTCTGCAACTTTACAGATAGTTTAGGCAAATCATACTGCCAGGGTTAAACTGTGAAAATTAGGTAGTGTAATCAGGACAATTTCTTCGAAAAGTACATTCAAGGGCAATCTGGGCAGGATCTAGGCATGGTCATGAACAGTGAGACTGGATTAAACAATGACCCCACAGTTAAAGAGCCTTTAAATGACAGTGACAATTTGGAAAGGTCTCCAGCGAATTGGAAAATTACTAATTTAACACCATTGTTCAAGAAAGAAGGGAAAAAAAATCAGGAAAGCACCGTCCGGTTAACTTTAACATTCGTCATTTGGAAACTGCTAGAATTTATTATTAAGGTGGTTACAGCAGACTATGTAGAAGATCATAATGCACTCAGGCAGGGTCAACATTTCTTGTGAAAGGGAAATTGCAGTTAACTATAAGTATAATTTAACGGAATTCTTTGAGACTTAACAAGCAAAATGGATCAATAGATGCACACTTAGATTTGTAAAAGACATTTGATAAGGTACAACATGAAAGGTTATCAAATAAAATTATAGGTCATGATGAAAGTGGTAACATATCAATATGGGTAAAGAATTGTTTCAGTAACAGAGAGCAGAGGTAAATTGGACTTTTTGGCGGTTGACAAGCTTAGTTCCAAGCTGAGTGTTTTAAACATAGATTAAAGTTACCTTAATGTAATGAAGGAAGAGGTGGCTAAAGTGGACTGAGAAACCTGGTTAAAAGGTAGAACAGTGACAAACTTCAAAGGAGATATTTAACAGCTCTCAAAAGATTTGTCTCAATACAAAAGACTCTTCAAGGAGGATATAATTTCCATGGCTAAGTAAGAAAATTGTGCATAGTATCAATTTGAAAGAAACGTTGTGCAAGGTTAGCAATAGTCAGAAAAGTGGCAGACTTTAAGTCTGGCAAATAATAATCAAAAAAAGGGAGAAAATGGAATGAGAGAAACCTTGCTAGTAACGTAAAACAATGAATTTCTACAAGTATTTATATAAGAAAAGATTAACTGAAACTAAAAGTGATTAAAGAATATCTCAGGAATCAGTTTAAAGTCTCACCTATTTATAACTCACACCTGTAATGTCTTGGATCTGGGGAGTGAAGATATAATTAGATAAGGTTTTCAAATGGCCGTGGGATAAGTAAGAAAGTAATTTGTCATTTGTAAGGAGATATACATATGGCAAATGGATTTTGACTTGGGTAAATACAAACTTGCGCACTTAGAACAGAAAAGCAGTATATTAAATTATAAAAGTGTTAAACTTGGAGGTAAAGATGGATCTGGCTGTCCTGGTACATGAATCACAAGCACAATCACCCTACCAACCTCCGGATACAACGCATTATCCTCCGACACTTCCGCCATTTACAATCCGACCCCACCACCCAAGACATTTTTCCATCCCCACCCCTGTCTGCTTTCCGGAGAGACCACTCTCTCCGTGACTCCCTTGTTCGCTCCACACTGCCCTCCAACCCCACCACACCCGGCACCTTCCCCTGCAACCGCAGGAAATGCTACACTTGTCCCCACACCTCCTCCCTCACCCCCATCCCAGGCCCCAAGATGACATTCCACATTAAGCAGAGGTTCACCTGCACATCTGCCAATGTGGTATACTGCATCCACTGTACCCGGTGCGGCTTTCTCTACATTGGGGAAACCAAGCGGAGGCTTGGGGACCGCTTTGCAGAACACCTCCGCTCAGTTCGCAACAAACAACTGCACCTCCCAGTCGCAAACCATTTCCACTCCCCCTCCCATTCTCTTGATGACATGTCCATCATGGGCCTCCTGCACTGCCACAATGATGCCACCCGAAGGTTGCAGGAACAGCAACTCATATTCCGCCTGGGAACCCTGCAGCCATATGGTATCAATGTGGACTTCACCAGTTTCAAAATCTCCCCTTCCCCCACTGCATCCCTAAACCAGCCCAGTTCATCCCCTCCCCCCACTGCACCACACAACCAGCCCAGCTCTTCCCCCCCACCCACTGCATCCCAAAACCAGTCCAACCTGTCTCTGCCTCCCTAACCGGTTCTTCCTCTCACCCATCCCTTCCTCCCACCCCAAGCCGCACCCCCAGCTACCTACTAACCTATCCCACCTCCTTGACCTGTCCGTCTTCCCTGGACTGACCTATCCCCTCCCTACCTCCCCACCCACACCTTCTCCACCTATCTTCTTTACTCTCCATCTTCGGTCCGCCTCCCCCTCTCTCCCTATTTATTCCAGTTCCCTCCCCCCATCCCCCTCTCTGATGAAGGGTCTAGGCCCGAAACGTCAGCTTTTGTGCTCCTGAGATGCTGCTTGGCCTGCTGTGTTCATCCAGCCTCACATTTTATTATCTTGGAATCTCCAGCATCTGCAGTTCCCATTATCTCTGACACAATCATGCAAGGACTGCATTGATAAGGAAGACAAACAGCATGTTGCTTATTTCAAGGATAATGGAATTTGGAAGCAGGGAAATTTTACCGCATACATTCAGGTTCTTGGTGAATCCACAAAACTTAATGTTAAGGGGCGGGATGGTGGCTCAGTGGTTAGCATTCCTGTCTCATATTGCCAAGGACATGGACTTGATTCCACCCTCTGGCAACCGTATATGTGGAGTTTGCACGTTCTTCCCATGTCTGCATGGGTTTCATTCAGGTGCTCCAGTTTCTTCCCACAGTCCAAATATAGAACATAGAACATAGAACATTACAACACAGTTCAGGCCCTTCGGCCCTCGATGTTGTGCCGATCTGTCATACCAATCTCAAGCCCATCTAACCTACACTATTCCATGTACGTCCATATGCTTGTCCAATGACGACTTAAATGTACCTAAAGTTGACGAATCTACTACCATGTCAGGAGCACAAAAGCTAACGTTTTGGGCCCAGACCCTTCATCAGAGAGGGGGATGGGGTGAGGGTTCTGGAATAAATAGGGAGAGAGGGGGAGGCGGACCGAAGGTGGAGAGAAAAGAAGATAGGTGGAGAGAGTTTAGGTGGGGAGGTAGGGAGGGGATAGGTCAGTCCAGGGAAGATGGACAGGTCAAGGAGGTGGGATGAGGTTAGTAGGTAGATGGGGGTGCGGCTTGGGGTGGGAGGAAGGGATGGGTGAGAGGAAGAACAGGTTAGGGAGGCAGAGACAGGTTGGACTGGTTTTGGGATGCAGTGGGTGGAGGGGACGAACTGGGCTGGTTTCGGGATGCGGTGGGGGAAGGGGAGATTTTGAAGCTGGTGAAGTCCACATTGATACCATTAGGCTGCAGGGTTCCCAAGCGGAATATGAGTTGCTGTTCCTGCAACCTTCGGGTGGCATCATTGTGGCACTGCAGGAGGCCCATGATGGACATGTCATCTAAAGAATGGGAGGGGGGGTGGAAATGGTTCGCGACTGGGAGGTGCAGTTGTTTGTTGCCTCCCTTATTCGCTCCACACTGCCCTCCAACCCCACCACACCCGGCACCTTCCCCTGCAACCGCAGGAAATGCTACACTTGCCCCCACACCTCCTCCCTCACCCCTATCCCAGGTCCCAAGATGACATTCCACATTAAGCAGAGATTCACCTGCAAATCTGCCAATGTGGTATACTGCATCCACTGTGCCCAGTGTGGCTCCCTCTACATAGGGGAAACCAAGCGGAGGCTTGGGGACCGCTTTGCAGAACACCTCCGCTCAGTTCGCAACAAACAACTGCACCTCCCAGTTGCCAACCATTTCAGCTCCCCCTCCCATTCTTTAGATGACATGTCCATCATGGGCCTCCTGCAGTGCCACAATGATGCCACCCGAAGGTTGCAGGAACAGAAACTCATATTCCGCTTGGGAACCCTGCAGCCTAACGGTATCAATGTGGACTTCACCAGCTTCAAAATCTCCCCTTGCCCCACATCCCTAAACCAGCCCAGCTCGTCCCCTCCCCCCACTGCACCACACAACCAGCCCAGCTCTTCCCCTCCACCCACTGCATCCCAAAACCAGTCCAACCTGTCTCTGCCTCCCTAACCTGTTCTTCCTCTCACCCATCCCTTCCTCCCACCCCAAGCCGCACCCCCATCTACCTACTAACCTCATCCCACCTCCTTGACCTGTCCGTCTTCCATGGACTGACCTATCCCCTCCCTACCTCCCCACCTAAACTCTCTCCACCTATCTTCTTTTCTCTCCACCTTCGGTCCGCCTCCCCCTCTCTCCCTATTTATTCCAGAACCCTCACCCCATCCCCCTCTCTTATGAAGGGTCTAGGCCCAAAACGTCAGCTTTTATGCTCCTGAGATGCTGCTTGGCCTGCTGTGTTCATCCAGCCTCACATTATCTTGTATTCTCCAGCATCTGCAGTTCCCATTATCTCTGAATCTACTACCATTGCAGGCAAAGCGTTCCATTCCCTTACTACTCTCTGAGTAAAGAAACTACCTCTGACATCTGTCCTATATCTTTCACCCCTCAATTTAAAGCTATGCCCCCTCGTGCTAGCCGTCACCATCCTAGGAAAAAGGCTCTCCCTATCCACCCTATCTAAGATGTGCAGGTTAAGTGGCTTGGCTATGGTATGTTGCCCATTGTGCCCAGGGATGTGCAGGGTGGGTGGACAGGGTTACAGAGTAGGGGGCTGAATCTGGGTGGGACACTCTTCAGAAAATCAATGTGGACTTGTTGGGCTAAACAGCCTGTTGCGATACTACGAACTCTGTTTCTGTCATCACACAGGCTATCAGGCCTGTCGAATTTTTCCATCACTTTTTTTACTTCAGGTTTCTAGCATCTGCAATATTTTATTTTCATTTGGTGTGTAGTTTTTGTTACGTTCTTTGAAAAAAGATATAATTGTGTCAGAAGCAGTTCACTCGGCTTTTTCTTGGTAAAAGATACTTGTGAAGGAAGGTTGAACAGGTTGGGGCTGAATTCATTGGAGGCAGAAGACTGAGAAGTGATCTTGTTGAAGCATAGAAGATACTATGTAGACTTGACAGCGTGAATGCTGAGAGGATCTTTCCCCTTTGTAGGACAGACTAGAGCAAAGGGAAATTGTTTAAGAAAAAATGTCTACTTTTCAACATGAAGATCAGGGGATGTTTAATTTTGTGGAATTCTGCTCTCTAGTTAACAGTGGAGGCTTGGTCATTAAATTTATTAAAGGCTTAAAGAGGTAGATTTTTGATAAGATATGTGCATCAAGGGATATTGGGGGTATACTTGTGTATGGGGGACAGACACCAGATTGGAGCTGAGATAAAACAAGATCAGCTATGATTAGTTGAAGCAGGTTTGAAGGTGCCTGTGATCTTGTCACTGCAGGGGGATGGGCACCAAAATTGTAGTTCAACTATAGAAAAGGTTGAGAGTAGGGTGGTCCGAAACAAAGTTTCAGGGAAGCAAGAAGGCACCAGCAAGCAAGAAGTTGGATTGAAGTGTGTCTACTTCAATGCCAGGAGCGTCTGGAATAAGGTGGGTGAACTTGCAGCATGGGTTAGTACCTGGGACTTCGATGTTGTGGCCATTTCGGAGACATGGGTAGAGCAGGGACAGGAATGGTTGTTGCAGGTTCCGGGATTTAGATGTTTCAGTAAGAACAGAGAAGATGGTAAAAGGGGCGTAGGTGTGGCATTGTTGGTCAAGGACAGTATTACAGTTGCAGAAAGGATGTTTGGGGACTCGTCAACTGAGGTAGTATGGGCTGAGGTTAGAAACAGGAAAGGAGAGGTCACCCTGTTGGGAGTTTTCTATAGGCCTCCGAATAGTTCCAGAGATGTAGAGGAAAAGATAGCAAAGACGATTCTCGATAGGAGTGAGAGAGACAGGGTAGTTGTCATGGGGGACTTCAACGTTCCAGATATTGACTGGGAACAGTATAGATCGAGTACTATAGATGGATCAGTTTTTGTCCAGAGTGTGCAGGAGGGCTTCCTGACACAGTATGTAGATAGGCCAACAAGGGGCGAAGCCATATTAGATTTGGTACTGGGTAATGTGCCTGGCCAGGTGTTAGATTTGGAAGTAGGTGAGCACTTTGGTGATAGCGATCACAATTCTGTTATGTTTACTTTAGTGATGGAAAGGGATAGGTGTATACCACTGGGCAAGAGTTATAGCTGGGGCAAAGGCAATTACGATGAGATTAGGCAATATTTAGAGAGCATAGAATGGGGAAGGAAACTGCAGGGGATGGGCACAGTAGAAATGTGGAGCTTATTCAAGGAAAAGCTCCTGTGTGTCCTAGGTAAGTATGTACCTGTCAGGCAGGGAGGAAGCTGTAGAGTGCGGGAGCCGTGGTTTACGAAGGAGGTGGAATCTCTGGTCAAGAGGAAGAAGAAGGCTTATGTTATGATGAGATGTGAAGGCTCAGTTAGGGCACTTGAGGGCTACGAGGTAGCCAGGAAAGATCTAAAGAGAGAGCTCAGAAGAGCCAGGAGGAGACATGAGAAGTTGTTGGCAGATAGGATCAGGGTAAACCCTAAGGCTTTCTATAGGTATTTAAGGAATAAAAGAATGACGAAAGTAAGATTAGGCCCAATCAAGGATAGTAGTGGTAAGTTGTGTGTGGAGTCAGATGAGATAGGGTTAGCGCTAAATGAATATTTTTCAACAGTAGTCGCTCGAGAAAACGACAATGTTGTCGAGGAGAATACTGAGATACAGGCTACTAGACTAGGTGCGATTGAGGTTCACATGGAAGAAGTATTAGAAATCCTTCAGAAGGTGAAGATAGATAAGTCCCCTGGGCTGGATGGGATTTATCCTCGGATCCTCTGGGAAGCCAGGGAGGAGATTGCAGAGCCTTTGGCATTGATCTTTAACTCGTCATTGTCTACAGGAATAGTGCCAGATGACTGGAGGATAGCAAATGTGGTTCCCCTGTTCAAGAAGGGGAGTAGAGTCAACCCTGGTAATTATAGACCAGTGAGCCTTACCTCAGTTGTTGGTAAAGTGTTGGAAAAGGTTATAAGGGATAGGATTTATAATCATCTAGAAAAGAATAAATTGATTAGGGATAGTCAGCACGGTTTTGTAAAGGGAAGGTCGTGCCTCACAAACCTTATTGTGTTCTTTGAGAAGGTGACCAAACAGGTAGATGAGAGTAAACCAGTTGATGTATATATGGATTTCAGCAAGGCATTCGATAAGGTTCCCCACAATAGGCTATTGTACAAAATGCGGAGGAATGGAATTGTGGGAGATATAGCAGTTTGGATCGGAAATTGGCTTGCTGAAAGAAGACAGAGGGTGGTAGTTGATGGGAAATGTTCATCCTGGAGACCAGTTACTAGTGGTGTACCGCAAGGGTCGGTGTTGGGTCCACTGCTGTTTGTCATTTTTATAAATGACCTGGATGAGGGCGTAGAAGGATGGGTTAGTAAATTTGCAGACGACACTAAGGTCGGTGGAGTTGCGGATAGTGATGAAGGATGCTGTAGGTTGCAGAGAGACATAGATAAGCTGCAGACCTGGGCTGAGAGGTGGCAAATGGAGTTTAATGCAGACAAGTGTGAGGTGATGCACTTTGGTAGGAGTAACCGGAAGGCAAAGTACAGGGCTAATAGTAAGATTCTTAGTAGTGTAGATGAGCAGAGAGATCTCGGTGTCCATGTACACAGATCCTTGAAAGTTGCCACCCAGGTTGACAGGGCTGTTAAGAAGGCATACAGTGTTTTAGCTTTCATTAATAGAGGGATCGAGTTCCGGAACCAAGCGGTTATGCTGCAGCTGTACAAAACTCTGGTGCGGCTGCACTTGGAGTATTGTGTACAGTTCTGGTCACCGCATTATAAGAAGGATGTGGAAGCTTTGGAAAGGGTGCAGAGGAGATTTACTAGGATGTTGCTTGGTATGGAGGGAAGGTCTTACGAGGAAAGGCTGAGGGACTTGAGGCTGTTTTCATTAGAGAGAAGAAGGTTGAGAGGTGACTTAATTGACACATATAAAATAATCAGAGGGTTAGATAGGGTGGATAGGGCGAGCCGTTTTCCTAGGATGGTGACGGCGAGCACGAGGGGGCATAGCTTTAAATTGAGGGGTGAAAGATATAGGACAGATATCAGAGGTAGTTTCTTTACTCAGAGAGTAGTAAGGGAATGGAACACTTTGCCTGCAACGGTAGTAGATTCGCCAACTTTAGGTACATTTAAGTTGTCATTGGACAAGCATATGGACGTACATGGAATAGTGTAGGTTAGATGGGCTTGAGATCGGTATGACAGGTCGGCACAACATCGAGTTCCGAAGGGCCTGTACTGTGCTGTAATGTTCTATGTTCTATGTGTTAACTCCTATGTTTCTAAACACACAGTAATCTGAATAGTGATTTATTTTACAGGCTTGTTTGTAGAAGGGTGAAACTTTTGCTGAATTTTTTGCTTCTCTTAAACAGTTCATCCACAAAAACAGAGAGCTGCTGACTAGTAGACAGCTGGCTACCTCTTGAGGAGGGCTTTTATTTCACAATGAAAGGTGTGGATGTGTGCTTCATTTCTCTGTCTTCAGTTTGTTTCAGGGACTCTCTGTAGACCTGTTCACCATGTCCCAAGTAGCAGAGCTTCATTGCCTCAGGCTAGTAACTACTACCTTTTTCAAGAAGGGACAGCCAACAAAGCCATTAGTGCCGTCAGAGGTGTTCCAAGAGACATCCATAGCCATTGCTGATGCCTGCATGTTAAGGTGCAATCAACTGCACAACATGGCCATCAAGACCACCAAAGACCAGCCAGCTTGGGATGATTTATTATTTTTTCACACTATCCTCTTCACATCTGTGCCATTCAGTATGTCAGTGTCAAATGGAGGAGTTAAAAGATCTCCTAAACTGCGATGCAATCATCAACAAAGACATATTTGGTGATATCCCCCAACTTTCCATCAAAGGTAACATTGAAACCTCCTAGTGTGACAGAAGTTGACGTGAAGAATGGAATAGCCATTTGAGTAGATGGAATTCTAGCAGAGATTTTCAAGCTTCAAACAAGCAGAGTTTACCTGTCATCTTTATCAACTGTTCCTGAAAATCTGGGATGAAGAATAAATCCCAATTTATCTAGGGATACTAGCATCACCACCATCTTCAAGAAAGCAGACAAAGTGGAGTACAGGAACCTCAGAGGAATCTACCTATCTCCATCACCAGGAAGATCATTGCCTAAATCCTCACTAAGCACTTTCACCGAGTCGCTCAAGAAATTATGATGCCAGTATTTGGCAATAGAATCATAGAATCCTACCAGTGTGGGAACAGGCCATTCTGCCCAACAAGTCCACACTGCCCCTCCAAAGAGTATCCCACCAGACCCATCACTCTACCCTTTCCCGGTAACCCTACATTTCTCATAGCTAGTACACCTAGCCTTACACACCCCTGGACATTATGGCCAACTTAGCATGGCCAATCCATCTAACCCACACATCTTTGGATCATGGGAGGAAACTGGAACACCCAGCAGAAATCCATGCAGACACATGGAGAATGTGCAAACGCCATACAGACAGTTACCCTAGGGTGGAATTGAACTCAGGGTCCTGGCACTATGAGGTAGCAGTGGTAACCCCTGAGCCACCATGCCACCCCATGATTTCCACTGCTGAACAACTCTAAGAGAAATGCCAGGAACAAGACCAACTGGTGGCACGGCTCAGTAGTTAGCACTGCAGCCTCACAGCACCAGGGACCCGGGTTCGATTCCAGCCTTGGGCGACTGTCTGTGTGGAGTCTGCACAGTCTCCCTGTATCTGCGTGGATTTTCTCCCACGGTCTAAAGATGTGCAGGTTAGGTGGATCGGCCATGCTAAATTGCCCGTAGTGTTCAGGGGTGTGTGGGTTATAGGGGAATGGGTCTGGGTGGGATGCTTCAAGGGGTGGTGTGGACTTGTTGGGCCAAAGGGCCTGTTTCCACACTGTAGGGAATCTAATCTACTCAACATGGCCTTCATCGATCTGACCGAGACTTTTGATCAGTCAATCAGGAAGTACCATGGAAGACCCTGTCAAAGACTGCCTGTCCAAAGAAATTCATCAATATCCTCAGTCTCATCCACAAGATATTGACAACAGTTCTCACTGAAAGAATGTGACAGAATCCTTTGACCTCAAAGAAGGATTGTTCATCGCCCCCACTCTTCTCCATCTTCACCACTATTCTTTATCTTGTCAAGAACAAGTTTCCCAGTAGTGTGGATATTTTCTACACGATGGGCACAAAACTTTACAATCTCAACTGGTTGATGTCTACAATGAAAACAATACTGATCTCACTCGTGGAACTTTAAGTCTGTGGATTACAATGTCATCCTCACACTTTGAGAAGAGAATCTTCAAGCTTCGCCTAAGGGCTTCAAGATACATACAGAAGAATTGGTCTCAATCTCACCCTCAAGAAGACTCAAATTCTTTACCAACTTGTCCCAAAGTCAAGTTCTGATCTATTCCTTGATTAAGATCAATGGAGAAATTCTCTCAAACATGAAACATTTCCCATACGTGTGAAGTTACCTCTCAACAAAGGTTTACATCGATGTGGAGATTCACATTACTTCCAGTCTACTAGCTCTGCTTTTGAACACCTAAGGATAAAAGTTTTTGACAGTGATATTGGTGTTGATGCAGGATCCTTACGTCTTAGATAATCATCCTTCTGATTCTTTTATATGGTTCTAAAACTTGCATTACCTCTACATGTTACTTCAATGCTTTGAGACTAAATCTTCACATCAGCTGGGAAAATAGATATACTAACATTAGCATCCTTCGAAGCAGATAACAGCAGCAGCATCGAGGCCATGATCAACAAAAATCAATTCTCTTGGGCTGGACACTTGCTTAAGGTGTCTGAACTGACAAAGCAAGTCATTTTTGCCCAACTCGAGGAAGGCACTGGAACTAGAGGAATCATAGAGTTATAGATATGTATAGCATGGAAACTTATCCTTTGGTCCAACTCATCCATGCCGACCAGATATCCTAAATAAATCTAGTCCGATTTGCAACATTTGGCCCATATCCTTCTAAACCCTTCCTATTCATATACCCATCCAGATGCCTTTTAAATGTTGTAATTGTACCAGCCTCCACCACTTCATTCTATACATTCACCACCCTCTGCGTGAAAAAGTTACCCCTTAGGTCCCTTCTAAATCTTTCCCTTCTAAACTTAAACCTTTAGTTTTCGACTCCCCCACTGCAGAGAAAAGACCTTGTCTATTTACCCTATTCATGTCCCTCTTGATTTTATAAACCTCTATAAGGTCACCTCTCAGCTTTCACTCCAGGGACAATAACTCCAACCTGTTCAGCCTCTCCCTGTAGCTCATACCTCCAATCCTGGCAACAACCTTGAGTCTTTTCTGAACCTTTTCAAGTTTCACAACATCTTTCCTATAGCAGGGAGACCAGAATTGCATGCAGTACTCTAAAAGTGGTCAAACCAATGTCATGTACAGCCACAACATGACCTCCCAACTCCTTTACTCAATGCACTGACCAATAAAGGAAAGCATATCAAATGCTTTCCTCACTATCCTACTTACCTACTATTCTGATTTCCAGGAACTATGAATCTGCATTTCCCGCAACACATCCCTCACACCCCGCCCCTGCCACAACCACCCCTAGAGGATCCCCCTCGTTCTCACATACCACCCCACCAACCTCCGGATACAACGTATCATCCTCCGACACTTCCACCATCTACAATCCGACCTCACTACCTAAGCCATTTTTCCATCCACACCCTTGTCTGCCTTCTGGAGAGCCCACTCTCTCCACGACACCCTTGTCCACTCCACACTCCCCTTTAACCCGACCACACCCGGCACCTTCCCCTGCAACCACAGGAAGTGCTACACTTGCACCCACACTTCCTCCCTCACCCCCACCCCAGGACCCAGGATGATCTTCCATATCAAACAGATGTTCACCTGCACATCTGCCAATGTGGTATATTGTATCCATTGCACCCAGTGTGGCTTCCTCTACATTGGGGAAACCAAGCGGAGGCTTGGGGACCGCTTTGCAGAACACCTCTGCTCGGTTCGCAACAAGCAACTGCACCTCCCAGTCGCGAACCATTTCAACTCCCCCTCCCATTCATCAGACGACATGTCCATCATGGGCCTCCTGCAGTGCCACAATGATGCCACCCGAAGGTTGCAGGAACAGCAACTCATATTCCGCTTGGGAACCCTGCAGCCCAATGGTATCAATGTGGACTTCACAAGCTTCAAAATCTCTCCTTCCCCCACTGCATCCCAAAACCAGCCCAGCTCGTCCCCTCCCCCCACTGCATCCCAAAACCAGCCCAGCCTGCCTCTGCTTCCCTAACCTGTTCTTCCTCTAACCCATCCCTTCCCCCCACCTCAAGCCGCACCTCCATTTCCTACCTACCACCTCATCCCGCCTCCTTGACCTGTCCATCTTCCTGGACTGACCTATCCTCTCCCGACCTCCTCACCTATCTCCTCTCTACCTATCTTGTTTTCACTCCATCTTCGGTCCACCTCCCCTCTCTCTATTTATTCCAGTTCGCTCTCCCCATCTCCCTCTCTGATGGAGGGTCTAGGCCCAAAACGTCAGCTTTTGTGCTCATCCAGCTCCACACTTTGTTAACCTGTAATCCAAGGTCTGTTTGTTCAGCAACATTCCCCAGGACCTTACCATTAAGTGTATAAATTTTACCCTGATTTGCCTTTTCAAAATGCAGCATCTCCCATTTATCTGAGTGAAACTTCATCTGCCGCTCCTTGGCCCATTGGATCAAGATCCCATCGTACTCTAAGGTAATCTTCTTCGCTGTCTAGTACGCCTCCATATCTCCTATTGAAAATCGCGACCCTCGGTGGGGTCTCTCGATTCCGCAATCGGTCAATAAGCACTCGCAATCGGTCTGGCTGTTTAAGGCTTTACTCTTTATTTCTTCATACGACTAGGTACAGATCATCCGGAAAACACAGAAATTGAGCACTTCCATACTCCTCAGAGGAGCTGCACACACAACTTAATACAAAGACATTTTTATACTTTTCTTGAAGCAGGGTACATGGTGTGATGGTATAGTGTATTCAAATAATTACCAATCAATAAATGATTTGCTTCATTGGCAGTTACTTAATCCAATAATATTAACTGGTAAACAACTTATGTCACAACACATAAGTAACTTTTTATCTCGCCACACAGTGCCACAACATTTGCAACCAAAGGTCAGTTAGAATGGTTAGTTCTGCATTATCTTGTTATTACTGTATTATTTATGCAGCTCTAGCAGAATTTACAGTTCCCAGGCTAGAAGCCATTTTGTTGTGCTAATTTGCACTGAGAAGCCATCTTGTGCCTGTATCTAAGTTTTAGACTCTCACTATGTTCACATCAAAATCATTTTCAATAAATGACTAAAAAGAGTGAACTCAGCACTGATCCTTGTGGTACACCACTGGTTACAGGCCTGTAACCTGAAAAGCAACCCTCCACCACCACCTTCTACCTTTGAGCCAGTTCTATATCCAAATGGCCAGTTCTCCCTGTATTCCATGTGATCTAACCTTGCTAACCAGTCTACCATGAGGAGCCTTGTTGAACACCTTACTGAATACCATGAAAATCAAACATCTTCATCACCTCTTCAAAAGCACTCAGGTTAGTGAGACATTATTTCCCATGCACAGGGCCAAGTTGACTATTGCTAATCAGTCCTTGCCTTTCTAAATTCCTATAAATTCTGTCCCTCAGGATTCCCTCCAACAACTTGCCCACCACTGATGTCAGGCTCACTGGTCTATAGTTTCCTGGCTTTTTCTTGCCGCCATAACTAATGGGAACATTTTAGTCAACCTTCAATTCCCACACCTTCCCTGTGGTTATCGATAATACAAATATCTCAGCAAGAAGCCCAGCAATCACTTCCCTAGCTTAGTGCAGAGCTCTAGGGTACACCTGATCAGGTTCTGGGGATTTATCCCCCTTTATGTGTTTTAAGACACGTAGCATCTCTTCCTCTGTCATATGGACATTTTTCAAGATGTTGCTGTTTACTTCCCCACGCTTTCTATATTAAATATCCTTCTCCACAGTAAATACTGATGCTGAAAACTTTTTTAGTATCTCCCCTGTCTCCTACAGTTCCCCAGAGTCAGACTTGCTAATCTTTAAGGGGCTCTATTCTTTACCCAGTTACCTTTTTGTCCTTAATGTATTTGTCGAATCTCTTTGGATTCTCCTTAATCCTATTTGTCAAAGCTACCACATGCCCCTTTTTTACCCTCCTGATCCCCATCTTAAATATACTCCTACTGCCTTTATACTCCTCTGGGAATTCACTCTCCTGACAAATGCTTCCTTCTTCTTGACCAAAACCTCAATTTTTCTGGTCATCCAGCATTTCCTACACCTACCAGCCCTGCCCTTCACCCTAACAGGAACAGGAAAACAAAGGAAGCATTTCAAAGAGTCCCTGAAGACTTCTGTCAAAAAATGTGACATAGATGTCAATGTGTGGGAAACCCTTGCTTATAAGAACCTGATTTGGAGGAAGCACTTGCATGAAGGGACGCAGTTCACTCATCAACATGAGGAAATACAGAAAAGGAACTGGACAAAGAAATGCCAGGGATTTCAAGGCCAAAGAACAATTCCAACTTTTGGAAGTTCTGGACAAACAAATTGTTGGATTTGCGACATATGGATCAGGCTCATCAGCATGCAAGGATCAAAAGAATCCATGACCAGAGTCACAGAATCTCCTAGGTGTACAATCATACTTGTTCGCAAGTGGTTGCTGATGACAATATTCCCTCTCCCACGACTTCTCTCAAAATGAATCACCTGCTGTATGTTCTGAAGAGGAGACATACTCAACTCAAAATGTTAATGTTTCTCTCTCCACAAATGCTTCCAACTATTTAAGACCAAAAGATATTGCAGCAGAATTAGGCCATTTCACCCATTACGTCTGCTCTGCCATTTGACCTTGCCTGATATGTTTCTTGACCCTGTTCTCCTACCTTCTCCCCATAACCTTTGATCCCCTCACCAATCAGAACCTATATAGTTCTGTCTTAAAGACACTCAATGGCTTGGCCTCCATAGCCTTCAGTGACAATGACTTCCACACATCTGTCTGTCTGGACCTTCTGGCTGAAGAAATTTCTCTTCATCTCAGTAGTAAAGGATTTGTCCCTTCACTCCAAGGCTGTGCCCTTGGATCCTAGTCTTCCTTACTTGTGGAAGCTAATTTTCTATAGCCACTCTATCTGAGTCTCTGGATTCTGTACATTTCAATGATATCTACCCCCATCCCCATCTTTCTAAATTCCATCAAGTACTGACTAGAGACAAAGAACAAAGAACAAAGAAACCTACAGCACAGGAACAGGCCCTTCGGCCTCCAAGCCTGTACTGATCAAGATCCTCTGTCTAACCTGTCATCTATTTTCTAACAGTCTGTGTCCATTTGCTCCCTGCCCATCCATGTACCTGTCCAAATATATCTTAAGAGACACTAACGTGTCTGCGTCTACCACTTCCACTGGCAACGCATTCCAGGCACCCACCACCCTCTGTGTAAAGAACTTTCCACGCATATCTCCCTTAAGCTTTCCTCCTCTCACTTTGAACTCATGACCCCTGGTAATTGAGTCCCCCACTCTGGGGAAAAAGCTTTTTGTTATCCACCCTGTCTATACCCCGCATGATTTTGTAGACTTCAATCAGATCTCCCCTGAATCTCTGTCTTTCTAATGAAAATAATCCGAATCTACTCAACCTCTCTTCATAGCTAGCACCCTCCATACCAGGCAACATCCTGGTGAACCGCGTCTGCACCCTCTTCAAAACATCCACATCCTTTTGGTAATGTGGTGACCAGAACTGCACACAGTACTCCAAATGTGGCCGAACCAAAGTCCTATACAACTGCGACATGACCTGCCAACTCTTGTACTCAATACCCCGTCCAGTGAAGGAAAGCATGCCATATGCCTTTTTGACCTCCCTATTGACCTGCGTTGTCACCTTCAGGGAACAATGGACCTGAACACCCAGGTCTCTCTGTTCATCAATTTTCCCGAGGACTTTTCCATTTACTGTATAGTTCACCCTTGAAATTGATCTTCCAAAATGCATCACCTCGCATTTGCCCGGATTGAACTCCATCTGCCATTTATCTGCCCAACCCTCCAGTCTAACTATATTCTGCTGTAATCTCTGATCGTCCCCTTCACTATCAGCCACTCCACCAATCTGTAAACTTGCTGATCAGACCAGCTACACCTTCCTCCAGATCATTTACATATATCACAAACAACAGTGGTCCCAGCACAGATCCCAGGTCTCCAATTTGAGAAACACCCTTCTACTACTACCCTCTGTCTCCTGTTGCCTAGCCAGTTTTTTATCCATCTAGCTAGCACATCCTGGACCCCATGTGACTTCACTTCTCCATCGGCCTGCCGTGGGGAACCTTATCAAATGCCTTACTGAAGTCCATGTATGTGACATCTACAGCCTTTCCCTCATCAATCAACTTTGTCACGTCCTCAACGAATTCTATTAAGTTAGTAAGACATGACCTTCCCTGCACAAAACCATGTTGCCTATCATTTTCTTCCAAATGGGAATAGATCCTGTCCCTCAGTATCTTCTCCAGTAGCTTCCCTACCACTGACGTCAGGCTCACCAGTCGATAATTACCTGGATTATCTTTGCTGCCCTTCTTAAACAAGGGGACAACATCAGCAAGTCTCCAGTCCTCTGGGACCTCACTCTAAGGACTCTGCAAAGATATCTGTTAAGGCCCCGGCTATTTCCTCTCTTGCTTCCCTCAGCAACCTGGGATAGATCCCATCTGGACCAGGGGACTTGACCACGTTAATGTCTTTTAGGATACCCAACACTTCCTCCTTCCTTTTGTCAACTTGACCTACAGTAATCAAACATCTATCCCTAACCTCAACATCCATCATGTCCCTCTCCTTGGTGAATACCGATGCAATGTACTCGTTAAGAATGTCATCCATTTTCTCTGAATCAGCACATAACTTTCCTTCTTTGTCCTTAAGTGGGCCAATCCTTTGTCTAGTTACCCTCTTGCTCTTTATATGTGAATAAAAGGCTTTGGGACTTTCCTTAACCATGTTTGCCAGCAATATCTCATGTCCTCTCTTTGCCCTCTTAATCCCTCGTTTCAGATTCGCTGTACATTCCCGCTATTCTTGCAAAGCTTCGCCTGTCTTCAGTCGCCTAGACCTCACGTATGCTTCGTTTTTCCTCTTGGCTAGTCTCACAATTTCACCTGTCATCCATGGTTCCCTCATCTTGCCTTTTCTATTCCTCATTTTCACAGGAACATGTCTCTCCTGTATGCTAATCAACCTCTCCTTAAAAGCCTCCCACATATCAAATGTGGATCTACCTTCAAACCCCCAATCTACATTCCTGAGATCCTGCCGAATCTTGGTATAGTCGGCCTTCTCCCAGTTTAGTACTCTTCCTTTAGGACCACTCCCATCCTTGTCCATGAGTATTGTAAAACTTACGGAATTGTGGTTGCTATTTCCAAAGTAGTCGCCTACTGTAATATCAACCACCTGGCCGGGTTCATTCCCCAACCCCAGGTCCAGTATGGCTCCTTCCCAAGTTGGACTACATACATACTGCTCTAGAAAACCCTCCTGGACACACCTTACAAATTCTGCTCCGTCTTGACCCCTAACTCTGAGTGAATCCCAGTCAATGTTGGGAAAATTAAAATCTCCCATCACCACCACCCTGTTTCTCCTACACCTTTCCATTATCTGTTTACATATTTGTACCTCTGTCTCACGCTCGCTGTTGGGAGGCCTGTACTACAGCCCCAACATTGTTACTGCATCCTTCCTATTTCTGAGTTCTACCCATATTGCCTCACTGCTTGAGTCCTCCATGGAGCCCTCCTTCAGTGCGGCTGTGATATCGTCTTTGACCATTAGTGCAATTCCTCCACCCCTTTTACCTCCCTCTCTATCCCGTCTGAAGCATCGCTATCCTGGGACAACTAGTTGCCAATTATGCCCTTCCTTCAACCAAGTCTCAGTAATAGCAATAACATCATATCTCTAGGTACCGATCCAAGCCCTAAGCTCATCTGCCTTATCTACTACACTTCTCGCTTTAAAACAAATGCACCTCAGACCACCTGTCCCTTTGTGTTCATCATCTGCTCCCCGACTACTATTCCCTTTAGTCACACTGACTCCATTATCTAGTTCCCTACAGGCTTTCGTTTCTTCCTCTTTTCTGTCCAATATTTGGTTCCCATCCCCCTGCCACATTAGTTTAAACCCTCCTCCACAGTCCTCAACCATCCCTCCTACTGACAAGTGCTTCATTCCCGGGATCATTCTTGTGAACATCATCTGGACTCTTTCCAAGACATTCTATAGATATGGGGCCCACAAATTCTCATAAGAATTCAAATGCTGAGTATTTCCCATCATTCTTGGCCTTTAAGCTCATTTAGTCGATATATTCCTGAAATTTTTAAAAAAGGAGGGTAACTTGGTCAAAGTTTTAAATTGGAACTGGTAGGGTTGGTGGAGAGGAATTATTTCCATTGTTTGTTGGATCCAGGAAGATGGAACATAACCTAAAGTGAGAGCCAAAGCTTTCAGGAGTAAGTGACAAAACATTTCTTCAGGTAAAGTTGGTCTAAGTACAAGGGGCAAAGCATCATAGATCAGCTATGTTGGGCACTCTTTCAGCAGGTCAGAAAGCTTCTATGGAAACTGAAACTGGATGAATGTTTCAGGTCTGTGAGCAAGTGAAAGCAGGAAAATATGCAAAAGGCAAGTAGGTTGGCAGGAATTAGTTGGCAAAAGGTTTCACATTACAAGATCAAAGGAAGTGGTCATGGGACAGGAGAGGTGCAAACCATGCGTCTAGACAAAGTGTGAAAAGGAGAAAAGCAACTGCAAATGGTAAGAAGATCTGAAAATAAACAAGGGCATTAACAAAAGAACACATTTTTGAAGTGGGAGGTTCAGAGTGGATTTGAGAAAAATGATTTTACCCAGATGGTGGTGGGAGCCTCATATGTATTGACTGGCAGAAATGTAACTATTGAGTTGGGTAACCTCACAGCCTTTAAAAGTACCTGGATAAGCACTTGAAACATCATAACATTCAAGGCTCTGGGCCTAGTGCTGGAAAATGGGACTAGTGCACATTTAGTATCGTTTGGCAGTACAGACCCAATGGGCTGAAGAGCCTGTTTCTATATTGCATGATTCTATGATCAAGTAAGCTGTAATTGCAGTCATGGACTGAAAAGTGATAATGCCTGGAGAATTTGATACCCTGCATAATTTGCATTCAAATGTGAACTTTTGGACAAATGTCCAAAATCAAGCTTGTCAAGAGACTTCCAAGTAGAAGCATGAAGTAAGGTACCAAAAGAAGAACATACAGTTCCTGACCATTGTGGAATATATCCTGAAATTAATTTTGTTCAAAACATTATTTTAACATAAGATATGTTAGTGTCACATCAAAAAGCTGAATTTTTAAAAACTTACGTTCAGTTATTTACAGGTAAACACAATACACACCTTGTACTAATAGAACAGAGACCTGTGACATTTAAACATAGAATAAAATGGGACATCCTTTTAAAGCACTGCCTGCAGACATGGCAGAGATTTTTGACAGCTAACTATTGATGAGGTTTCAGGAAGCTGTTTACAGTAAAGAGAAAAACACTTAACTTTTGCATCCTAGGATGGTTCGAGACTAGCAGACAGTTTTTACAGCTGGGAACAGGACCTGAGAAAGTGCTTTGTGTTGTCCAGCCAGCTCTGTTAGTGAATGGCTTGGCCTGTTTTCTACAATGTTGTCATGTTGGAATGTGGGCCTGGTGCCTCTCATTGAGTATGAGATCCCTGATCGGCCCAGGTTAATAACCCTAATCAGGGAACCCTGGCTGACAAATATAAACAGGAGTCTCAGAGGCTGCTTTCATTCTGGGTGCAAAGCAAGCTAGCCAGAGTCTACATACTGTGCATGGGTACATAAAAGGTGACTTGATGATGGGATACCTGCCTCCTTGGAATTATTTCACATATCCATTCAAGTCTGCATCCCTGGAATTTAGAGGAGTATATTTAGATTTTGGGAATTGGTATATGGTCTATATTCAAGATACATTTTTGCAGAATTTCTTAAATACTTTGCAAGAAATGTGTTTGGAGAGATTTAAGTCTATTGAGGAGAACCAGCATACATTTGTAAAAGGCAGAATGTGAATGAATAACCTAATGTTTTTTGTTTGAAGAATTAATAGATGTAGAAGGGATCGCAGTGAATGTTGTCTGTGAATTTTAAGAAACTGTTTGATGAAGTCCCACATAAAAGACTGGCTAACAAAATTTGAGGATCATGGAATAGGGGGCTTCCTGTCAGCTTGGATGAAAAATTGCTTCAACGAAAGAAAACAGTCATGGTAAAGGGTTACTTTCAGATTGAAGGATGATAGACAGTGGTGTTCCCCAAATCCTAGGACTGCTGCTTGTTTTGGTATACATATCAGAAATATTTGCATTTTTTAAAAGATTGTTCATGGGAGAGAGCGTGGCTGGCTTGGTCAGCAATCATTGTCTATCTCTAGTTGGCCTTGAGAAGGTTAATTAAGAAATAACTAATGCAGACCATTTGGTGTAAGTACATCCATAATGTCATTCGGGATGCAGTTCCTGGATTTCCACAAAGTGACAGTGAAGAAAAAGCAGTATATTTCCAAGTCAGGATGATGGATGGCTTGGAGTGGAGTAGTCTTTGCATGTATCAGCTACCCTGGTCTTTCTAGATAATAGTGGTCATGGATTTGAAATGTGCTGTCTAAAGAGTGAATTTGTGCAGTTCATCCTGTAGACCTGTAGGTATACAAGATAATGAGAGGCATAGATAGAGTTGATAGCCAGAGACTATTTCCCAGGGCAGAAATGGCTAGCACGAGGGGTCATAGTTTTAAGCTGGTTGGTGGAAAGTATAGAGGGGATGTCAGAGGCAGGTTCTTTACGCAGAGAGTTGTGAGAGCATGGAATGCGTTGCCAGCAGCAGTTGTGGAAGCAAGGTCATTGGGGTCATTTAAGAGACTGCTGGACATGTATATGGTCACAGAAATTTGAGGGTGCATACATGAGGATCAATGGTCGGCACAACATTGTGGGCTGAAGGGCCTGTTCTGTGCTGTACTGTTCTATGTTCTATGTTCTATGTTGCTACTGATTGTCAGTGTTGGTGGAACTATGATTATTGATGTGGTGCTAATCAAGTGGACTACTTTGTCCTGAATAGTTTCAGGCTTCTAGAAGTGTTGTTGAAGCTGCACTCATCCAGCATAGTGGGGAGGATTCCAGCACACACCTGACTTGTGCCTCATGGATAAGCTTTGGTGAGTCAGGAGGTTAGAGTAGTTAGCTCCTGACGTGCTCTTGTAGAGACAATGCTTGCATGCCTAGTCTAATTCAGTTTCTGATGAATGGTAACTTCATGGATGTTGATAGTAGAGTATGTTAATACTGTTTAATGTCAAAGGGTAATAGTTAGATTCTCTTGTTGGAGATGAACATTGCCTATTACTTTTCTGGCATGAATGTTGCTTGCCATTTGTCAGCCTAATGAATATTAAAATACAAAGTAAAATTTAAAATTTTGCCAATGATATCAAAATTGTAGGTATTTAAAAACAGGAAATTATACCCAATCACCTGCAAACAAACAGTTTAGCAGAATGGTCAGACAGATAGCAGATGGAAATTAAGGTAGAGAAGTGTGAGCATAGTTCTAAAGAGTGTCCATGACAGACATTCGGTAGATATGAGAAAGCCTTGGAAGTGGAAGGACCTTATAATTAAAAGTAAACTTTCAAGAGATGAGTAGTTGGTACGGCCAATGTTTGTTGCCCATCCCTAAATGCCTTGAAGGTAGTTGTTCACTACCTGTTGAAGCTCTGCAATCTGTGTAATGTAGGTACCAAAAGTGCTGATATGAACAGAGTTCAAGATTTCTAATTCCAGACTTTTATCTAATGGTAGTAAAAAAGCAGAGACAGTGAGTAGAGTCTAGGCATTAGAGCAGTGTGGGCGAGACAAGATTTGTGGTTTAAAAGGACAGGAAATCTGGTGAGGCCCATCTCAATGTCCAAAGCAACTTTGTCCATCTTTTATGCTGTTTCCTAGTTTCTTGTTAAGCAACAACTAATTGCCTTGTTGAATGGCTTATTGACATCCCAACTCATCTCAGCTTACTTATTTTTGGCTTTCTATCATTCCAGGCTTGCCAAATATTGAGAAAACCTAACATTGAGAACAGAGCAGCTATTGGATTCAACTCGCTGCTAGCTTGTAACAACCTCTGTGTTTGTATGACCAAACCGTAGCCCAAGGTACAATCAATAGTCATCACTGCACATGCATCCATGGACATTGGCATCTAGCATTAGCTAACATCTTTCAATCACTCTGGTATCTCTCTGTTACATCGGCAGGCCACTCTGAAAGCACAGACATCTATTGCAGCAACTAGCTGCTGAAAAATTATAGCAGGGAAACTTTGTGCATAGGATCAGGCATCCAGTTTATGGATTGGACCAGGTTGCATCTCAGGACTGTTTGTTTACTTCCATTGAGCTCACTCACTTGGTCTGCCTGAATGTACTCAGCATCCGTGTCTTGCTTTGTCAAATAACATAGCCATGCAATCAGGCAGATTGCCTTGCTGGTCAGCTCTCCTCAGGCGCAAGAGTGTGTATCTTGCTGCAATGGACTCAGCACTCTGTGTCAGGAGCTTATAAACATACCGCACATACAGTAGCAAATAAGCATACCCTAAAATCCTCACTGAAGCCCATGGAGGGACCTGTCAGTTAGGTGACCTCAACACAGTGAGTCAGACAGCGTCCAATACCATTCCAGCGGATTGGCCATGATCAGGCATCCAGTAAGATTAATCTTGTTCGGGCAATACCTCTGCACTCCAGGAAGTAGGCCACGGTCAGTCCAGTGACCCCATAGCAGGAGTTGGGGTTGTAGTGATTGTAATGAGGTCAGCCAGGTGGATTTCATAGAATATGAGTTTCCTGATTGGCGCGAATAATTTGGACCAATCAGGGATCCCTGGATGACAAATTAGAACAGGAGTCAAGCAGATTGGAGGATGTCCTCATGAGTCTGGGCCTGGCCAAGCTGGCCATTAATAGATTCAGGCAGCAGGTCGTGGAGGAGGTCATTATGGCTGACTGCCTGCCCCTTTTCTGTGGCTACGTTCATGCCCAGCTGTCCCTGGAAATAATCTCACAGTATCCTCCAAAAGCCTCGAAGTTTTTCAGGAGAGATAGGCACCGTGGGGTGTGGCATGCTTTATTTCCCCCTCCAATTCTACTTTAATTTGATCCCTACACTCTCCTTCACCTTTTTAATTACATAGGCATTTCCTCCAGGGGTTCTGTTTGCTGTTGGTTTTTTGTTCACATGGGTGTTTTTCCTGGTGATGGGCTATCAGTAAAATTATTTACACATCTGATGTTTTTACTGTTAAAAAATAACAACAGGAGTGTCAGACATCCTGTCACTTACAGTTGGTTCACAGAGAGAGCCGAACCAATATAAGGGACTTCCCACATGTAAATAAAGGGTGACTTGGTAATAGGATAACATCCTCTGTAAAGGTTTATCAGTGGCATGAGAGAAAAGCATGCTCCTGAAGAAATTTGCTCACAGTGGTTGTCTTTGAGTTGGGGCAAGCATTTCTGGCATCATGCTCTTATTGGAAAGACTGGACCCAGTATGTTGAAAGAATGCATTATGTTTCCAGGGCTAATGGGGTAATATGATAAGTAACGAGTAACTCTCCTGACAGCTTGTGGACCTGCAATTTTTTCAGTTGTTAGGAGTCTAACTTTCCCTGAGGCACTACATGCTAAAATCTTTCAAGAGTTGTTTGCTTTGCTAAGGAATATTACGACCCCAAGACACCTCTATCTAAGACGCTGTCAGTTTTACTCAGCAATTTGAAGAACCGGGGAATCCAGTTCAGGATTTTTGACTGGGTTAAGATGAGCGATAAGAGACATGTGACTTTGGTTTAAACTTTAACGAGATGCTGAGAGACTGGTTGGTATGTGGGATTAATGATGGAACTATGCAAAAGCAGCAACTAGATAAAGCCCACTGGACTTCAAACAGGGTGCTACAACTGGCTTTATCATTGAAAAATTCAATAAGTGGAGCATTTGAATCGCAGGGTATTCCAATGGAAGTGGACACCCTCGCCAATCCAACTGACCTTGGGGAACACCACTTGAGTGAAGGCATAGCCACGTCTGGGACATATCCTGAACAAGGGGACTCTAGGTCAGCCTGCAGCAAAACCCCAAAATGAAGCCAAGCCTTAACTAAATGGTTAAAATTTTTTCTCCAGGAACTAGGCCGCAAAACCATTTGTAGCTGTTGCCAGTATGCGGACTCTGTCTCTCTTTCCACAGAAGCTGCCAGGTCTGCTGAGCTTCTCCAGCATTCTCTGTTTGTTTCATATTTCGAGCATCTGCAGTATTTTTTTTATTCCTTTTTGTATTCTATGCCTTCGCTAATGAAGGGAAGTATCCCATTGGCTTGATAATATGCACACCAAGGTCACTTTAATCTTCAGTACTTTCTAGGGTCCTACCATTTATAGTGTACTTTCTTGCTTTGTTAGCCCTCCCGAAATGCATTATCTTATGCTTTAAGGGTTGAATTCTTTTCTTTGTTGCTTTGCCCATCTGACTAATCCAATTTATTCCTGGTCCACGCTTATCCTTTTCAATAATTATCCTAAATCTAACTGAATTATGGCCACTTTCTCCAAAATGCTTCCCCACCTATATACACAACATTGTGGGCTGAAGGGCCTGTTCTGTGCTGTACTGTTCTATGTTCTATGTTCTATGTTCTACCTTACACCCACTGAGGCTCATTTCTGAATAATATATTCAGAACTGATCTCTCCCTTGTGGGATTTCTGTGTAAGCCAATGCTTCATCAACATTTCATTTTACGTTTAATTAAGGGGATTTAGTGTTGGTGTAAGGATCTACTGAGGGTGTTCATTTGTTCATTTAGAGGTATTATTGAGGGAGTCCAGCACTGAGTTGAAGGCTATATCGAGTGAGCAGCTTGTGTCTGGCTGCTTGTTGCCAGGGATTGATCACCACAGGAGGACTGTTTGAGCTGGCTCACCCGAGAGACAAAATTCATCACTGGAACTGGCTCAATGGGTGGCTGTTTAATGGCATTGTACTCTTTTTCTCTCAGACTGAGAGCCTTACTGGATGGTGCTTTAACATTAACATCAACATCAAAGGCTAAGCGAATAAACCTGGTTGGCATTTCCTTTAAGCAAGTACTTGTTGACAACTTCTAGAAGCAACTAGACCCTAAACATGTGGGTTTCTTTCTTTACCCTGGATCTTAGTCTCCAACGTTAAAGATGGGGAGATGAACAGGGTTTTCAATGATAGGCAAATCTCTTAAAACCTAGCCTAAAGCTAAAGCAGCATGCAAGAGAGGGGAGACTTTGAGCTTGAAAGCTGAATGCAAGGACTATGTAAAAGCAAAATACTGCGAATGCTGAAGTCTGAAACAAACAAAGAAAATGCTGGAGAAGCTCAGGAGGGCTGGCAGCATCTGTGAAGCAAGAAACAGAGTTAATGTTTCAAGTCCAATGTGGCCCTTCTTTAAAACGTCTTAATTCAGTGTTAGGTATTGTTAACTCTTCGGGGTCAATTTTTAGAATTTAGTCCTTTTTATGAAGAATTATGATTTAGAAATTCTGAAGGCATCTTTGTCTGCCTCCATACTGTCAATTACTTGGGTACATCAGTAGTTTCTACTTGAATTCTTGCTCAACAGGAACATAAATAAGCAAGGGGCTTTTACTCAGAGGAACCAAAGCTGAAATGTAGCACACTGATTCAGATAGTGGAAAAACTATTGTCCCCTCTCTTATTCCCCAATCTAAAATTTGCGTGTTTAATGAATAATTTATAAAAGGTACTGACATAATTTATGTTCACTCTTCAAATGGGACAGTTTTATGATCCACGGTGAAACTGCCAAATTGTATTACAATCTGGATAGGCACCAGGAACTTCTATGTTCATGGTAGATAATGTTTGAGATCCCAGGTACTTACTAAGAAAATAAAGCCACAATATTCCAGTTTTAACAAACAAAATAAACTTTAAAAAACAAAATTTAAGAAGTGAAACAATATACATTGTGTAAACAACTCTAACATCCAGAATTAACATGAGTGATTATAGGTTAACAGACAATCTATAGACAAGCATCCACAGAGCACAGCAATTTGCAAATGCAGTCGAAACTAATCCCACACATTTTTATGCAATCTACTCAGAAGTCAGTGATACTGTAGGTTTTATTAAATTTCATTAAAATGTTTTCCCTTAAGGACAGACATCAAACTTCATTTTGGAAGATCTAGCCTCTGGATTTCCTCAAAAGCCACTCTGGCTTGACTGCCTCAATTGCTGCTAATGTCTGGTAGATCAATCTATTTTTCTAAGATCAAGCTCCCCAAGATTCTGGAGATTGCTCATAAATTTCTAATCACCAGCACAATTTCAGATTTTTACCAAACAATTAGCTTCTTTGAACTGCTGCTACCCCTAAATTCCCCAGAGTTTCTTGTTTTTTTTCCAGCTGAGCTGACCGACTTCTGGGACCGCCTTATACTGTTTTGGCTAGGCCTCTCTCTCTCCTCTACATTCCAGCCATACTGCTGCCAACAACTGTTTACCTCTCCGTTTGTCAATCTCTTCTCCTGAGACTGAATTGTACTGGATTTCAAAATGCTGCACCCGAAGCATCTAATCACTGATATAATTGCAGCCCTCTAACCGTTCTGAGTATAAAATCTGACAACACAGGCTGTCCTTTGTCCCAGTTGTATGGAGTCAGCTAACAATAGCATGTTAAAAACACAGATTCACCTTCTCTGACTCTCTCCCAATGACAAACTGTTTGACATGGATTGTAGTTCTTTGACTGCTAAACTGCTCTGGCAGACCTCTTAAAACACTCCAATAGGATCCCTGCCCCTAGGAAAACTGAATATAGCAGCCATTGGAACATTCTATGACTTGAATACTACAATCATCCTGTACTGCTAGCTTCTTAGACACAAAAATATGGGCTTTATTACAACAGGAAAATACATTTTCTATTAACAACCTGCCACATGTTTGGTCAGTAAACTTTCTGAATTGACCTTAAACGTGTATCCTTTAGAATAATAATATTTCTAGATTCTTTCTTGGATAAAAACGGAATGATTCTTCCTCCAATTATAAATTATTTATTCTGGTACCATCAAATTTTGAATACAAATTTTGAATTACTAATTGCTTTAGATTTGTTTACCATCTAATTAAAATTGGAAATTTCCAATTCAAATTCAAATCAATTGTCATATTCTAAAACACAAACCATGAACCGGATTTTCACAACCAAAAGGCAGGCTATCAATGGCAAATGAGGCCTCTTTTTAATCCTTTCCCTTGTCATTTCTCAAGATTCACAAATACTAGAAGCCTCAGATTGCACAACTCCTCACTGCGCTTGAGTCTGGATGCTGTGCCCACCTTTATTTTTTGCAAATTTACAGTTTTTCTGAGGGTGTTTCCATCTTAAGGCATCCGTACATGCCCATCCCTCCATCAACTGTGCCGACTTCATCTAGATAGGTTGCAGCCCAAAAGTTATAACAGGTCCTCTGAAAGGGACTTGCGATACCTAACTGGACAAGACTCCCGGCGGAGTCGTAATTGGCAACCTCAGCAGGTCCTATCACAGTCACTTGCAGGTTAATGACCTGACATTGATTTCAATGTCAAAGTTCTGGTTATCTCAGTACCAGTCTATCCATACAAAACCAGCAGAAATCAATCATCAAGAAACCAAAAAGCAGTTAATTAAATCTTTAAAATGATGGGACTCATTCTACTGCTGAACCCAGGTTCACCTGTGCAGTTTTGAGAAAAGGCCGGAGTAGCAAAGTGGAAAATAACAGCATTGGCATCAGAGAAATGTGACATGCTGATTTCACATTTAGTCTATATTCAGTAAGGTGCTAGTATGGCGTTTGGCACAAATTAATTCAGAAGTATGACTGCGCAACTGGACGCCATCCATAGTGCCAAAACTATGGGTGCTAGGGAGGCAAATTTCCAGCCTATAAATTTTAACTGAAAAGCTATGTAGGGAAATAACTCAATGTCTTTACTTGTTTTTGATAGAAATTTGATTTTAGTATTTTTAGTTAAAACCACTTTAATTTTTGGCCGTGCCTTATTTATCACAGAACTTTGCTATTTCAGTGACAGTTTGAGTTACAATCACAGGTCTGTACAGTCACAGAGCTTTCTAATAATTATATGTAAATTTACAGCATACCATTAGACCAGCTGTCTAATAAGACATTGGTATTAACACTTGTCAAGAGCAGTCCAAAACTAATCACATGTTCATGGCATTCCCCAAGAATTGTGAAAACAATGACAATCTTGTGAGCTAACCAGTTAAAATGTCTATGAAATAGAACATAGAACATTACAGCACAGTACAGGCCCTTCGGCCCTCAATGTTGTGCCGACCTGTCATACCGATCTCAAGCCCAACTAACCTACACTATTCCATGTACATCCATATGCTTGTCCAATGACGACTTAAATGTACCTAAAGTTGGCGAATCTACTACCGTTGCAGGCAAAGTGTTCCATTCCCTTACTACTCTCTGAGTAAAGAAACTACCTCTGACATCTGTCCTATATCTTTCACTCCTCAATTTAAAGTTATGCCTCCTCGTGCTCGCCGTCACCATCCTAGAAAAAAGGCTCTCCCTATCCAACCTATCTAACCCTCTGATTATTTTATATGTTTCAATTAAGTCACCTCTCAACCTTCTTCTCTCTAATGAAAACAGCCTCAAGTCCCTCAGCCTTTCCTTGTAAGACCTTCCCTCCATACCAGGCAACATCCTAGTAAATCTCCTCTGCACCCTTTCCAAAGCTTCCACATCCTTCTTATAATGCGGTGACCAGAACTGTACACAATACTCCAAGTGCGGCCGCACCAGAGTTTTGTACAGCTTCACCATAACCTCATGGTTCTGGAACTCGATCCCTCTATTAATGAAAGCTAAAACACTGTATGCCTTCTTAACAGCCCTGTCAACCTGGGTGGCAACTTTCAAGGATCTGTGTACATGGACACCGAGATCTCTCTGCTCATCTACACTGCTAAGAATCCTACCATTAGCCCTTTACTTTGCCTTCTGGTTACTCCTACCAAAGTGCATCACCTCACACTTGTCTGCATTAAACTCCATTTGCCACCTCTCAGCCCAGGTCTGCAGCTTATCTATGTCTCTCTGCAACCTACAGCATCCTTCGTCACTATCCACAACTCCACCGACCTTAGTGTCGTCTGCAAATTTACTAACCCATCGTTCTACGCCCTCATCCAGGTCATTTATAAAAATGACAAACAGCAGTGGACCTAACACCGACCCTTGCGGTACACCACTAGTAACTGGTCTCCAGGGTGAACATTTCCCATCAACTATCACCCTCTGTCTTCTTTCAGCAAGCCAATTTCCGATCCAAACTGCTATATCTCCCACAATTCCATTCCTCTGCATTTTGTACAATAGCCTACTGTGGGGAACCTTATCGAACGCTTTGCTGAAATCCATATACACGTCAACTGGTTTACTCTCATCGACCTGTTTGGTCACCTTCTCAAAGAACTCAATAAGGTTTCTGAGACACGACCTTCCCTTCACAAAACCATGCTGACTATCCCTAATCAATTTATTCTTTTCTAGATGATTATACATCCTATCCCTTATAACCTTTTCCAACACTTTACCAACAACTGAGGTAAGGCTCACTGGTCTGTAATTACCAGGGTTGTCTCTACTCCCCTTCTTGAACAGGGGAACCACATTTGCTATCCTCCAGTTATCTGGCACTATTCCTGTAGACAATGACGAGTTAAAGATCAATGCCAAAGGCTCGGCAATCTCCTCCCTGGCTTCCCAGAGGATCCGAGGATAAAGCCCATCCGGCCCAGGGGACTTATCCATCTTCACCCTCTGAAGGATTTCTAATACCTCTTCCTTGTGAACCTCAATCCCACCTAGTCTAGTAGCCTGTATCTCAGTATTCTCCTCGACAACATTATCATTTTCTCGAGCGAATACTGTTGAAAAATATTCATTTAGCGCTTCCCCTAATCTCATCTGACTCCACACACAACTTGCCACTACTATCCTTGATTGGGCCTAATCTTACTTTCGTCATTCTTTTATTCCTTAAATACCTATAGAAAACCTTAGGGTTTACCCTGATCCTATCCGCCAACAATTTCTCATGTATCCTCCTGGCTCTTCTGAGCTCTCTCTTTAGGTCTTTCCTGGCTACCTCGTAGCCCTCAAGTGCCCTAACTGAGCCTTCACATCCCATCCGAACATAAGCCTTCTTCTTCCTCTTGACCAGAGATTCCACCTCCTTCGTAAACCACGGCTCCCGCACTCTACAGCTTCCTCCCTGCCTGACAGGTACATACTTACCTAGGACACACAGGAGCTTTTCCTTGAATAAGCTCCACATTTCTAATGTGTCTATCCCCTGCAGTTTCCTTCCCCATCCTATGCTCCCTAAATCTTGCCTAATCTCATCGTAATTGCCTTTCACCCAGCTATAACTCTTGCCCAGTGGTATACACCTATCTCTTTCCATCACTAAAGTGAACACAACAGAAATGTGATCGCTATCACCAAAGTGCTCACCTACTTCCAAATCTAACACCTGGCCAGGCTCATTACCCAGTACCAAATCTAATGTGGCTTTGCCCCTTGTTGGCCTTTCTACATACTGTGTCAGGAAGCCTTCCTGCACACACTGGACAAAAACTGACCCATCTACAGTACTCGAACCATAGTGTTCTCAGTCAATATTTGGAAAGTTGAAGTCCCCCATGACAACTACCCTGTCTCTCTCACTCCTATCGAGAATCATCTTTGCTATCCTTTGCTCTACATCTCTGGAACTATTCAGAGGCCTATAGAAAACTCCCAACAGGGTGGCCTCTCCTTTCCCGTTTCTAACCTCAGCCCATACGACCTCAGTTGACGAGTCCCCAAACATCCTTTCTGCAACTGTAATACTGTCCTTGACCAACAATGCCACACCTCCGCCCCTTTTACCATCTCCTCTGTTCTTACTGAAACATCTAAATCCTGGAACCTGCAACAATCATTCCTGACCCTGCTCTATCCATGTCTCCGAAATGGCCACAACATCGAAGTCCCAGGTACCAACACGTGCTGCAAGTTCACCCACCTTATTCCGGACGCTGCTGGCATTGAAGTCGACACACTTCAAACCAATTTCTTGCTTGCTGGTGCCATCTTGCTTCCCTGAAACTTTATTTCGGACCACCCTGCTCTCAACATTTTTTAGAGTCGAACTACAATTTTGGTCCCCATCCCCCTGCTGAATTAGTTTAAACCCACCCGAATAGCGTCAGCAAATTTCCCCCTGAGGATATCGGTAACCCTCTGGTTCAGGTGAAGACCATCTTGCTTGTAGAGGTCCCACCTACCCCAGAAAGAGCCCCAGTTATCCAAGAATCCAAAACCCTCCCTCCTGCACCATCCCTGTAGCCACGTGTTCAACTCCTCTCTCTCCCTATTCCTCACCTCACTAGCACATGGCACGGGCCACAAACCAGAGACAACAACTCTGTTCATCCTAGCTCCCTGAATTTCTGCCTTAAATCCCCATCTCTCTTCCTACCTATGTCGTTGGTGCCAATGTGGACCATGACTTGGGGCTGCTCCCCCTCCACCTTAAGGATCCCAAAAACGCGATCAGAGACATCACGCACCCTGGCACCTGGGAGGCAACACACCAACCGTGAGTCTCTCTCATCCCCACAGAACCTCCTATCTGTCTCCCTAACTATGGAGTCCCCAATGACTAATGCTCTGCTCCTCTTCCCCCTTTTCTTCTGAGCAGCAGGGACAGACTCTGTGCCAGAGACCTGTGCCCCACTACTTTCCCCTGGTAAGTGCCCCCCCAACAGTATCCAAAACGGTATACTTATTGTTGAGGGGAATGGCCACAGGGGATCCCTGCACTGCCTGCCGGTTCCCTTTCCGTCCCCTGACCGTAACCCATTTACCTTCATCCTGTACTTGAGGAGTGACTCCCTCCCTGTAACTCCTCTTAATAACCCCCTCTGCCTCCCGAATGATCCAAAGTTCATCCAGCTCCAGCTCCAGTTCCCTAGCGCGGTTTTCAAGGAGCTGGAGTTGGGTGCACTTCCCGCAGATGTAGCCAGCAGGAACACTAGTGGTGACCCTTACCTCCCACATTCTGCAGGAGGAACATTCAACTGCCGTGACCTCCATTCCCATTATTCTAAATTCCCAAGACTTAAAAAATAAAGAATAAAAAATAAACTTGTTACCTTACCAATCAGGCACACAGAACCTTTTTTTTGTTTAGAGGAGGAGGATGGGTGGGAGACACTACCCGGGTAGTATTTCGGGTAATGTGTCAATAGATGGAAGGCTGATTTTCGTAATGGCCTGGACTGTGTTTATGACTCTCTGTAATTTCTTGCAGTCTTCGAAAGAACAGTTGACAAACCACGCTGTGATGATCCCAGAAAGAATACTTTCAATGGTGCCCCTATAAAAACTGGTAGAAGTCCTTGTGGACATGCTGAATTTCCTTAGCCTCCTGAGAAATAGAGACATTGTTGTGCTTTTTTGACCGTTGCATTAATCTGGGTAGATGAGGACATTGTTGGTGATTATTACTTCCAAGAACATAACGACCTTGACCATCTACACATCAGCACCATTGATGCAGACAGGGACATGCCCTTCACTCCACTTCCTGAAGCCAATGACCATTGTTGTCTTTACCATGCTGCTAAGCATTCAATCTCTTTCCTATATTCTGCCTCGGCATTGATTCAGATCCACCCTGCAATGATAGCGTCCTCAGCACACTTGTACATGTAGCTGGAGTGGAATTTGGCCACACAGTCATGGGTGTGTACTGAGCCTTGTAGGGGGCTGAATGCACAGCCCTGCAGGGCACTAGTATTGAAGATTATAGCAGAGGAGCTGTTGTTGTCATTCTTATTGATTGCAGCCTGTGGGTCAGAAGAGCAAGGTTACAATTACATAGATGGGAACCGAGACCTATGTCTCATAGTTTAGACATGAGTTTGTTTGGAATTATGGTGTTGAAGATGGAAACATAGTCAATACATCAGAGCCTAACATTGGTATCCTTGTTATCCAGATGTTCCAGGGATGAGCGTAGGATCAGAGAGATAGGGACTGCTGTGGACTTGGTGCACTGATAAGCAAAGGATCAAGGCAGTTTGGTCAGCTGGAGTTAATGTGAGTCCTGACTAACTTGTCAAAGCATTTCATAATTATGGAGGCCAGAGCCATTGGGTGGTAGTCATTGAGGCACGCTGCATGATTTTTCTTTGGCATTGAGATGATGGTGGTCTTCGTAAAGCGGGTGGGGACTTCAGATTGTAGTAAAAGGACGTTAAAGATGTCTGAGAATACTCCCGCCAGCATCTGAGTATTTGTATATAAATTGTTCATAACTACAAATCAGTGGGTCTAAAAATTTCTTCAATGTGAAGACCCCAAGAGGTGCTGTTATAGAACACAGAACATAGAAAAGTACAGCACAGTACAGGCCCTTCGGCCCACGATGTTGTGCCGTGGAATATTCCTAATCCAAAAATAAATTAACCTAACCTACATTCCCCTCAATTCACTGCTGTCCATGTGCACGTCCAGCAGTCGCTTAAACGTCACTAATGACTCCACTTCCACGACTACCACTGGCAAACTATTCCATGTGCTCACAACTCTCTGGGTGAAGAACCTCCCTCTGACATCTCCTCTATACCTTCCTCCTAACACCTTAAAACTATGACCCCTCATGGCAGTCAATCCTGCCCTGGGGAAAAGTCTCTGGCTATATAACATAGAAATAATGTTAGTAGTTTTATGTGGTTGTGGTTATGCAAAGCTTTAGCTATCCTATCAAGCTAATAGAAATAGGATTATGAAAAGGTATCAAATGCTCAGTTGAACATCAGTTGAACTCCATGCTCACTGTACTCCTATCAGCCCTTAATTCCCCAAATCACAAATTCCTAAACTTGCTCTTGGTCAGCCTCTTACACGTGCCATCTCCAGTGGTTTTGCTGGTCCCATTGCGTTAAGTACAGATAAAGCCATTTAAAGTTTTTGAGAAGATATGTAGCTCAAGTTGTGGCTGAGGTTGTACATTTGCACACTAAACTGAAGTGTTTGATTGCCAAGGTTTTGTCATCCTCCTGGGATATATTGTCAGCGAGCCTCTGGTGAATCGTTGGTGTTCTGTCCCACTTGTTATTTATATATCTAGTTTGCTGGTGTGGTTAGCATCACTCCCGGTTCTGTTTTTCAGTGATTTGTACATCAGGTCCAGTTCAGTGTGATTGTTGACAGAGCTCTGGTTGGAATGCCAGGCCTCCAGGAATTCCCTGGCATGTCTCTGGCTTGTGCTATTAAGGATGCGTTGTCCCAGTTGAATTTGTGTCTTTCTGTGTCCGTGTGTATTGAGACGAGTGAGAAATGATCGTGTCTCTTGATGATTAGTTCGTGTTCATGTATCCGTATTGTCAGTTTTTCTACCTGATTGGCCTGTGTAATGGTTCTCACAGTCCTTGCATGGTATTTTGTAATTATATTAGTTTTATTGGTTGGTGGTATGGGATCCAGTAGCTGTTACAGGGTGATTACAAGGTGTAGAGCTGGATGAACACAGCAGCCCAAGCAGCATCGGAGGAGCAGGAAGGCTGACGTTTTGGGCCGAGACTCTTCTTCAGAAATGGGGGAGGGCAAGGGGGTTCTGAAATAAATAGGGAGAGAGGGGAAGGCGGATAGAAGGTGGATGGAGGATGGAGGAGAAGATAGGTGGAGAGGAAACAGACAGCTCAAAGAGGTGGGGATGGAGCCAGTAAAAATGAGTGTAGGTGGGAAGGTAGGGAGGAGAAAGTCCAGTCCAGGGAGGACGGACAGGTCAAGGGGGTGGGAGGAGATTAGTAGGTAGGAGATGGGGGTGGGGCTTGAGGTGGGAGAAGGGGATAGGTGGGAGGAAGGACAGATTAGGGAGGCAGGGACGAGCTGGGCTGGTTTTGAGACGCAGTGGCGGGGGGGGGGTGGGTAGATTTTGAAGCTTGTTAAGTCCACATTGATACCATTGGGCTGCAGGGTTCCCAAGCGGAATATGAGTTGCTGTTCCTGCAGTCTTGGGTAGCCTCATTGTGGCACTGCAGGAGGCCCAGGATGGACATGTCGTCTGAGGAATGGGAGGGAGTTGTAATAGTTCGCGACATTACAGCTGTGACATCACCCCCGTCCTCCACCTCCTCCACAACTTCCAATTCCCCGGTCCCCAACACCTCATCTTTACCATGGACGTCCAGTCCCTATACACCTGCATTCCCCACACAGATGGCCTAAAGGCCCTCCGCTTCCTACTGTGCTGCAAGCCCAACCAGTCCCCCTCCACTGATGCCCTCATCCGCTTAGCCGAACTCACCCTCGCCCTCAACAACTCTTCTTTCAATTCCTCCCACTTCCTACAGACAAAGGACGTGGCCACGGGTACTCGCATGGGCCCAAGCTATGTCTGCCTCTTTGTAGGTTATGTGGAACATCTGTCTTCTGTAGCTACACTGGCCCTAAACCCCACCTCTTCCTCTGTTACATCAATGACTGTATCGGCGCCACCTCATGCTCCCACGAGGAGCTTGAACATCCACTTTACCAACACTTTCCACCCCAACCTTAAGTTCACCTGGACCACCTCTAATACCTCTCTCTCCTTCCTGGACCTCCTTGTCTCCATCTCCGGCAACCACCTACAAACTGATATCCATTTCAAGCCCACCAGCTCCCACAGCTACCTAGAATACACCCCCTCCCACCCACCTTCCTGCAAAAGTGCCATCCCCTATTCCCAATTCCTTAGCCTTAGCCGCATTTGCTCCTAGGATGAGGCATTCCACTCTCATACATCTCAGATGTCCTCGTTTTTCAGGGGCCGCAACCTCTCCCCTCAGTGGTCAAGAATTCCCTCAACTGTGTCTCCCGCATTTCCCACAATTCATCCCTCACACCCCTCCCTGCAGTAACAACCAAAACAGAATCCTCCTTGTCCTCACATGCCACCCCAACAATCTCTAGATCCTCTGACACTTCCGCCATCTGCAATACAACCCTACCACCAAAGTCATTTTTTCCTCCATACCCTTATCTGCTTTTCAGAGGGACCACTCTCTCCGTGACTCCCTTGTCCGCTCCACACTCCCCTCCAGCCCTACCACTCCGGGCACTTTTCCCTGCAACCGCAGGAAGTGTTACACCTGCCCCTACACCTCCCTCCTCACACCATCCCAGGCCCCAAGAAGACTTTTCACATCAAGCAGATGTTCAACTGCACATCTGTTAATGTGGTATACTGCATCCGCTGTTCCCATTGTGGCCTCCTCTGCATGGGGGAAACCAAGTGGAGGCTTGGAAACCACTTTTCAGAACACCTACTCTCGGTTTGCACTAAACAACTGCACCTCCCAGTCGTGAACCATTTCAACACCTGCCGTCATCCCTCAGATGACATAGAACATAGAACACTACAGTGCAGTACAGGCCCTTCGGCCCTCAATGTTGTGCTGACCTGTGAAACCAAACTGAAGCCCATCTAACCTACACTATTCCACTATTATCCATATGTTTATCCAATGACCATTTAAATGCCCTTAAACTTGGCAAGTCTACTACTGTTACAGACAGAGCATTCCACGCCCTTACTAGTCTCTGAGTAAAGAACCTACCTCTAACGCCTGTCCAATATCTATCACCCCTCAATTTAAAGCTATGTCCCCTCGTGCTAACCATCTCCATCCGAGGAAAAAGGCTCTCACTGTCCATCCTAGCTAATCCTCTGATCATCTTGCATGTTTCTATTAGGTCACCTCTTATCCTGCTTCTCTCCAACAAAAACAGCCTCAAGTCCCTCAGCCTTTTGGATACTGCTGGGGGGGATGACTTACCAGGGGTAAGCCATGGGGCACAGGTCTCTGGCGCACAGTCTGTCCCTGTTGTTCAGAAGGGAAGGAAAGAGAGGAGGAGAGCATTAGTCATTGGGGACTCCATAGTTAAGGGGGACAGATACCAGATTCTGTGGGAATGAGAGAGACTCATGATTGGTGTGTTGCCTCCCAGGTGCCAGGGCCCGTGACATCTCGGATCGTGTTTTCGGACTCCTTAAGGGGGAAGGGGAGCAGCCCCAAGTCGTGGTCCACAGAGGCACCAATGACATAAATAGGAAAAGCGATAGGGATGTGAGGCAGAATTTCAGGGAGCTAGGGTGGAAGCTTAGAGCTAGAACAAGCAGAGTTGTTATCTTTGGTTTGTTACCCGTACCACGTGCTAGCAAGGTGAGGAATTGGGAGCAAGAGCAGTTGAACACATGGCTGCAGGGATGGTGCAGGATGGAGGGATCCATACACCTGGATAATTGGGGCTTATTCTGGGATAGGTGGGACCTCCACAGAAGGGATGGTCTACACCTGAACCAGAGAGGTACCAATATCCTGGGGGTGAGATTTGCTATTGCTATTTGGGAGGCTTCAAACTAGTTCAGCAGGGGGATGAGAACCTGAATTGTAGCTCCAGTGTGCAGGAGGTTGAGAGTAGTGAAGTCTCAAGTAAGGCTTCAAGATCACTGGAGTGTACTGGCAGGCAGGAAGGTGGTTTGAAGTGTGTCTACCTCAACGCCAGGAGCATCCACAATAAGGTGGGTGAACTTGCAGCATGGATTTGTACCTGGGACTTCGATGTTATGGCCATCTCGGAGACATGGATAGAGCAAGGACAAGAATGGTTGTTGCAGGTTCCAGGATTTAGATGTTTCACTAAGATCAGGGAAGGTGATAAAAGAGAGGGAGGTGTGGCATTATTAGCCAAGGACAGTATTATGGTGGCAGAAAGGACGTTTGACGAGGACTCATCTACTGAGGTAGTATGGGCTGAGGTTAGAAACAGGAAAGGAGAGGTCATCCTATTGGAACCTTTCTATAGGCCTCTGAGGAGTTCCAGAGATGTACAGGAAAGGATTGCCAGGATGATTCTGGATAAGAGTGATGGTAACAGGGTAGTTATTATGGGGGACTTTAACTTTCCAAATATTGACTGGAAATGCTATAGGTTGAGTACATTAGATGGGTCAGTTTTTGTCCAATATGGGCATGAGAGTTTCCTGACACAGTATGTGGATAGGCCAACAAGAGGTGAGGCCACTTTGGATTTGGTTCTGGGTAATGAACCAGGCCAGGTGTTAGATTTGGAGGTAGGTGTGCACTTCGGTGATAGTGACCACAGTTCGGTTATGTTTACTCTAGTGATGGAAAGGGACCACAGGGCAAGAGTTATAGCTGGGGGAAAGACAATTATGAGGTGATTAGGCAAGATTTAGGATGCAAAGGATGGAGAAGAAAACTGCAGGGATTGGGCACAATTGAAATGTGGAGCTTATTCAAGGAACAGCTAACTTGTGTCCTTGATGAGCATGTACCTTTTAGGCAGGGAGGAAGTGGTCAGGCAAGGGAACTGTGGTTTACTAAAGAAGTTGAAACTCTTGTCAAGAGGAAGAGGGAGGCTTATGTAAAGATGAGGCGTGAAGGCTCAGTTAGGACGTTTGAGAATTACAAGTTAACCAGGAAGGACCTAAAGAGAGGGCTAAGAAGAGCCAGGAGGGGATATGAGAAGTCTTTGGCAGGTCGGATCAAGGAAAACCCGAAGAGCTTTCTATCGGTATGCCAGGAATAAAAGAATGACTACAGTAAGATTAGGGCCAGTCAAAGACAGTAGTGGGAAGTTGTGTGTGGAGTCGGAAGATTTAGGAGAGATGCTAAATGAATATTTTTCATCAGTATTCACATAGGAAAAAGTCAGTGTTGTCAAGGAGAATACTGAGATACAGGCTATTAGACTAGACGGGATTAAGGTTCACAAGGAGGAGGTGTTAGCAGTTCTGGACGATGTGAAAATACATAAGTCCCCTGGGCCGGATGGGATTTATCCGAGGATTCTCTGGGAAGCTAGGGAGGAGATTGCAGAGCCTTTGGCTTTGATCTTCCTGTCGTCATTATGTTCAGGAATAGTGCCAGAAGACTGGAGGATAGCAAATGTTGTGTCCTTGTTCAAGGGGAGGAGGGACAATCCTGGTAATTACAGACCAGTGCGTCATACTTCGGTTGTGGGTAAAGTGTTGGAAAGGATTGTAAGAGATAGGATTTATAATCATCTAGAAAGGAATAATTTGATTAGGGATAGTCAGCATGGTTTGTGAAGGGTAGGTCGTGCCTCACAAACCTTGTTGAGTTCTTTGAGAAGGTGACCAAACAGGTGGATGAGATTAAGCGGTTGATGTGGTGTATATGGATTTTCATAAAGCATTTGAGAAGTTTCCCCACAATAAGCTATTGCATAAAATACAGAGTCATGGGATTAAGTGTGATTTAGCGGTTTGGATCAAGAGTTGGCTAGTTGGAAAAAGACAGAGGGTGGTGGTTGATGGGAAATGTTCATCCTGGAGACCAGTTACTAGTGGTGTCCGACAAGGATCTATTTTGGGGCCACTGCTGTTTGTCATTTTTATAAATGACCTGGATGAGGGCGTAGAAGGCTGGGTTAGTAAATTTGCAGATGACACTAAAGTCAGTGGAGTTGTGCATAGTGTGGAAGGATGTTGCAGGTTACAGACGGACATAGATAAGCTGCAGAGATGGGCTGAGAGGTGACAAATGGAGTTTAATGCAGAAAAGAACAAAGAACAAAGAAAATTCAAAACACAGGAACAGGCCCTTCGGCCCTCCAAGCCTGCGCCGATCAAGATCCTCTGTCTAACCTATCATCTATTTTCTAATGGTCTGTGTCAATTTGCTCCCTGCCTATCCATGTACCTGTCCAAATATATCTTAAAAGACACTAACGTGTCTGAGTCTACCACCTCCGCTGGCAACACGTTCCAGGCACCCACCACCCTCTGTGTAAAGAACTTTCCACGCATATCTCCCTTAAACTTTCCTCCTCTCACTTTGAACTCATGACATAGTAATTGAGTCCCCCACTCTGTGAAAAAGCTTTTTGTTATCCACCCTGTCTATACCCCTCATGATTTTGTCGACCTCAATCAGGTCCCCCCTCAATCTCCATCTTTCTAATGAAAATAATCCTAATCTACTCAACCTCTCTTCATAGCTAGCACCCTCCATACCAGGCAACATCCTGGTGAACACCCTCTGCACCCTCTCCAAAGCATCCACATCCTTTTGGTAATGTGGCGACCAGAACTGCACACAGTACTCCAAATGTGGCTGAACCAAAGTCCTATACAACTGCAGCATGACCTGTCAACTCTTGTACTCAATACCCCATCCAATGAAGGAAAGCATGCCATATGCCTTCTTGATCACCCTATTGACCTGTGTTGCCACCTTCAGGGAACAATGGACCTGAACACCCAGATCTCTCTGTTCATCAATTTTTCCTAGGACATTTCCATTTACTGTATAGTTTGCCCTTGAATTTGATTGTCCAAAATGCATCACCTCGCATTTGCCCGGATTGAACTCCATAGAATAGTGTAGGTTAGATGGGCTTCAGATCGGTATGACAGGTCAGCACAACATTGAGGGCTGAAGGGCCTGTACTGCGCTGTAATGTTCTATGTTCTATCTGCCATTCATCTGCCCAACTGTCCAGTCTATCTATATTCTGCTGTAATCTCTGACAGTCCCCTTCACTATCTGCTACTCCACCAATCTTAGTGTCATCAGCAAACTTACTGATCAGACCACCTAGACCTTCCTCGAAATCATTTACATATATCACAAGCAACAGTAGTCCCAGCACAGATCTCTGTGGAACACCACTGGTCACAGGTCTCCAATTTGAAAAGCTCCCTTCTTCTAGTACTCTCTGTCTCCTGTTGCCTCGCCAGTTTTTTATCCATCTAGCTAGCACACCCTGGACCCCATGTGATTTCACTTTCTCCATCAGCCTGCCATGGGGAACCCTATCAAACGCCTTACTGAAGTCCATGTGTATGACATCTACAGCCTTTCCCTCATCAATCAACTTTGTCACATCCTCAAAGAATTCTATTAAGTTGGTAACATGACCTTCTCTGCACAAAACCATGTTGCCTATCATTGATAAGCCCATTTTCTTCCAAATGGAAATAGATCCTATCTCTCAGTATCTTCTCCAGTAGCTTCCCTACCACTGACATCAGGTGATGGTGTGAGGTGATTCACTTTGGAAGGAGTAACAGCAGTACAGAGTTTTGGGCTAATGGTAAGATTCTTGGTAGTGTGGATGAGCAGAGAGATCTCGGTGTCCATGTACATAGATCCCTGAAGGTGTCCACCCAGGTTGATAGGGTTGTTAAGAAGGCGTACGGTGTGTTAGGTTTTATTAGTAGAGGGATTGAGTTTCGGAGCCATGAGGCCATGTTGCAGCTTTACAAAACACCTGCGCCCCCTGTAGTGCCACAACCATACTACCTGAAGGTTGCAGGAACAGCAACTCATCTTCCGCTTGAGAACCCCGTTGTCCGATGGTATCAATGTGGACTTCACAAGCTTCAAAATCTCCCCTCCCCTGACTGCATCCCAAAACCAGCCCAGCTCATTCCTGCCTCCCTAATCTGTCCTTCCTCCCACCTATCCCCTCCTCCCTCCTGAAGCCCCACCCCTATCTCCTACCTACTAACCTCCTCCCACCCCCTTGACCTGTCCATCCTCCCTTGACTGACCTGTCTCCTCCCTACATCCCCACCTATACTCACCTTTACAGGGTCCATCCCCACGTCTTTGATCGGTCTGTCTCCTCTCCACCTATCTTCTCCTTTGATCTGCCTCCCCCTCTGTCCCTAGTTATCTCAGAACCCCCTTGCCTCCCCCATTTCTGAAGAAGAGTCTCAGCCCGAAACGTCAGCGTTCCTGCTCCTCTGATGCTGCTTGGCCTGCTGTGTTCATTCAGCTATACACCTTGTTATCTGAGATTCTCCAGAACTTGCAGTTCCTACTATCTCTGTCACAAGGTGATTGTTAGTTTATGGGCTAACCTGATCCCTAGGGACCTGAGTAATCTTGTTGTCATCTCTGATGCATCTGTGATGTATGGTAGAGTGACTAGTCTGTCTAAGATAATAAAATGTGAGGCTGGATGAACACAGCAGGCCAAGCAGCATCTCAGGAGCACAAAAGCTGACGTTTCGGGCCTAGACCCTTCATCAGAGAGGGGGATGGGGGGAGGGAACTGGAATAAATAGGGAGAGAGGGGGAGGCGGACCGAAGATGGAGAGTAAAGAAGATAGGTGGAGAGAGTGTAGGTGGGGAGGTAGGGAGGGGATAGGTCAGTCCAGGGAAGACGGACAGGTCAAGGAGGTGGGATGAGGTTAGTAGGTAGCGGGGGGTGCGGCTTGGGGTGGGAGGAAGGGATGGGTGAGAGGAAGAACCGGTTAGGGAGGCAGAGACCGGTTGGACTGGTTTTGGGATGCAGTGGGTGGGGGGGAAGAGCTGGGCTGGTTGTGTGGTGCAGTGGGGGGAGGGGACGAACTGGGCTGGTTGAGGGATGCAGTAGGGGAAGGGGAGATTTTGAAACTGGTGAAGTCCACATTGATACCATATGGCTGCAGGGTTCCCAGGCGGAATATGAGTTGCTGTTCCTGCAACCTTCGGGTGGCATCATTGTGGCAGTGCAGGAGGCCCATGATGGACATGTCATCAAGAGAATGGGAGGGGGAGTGGAAATGGTTTGCGACTGGGAGGTGCAGTTGTTTTTTGCGAACTGAGCGGAGGTGTTCTGCAAAGCGGTCCCCAAGCCTCCGCTTGGTTTGGGGAAACCAAGCGGAGGCTTGGGGACCGCTTTGCAGAACACCTCCGCTCAGTTCGCAAAAAACAACTGCACCTCCCAGTCGCAAACCATTTCCACTCCCCCTCCCATTCTCTTGATGACATGTCCATCATGGGCCTCCTGCACTGCCACAATGATGCCACCCGAAGGTTGCAGGAACAGCAACTCATATTCCGCCTGGGAACCCTGCAGCCATATGGTATCAATGTGGACTTCACCAGTTTCAAAATCTCCCCTTCCCCTACTGCATCCCTCAACCAGCCCAGTTCGTCCCCTCCCCCCACTGCACCACACAACCAGCCCAGCTCTTCCCCCCCACCCACTGCATCCCAAAACCAGTCCAACCGGTCTCTGCCTCCCTAACCGGTTCTTCCTCTCACCCATCCCTTCCTCCCACCCCAAGCCGCACCCCCCGCTACCTACTAACCTCATCCCACCTCCTTGACCTGTCCGTCTTCCCTGGACTGACCTATCCCCTCCCTACCTCCCCACCTACACTCTCTCCACCTATCTTCTTTACTCTCCATCTTCGGTCCGCCTCCCCCTCTCTCCCTATTTATTCCAGTTCCCTCCCCCCATCCCCCTCTCTGATGAAGGGTCTAGGCCCGAAACGTCAGCTTTTGTGCTCCTGAGATGCTGCTTGGCCTGCTGTGTTCATCCAGCCTCACATTTTATTATCTTGGAATCTCCAGCATCTGCAGTCCCCATTATCTCTGACTAGTCTGTCTAGCTGTGTTGTCTTCTTGTTGTGGCCTGTCACGGAGGTAATGGCGAATTGTGCGTTTTCGGTATCTATTCCTTTTAAAAATTCTGTAAAAGTGCCCCTGTTCTGCTTTGTGTAATTCTGGGTTGCTGCAGTGTGTTGCGGCTCTTTTGAATAATGTCCTGATGCAGCTCCTTGTATGGGTGTTGAGGTGTTTGCTGGTGTAATTACATTTCTGATCTGTATGTGTGGTCTGTACTAGTGTATAATAGATACTAGTCTGGCGTTCTCTGTTGAAGTTTTTTCTATCATTATGTCCAGGAAGGGTAGTCAGTTATTGTTCTCTTCTTCAATTGTGAATGTTATTCCGTTGAAGACATTGTTTAGAGTTTCTTCTCGTCTTGTGTGTTTAATAATACAACTGTGTCATCTACATAGTGGACCCAGAGTTTGGGTTGTATAGTGGGGAGCACTGTCTGTTCTAACCTTTGCTTTAATGCAAATATTAGAACAGGCAGTGTTCCTCACTATACAACCCAAACTCTGGGTCCGCTATGTCGATGACACCTTCATGATTATCAACACACAAGACGAGAAGAGACCCACCAACACATAAACAACGTCTTCACCGGAATAACATTCACAAATGAAGAAGAGAGCAATAACTGAGTACCCTTTTTCGACATAATGATAGAACGTAACACCAATGGGGCACTCTAGACTAACATATACAGAAAGACAACACATACAGACCAGATGTGTAATTACACCAGCACCACCCCTACATCCATAAACAGCGGTGCATCAGGACATTATTCAAATGAACCACAAAACAGTGCAGCAGCCCAGAATTGCACAAAGCGGAACAGGAACACTTATAAAGAGTTTTTAAAAGGATTGCATACCCAAAAAGCACAATCTGCACAGACTACAACAAGAAGACACAACATGGCACTTTGGTTGCCCTACCATATATCAGACATATCAGACATGACCGCAAGATCACTCAGGTACCTCGGTACCAGGGTAGCCCAAAAACCACAACCACCCTGCATCAGCTACTAGCTAATGTAAAGGATCCCATGCCCACAACCAATAAAGCTAACATAAATACAAAATACTACACAAGCACTGTGAGAACCATTACATCAGCCAATCAGGAAGAAAATGGACAGTAAGGATACACGAACACCAACTAGTCACCAAGAGACACGATCATTTCTCACTCGTCTCAATACATACGGACAAAGAAAGACACAAATTCAAATGCATCCATAATAGCACGAGCCAAACAGTGACGTGCCAGGGAACTCCTGGAGTCCTGGCATTCCAACTGGAGCTCTATCAACAATCACATTGATCTGGACAAGATATACAAACCACTGGAAAACAGAACCGCAAGTGATGCCAATCACACCTGCAGACTGAGGCATATAAATAACAAAGCGGGACAGAACACCAACTCTTCACTGGAGGCGCGCTGACAATGCAACATAGCAGGGTGATGAAACGTCTGCAATCAAACACACCAGCTCAGCGAGCAAGTCTACAATCTCAGACAAAACCATTACTGATTGCACCCATGTATTGCTCTCCACCAACATTTTGCTTCCGCCATCAAATTCTTTCTTTTGTTATCCGTATACCCAGAAAAACAGTTCTCTCAATTCACTTAAAAAGCTGCATTAAAAATGCTAAAAATCCAGCCTTTGGCCTAACCTTCTTGCAGCTCGGCCTGCCCCACTATTCATTGTGATCAAAGCTGACTGAACACTTTTACCACCATCCCATAATTCTGCATGCCACTGGTAATCAGAAATCTGTCAATCTCTACCTTAAGTATACTCAAAGCTTCCACAGGCCTCTGTGGTAAAGAATTCCAAAAGTTCCCTCTAAGTGAAGGAATTTCTCCTCGTAAAAACCAAAATAACTGCAGATGCTTTAAAGCAGAAACAAAAATAGAGATTGCAGGTAAAGTTCAACAAGTCTGGCAGCATCTGTGAAGAGAAATTAGAGTCAACTTTTCAGGCCCAGTGGCCCTTCGTCAGAAATTTTTCCCCACCGCATCCCAAAACCAGCCCAGTTCGTCCCCTCCCCCCACTGCATCACACAACCAGCCCAGCTCATCCCCTCCCCACACTGCATCCCAAAACCAGCCCAGCCTGTCTCTGCCTCCCTAACCTGTTCTTCCTCTCACCCATCCCTTCCTCCCACCTCAAGCTACACCTCCATTTCCTACCTGCTAACCTCATCCCACCTCCTTGACCTGTCCGTCTTCCCTGGACTGACCTATCCCCTCCCTACCTATACACTCCTCTCCACCTATCTTCTTTTCTCTCCATCTTCAGTCTGCCTCCCCCTCTCTCCCTATTTATTCCAGAACCCTCACCCCATCCCCCTCTCTGATGAAGGGTCCAGGCCTGAAACATCAGCTTTTGTGCTCCTGAGATGCTGCTTGGCCTGCTGTGTACATCCAGCTTCACACTTTATTATCCAACATCCTGATCAATCTCCTCTGCACCTTTTCCAATGCTTCCATATCCTTCCGATAATGGGGCGACCAGAACTGCATGCAATATTCCAAGTGAGGCCACACTAGCGTTTTGTACAGTTGCAGCATGACATCACGGCTCCAGAACTCAATCGCTCTATCAATAAAACCTAACACACCGTAAGCCTTCTTAACAGCACTATCAACCTGGGTGGCAACTTTCAGGGATCTATGTACATGGACACCAAGATCCCTCTGCACATCCACACTATGAAGAATCTTTCCATTGACCCAATATTCTGCCTTCCTGTTATTGTTCCCAAAGTGAATTACCCCACATTTATCCGCATTGAACTCCATTTGCCACCTTTCAGCCCAATTCTGCAGTTTATCCAAGTCTCCCTGCAGCCTGCAACATTCTTCCACACTGTCCACCATTCCACTGACTTTAATGTCATCTGCACATTTATCAACCCATCCACCTAAACCTGCGTCCAAGTCATTTATAACAATAACAAACAGCAGTGGTCCCAAAACAGATCCTTGAGGCACGCCACTGGTAACCAGACTCCAGGCTGAATATTTTCCATCAACCACCACTTGTTGCCTTCTTACAGAAAGCCAGTTTCTAATCCAAACTGCTAAATCTCCCTCAATCCCATGCCTCCGTATTTTCTCCAGTTGCCTAACATGTGGAACCTTATCAAAGGCTTTACTGAAGTCCATGTCCACCACGTCAACTGCCCTACCCTCATTTACATGCTTGGTTTGTGAGACACAACCTGCCCTTGACGAATCCATGTTGACTATTTTCAATCAAATTGTTGCTTGCTAGATGATTATAAATCCTATCTCTTATAATCCTTTCCAAAACTTTTCCTACAACAGACATAAGGCTCACGGGTCTATAATTACCTGAGTCATCTCTACTGCACTTCTTGAACAAGGGCACAACATTTGCAATCCTCGAGTCCTCTGGTACTAAACCTGTAGACAATGAGGACTCAAAGATCAAGGTCAAAGGCTCCTCCACCTCCTCCCTAGCTTCCCAGAGAATCCTCAGAAAAATCCCATCCGGCATAGGGAATTTATCTACCTTCACACCTTCTAGAATTGATAACACCTCCTCCTTACTAACCTCGATCCTTTCGATTCTAGTAGCCCGTAACTCAGTCTTCTCCTGTACAATATTCTCCTTTTCCTGAGTGAAAACAGATGAGAAATATTCATTTAGCACCTCTCCGATCTACACAGGGTCCACACACAACTTCCCACTTTCTGCTTTTGACTGGCTCTATTCCTACCCTAGTCATCCTCTTATTCATCACATACCTATAGAAAGCTTTAGGGTTCTCCTTTATTCTAGCTGCTAATGTCTGCTCATGTCCCCTTCTTGCTCTTCTTAACTCTCTCTTTAAATCATTCCTAGCTAATCTGTAACTCTCCATCGCCTCATCTGAACCATCTCATCTCATTGTCACATAGCCTCTCTCTTCCGCTTAACAACAGATACAATTTCTTTAGTAAACCACGATTCCCTTACCTCATCACTTCCTCCCTACCTGTCAGGGACACACCTATCAAGGACACGCAATACCTATTCCTTAAACTAGCTCCACATTTCGATTGTCCCCATCCCCTGCATTTTGCTACCCCTTTTTATGCCTCCTAAGTCTTGCCTAATCGCATTATAATTGCCCTTCCCCCATCTATAACTCTTGCCTGTGGCATGTTCCTATCCCCTTCCATTGCTGAACTAAACATAACCAAATTATGGTCACACTCTCCAAAGTGCTCACCTACCACTAAATCAAACACCTGGCCCGGTTCGTTACCACGTACCATGTCGGTTCTGAGTTCCGAGCAACTTGCACTTGAAAGCTTTCCACATACCATATGTTGATTTGCCCTCAAACATCTGCCTCCAATCTAGATTCTTCCGCTCCTGCCTAATATTGTTGTAACTGGATTAACTTGAAAAGAATGTAAGTGATATTCTTATCCCTTCAATCAGGTGGCACAACTTCTTCTGCTCCTGCCTTGACCGTACATCACGGGTGATGTGCGTGTGTATAGAGGGTTGGTTCCCAAAGACCACTGTTATCATTAATTTGATGATACAGCCTATTGTTGTGTTCTACTTATTGATGCTCATTACTTTCATTGCAGTTTTAATCTTCTAGTGCAGGTTACATACTCTTATTTTATGTTCTTGCGCGGCTGTCACTGCTTTGCGTCTGCATTTACAACTGTAACATGTGCTGTCAAGTATCATCAGGGTGAGATGTGTAGAATGGGCCAAAGGGCTCAAAGTTTATGTTGATATTCTGCAGCTGCATAAGAAGATAGATTGTATATGATGTGCTGAAGGGCTAAAATTGTTGATGATACTCAACAAACTGCATGACCTGGGATGAATCCTGTGAACATTCCCGTGCATGCCAGAGCCAGCACAATTTTTAAAAAGTAGCTTTCTTATGAGCCAGCAGATTTGTCTATTATATCTGTTGTTTTCTATACTGGTTGTTTGCAATACTGTATAAAAGAGAGAGAGTTTCATTCAAGCTGCTGCTGTTGCTGTTCTTGCTGCTACTGCTGAACTTCGCTTCAGTTCGGAATAGTGAGCAGCACAAGGGACAAACCTAAGCCTCCAAAACAAGCCATCAATTGAGGAGTCCCAAACAGGTAGAAGAACATGAAAAAACGGGAACCACAGATGCTTGAGAATCCGAGATAACAAAGTGTGGAGCTGGATGAACACAGCAGGCCAAAAAGCATCTTAGGACGGGGATGGAGCCTGTAGAGGTGAGTATGGGTGGGGAGGTAGGGAGGGGATAGGCCAGTCCGGGAAGACGGACAGGTCAAGGGGACGGGATGAGGTTGGTAGGCCTGGAATGGAGGTGCGGCTTGAGGTGGGAGGAGGGGATAGGCGAGAGGAAGAACAGGTTAGGGAGGCGGGGGCGAGCTGGGCTGATTTTGGGATGCAGTGGGGGCAAGGGAGATTTTGAAGCTTGTGAAATCCACATTGATACCATTGGGCTGCAGGGCTCCCAAAGCAGAATATGATTTGCTGTTCTTGCAGCCGTTGGGTGGCATCATTGTGGTACTGCAGGAGGCCCTGGATGGGCATGTTGTCTAAGGGATGTGAGGGCGAGTTGAAATGTTTCGCAACTGGGAGATGCTGTTGTTTATTGTGAACGGAGCGTAGGTGTTCTGCAAAGCGGTCCCCAAGCCTTCACTTGGTTTCCCCGATGTAAAGGAAGCCACAATGGGCACAGCGGATGCAGTATACCACATTGGTATGTGTGCAGGTGAACATCTGCTTGAAGTGGAAAGTCTTCTTGGGACCACCAAAGACATTTTTCCATCCCCACCCTTGACTGCTTTCTGGAGAGACCACTCTCTCCGCGACTCCCTTGTCCGCTCCAAACTCCCCTTCAACCCCACCACACCCCACACTTTCCCTTGCAGCCACAGGAAGTGCTACACTTGCCCCTATACCTCCTCCATCACCCACATCCCAGGACCCAAGAAGACCTGCCACATTATCTCCAGGGGGCTTGCTTGCTACTGGTTCTTTTGTCACTTGGGTGTTCTTCCTGGTGATGGACTATCAATAAAGTTATTTACACATCTGGTGTTTTGACTGTGTCTTGCACCTACACATACACACAGGGGGAAAAAAAGGAAAGAAATATACAACTGGGAGACCCCTCCTCCACAGCAATGTTTAAGCCTGGGTGCCCCTGGAGAAGGAGCATGCCTTCTCGACGCCTTTAGGCTCCTGACCAAGCGCCTAAGGCTTAAGGCCTACCCCCAACCTGGCATGATCATCGAGGCCTGCACCAATACCATGGCTAGTCCTCCACAGAAGCAAGTTTGAGAGCCTGGCGGAGGGTGGGGCTATGGTCTGCGGGAATGACATGAGCAGGTGAGGTGCTGGGTGGTGGGGGCCTAGGCTGAATGCTGCTGCTGGAATTGTCATGTGGGTGGTGGCAGATGTCCAGCTCATGGCCACTGTCATCCAGTGCCTTAAGATGGCAGTGTTAGGACCCAACATTGTGCACCAGTTGGAGGATACGCAGGTGTGTGATGGAATTCTGTCTGTGCATACCCCTAGAAACCCATACCTCCCTGGGACAGACAACTTGAGTCATTTCCACAACATAGATAGTATGGATTTTTGAGAGATGAAACGGCAGGCTCTGTACAGACTACTGCTGCACACCATTCACATTTTCTCCTTTATCCATTGCCCAGACACAGCTGAGCATGCCCATTTACCGCCAAGTGGTGAGGATCCTCAGTGGAGGGCTCTCTATGCGAATTGGGGCTCTTCTTGTCATGGTTCCTTTGTCACATGAGTGTTTTCCCTGATGGTGGAATATTAATAAACTTGTCCACACAACTGGTGTTTTTCAGAGTCCTGCAGAGGTGAAGAAAAGAAACAAAAAGCCAAAAAACAGGAGGTTTAGAAACTTCTCAGTTCAGAGGACTGACTTCAAGCTGGCTGGGCACAGCCAGTGTATGGTGTACAAGTAAATAAAGGATGACTTGGTGACTGGACCTTGTGCAGTTAATTCATGAAGATATTCCATAAATATATTAAGGGGAACAAGATAACCTGGGCAAGAGTAGGGCCCATTTGCATCCTAGGGTGTATTCTGAGCAAGAAAGTGGAGGACATTGGTACAGTATTAAATGAGTATTTCACACACATCTTCACTTTGGGAAAGGAGGATTTAGTTACAGAATTCAGGACGGTGGACTGTGAGGTTCTTCAGTATTTTGGCATTAGGAATAAGGAAGTACTCGAGGTTTTAATGCTCTTAAAAGTGGAGAAAACCTCAGGTGCAGATTTTCTTTATCCCAGGCTGCTGTGGGAGATGATGGAAGAAATTACAGGGACTCTGATCCAAATTTATAATTCCTTTTTGGTCACAGGGGAGGTGCCAAAGAATTGTTGGACAACAAATATGGTTCCACTCTTCAAGAAGGGTGTTAGAGATTAAACCAGAGAACTACAGAGCACCAAGTTTCACATCAGTGATAAGGAAACGATTGGAGAACCTTTTGAAGGAAAGAATTAATCACAGCTTGGAGAGGCATGGTTCAATCAGAGATAGTTTGACTTTGTCAGACCGAGGTCAAGCCTCATAAATCTGATTGAATTTTTCAGGTGATCAGTTGTGTAGTTGAGAGTAGTGCTGTTGATAGAGTTTTTATTGACTTTAGCAAAGCCTTGAACAGTGCCCACAAGGAAGATTGATAAAGAAGATAAAGGACTTGGAGTCCAGGGTAACTTGGCAAGGTGGATCCAAAATTGGCTTACTGGTTAGAGACAGAGGTTAATGGTAGAAGGCTGTTTGTGTGACTGGAGACAGGTGTCTAATGGCATACTATAGGGATAAGAGCTGAGTCCCTTATTGTTAGTGATATATAAACAATATAGATGGGAATGTGGGGTTTTTGAGAAGTAAGTTTACAGATGACACAAAGGTAGGCCAGATAATTCACAGTGAGGAAAAAGATTGTAGATTAGAGAAGGATACAGATGATTGGTCAGATGGGCTGATTGGTAGAATTTAACCTTTATAAGTGTGACATGTTAGAAGATGTAACAAGTCAAGGGAGTACTTGATGAATCATAAGATATTAGGAAGCTGAAATGAACAGAATGATCTTGATGATTTTTTTTGTGATGAAGGGTCTGGGCCCGAAACATCAGCTTTTGTGCTCCTAAGATGCTGCTTGGCCTGCTGTGTTCATCCAGCCCACACTTTGTTATCTTGGATTCTTCAGCATCTGCAGTTCCCATTATCTCTTATCTATGATTTTGCTGTGTTTTTCAACAGATTCCTGAAGGTGGCAGCTCAGGTTAAAAGGGTAGTTATGTTGGAGTTGTAGTGAACTTTGGTCAGGCCACAGCTGGAGTACTTAATGCAGTTCTGGTTACTACACTGTATGAAGGATGTGCTTGAAATGGAAGGGTTTCAACAGGAGACTCACCGGGATGCTGGCTGGGAGTTTAGCTATGAAGAGAGGCTGGATGAGTTGGCACAGTTTTCTTTAGAATAGAGAAAGCTGAGAGGTGATCTGATAGAGGTGAATAAGATTATGAGAGGCATAGACAAAGTGGATAGGAAGCAGCTGTTCCCCTTAGTCAAAGGGTGAATAGCAAGGGGAAATAATAAGCAAGAAGTTTAGAAGGGATTTGAGGAAAACTTTTTTTCACTCATAGGTGATGGGAATCTGAATGTACTGCCTTGGAGGGTGGTTGAGGTGGGAAACCTCACAATTTTTAAAAAGTACTGGAATAAGCATTGCAAATGCCATAACATTCAAGGCTATGGGCCAAGTGCTGCAAAGTGGGACTACTGTTTATTTACAGTAGTTTTTGGTCAGCTTGGACTCAATAGGCTAAGGCCCCCTGCTGAACTGAATGATTCTCTGACTGCAGTCCAGTGAGTTGGCAGTAGTCAGTCCAGTAGGGCAAAGAACAGTAGTCAGCGGAATCATGAATTGTTCGTCAGGGAACTGCAAACACAGTGGTCAGGGTCCAGTTAGTCAGATCTAAGAGCTGCTTGTCAAAGTTGGTCAGAGGTCAGGGATGAATATAGTCTGGAGGTCTGCCTGTCATAGAATCATCAAATCCCTCCAGTGCAGCAATAGGCCATTCACCTCATCAAGTCTGCATGGACTCTCAGGACAGCAACCCACCCAGACCCATCATCCTACTCCATCCCCAGAATCCACATTTACCATGGCCATTCCACCTAACCCTGCATATCCCTGGACACTACAAGCCTGTTTAGCACAGCCAATCCATCTAACCTGCGCATCTTTGGACGGTGGAAGAAAACTGGTGGAAAGTCATGCAGACATAGAGAGAAAATACAAACTCCACACGGACAGTGATCTAAGGTTGGAACTGAACTCAGGTTCTTAGACTTGTCAGGCAGCAGTGCTAACCACTGTTGTTCTTGCAGGGCAGCAAAGGGTGAGGGCCTGTAGTGGCAATAGTAGAGGTGAAATCTCTGTCAGAACATGTGGTGTATCAGGAATAGAAGGTGGAACGCAGAAACATGTGAAGAGATGGAGACAAGCATGCTGATGGAGGAAATGTGAGGTGTATGGATGGAATGCAGAAAAGCTTCAGATGTCATGGCAGTTTATGAAAGGAGATTTAGTGGCAGTGACCACTATTATTGCCACCACAGGGATTCATTGAGTGGCAGGGTGGGCATCATTAGAGTGTATTACTAAAAGAGGGGTTCAGAGGTAGACATGACAGTGGCAGGAGATAGCAGGCTGTGTGGTAGGTCTCTACATGGGAGATGGGTGGAAATGGGCTCTTGGGGTAGTACAAGACATATGGAGATCCTGGGAGGTTAGTTGCTGAACAGCCAGGCACTGGGGTAATGGTGTCCTTTATGTACTACATTTCCTGGATCACTTTCCCTTCTCCAAATGTGAAGTGCTAGTACAAAATGGCTTGGATGTCTCCCAGGTAGTAGTGTCAGTGTCAGTTTGATGGGCAAATGCACGGGATCCATGTTTGCTGGAAGTTAGGATATTGTAGCAACAAACACATGAAGCAGCTGTTTGAAAACTACGGCTGCATTTAATTTACAATCACTTCATTATCCATTTGCTACGCAAACAAAGTGGAGGTGTTTTGCAGTCAGATGCTGATCAAAGGCAATTTTCACCATTCTGATGGCATTTGTGAATTGAACATGAACACGCAAAGATGCTGAGGTTAGCTGCAATGACATTACAAATGACCTGTGCTGGCCAAAAGTGAGCCATTATTTGTGTAACTTCCACGGGAGGGCACAGACCATCACTACTTAATCTGTTATGTAAGTGTAAATTTATAGCTTTAAATTGAGGGGCGAAAGATATAGGACAGATGTCAATGGTAGTTTCTTTACTCAGAGAGTAGTAAGGGAATGGAATGCTTTGCCTGCAACAGTAGTAGATTTGCCAACTTTAAGTACATTTAAGTCATCATTGGACAAGCATATGGATGTACATGGAATAGTGTAGGTTAGATGGGCTTCAGATTGGTATGACAGGTCAGCACAACATTGAGAGCCGAAGGGCCTGTACTGTGCTGTAATGTTCTATGTTCTATGTAACAATGGTCTCTACTGAATGCAGTGAGAAGTTAAACAATTGAGGTGGGTCTGGAACAGAAGGATTTTTGGAGTGCAGCAGCTGCTCCCTTTTTGATGTAATATGCTAGACTTTCATCAGTTGCGATACACTATAAGGCTGAACAAACGATGGAGATGTGGGCCTCATTATTAAGATGCAGTATGTCTCACTGTATGGTGAAATGTGCTCAGTTCTCATCTGCAGGGTATGCCGCTAATCAGTCTTCTGAGATCTAACAAAGAAAATTACAGCACAGAAGCAGGCCCTTCGGCCCTCCAAGCCTGCGCCGATCGAGATCCTCTGTCTAACCTGTCATCTATTTTCTAAGGATCTGTGTCCAGTTGCTCCCCACCCAACCAGGTACCTGTCCAGACATACTTTAAAAGACGCTAACGTTTCTGCATCTACCACCTCCGCTAGCAACGCGTTTCAGGAACCCACCACCCTCTACGTAAAGAACTTTTCACGCATATCTCCCTTAAACTTTCCTCCTCTCACTTTGAACTCATGACCCCTAGTAAGTGAGTCCCCCACTCTGGGAAAAAGCTTCTTGCTATCCACCCTGTCTTTACCTCTCATGATTTTGTAGACCTCAATCAGGTCCCCCCTCAATCTCCATCCTTCTAAGGAAAATAATCCTCATCTACTCAACCTCTCTTCATAACATGACCTGCCAACTATTGTACTCAGTACCCTGTCCGATGAAGGAAAACATGCCGTATGACTTCTCCTCCACCCTATTGACCTGCATTGCCACCTTCAGGGAACAATGGACCTGAACACCCAGATCTCTCTGTTCATCAATTTTCCCTGGGAATTTTCCATTCACTGTATAGTTTGCCCTTGAATTTGACCTTCCAAAATGCATCACCTCGCATTTGCCCAGATTGAACTCCATCTGCCATTTATCTGCCCAACTGTCCAGTCTATCTATATTCTGCTGTAATCTCTGACAGTCCCCTTCACTATCTGCTACTCCACCAATCTTAGTGTTATCAGCAAACTTACTGATCAGACCACCTACACCTTCCTCGAAATCATTTACATATATCACAAGCAACAGTAGTCCCAGCATAGATCTCTGTGGAACACCACTGGTCACAGGTCTCCAATTTGAAAAGCTCCCTTCTTCTAGTACTCTCTGTCTCCTGTTGCCTCGCCAGTTTTTTATCCATCTAGCTAGCACACCCTGGACCCCATGTGATTTCACTTTCTCCATCAGCCTGCCATGGGGAATCCTATCAAACGCCTTACTGAAGTCCATGTGTATGACATCTACAGCCTTTCCCTCATCAATCAACTTTGTCACGTCCTCAAAGAATTCTATTACGTTGGTAAGACATGACCTTCCCTGCACAAAACCATGTTGCCTATCACTGATAAGTCCATTTTCTTCCAAATGGGAATAGATCCTATCCCTCAATATCTTCTCCAGTAGCTTCCCAACCACTGACGACAGGCTCACTGGTTGATAATTACCTGGATTATCCTTACTGCCCTTCTTAAACAAGGGGACAACATTAGCAAGTCTCCAGTCCTCCAGGACCCCACCCGTGTCTAAGGATGCTGCAAAGATATCTGCTAAGGCCCCGGCTATTTCCTCTCTTGCTTCCCTCAATAACCTGGGATAGATCCCATCTGGACCAGGGGACTTGACCACCTTAATGTCTTTTAGGATACCCAACACTTCCTCCTTCCTTTCGTCAACTTGACCTCGAGTAAGCAAACATCTATCCCTAGCCTCAACATCTATCATGTCCCTCTCCTTGGTGAATACCGATGCAAAGTACTCGTTAAGAATGTCAGAGATAATAAAGTGTGAAGCTGGATGAACGCAGCAGGCTGAATGTCTGAATGGCAGAATGTCATCCATTTTTTCTGACTCAACGCATAACTTTCCTTCTTTGTCCTTAAGTGGGCCAATCTGTTCTCTAGTTACCCTCTTGCTCTTTATATATGAATAAAAGGCTTTGGGATTTTCCTTAACCATGTTTGCCAGCAGTATCTCATGTCCTCTCTTAGCTCTCTTAATCCCTTGTTGCAGATTCGCTCTACATTCCTGATATTCTTGCAAAGCTTCGCCTGTCTTCAGTCGCCTAGACCTCATGTATGCTTCCTTTTTCCTCTTGGCTAGTCTCACAATTTCACCTGTCATCCATGGTTCCCTAATCTTGCCTTTTCTATTCCTCATTTTCACAGGAACATGGTCTCTCCCGCACGCTAATCAACCTCTCTTTAAAAGCCTCCCACATATCAAATGTGGATCTACCTTCAAACAGTTTCTCCCAATCTACATTCCACAGATCCTGCCGAATTTTGGTATAGTCGGCCTTCCCCCAGTTTAGTACTCTTCCTTTAGGACCACTCCCATCCTTGTCCATGAGTATGGTAAAACTTATGGAATTGTGGTCGCTATTTCCAAAGTAGTCTCCTACTGTAATTTCTACCACCTGGCCGGGTTCATTCCCGAACACCAGGTCCAGTATGGCCCCTTCCCAAGTTGGACTACATACATACTGCTCTAGAAAACCCTCCTGGACACACCTTACAAATTCTGCTCCGTCTTGACCCCTAACTCTGAGTGAATCCCAGTCAATGTTGGGAAAATTAAAATCTCCCATCACCACCGCCCTGTTTCTGCTACACCTTTCCATTATCTGTTTACATATTTGTACCTCTATCTCATGCTCACTGTTGGGAGGCCTGTAGTACAGCCCCAACATTGTTACTGCATCCTTCCTATTTCTGAGTTCTACCCATATTGCCTCACTGCTTGAGTCCTCCATGGAGCCCTCCTTCAGTACAGCCGTGATATCGTCTTTGACCAGTATTGCAACTCCTCCACCCCTTTTACCTCTCTCTCTATCCTGCCTGAAGCAGCGATATTCTGGGACAACTAGTTGCCAATCATGCCCTTCCCTCAACCAAGTCTCAGTACTAGCAATAACATCATACTTCCAGGTACTGATCCAAGCCCTAAGCTCATCTGCCTTATCTACTACACTTCTCACATTAAAACAGGTGCACTTCAGACCACCTGTCCCTTTGTGTTCAGCATCTGCTCCCCGACTACTATTCCCTTTAGTCACACAGACTCCATTTTCTAGTTCCGTACAGACTTTCGTTCCTACCTCTCACATAGAATTGTGCAGCACAGGAACAGGCTTTTTGACCCACAATTTTGCACCGAACATGATGTCAAACGAAATTAATCCCTTCTGCCTGCCTTTGATCCCTATCTCTTCACTTCTCGCATATTCATGTGTTTATCTAAAAGTCCCTTTAATACCCCTATTGTATCTGCCTCCACAAATACACCTGGAAGTGTATTCCATGCTCCTACCACTCCGTGTAAAAAAAATTGTACCCCATGTCTCCTTTGAACTTTCCCTTATCTAGCCTTAAATGCATGCCCCTAGTACTAGACATTGTAACTTTGGGAACAAGATTCTGACTGTCAACCCAATATAAGCATCTCATAATTTTATAGACTCCTATCAAGCCTCTACTCAGTCTGCCCCACTCGAGGGAAAACAACCTGTGTTTGTTTGGCCTCTCCTTATTGCTCAGACCCTCTAATCCAGGCAACATCCTGATAAACTCTTCTGCACCCTTGCCAAAGCCTCCACATACTTCCTGTGATGTGGCGACCAGAATTGTATGCTATACTCTAAATGTGGCCTCACCAAAGCCTTATAAAGCTGCAACATGACATCCTGACTCTTGTGCTCAATCCCCAAACAATAAAAGCAAGCATGCCATACATCTTCTTTACCACCCTATCTAATCACATGGCTACTTTCAGAGAGCTCTGGACTTGAAACTCAAGATCCTTCTGCACACCAGTGCTGTCCAGAGTCCAGCCATTAACTGTATACTTTTCCTTAACATTTGATCTCCCAAACTGCAGCTCTTCACACTTACCCACATTAAACTCCATCTGTCATTTCTCCACCCATACATGCAATTTATCTATATCCCACTGTATCCTTTGATAACCTTCTACACTATCCGCAACTGAGGGCTGAATACGGCCTCAATAGGAGTTCATAGAATCATGAAATCCCTACAGAGTGGAAAAAGCCATTCGGCCCACCAAGTCCACACCACCCTTCCAAAGAACATCCCACCCACATCCATTCCCCTATCACTCAATATTTCCCATGTTTGGTCCACCTAATTTACTCACCCCCTGGACACTACAGGAAATTTAGCATGGACAATCCACCTAAACTGTGCATCTTTAGACTGTGGAAGGAAATCAGAGCTCTTAGAGGAAACCTACACACACACACACAGAATGTGCAAACTCCACACAGTCAGTCGCCCAAGGGTAGAATCAACCTGAGTCCTTGGCACTGTGAGGCAGCAGTGCTAACCACTGAGCCACCAAGCCACCTGAGTTGATTATTACTGAAGCTTAACTAACAATGTCATCTTAGCTCCATTTAAGAGGGCCTGTTGAAAGAATATGCTCTGTAAGCTTTGCACAGTCAGGATGGAGCAATCTTAGGGCAGTATGGTGGCTCAGTGGCTAGTATTGCTGCTTCACGGCTCCAGGGAACTGAGTTTGATCCCACCCTTGGGCTACTGCCTATATAGAGTTTGCACATTCTTGTTTTGTCTGCACAGACCCCCTCTGCATACTCTGCTTTCCTCCCACAGTTCAAAGCTGTACAGGTTAAGCCATGCTAAATTGTCCATAGTGTCTAAGGATGTGCAGGCTAGGTGCATTAGACATGGGAAATGCAGAATTACCTAGGTTTTGTGAGATGCTTTGTGGAATGTGTTTGTAGTTTCAATGGACTGAATGACTTGCTCCCATACTGTAGGGGTTCTATGATCTCATCTGGAGTGAGACACATCTCAGCAGGAACCAAAACAGAAGTTGCTGGATAAGCTCAGCAGGTCTGGCAGCATCTGTGAAGAGAAAATCAGAGTTAACATTTCAGGCCTTGTGACCCTTCCTCAGAACTCTGTTTTTTGTTTCTAATTTACAGCATACCTTGACAGACATTGTCAATGCAGAGGGGAGGTGGTAATTTTAGTGAGCATTTTTAGCTCATAGTTTGTAAGGCTCTTTTTGTCAAGATAAATTAAAGTGCAAGATTTGGGAACCAGCGCAAAACAGAGTGACATCACAGGAAAACTGTCAGTTCATTGATTGGTAATAGCTGTTAATTTCACTATTATAAGTAACTTTCACATGGAAGGTAATTAGGAGAAATATTTACAGGTTACAAACTAAAAGCCTAGTGGGGAAATTATAAGAAAACAAATTTAAAAACTAAATAAATAGAGATGCAGGGCCAGGCAATGTGTTGTAACCATGTGATGTGAGCTGGTGGACTCCATCTGTAGCAAGTGTTGGTTGCTTGAGAAACTCCAGCTCAGAGTTGATGTGCTGGTGACTGAGTTTTGAACACTGCATCTAACCATGCAAATATAAAATCTCCAACACAAGCACTCTATCTCACCTAGTAACCTTTCAGTAGATCTTATTGAATGCCTTCTGGCCATCCAAACACACGACATATACTTGCTTAATCCATCTTATTTGTTACATCAGACCATACAGGGCATCGTCAAGGAACCCTAACAAATTTGGAAAACATGAATTCCCTTTCATTATATGTTGCTAATTCAACTTGATTGTGTTATAATTTCCTGCTGTAACTTCCATAATAATTGAATGGATCAATTCTGAATGGAAGGTGTGACAGCCTAAAGTTTCTTGCTCTCTTTCCCTCCATTTGAGTTCTCTCCATTTAGCACGGACAATCCACCTAAACTGTGCATCTTGGTTTGATTTGGTTTTCAAATCTGTTGGAATTTTTTCAGACCCCAGGAAATACAACCAACGCTTCCATTATTTCTGCAGCCATTTCCTTTAAGATGTTGAAGGATGGCTTTTAGATCCAGGAGATTTGTCCACCGTTAGTTTCATTAGTTTGCTAGTTTTCTTTTTCTTATGTCCATGATTGTTTTTTAAGTTCCTTTTTCCCAATTTGCAACTTGTTACTTTTTCATTCTGGTGAGCTTTTTTTCTGTTTTCTACTGTGAAGCCAGATACAAGATATATATTGAAAGCCACTACCATTTCATTGATTCCAATTATTAATCCCAAATTTCTCTTGTCTAGAGAATACTTTAACATGTGATCATTAATTAAAACTCTTATTACATAGTAATATGTGTAAAATGCCTATGACTATACTAGTCTGAAAGTGCCTGATCTTGGAAGCCAAGCAGACTCAGGCCTGGTTAGTACTTGGTTGGGAGACTGCCTGGTGTAATAGGCTTTTGATATGGGCTGTTGTGGTGCAGTGATAACGTTCCTACCTCTGAGCCAGAAGCCTGTGTTCAGGCTCCACCTGCTTCAGAGAGATGTGGCAGCAACTCTAAGCAGGTTGATTAGAAAACTTCTCCTAGGTCTAAAACAGCCTGCTCCTTGGTTAGTTCCGGAACACATTGTTCTAGGAAGCCATCCTGAAACTCATCATCAAGGCTGCTTTTGGTAATTTGGTCGCTATTTTTGCACTACCTTTCTCACAAGTTTTTTTTTGTACCCTATCCTGTAACGTAGTTACATTTGAGGAGGCTTATTTCCCTTGCTCTTTCTTATTTGCACGGGAATTGATTCTGCATCTTGATCTTCTGAGCTCAGGTCATTTTTCAAAAATTCATTCATGGGAATGAGAGTGTTGCTGGCCAGGCAGCATTTTTTGCCCATTGGGCAATTAAGAGTCAATCACATTGTTGTGGGTCTGGAATCACATGTAAGCCAAACCAGCCAATTTTCTTCCCCAAAGGACATTGGGGAACCAGATTATCACTGGACTGTTAATTCAGAGACCCAAATGATGTTCTGGGGACCTGGGTTCAAATCCAACCACAGCAGATGGCAGAACTTGAATCCAATAAATAACTGGAATTAAGAATTTAATGTTGACCATGAATTAATTGTCCGAAGTACAGCTGGATGAACACAGCGGGCCGAGCAGCATCAGAGGAGCAGGCCCAAAACATCAGCCTTCCTGCTCCTTTGATGCTGCTTGGCCTGCTGTGTTCATCCAGCTCTACACTTTGTTATTATAGAGAGACATTTAGCTTCTGTACTATCCTTATATGTTCGATTTGATTTGATTGACTTGTTGTCACATGTACTGAAATACAATGAAAAGCGTTGGTAATGAGCAGGACAGGGAGATCACAGCAAGCAAAGGACGTACAGATCAAAAAGAATTAGAGGTGCAGGTTACATTATTTGAGGCTAGAGTCCATTCAACAGTCTGAAAATGCCCAGAAAGAAGCTGTTCCTGCACTTGCTCATGCATGTGCTCAGGCTCCCATATCTTCTGCTGCTGGTTGGTTGTAGGAAGTCATTACCAGGGTGCAATGGGTCTTTGATGATGTTGGCTGCCTTTCCATGGAAGTGAGCTGTGTAAGCAGAATCCATGGGATGGAAGGTTGGCCTCTGTGGTGGTCTGGGATGTGCCAACCACTTCCTGTTTTGTTATGGTCCTAGGCAGAGCAGTTGCCGTACCAGACCGCTGTGCACCTGGACAGTGTGCTTTCAATTAAAACTGAAAGAAATGTGCATGCTGTGAATCAGGAACAAAAACAAAGTTGCTGGAAAAGCTCAGCAGGTCTGGCAGCATCTATGGAAGGGAAAACAGAGTAAACGTTTCAGGTCTGGTGACCCTTCCTCAGAACTCCCAGCTTCATTCTGTATGATTAAGTCCATTTGAAGATGACTACCTACATTTTGCCACAAAAAGCTTGCCTATATAGATTGTATTTCCTGAAGTCAAATGTGACTTCAGCGCATAAGGATGGGTTTACACCATCCATCATCCGATGGTCTGGCGGAAACAGCAGTCCAAATGTTGAAGTCAACACAATGTGGAGCAGGAGAAACAAAGAAGCTCAGGCAGCATCAAAGGAGTAGGAAAGTCAACACTTTGCATCTGGGCCCTTCTTCAGAGTTCTGAAGAAGGATCCCAACCCAAAATATCAACTTTCCTACTCCTCTGATGCGGCCTGACCTGTCCTCCAGCTCTACACTGTGTTGACCCTGACCCAGAATCTGCAGTTCTTGGTATTCCCAAATGTTGAAGGCAGGCTTGAAAAAGCAACCTATAGCATCACTTGATTCCAAACTGCCCTAGTTCCTGTTTGATTATAGGACGACCCCTCATGCAATAACAGAGATAGCTCCAGAAGAGTAGGTGATGGGGAGAAGACTTCACACCAGGTTAAACCTGATGCTCCTGGAAGTGGGTTGGGTGGGTAGAGGGTAGAACGGCAGCAAAAACACCAATGCCAGCCACATGCCTCCTTTAAGTGAGAGACTGCAAGGTCAGGTCCCATGACTTACAAAGTTTGGGTAATTGAGGCGGTACTGAACAAAAACGTGGATCACCTGAAAGCTGTCACCTCCTGTTGTAGGGCAGGAGCAAAACATAGCTGGTCCCTCAGAACAGCCATAAAGCCTGTCAGAAACCATAGGTTCTCCCCCTCTGTCAAGTTTGGAGGACTCTCAAGTTTCCAAGATGGACACAGCCTCAATGCCATTACTGCCGGAAGAAAAGGAGAAAACTTTCCCAAAATGCTCTGGACGCAAGAGACGGGCTACAGTTCGATAAATACCACCCACGTCAGAGTCTGACTTAAAGGAACTAGACCTGGGGTGAGAATGTCACAGAATAAGCTACAAGAGAAAGACCTGGTCAACATCCCTGGACTTAGTTGGGGAGGAATGTAGTGATTAGAACTCGGTGGATCTTGTTGACAATGAGATCCTTGATTGGCCCAGGTTAACAACCTCAAAAGCAAGGCTTCGCTGACCAATATAAACAGGGGAATTTATAACCTCTTCAGTTCAAGAGACTGACTCTGAGCTGGCTGGCCACAGCCAGCGTACTACGCACAAACAAATAAAGGGTGACTTGGGATAATGGCCTCTTTGCTGTTATTTCAAGAGTCTTTTGAGTGAACCTTATTGCATGACTGCACCTATTTGAAGTTTACATGAATTTTACACAAGTGAATGTGCTACAACCAAGTTTGTGGGTGACACAAAAGTAGATGGGAAGGTAAATTTAATAACATTAACTCAAAGAGTCTACAGAGGGATACAGACAGTTCAAATAAGTGGGCAAAATATGGCAGATGGCAAGGATGGGAAAAGTAAAAGGGCTGAATATTATTTAAATGGATAGAGACTGCAGAAAGTTGAAGCACAGAAAATCTGGGGTTCATTGTGCATAAGTCACAAAAAACCCATCATCACTTTTAGCAGATAATAGACAAGGCAAATGGAATATTGCCCTTAATTTCAAAGAGAATTGAATATAGAGATGCATCACTAAACTATACAAGGCACAAGTGCAGACCAAAGCAGGAATGATCTACCTTTTCTGAGACAAAATATATTGTCAATGGAGGCAGTTTACAGAAGGTTCACTGGGTTAATCCTGGATACGGAGAAATGTTTTTATAAACAGAGTAGGTTGGGCCTGTACTCATTGGAGTTTAGAAGAATGGCAAGAGAGCTTATTGAAACATGCAGGATCCTCAGGGGTCTTGACAGGTTAGGCGCAGAGAGTTTGTTATCTCTTGTGGGAAAGCCTAGAACCAGAGGACATAATCTCAGAATAAGGCTTTGTTCATTTAAGACAGAGGTGAGGAGAAATCTCTTCTCTCAGAGGGTAGTCAATTCTTTACCACACAGGGCTATCGAGGATGGGTTGTTAACGGTATTAAAGACTGTGATAGATTTTTAATAAGTAAGGGAATCAAAGGTTGTGGAAAAAGGCAGAAAAGTGGAGTTGAGAACTTTCAAAGCAGCCATGACCTCAGAATGAGTGACATAGACTTGATGGGCTGATTGCTACTTCTGCCTTACATTTTATAACCTTTTGGACCTCTATTATTACAGAAATTGTTTGGAACACGTTAGCCTGAGGTCTGTCTTCTACCAGCTCTTTCTTTACTCAGATCAAGTCCCTGTGGTATCAGAGTGAGTGGTGCTTTCTTCACATAATCAAGTGCTTAGGCTTTCAGAGTCATATACAACAACATACACCAAAAAATCTATTTTTTCTTTCATGTACACAGAAGACTGGCAGTTATAGTTTAGCTGCACTAAACTCCAATGGCTGAAGTCAATGAAAAGGAAAATCACTGGGTGTCACTTCAACTCCATTTCTTATCACCTTGTATAAATAGAAGGCTACTTCTCATCTTCTCATGTGCAATACCACTGTACTTAAAAAAAACTGAAGAAAACCTCATTTTACTTGTAGATTTAAAAAATTCTCTTATTAGTTATTCGTACTCTTTTGATTTTCCCCTAACCTTCATCCTTCTTTTCAGCTTTTAAGGATCCTGCAACCTGCAACTGAAAGTTTTATTCTGCTACTCGATGCTACACTGCCACCTCATGTCAGAAATTTATTCTGGCAATGTGGTGCACAAGCAGCAGACCACAACTTCCATGAAAAAAACTTGGTAACCGATTAGAGAACATTTTTCACCCAAATATGTTACAAATGGGACACGTTGCTGCTATCAGGTTACCATTCTGTATTTGATAAAACTGCTATTAAATGTCATTGTATTAATTACGAATATGTGAGTTGTATGCAATTCGTTTTGAAAATTTGCTCATTTTGAAACAGTTTTTAAATTGATATCGGACCAAAGAAGGGCATCTGGCAGGTTTTAACATAAACAAGTCAAAATGCAAAATTAGAATTGTTTGAAAAGTAATAAACTGACATTAATTGACTGGACTGAGCATGGCCTGCCACAGCATTCAACACCTGCTCTATACAGACTGCATCTGAAGCTTTCGTAAGAGCTAAGGTTTTCTGCTCTGTTATCGTTGGTTGCTGTTGAGTCTTGGTTTTAGACATCAGTAGAGCAAAAAATGAACAGCACCGCATTCATATGGCAGGAAGACCGGAAAGCTAATGGAAAGCATGAAGTGATATAAAATTAACTTATTTTATGGGGAGCAAAAATGTTATTTCTTCATTTTAGATGCTAAATATTTGTGTTTATTTCTGGTTCTGCATTTGGGGTGCAAGGGTTTTCAATTTTCAATACACAATGGAATAAAGTCATATAGGCTTCCAGATATTCAGTTTAGAGAAACATAGATTAATCAAATCTGACTGTGTGTGTGGTTTAATTCATTCCTGAGAACTAATATATAGATGACTTGCCCATGACATGACCTAAATGCTAAAAGCTGACTACAATTTATTGTAATGTTATTTCTGTCGTGAGCAAAAGAAAAGTCAGACTAACATCAAGTGTAAGACAGAAACAAAAACAGAAATTGCTGGTAAAGCTCAGCAGGTCTGGCAGCATCGTGAAATCAGAACTAATGTTTTGGATCTGGTGACCCTTCTCAAAGCTAATGGGAGCTAGGAAATTGGTGGTTTATATGCAGAACTTAGAGTGGGGGAAAGGGGTAAGAAGTAAACGATAGATGAGGATAGAGTCCAAAGAGACAGAAGAGCAGTTGGACAGACAAAGAAGTGGATAACAATCTGGTAGGAGGGTGAATAACTGTTAATGGGATCTATTAGTGGCTGGCAGTGGGGTAGTGTGTAATAGCAAACAATGTGATAACAGAGTAGCACAGAGGCTTAGTGGTTAGAGCTACTGCCTCACAGCGCCAGGGACCTAATTTGTCTTGAAAAACTATCTGTGTGGAGTTTTCACATGCTCCCCACATCTGCGTGAGTTTCTTCTGGTTGCTCCAGTTTCCTCCCACATTCCAAAGATACGCCCATTGTGTCCAGGGCTATGTCGGCTTGGTGGGTTAGCTGTGGGAAATGCAGGGTTGCAGGGATACAGCGAAAACACAGTATGGAGCTGGAGAAACACAGCAGGCCAGGCAGCATCAGGGGAGTAGGAAAGTTTATGTTTTGGTCAGGGCCCTTCTTCAGAAATAGGGAGGGCGAAGGGAGCTGGGAAATAAATAGAGAGAGCAGGCCATTAGGCTGTAGGCTCCCAAGGCGGAATATGAGATATTGCTCCTCCAGTTTGTGGCTGGTGCCATTGTGACACTGGAGGAGGCCCAAGGTGGACATGTCACTCAGGGAGTGGGAGGGGGAGTTAAAGTGAGTGGCAGTCCAGAAGGTGTTTTCGTCTGTCATGTAAGGAACGCAGATGCTCTGCAAAACAGTCTCTCAGTCTACACTTCATCTCACTGATGCAGAGGGACCCACGTTGGAAGCAGTGAATACAAAAGGCCAAGTTGAGGGACGTACAGGTGAGCCCTTGTCTGATATGGAAAATTTGTTTTGTCCCCTGAGTGGAGCAGCGGGGTGTAGAAGCAGGTGTAGCACTTCCTGTGGTTGCAGGAGAAAGTGCCAGGGGTGGCTAGGTTAGTGGGAAGTGTGGAGCAGACAAGCGAGTCACAGAAAGCGCAGTCCCTATGAAAGGCAGATAGGTGTTGGGAGGGAAATATATCTTTGAATGTGGGGTCGGTTTGTGGGTGGCTGAAGTGGCAGAGAGTGATACGTTGGATGAGAAGACTGGTGGGGTAATATGTGAGGACAAGAGGAATTCTGTCTTTATTGTTATTGAGGGGAGGGGATATTCTTTGGACAAGAGTTCACTCCCCATTCTACATACCCCTTTACTCACCTCTTAACACTCTCCCTCGACCTGCACCACTCCCTCTGGCCTTCTACCTGCACTTCACCTGTTGGTTGAGAACTGTCGACATGGTCACCTCAATTTTTCTGACCCCTTACCCATTCCAACCTATCCCACCCATCCACCACAATGACTGTACTCTGCACTCAGGCCCAAACCTGACTGTGTAATTCAGCCTGCCAATAAGGCTTGTGCCGTTTTTGTGTCTGGCAGACTGACCTCTGCATTGCAGAGGCTAAGCACCAGCTCCTACATAACATGACCCCACCTTGGGTCATCAGGCTGTTGTGTCAGCTGCAATCACTAACTTCATTTCATCTGGTGATCTCCCCCATTTGCCTCCAAGCTGATGGTATCCCAAATCTGCACAGCTTGTTTCTACCTCCTTCCGAGAATCAACAAACAGGATAGCCTGGGCAGACTCATTGTTTCTGCCTGCTCTTGCACCACAGAATTCATCTCTTCCTACCTTGACTCAGTCTTTTCTCCCTGCCCACTTAGATCTGCAATTTCTCTGACGCTTTACACCAATTTCAGAATTTCCAGTTTGCTGGGACCAGCCACCTCCTATGTACTGTGGATGTGTAATTCCCCTACACATCCATCCTGCTTCAGGATGGTCTCCGCTTCTTCCTGGAACTAAGGCCTGAACCATTCCCACCAATTCCCACCCTCCTCCACCTGACTGAGCTTGTCGTCACCCTAAACAACTTCTCTTTTAACTCCTCTCACATTCTTCAGGTCAGAAGAGCCATAGGTACCTGCATGGGCCCTAACTAGGCATGTCTCTTTGTGAGGTACATAGAACATATCTTGTTCCAGTCCTATTCTGGCCCCCATTCACAACTCTTTCTTTGATATCTCGATGACATCATGAGTGCTGCTTCCCTCTCTCATCCAGACTTGGAAAGGTTTATCGATTTTGCTTCCAATTTCAACCCCACCCTCACTTTTATCTGGTCCATGTCTGACTTCTCCTTTCACTTCCTTGGCATCCCTGTTTCCATTTCTGGGGACTAGCTGACCATCAATATCCGTTACAGACCTACCGACTCTCACAGTTACCTGGACTATACATCCTTGCACCCTACTTCCTGTAAAGAGTCTATTCCATTCTCCTGATTCCTCCATCTCTGTTGTATATGTTCCAATAATGCCAAATTTGTCAGGGGAACCTCTGAAATGTTCACCTTCTTCCTCGGATTCCCTTGCACCATTATTGACACAATCCTCAACCGGTTCCAATCCATCTCCCAGACTTCAGCCCTTGCTCCCTCTCATCCCTCCCACAACAGCCATAGGATTCACCTTGCCCTTACCTACCATCCCACCAGGATCACCAGGATCATTAGCTGCCATTGCCACCACATCCAATGAGACGCCACCACCAGACACATACTACCCTCCCCACCTTACCCGCCTTCCACAGAACAGTTCTGTTGGGATATTCTGGTCCACTCTTCCCTCACTCCCAAAACTCCGCATAGCACCTTCCCCTGCAACCGCAGAAGGTGTAACACCTGCACATTTACCTCCTCCCTCCTCAGCATCCAAGTGCCCAAATATATATTCCAGGTGAAGCAGTGCTTTACCTACACTTCACATAATCTAGTCTACTGCATTCATTGCTTACAATGTGGTCTCCTCTACATCCTCTTAACGTCCTGCCAGCAAAAATGACTCTGAGCATCCAGTTGCCTGCCACTTGCACAGACCACCATGTTCCCAGGCCAATATTTCTGTCTCAGGCTTGCTGCAGTGCTCCAGTGAATCTCAGTTCAAGCTGAAAGAACATCACTTCATTTTCCCCTTGAGACCCTGCAGCCTTCTGGTCTCAATATCGAGTTCAATAACTTTATGGCTAGAACTCTCCCATGCCCTAGGGGAGGCAATGGCCTAGTGTTATTATCGTGGGAGTACTAATCCAGAGACCCAGATAAGATTCTGGGGACCCAGGTTTGAATCCTCCCACGGCAGATGGTGGAATTTGAATTCAATAAATATCTGGAATTAAGGATATAATGATGACCATGAAGCCATTGTTGATTGTCCGAAAAACCCATCTGGTTCACTAATGCTCTTTAGGGAAGGAAATTGCCATCCTTACCTTGTCTGTCCTGCATGTAACTCCAGACCCACAGCAATGTGGTTGACTCATAACTGCCCTCTGGGCAATTAGAGATGGGCAATAAATGCTGCCTCACCCGCAACGCCCTCATCCTGTGAATGAATAAAGAAATAAAATACCCCCACACAGCAAGCTTTGCGAACGCATTATCTGATAATACACACAACTCATTGTTAGCCACTAACAGCTCCCATTAATAGCTATTCACCCTCCTAGCCAGATCATTTTCCACTCCATTGTCTGTCCAACTGCTCTTGTCTCTCTTTGGGCTCCATCCCCACCTGTCATTTAGTCCTTAGCCCCTCCTTCCACCCTATCTTCTGCATATAAACTACTATTTTCCTAGTCTCCATCAGTTCTAAGGAAGGGTCACCAACCTGAAATGTTAACTTTGATTTCTCTCTACAGATACAGCCAGACCTGCTGAGCTTTACCAGCAATTTCTGTTTCTGTTTCAGATTTATAGCATCCACAGTTCTTTTGGATTTTATCAGGTGTAAGACCCCTTATTAAATTCTCCAATGAGGACTCAAAGAACAATGCATTCTAAGCAATCTGGGTGGAAGTATAAGGTAGAAGAGATATTGTTAGTTTAAATGAATGGAGAAAACTATTAAAAAATAAAAAATTAAAAAATAAATTGAAATGGCAATTCAATCAAAGAACATTTTCAGTTATCGGATCACAAAGCGACTATTCTTTTTAATTCACTCTTGGGACAAAGGCATCGCTGACTAACTCGAACTTATTGCAGTGCCTAGTTGCCCTTGAGAAGGTGGTGATGCGCTCCCTTCTTGAACTGCTGCAGCCCATGTGTTGTAGGTAGACATTTAGGCAGGGAATTCTAGGATTTTGACCCTGTAACAGTGATATATTTCCAAAGTTGACAGGTGACCTCATTGAGGTTTATAAAATTATGAAGGGTATAGATAAAGTAATGGGCGAGTTTCTTCTCCCTAGGGTGGGGTAGTTAAAAAACATGGGCATATTTTAAGGTGAAAAGAGAAAGATTTACAAAGGACAATGTGGGTCAACTTTTTTTTATACAGAAAGAGTTCATGTGTGGTATGAACTGCCAGAGAAAATGGTGGGTATAGTTACAACATTTAAAAGTTACAACATTTAAAAGACATTTGGATAAGTTCATAAATAGTAAAGGTTTGAAGGGCAAGCATAGGCAAGTGCGACAAGTTTGGTTTGGGAACATGGTGGCATGACTGGTTGGATCAAAGGGTCTATTTCCATGCTGTACGATACTGTGATTATAAGTCAGGTTAATGAGTGGCAGAGAGGGGAACTTGCATGTGGTTGTGTTACCATGTACCTATTGCCCTTGTCCTTATAGATGGACGTGGTCATGGGCTTGGAAAGTGCTGTCTAAAAGTCTTCAGCAAATTTTTGCAGTGCATCCCATTGATTGTACATACTGCTGCTACTAAATGTCAGTGGTAGAGGGGAATGGATTTCTGTGGATATGGTGCCAATCAATAGGCTGCTTCGTCCTAGATGATGTCAAGCTTCTTCAGTGCTTTTGAAGCACACCATCCATCATACTCCTGACTTGCGCCTTGTAGATGGAGAGTCAGGAGATGAGCTACTCACCACATTATTCCTAGGCTCTGAACTGCTATTGTAGCCGTTGTATTCAATTGGCAAGTCCAGTTGAGCTTCTGGCCAAAGGTGGCCCACAGGATGTTTATAGTGGTGGATTCAGTGATAGAAACGCCATTAAATGTCATGGGTGGTGGTTAGATAGTCTCTTACTGGTGATGATTATAGCCTGGCATTTGTGTGGTGCAAATGTTACTTACCACTTGTCAGCCCATGCCTGGATATTGGCCAGATCTTGTTGCATTTGGACATGGACTGCTTCATTATCTGGGGAGTTGCAAAAGATGCTGAACATTGTGCAATCATCTGCAAACATCCCCACTTCTGACCTTATAATGGAGGGAAGGTCATGGATGAAGCAGCAGTGGGGAGGCGATGGCCTAGTGATATTGCCGCTGGACTGTTAATCCAGAAACCAGGATAATGTTCTGGGGACCTGGGTTCGGATTTCACGATAGCAGAGAGTGGGATTTGAATTCAATAAACATCTGGAATTAAGAATCTAATGATGATCATGAATCCATTGTCAATTGTCGGAACAACCCATCTGGTTCACTAATGTCCTTTAGGGAAGAAAACTGCCAACCTTACCAGGTCTGGCTTACATGTGATTCCAGACCCACAGCAATGTGGTTGACTCTTAACAGCTCTCTGGCCAGTTAGAGATGGGCAAGAAATGCTGCCTAGCCAGTGATGCCCTCATCCCATGAATGAATTTTTTTTGAAATGCAGAAGATGCCTAGTCCTAAGGCACTAGCCTGAGGACTTCTTTTTGAGATAACCTGTAGAAACAGGATTGAGTTTAAGAGTCGTGAGATCTTGTTGCAGCTCTATAAAACTTTGGTTAGACCGCACTTGGAATACTGCGTCCAGTTCTGGGCGCCCTATTATAGGAAAGATGTGGATGCTTTGGAGAGGGTTCAGAGGAGGTTTACCAGGATGCTGCCTGGACTGGAGGGCTTATCTTATGAAGAGAGGTTGACTGAGCTCGGTCTCTTTTCATTGGAGAAAAGGAGGAGGAGAGGGGACCTAATTGAGGTATACAAGATAATGAGAGGCATAGATAGAGTTGATAGCCAGAGACTATTTCCCAGGGCAGAAATGGCTAGCACGAGGGGTCATAGTTTTAAGCTGGTTAGTGGAAAGTATAGAGGGGATGTCAGAGGCAGGTTCTTTACGCAGAGAGTTGTGAGAGCATGGAATGCGTTGCCAGCAGCAGTTGTGGAAGCAAGGTCATTGGGGTCATTTAAGAGACTGCTGGACATGCATATGGTCACAGAAATTTGAGGGTGCATACATGAGGATCAATGGTCGGCACAACATTGTGGGCTGAAGGGCCTGTTCTGTGCTGTACTGTTCTATGTTCTATGTTCTAAACCACAGCTATTTTCCTATTGGCCAGAAATAACTCCAACCAGCACAGAGTTTGCCACTGATTCCCATTGATTCCACTTTTGCTTGGCGTCCTTGATGCTACATTCAGTCAAATGGGGCCTTGTATTAAAGTGCTGTCCCCTCTAGGAATTAAGAACTTTTGCCCATAGATCATGAGATCCCTAGTGTGGGAACAAACCCTTTGGCCCAACAAGTTCACACCAGCCCTTCCCCCTAGAACCCACCTAATCTCCACATCCCTGAACCCTGCAGCCAATTTAGCATGGCCAATCCACCTAGCCTGCACATCTTTGGACTGTGGGAGAAAATCGGAGGACTCAGACGAAACCCATGCAGACACGAGAATATGCAAACTCCACACAGACAGTCGCCTGATGGTGGAATCAAATCCAGGTCCTTAGCACTGAGAGGCAGCAATGCTAACCACTAAGCACTGCGCCATCAATGTTTGAACCAAGCCCGTAATGAGGTCAGGAGCTCAGTTGCCCTGGCAGAACACAAACAGGGTGTCAGTGAGCAAGTTATTGCTGAGCAGGTACTCCTTGATAGCAGTGTTGGTGACGCCTTCTATTGCTTAACTGATGATCAGAGTATACTGATGGAATGATAATCAGACAGGTTTGATTTGTCCTGCTTTTTGTTTACAGAAGATACCTGAGCAATTTTCTACATTATCAAGTATGTTTTTTAATTATATTTTACATTATAATGATATTTTAGTTGATGTGTTCCCTTTATCTTTGTTACATGTCTCTCTTTTCCTTTAATCCGGTTCTGACTATTCTCAGACATGCAGGGTTCTCTGGGTTTGTGCTTCTACATTTCACCCAAAACAGAACATATCAAGCTTGCATTCACCCCAGTTCCTTTTTCAATACCTTTGATTGTAGATTTTTCCTCAAATAGCTGTTTACAGTCTACTTTGGCAAAACCCTGCTGATTTTAATGAAATCTGCCTTCCCTTAATTCAAAACCCCTTTTTGTAGACTTTTTTCTTTTCCAGGACAAATTTAAAAATGCATGATGTTTTGGTTGCTATCTTAAAAATCACTAATACAGAGGGCAGCATGGTGGCTCAAGAGGTTAGCTCTGCTTCCTCGCAGCACGAGGGGCCTGAGTTCAGGACCTGAAGAAAGGGCTTAGGAGAGCTATAAGGTGGCATGAGAAAACCTTGGCAGATAGGATCAAGGAAAACTCCAAGGCTTTTTACACGTACGTGAGCAATAAGAGAATGACCAGATCAAGGATTGTAAAGGAAGTTTGTGCACAGAGCCTGAAGAGATAGGAGAGATCCTTAATGAATACTTTTCTTCAGTATTCACAAGTTTGGGAGGACAGTGTGAAACAGGCTGGTAGGCTAGAGGAGGTGGATGTTAGTAAGGAAGATGTATTAGGAATTTTGAGGAACTTGAAGATAGATAAATCCCCCAGGCCTGATGGGATTTATCCAAGGATTCTGTGGGAAGTGAGGGAAGAGATCACAGGGCCTTTGGCGATGATCTTTTCGTCTTCACTGTCCACGCGTATAGTGCCGGAAGATTGAATAGTGGCAAATGTCATTCCCTTGTTCAAAAAAGGGAACTGGGATAACCCCAGAAATCACAGGCCAGTTAGTCTTACGTCAGTGGTGGGCAAATTATTGAAAAGGGCTCTGAGAGATAGGAGTTATGAACACTTGGATAGGCAGAGCTTGATTCGTGATAGTCAGCATGGATTTGTGAGGAGTAGATAATGCCTCACAAACCTTATTGAATTCTTTGAAGAGGTGACCAAACACATGAATGAAGGTAAAGCAATCCATGTGGTATACATGGATTTGAGTAAACCGTTTGACAAGGTTTCCCATGGTAGGCTTATGTATAAAGTAAAGAGGGGGAAATGTGGCAGATTGGATTCAGAATTGGCTGACCCTTAGAAGACAAAGTGTTGTAGTGGACAGAAAATATTCAACATGGTGCTTAGTTACAAGTCATTCATCACAAGGATCAGTTCTGTGTCCTCTTCTATTTGTGATTTTTGTAAATGATTTGGATGTAGGAGTGGAAGGTTGGATTAGTAAGTTCGTGGACGATACAAAGGTGGGTCGAATTGTGAATAGAGCAGAGGGCTGTTCTAGGTTACAAAGGGACATTGATAGAATGCAGAGCTGGGCTAAGAAGTGGCAGATGGAGTTTAACCCTGAAAAGTGTGAGGTGATTCATTTTGGGAGGACGGTGTTGAAAGCAGAATACAGGGTTAATGGAAAGAGCTAGGGCTTTTCTCTTTAGAACAACAAATGATGACAGGCGACTCAATAGAAGTGTACAAAATGATCAGAGGTAAAGATAGAGTGGACAGCCAGAGACATTTTCCTCAGGTGGAAGTGACTACTATGAGAGGGCAGTGAGAGGAGATAGGTGTAGCGGAGTCGTCAGAGGTAGGTTCTTTACTCAGAGAGTGCATTGCCAGAGCGGGTAGTGGAGTGAGCCTCATTAGGGGCATTTAAGCAACTATTACATAGGCATATGGATGATAGTATAAAGTAGGGGTGGAGGTTAGATAGACCTTAAGTTTAGGGTAAAAGTTTGGCACAACATCATGGGCCGAAGGTCCTGTACTGTGTGTACTGGTCTATGTTCTATGTTCAGTTCCAACCTTGGGTGATTGTCTGTGTGGAGTTTGCACATTCTCCCTGAGCCTGGGCAGGTTTCCTCTGGGTGCTCCGGTTTCCTCCCACAGGACAAAGATATGCACCTCTAGCTCCACACTGCGTTGTCTCTGACTCAACCATCTGCAGTTCTTGCTATCTCCAAGTTAGGTGGATTGGCCATACTAATTTGTCCATTGTGTCCAGGAATGTGGAAGCTAGGTGGATTAACTATGGGAAATGCAGGGTCACAAGGATGGGGTAGGTTGGGGTGTGTTTGGGTGGGATGCTCTTTAGAGGGTCAGTGTGGCCTCAAGGACCAAATGGCCTGATTCCACCCTCAAGGATTGCATAAAATGTTCACTCAGTGTCACTGCGAATACTTGTCCAGCTCTGTTTCCCAGAATTAGATCCAGCATGGTGTTATCCATTAAAATGAAAAGCTCTCCTGAATAAATTTGCACCCTTTAAACGATGGTTATCATAATTAATTTTGGCAAATTTGAAATTACCTAGCCGTATTGTTATTTATTATATATCTGGTCTTCAATTGCTCACTGATTTTCTGATGGGGGTGGGGAGGCGGGCACTCTGTTAAACTGTTCCTCTGTTAAACTGTTATGTTCCTCCAAAACTACATCTCTATGATGGCAACACCACTCTAATTCCATGTGTCAATCCTGCCCTTAACTCATCTGTATTATGAATAATACTCATAGCATCACAGTAGAGGCTATCCACCCTTGAGGTTCAAATGTCTGAACTCCCTCTGCCTCAGCTTCTTTTCTCAGGTATGCTTGGCACTATAATACTCATGCACTGTACCCCTGCCAAACTAGTTTAAACTCCTCCCAACAGCACTAACATAGCTTCCCACAAGGATGGTAGTTGCCTTCTAATTTTAAAAATTTTAACCAAATGCATGCAGTATGAAAAGTAATTGAGTGCTTCATTAAAATGTGCATATGGAAGAATAGAAACTGTATATGACATGGTGTGACACTGCTGTTCAGATGCAGATCACCCGGCCCGCTGTGGTCCCATCATTCCCAGAAACAATCTCATTCATCCAAGAATCTAAAACTCTCCCTCCTGCATCAAGTCTTGAGCCATGCATTCATCTGTCCTATTTTTCCTATTTCTGTACTCTTTAGTATGTGGCACCAGAAGTAATCCAGAGGTTACAACCTTTGAGATCCTGTTTTCTATTCTACTGCCTAGCTCCCTGAACACCTGACGCAAGGCCTCATCCCTCATTTTACCTACGTTGTTGATACCAATGTGTACTACAATCTCTGTCTTATCACCCTTCCCCTCAGAATGCTGCTTAGTGACATCCCTGACCCTGATACCAGAGAGGCAATTCAAGGTCATCCAAAACTCTTGAGCAAGTTAGGACATCGCGTTCAAAGTCCCCTTCAGTCCTGGGGTCACTGAACCATACTGGCTCACAGATAAGCAATGGTTCAATTAGAAAATATTTCGTTTTTAAGCTGCTCTAATGACCTCATCCCGCCTAACCTTGTAATTTTCTCCAGCCCTACAAGCCAGTGAGATACCTGCATTCTTTCAATTCTGGCCCCTTCAGCAACCTCATTTTACTTGCTCCATCATTGCGAGCTGTAAATTCAGCTGTCTCAGGCTGGACCCCTGAAATGCTCTCGTTAAACTTTTTTGCTTATTTATCTCACTTTCCTCCTTTTTGATAGTCCCTAACTCAATCTCACTGACCAGCATTTGATCATCCACCTAAGGCACTTAGAGATGCTTTACAATATTAAAGAAGTTTCATAAATACAGTAGTTACTGTTCTGAAACTACTCTGCTGGAATATGTTATCTTCAGTGAACAACTGCAAAAAATGAACATTATTCTGTTTCCTCGTAATTAATTTTAAAAAAAGAGCATGGCAGTTTAAAGCTTGTTTAAAGAACACTTGATACCTTTTTTTTAATCCCGCTTGGTCAGCAAATGATAATACTTCACTGTTAATAACTTTGAACCTATATGTAACACACATTTTTCTTTAGGAAAAGGTTTCAGATTTATGTGAAAATAGCTTTGGACCTATACATTATGAAACGGAACAAATAACTCTATGTATTTACACCATGGTAATTAATTAACTCACGAATCAGTAGCAACCCAATCCATTGCATATTGTGGATCGTGGATCCTATTTATAGGACCTTCCACTTTTATGAAATTATAAATGGAATGCAAATTAAACAGCTATCACGAAGTACAAATCTGTACTTTAATGAAAAGTCACAGTCTTCTCATTCTAGTAGTAGCTGTTAAAAATTATTTGCTCCATTTATAACATTGAATGTGATCAAATTAGGACAGCAGAAATTAAAGAACACATTACTGGGTTTCTTTCACATTGTTCATGGATTAATAGAATACTTTATCATAAAAGACAGCAGTGTCACACCATGTCATATACAGTTTCTATTCTTCCATATGCACATTTTAATGAAGCACTCAATTACTTTTCATACTGCATGCATTTGGTTAAAATTTTTAAAATTAGTTGAGCACAATATGATTACATTCCCTTTTACAGTACAATTTATTGTCCTGGCCAGTTTGGATTACGAATACTAGGGATGGACAATAAAAGTCATAGCCAGTGACACCCACATCCCACAAGTGAATGAAAAAAAAATTGGGTATGGTTCACAATTTAATGTTTGAGTGTTGTGGATTTGAATCTATGAATTTCTGTGGATCCTTATCATATTTTAAAAGGTACAAAACCATTTCAAAAATGAAAACTCCTGAACTTGTTGGTAACTCACAGATTGTTTCTCAACAACTAGCCAGTGACCAAATTATAGTTGGAGTTAGTGGAGTTCCTTGTTGATTTGACCAAAAGGGCATAAAAATCAATGGTATCTCAGTAGCCATCAAAAAAGAGTGAAAACCTTATGCAGATTGCCATTCAGACCTTGCTATTTTTATGAAAGAAGCATTTATGAGAGATTTTGCTCACAGCTCCCTCAGAAATATGGAATCATACTTCCATCCTGACAATTCTTTTGTAGCACAGAACTGTCAGAGGCAGGCGAGCTGTGCCCTATTTTCACAGCAGTCAATTGTTATATTCTTAAGCTTATTCACCCACTTTGGCAGCTGCAGTCAAACTGTAAGAACACGAGCTGAGTGTGATGTTGGGAGTGCCAGATGGGTAGGATGCCATATGGGAAGGTGTTAGGGCACCAAGTGGATAGGGTGCAAAGATGCAAGATGGCAAGATAAGTGATTTAGTGTTTAGGTTGGGTGGGGGAAAATGGATCTAGTGGTGGGGGAAGAGGTCCATGATGGAGTGGGGAGCGGTGTTAGGCTGGGTCTTGGTGCCAGAGGGATTGGCTCAGGCCCATTGGAGTTGGGGCTCATTGGGTCAGTAGCGAGAGATGGGTCTAGCGTAAGGGGTGTAAATAGTCTGCAGAAGCTCTGGTGTGTGTGGAGGTTCGTATTATGGTGTCAGTTTAAGGGTTATTCAGGAGTTTGTGTATTTAATAGCTTAAATCTTCCTTAGTAAGAAATTTACTTAATTTTATTGGAACTCTCAATTTAAGTCAAAACTTTCAGAGGGTTCAAGGCATATAGGACTTGCCCAGCATAAGGTCCCACAGGATCCCCATATGCAACTCCCATCTATACTGGAGTAATGTCTGTGTGGCTATCGGAAAACCTGGGCCAGTGTTCCTGAGAGAAAAGTACACCAAAATGAATTCCAGCAAAATTGATTTTGCCTATCAGAAAATATGCCAGACAGTTGGGATTTTTTTGAGGTATCCAGTCAATCAACTTTTACTATGGTCTTCATGCAATGGAATTTACTGAAAGAGCCCTCAGATGGAGACTGTCATGCAGGATTTGGCTTTAAGATTTAAACAATAAACAATGTCAAGTAAGCTATAAAGGTAGCTCCTTACAGTAGTAAGAATAAGAGAAGTTATCACACAGTTGGAAGAAAAATTATAGTCAACAAAGAGGGAACACTTCTGCAGAAGGATTGAATTGTATTCAAAGGCATATGACTTTAGGGTGAATTTATGACCACGTAGAACATATCTGTAGAATGAACAAATTTTTAAAATCAAAACCTGGCCCAACTGCTCTGATAGCCCTGCACCAATGGTCTCTACGGAGGATAATGCTGGTGAAATGTTGCAGGAGGACGAGTTGACTCCAATAGAAGGCCTGGACTGTATTCTTTCTCCAGCACTCTCCTCCCATCCCAGGGTAACCCTCTGCTAGAGTACTCTGCTCTCTCTCTCTGCATGTGTGTCAACCTTCCCCACCCTGCTCCCTCAGGCATATCATATCTTTATATCATATAAAGAAATTGGATGAAATGTCGAGAGGTGTTTGTCTGGTCAGATAATGTTGGCTTTCCCATACAACTATTGCTGCAAACTCTACACTAGCCAGTCATTTCCCCCTCACATTGGCTCAAAGCAGCCTGCACTGGACTGGTACCAAATCAAGTTAAGAATGTAGCTGTGTTAAGTATCATTTGCTACTGAGGTGGTCACTAATTAATAGGACTCAAATGGCCTGGTGATTGGAGTGTGAAAAGACCTTGGCAACACAACAGGCTTATGAATTATCAGCACATAAAGAATCGTAGGACCTTGCTCAAGAATTTGCTGAGCAGCTTCAGAACACTCAGCCAGGAACAGACAATGAAGGTGTTCTGTATCGGTACCATCAACATGAATTACAAAGGAGGACAGCATGGTGGTTTAGTGAGTAGCACTGCTGCCTAACAGCACGAGGGACCTGGGTTCAATTCCAGCCTGGTGGACTGTCTATGCAGAGTTTGCACATTGTCCCTGTGTCTGTGTCGGTTTCTGTTGGTGCTCAGATTTCCTCCCATAGTCTAAAGATGGGTGAGTTAGATGAATTGGCCAGCTTAATGTTTCCAGGAATATATGCAGAGATAGGGTAGGGGGCTGGGTTTGGGTGGGATGCTCTGTGGAGGGTCACTGCAGACTCAATGACATGAAGGCCTCTTCCTGCATTTCCAGAATTCTGTGGTAGGAATGTACGGGTAAATTTTAGAGGAAGCAACAATCTCCAGATTACTCTTGGTGCCGCATATTAATAAGTCTTATAAAAGTAATAGGATAAATCAGTTGAATGCATATTGAAGTGATGGTGCAGAAGAAATGGACATTAGGATTAGGTCTGTGGAGACACAGCCTGTACAGAACAAATGGACTGCACCTGACCACAACCACGTCAATTATCCTTGTGGGTTTTTTTTTTAGTGTTGCTATGGATGGTTTAAATTAAGCTGGCATGGAATTGGAACCAAAAGGTAACGTAACAGAGGAAAACCATAGCGATTAAAGAATTGTAGGTGACAGACAATACTAAACGGACCAGAGTTAGAAATAGAATGGTACTGTGTGCTGAGGCAGACTGATTAAAAGGCCTGTCAGGGCTTTTGTCAGTAAATTTTAGGCCCTCTACTCCTCATAATTCATCAAACACACCATTAATTCCCATGCCACACCCAATCAGAGAATCCCTACAGGAGGAGCGGGCCATTCAGCCCAAGGTCCACTCCGACCTTCCAAGCAGCATCCCACCCAGACCCACCCCTTTACCCCATCCCTGTAACCTCGCATTGCCCATGGTTAATCTACCTAGTCTGCACCTCCTTCGATGCTATCAGCATTTCAGCATAGCCAATCCACCCAATTTGCACATTTTTGGACTTTGGGAGAAAATCCATGTGGAAATGGGGAGAACATGCAAAATCCACACAGCCAGTCACACAAGGCTAGAATTTAATGCCAGTCCCTGGAGCTATGAGGTAGCAGTGCTAACCTCTGAGCCTAACAGACCCTTTCAGTCCTCACAACAACTTAATGTTAATCCAATCAACTCACGATGAGACCCTTCCACCGACTTAACCAAACTTGTCCTGACTCTTAACAACTTCTCCTTTAACTCCTCCCACTTCTTACAGACTGAGGGGGCGGCCATGGGCACTGACATGGGCCTAAGTTATGCCCACCTCTTCTAAGGGTATGTGGAAAAGTCCCTCTTCCACCGCTTTACTGGCACTAGCCTCTACCTCTTCCTCGACTACATTGTTGACTGTATCAGTGCTGCTTCATACACCCATGAGGAGCTTGAACAGTTCATCAACTTTACTGATACCTTTCACGCCAACTTCAAATTCATCTGGGCCATTTCCATTTCCCTCTCCATCCTGGATTTCTCTGTCTCCATCTGTGGTGACTGTCTCGAATCTGACATCTATTTCAAACCCACCAACTCCACAGTTACCTAGACTATACCTTATCTCTTATTAGTTCTTTGAGAAGGTGACCAAACAGGTAGATGAGAGTAAACCGGTTGATGTGGTGTATGTGGATTTCAGCAAGGCGTTCGATAAGGTTCCACACAATAGGCTATTGTACAAAATCCGGAGGAATGGAATTGTGGGAGATATAGCAGTTTGGATCGGAAATTGGCTTGCTGAAAGAAGACAGAGGGTGGTAGTTGATGGGAAATGTTCATCCTGGAGACAAGTTACTAGTGGTGTACCGCAAGGGTCGGTGTTGAGTCCACTGCTGTTTGTCATTTTTATAAATGACCTGGATGAGGGCGTAGAAGGATGGGTTAGTAAATTTGCAGACGACACTAAGGTTGGTGGAGTTGTGGATAGTGACGGAGGATGCTGTAGGTTGCAGAGAGACATAGATAAGCTGCAGACCTGGGCTGAGAGGTGGCAAATGGAGTTTAATGCAGACAAGTGTGAGGTGATGCACTTTGGTAGGAGTAACCAGAAGGCAAAGTACAGGGCTAATGGTAAGATTCTTGGTAATGTAGATGAGCAGAGAGATCTCGGTGTCCATGTACAAAGCACGGTTGACAGGGCTGTTAAGAAGGCATACAGTGTTTTAGCTTTTAATAATAGAGGGATCGAGTTCCGGAACCAAGAGGTCATGCTACAGCTGTACAATACTCTGGTGCAGCCGCACTTGGAGTATTGCGTACAGTTCTGGTCACCGCATTATAAGAAGGATGTGGAAGCTTTGGAAAGGGTGCAGACGAGATTTACTAGGATGTTGCCTGGTATGGAGGGAAGGTCTTACGAGGAAAGGCTGAGGGACTTGAGGCTGTTTTCATTAGAGAGAAGAAGGTTGAGAGGTGACTTAATTGAAACATATAAAATAATCAGAGGGTTAGATAGGGTGGATAGGGAGAGCCTTTTTCCTAGGATGGTGACGGTGAGCACGAGGGGGCATAGCTTTAAATTGAGGGGTGAAATTCATTGGACAGATGTCAGAGGTAGTTTCTTTACTCAGAGAGTAGTAAGGGAATGGAATGCTTTGCCTGCAACGGTAGTAGATTCGCCAACTTTAGGTACATTTAAGTTGTCATTGGACAAGCATATGGACGTACATGGAATAGTGTAGGTTAGATGGGCTTGAGATCGGTATGACAGGTCGGCACAACATCGAGGGCCGAAGGGCCTGTACTGTGCTGTAATGTTCTATGTTCTATCTCACTCACCTTCCTGCAGAAATGCAATTTCCTATTCGCGATTTCACTGCCTCCGCCATGTCTTCTCCCAAGATGGGGTGTTCCACTCCTGCACATCCCAAATGTCCTCCTATTTTAAAGACTGCAACTACCCCCCACCCCAGGTGATCGAACATGCCCTCAATCGCATGTCTTGAGTTCCTCGCACCGCTACCCTCACATCTCCTCCCCCTAACAAAAATAAAGACAGAATCTGCCTTGTCCTCACATATCACCCCATCAACCTTCGCATCCAATGTATCATTCTCTACCACTTCTGCCACCTACAATCCAACCCCACAACCAAAGATATATTATCCTTCCCATCCCGATCTGCCTTTTTTAGGGACCACTCTCTCCATGACTCCCCCATCTGCTCCACACTCCCCACTAACCCTACCCCCCCTGCAACCACAGGAAGTACTACACCTGCCCCTACACCTCCTCCCTCATCGCCATTCAAGGCACAAAACAAATCTTCCACATCAGGCAGGGGTTCACCTGCATATCCGTCAATGTGGACTCCTGCATTTGCTGCTCCCGATGTGGCCTCCTCTACATCAGTGAGACCAAGTGGAGGTTTCTGGACAATTTCATACAGTATTTGCACTCTGTTTGCGACAAACAACAACACCTTCCAGTCGTGGACCATTTTAACTTGCCCTCCGATTCTCTGGGTGACATGTCCATCCTGGGCCTCCTCCAGTGACACAATGATGCCACCCACAAACTGGAGGAGCAGCACCTCATATTTCACCTCGGGAGCCTACAGGTCAATGACCTAATGCCCGGTAATGGCATCCCATTTGAGGTGGAGGAAATGGCAGCTAAAGCTGTGAATGTTGGTGGGGTGGTAGGTGAGAATAGGGGGTACCCCATTACTGTAGGGATGAGATGGGGTGAAGTGCAGGAGAAGAGTCAGAACCAGCTGAGGACCCTGTCAACTATGGTGCTGGGGGATCCTTGGTTGAGAAAGATGGTGACCATTTCGGAGGTCCCCCCTCATCGAAGCTGCCATCATCAGAACAGAGATGGAGGAACTGGGAAATTGGAGGAGAGATTTTACATGAAGTAGGGTATGAGTATGAATGGTCAACAAAGGTTCTGTCCTCAGTAAAAGTTTCAGTTTTATCCCTCTGCCTCCCCACCTTAATGAATTTCAGGCACTATTCTTAAACAGTTGATTTATTCTTCTGCGGCCTTTGTCCCCATACCCATTTCTTTGGGCAAGAGTCCACGCCCGATCCTACAAGCTCCTTTGTCCACCTTCAACACTTTCCCTCTGGACCTCTCCCTCTGGCCATTTACCTGCACACAACCTGTTCATCAAGCACTGTCACATGACACTGGTCACCTCAATTTCTCTGCTCTGATACCTATTCCAAACTATCTCCCTGTGAGCTTACTACACTCCATACTCTCAGATCCAACCCTGACTTTGTAATTAAGCCAGCTGACAAGGGTGGTGCCATTGTTGTTTGGCAAACTAACCTCGATATTGCAGAAGCAGAGCACCAACTACCAGATAACTCCTATCTCCCCCAGACCATAGTTCCACCATGGGACATCAGGCCACTATGGTCACTAACCTCACTTCATCTGGTAATCTCCCTCCCATTGCCTCCACACTCGTAGTTTCCCAAAACCGCACAGCTTGCTTCCAACTCCTTCATAAAATCCACAAACAGGGCTGCTCAGCCAGACCCATTGTTCCTACCTGTTTGTGTCCCACAAGGCTAATTTCTTCCTACCTCGACTCGGTTTTTGTCCCCTCGTTCATTCCCTTTCCAATTACATTGCAATTCCTCTCACAATTTAGATAAATTTCAGAATTTTCAGTTTATGGACTCCAGCCGCCTCTTTACCATGGATGTGCAATCCATTAACATGTCCATCCCCCATCAGGATGATTTCAGGGTTCTGTGCTTCTTCCTGAAAAAAGGCCTAAACTGTCTCCATCAACCAGCACCTTCCTCCACCTGCCTGAGCTCATCCTCACTCTGAACAACTTCTCTTGTAATAAATGTGGAGCTGGAAAATCACAGCCAGATAGACAGCATTCGAGAAGCAGAAAAGTCAACGTTTCAGGCCAAAGCCCATCATCAGGAGTGGAGAAGGGTGTGGGGAACTCAGAAATAAATGGGGGTGGTGTTTGGGCTGTGGGGAGGTTGGGGGTGTGGAGATAGGTGGATGCAGGTATAGGGTTCTTATCGTTGATCAGTGGGAACGGTGGAGTGAATAGGTGACTGGGAAGATAGATGGGTTGGGGGAGGAGAGATTTTGAGGCTGGTAAAGTCAATATTCAGTTCATTGGGCTGTGAGCTCCCAAGGTGAAAAATGAGGGATTGTTCCTCTATTTTTCATTTGGCCTCAATCTGATAGTGGAGGCAGCCAAGGATGGGCATTTTACCAAGATAGTGGGAGGGGGAATTAAAGTGGATAGCAACTAGAAGGATAAGTTGGTTAATGCTTGCAGAGTGAAGATGCTCTGCAAACCAGTCACTATTTCTGGGCTTGAACTCCTTGATACAGAGGAAACCACATCTGGAGCAACAAATACAGCAGATAACGTTAGATGATGTGCAGATTTCAAATAACCGCCAGATTTGGAAAGATTGCTTGGGAGGTGAGATGGGAGATGCAGGAGCAGGTGTAGCACGTACTGCAGTTGCAGGGAAAGGTACCAGGTGTAGTGGAGTGGTTGGTGGGGAGTGTGGAGCCTACAAGGGAACTGCAGAGTGAACAGACCCTGTGGCAAGTGGATGGAGTGGGGAGAGAAGTATCTTTCTGATGGAGGAATCTGACTGTAGGTGGCAGAAATGTTGGACGATGATGAGTTGTATTTGGAGGTTGGTGGGGTGGTATGTGAAGACAAAGGGGACTCTATCCTTATTGTTGTTGGGGGAGAGGGTTTGAGGGCAGAACCACAGGCAATGGGGGAGTAACGGTTGAGGGCATCCTTAATAACAGAGGAGAGGAATTTACAGTCTCTAAAGTAGGAGAATATCTGAGGAGTCCCAGATCAGGACACCTCATCCTTGGAGCAGATGTGGCGGAGGCACAGGAATTCTGAGTATGGGATAGAATTTTTGCAGGAAGGTGAGTGAGGAGGTGTAGTGAGGTAATTGTAGGAATCAGTGGGTTTGAAATGGATGTCAGTGGTGAGTTGGTTACTGGAGATAGAGACAGAGAGGACCAGGAAGGGAAGGGAGATGTCAGAAATGGTCCAGGTGAATTTGAGGGCACAGTGGAAGGTGTTGGCAAGGTTGATGAGCTGTTAGAGCTCTTTGTCGAAGTGCAAAGCAGCACCAATGCCATTATCAATATAGTAGAGAAAGAGGTGCACAGCAGTGCTGGTTTAGTTGTTGAAGAAGGACTGTTCCATGAATCCTATCACCACCAACCACATGACAACCACTACCACCTGCGTCACTGACCATGTGACAACTGAGGGCCATAATTTTTACTTCTGCTTTCACCCACATGCCCACTCCCGTACATACACCCACTCCCAGCTCCAGCTCAATACTCAGCCCCAGCCCCAGCCGCAGGGTATTCACCAACCCCCCAGACCTCCCCATCACTGAGGCTGAATGGTCAGTGCTCAGCAAAGAACTCACATTCAATCCCATGTGCCCACACGTGAACAAATTCCACGCACGCCTTGATGGCTGAGCTCTTTTTCCTCCACCTCTGTGCCCATTTCTTTGAATGCTAATCCAACCCGACCTCTGATGACCCTCTTCTCCACCCCAGCAAGCTCCATCTTCCCGGACACCCCCTACCGCCCTCCTACCCTCCCTCAATTTCCTTATCTCCAGCACCCATTGCAACATCAATTGCCTGAATCTCTACACCCCTCTCATTTACTCCAACCTCTCCCTATTGAAACGTGCAGCTCTCTGCTCCCTTCGTTCCAACCCTAACAAAGAACAAAGAACAAAGAAAATTACTGCACAGGAACAGGCCCTTCGGCCCTCCAAGCCTGCGCCGATCGAGATCCTCTGTCTAACCTGTCATCTATTTTCTAACAGTCTGTGTCCATTTGCTCCCTGCCCATCCATGTACCTGTCCAAATATATCTTAAAAGACGCTAACGTGTCTGCGCCTACCACTTCCACTGGCAACGCGTTCCAGGCACCCACCACACTCTGTGTAAAGAACTTTCCACGCATATCTCCCTTAAACTTTCCTCCTCTCACTTTGAACTTATGACCCCTAGTAATTGAGTCACCCACTCTGGGAAAAAGCTTCTTGCTATCCACCCTGTCTATACCCCTCATGATTTTGTAGACCTCAATCAGGTCCCCCCTCAATCTCTACCTTTCTATGGAAAATAATCCTCATCTACTCAACCTGTCTTCATATTTAGCACCCTCCATACCAGGCAACATCCTGGTGAACCTCTTCTGCACCCTCTCCAAAGCATCCACATCCTTTTGGTAATGTAGCAACCAGAACTGTACACAGTACTCCAAATGTGGCCGAACCAAAGTCCTATACAACTGCAACATGACCCGCAAACTCTTGTACTCAATATCCCGTCCAATGAAGGAAAGCATGCCATATGCCTTCTTCACCACCCTATTGACCTGCGTTGTCACCTTCAGGGAACAATGGACCTGAACACCCAGATCTCTCTGTTCATCAATTTTCCCCAGGACTTTTCCATTTACTGTATAGTTCGCCCTTGAATTTCATCTTCCAAAATGCTTCACCTCGCACTTGCCCGGATTGAACTCCATCTGCCATTTATCTGCCCAACTCTCCAGTCTATCTACATTCTGCTGTAATCTCTGACAGTCCCCTTCACTGTCTGCTACTCCACCAATCTTTGTAACCTCACCATTAAACCCGCTGTCATTGGAGTTGTGGTGGTAATATGATGAACTGACCTCTACAGGGCTGAAGCCAGATACCAATTCTCTGACACCTCTTCATATCATCCTTTTGATCATAACCCCACCTCCGATCATCAAGCCATCATCACCCAGATTATCAACAACCTCATCACCTCAGGCAATCTCCCGTCCACAGCCTCCAACCTGATCGTTCCACAACCCTGCACCACATGCTTCTATCCTCTACCCAGGATCCATAAACTTGAGTGCCTGCTCCCGTCACACCAAGCTCATCTCCTCCTACCTTGACTCTGTTCTTTCCCCTTTGGTCCAGGAACTCCCCACCCATATTCAGGACATAAACCACGCCCTCCACCTTTTCCAAAAATTTCAATTCCCTTGTCCTCAACTCATCTTCACCATGGACGTTCAGTCCTTGTGCACCTGCATTCCCCACAAGCATGGTCTAGAAGCCGCCTGCTTCTTCCTCTTCCATAGGCCTACCCAATTTCCCTCCAATACTTTCATTTGCTTGGTGGAACTGGTCCTCACCCACAAGGATTTTTCTTTTTAATTCCTCCCGCTTTTCATAACCCAAAGGGGTGGCCATGGGCATCCACATAGGCCTGAGCTATGCCTGCCTCTTTGTAGGATTCATGGAACAGTCCCTCTTCAACAACTACACCAGCACCAGCCCCCACGTCTTTCTCTGCTATATTAGTGAAAGCATTGGTGCTGCCTCGTGCTCCGTCGAGGAGCTCAAACAGTTCATCAACTTCATTACACCTTCCACCATGCCCCCAAATTCACCTGGACCATTTCTGACAAGTCCATCACCTTCCTACACCTCTTCGCCTCTGTCCAGTAACTGACTCATCAATGACGTCCATTTCAAACGCTCTGACTACCACAACTACCTCGACTACACCTCCTCTCACTAACCGTCCTGCAAAGATTCTGTCCCATGCTCTCAATTCCTCTGCCTCCGTTGCATGTGCTCCCAGGATGAGGTGTCCTACTCTAGGACTTCCCAGATATCCTCCTACTTTAGAGACTGTAGTTTCCCCTCCTCTGTTATTCAGGATGCCCTCAACTATTACTCCCCCATTTCCTGTGTTTCTGCCCTACACCCTCTCCCCCAAATAACAATAAGGATAGAGTCCCCTTGCTCCTCATATACAATGCCACCAACATCGAAATATAGCATCCTCTGTTATTTCCACTACCTACAATCAGATTGTACTATCAAAAAATATATTTCCCTCTCCACTCCTGTCCACTTTCAGTCGGGACTATTCACTTCGCAACTCCCTCATCAGCTCCACACTCCCTACCAGCCCCTCCACTACGCCCTGGCACCCTTCCCTGCAACTGCAGGAGTGCTACATCAGCCCCTACACTGGCCCTCTCAGCTCTATCCGAGGCACTAAACAATCCTTCCAAATCCTACAATTCATCTCACCTGATCTACTATAAATGTTGATCCCGATGTGATCTCCTCCGATGCTGTCTCCTGTGTATCAGGGAGACCAAACCCAGACTTGGGGACCAGTTTGCAGAGCATCTGGGCTCTGCACACACCAAACAAACTGACCTTCCAGTTGCCATCCACTTTAATTCCCTCCCCCTCCCCTAGTCAAATGTCCATCCTTGGCCGCCTCCACTGTCAGAGTGAGGCCAAATGTAAACTGCAGGAACAACAACTCATATTGTGCCCTAGGAGCTTACAGCCTAGTTGACCTCACCAGTTTCAAAATCTCCTCCCCGAACCTATCATTTTTCTAACTCACCTATCTGCTCCACCCTTCCCACTGACTAACCACATTAACCCACTCTCTGCATTACCAGCTTCAAAATCCCTTCAACCCCAACCAGTCCATCTTCCTACTCACCTGTCTACTCCGCCCTTCCCATTGACCTATTAGAATAAGCCCCTACCAGGTATCCACCTACCTCCATTTCACCTACCCTTCTCCCAGCCCCACACCCCTCCCTCTACTTATTTCTGAACTACCCCCTTCCTCCCCCGGTCCTGACAAAGTGTTGGTCCAAAATGTTGACTTTCCTGCACTTCAGATGCTATCTGACAAGCTGAGCTTTCAAATACCACATTTATTGGCTCTAGCTTCCAGCATCTGCAGTCTTTACTGTCTCCAGCTTCTCTTTTAAATTCACTCACTTTTTTTAGGTCAAAAGGGTGGCCTTTGTGACTCGCATGGCCTCAGTTGTGCCTGTCTGTTTGTGGGGTATGAGGAATGTTCCTTGTTCTGGCCCCCAACCACAACTCCTTCTCTATGATATCGATGATATCATCAGTGCTGGTTCCCCTTTTTAGCCAGAATTGAAAAGGTTTATCAATTTCGCTTTCAATTTCCACCTCACTTTCACATTCATCCCATCCATCTCAGACTCCTCCATTCCCTTCCCTGGCATCTGTTTTCATTTCTGAGGATAGGCTGTCTACCAAAATCCGCTACAAACCAACTGATTCCCAAGGTTGACTGTACATGCTCACATGCTACTTGCTGTGAAGACTGTTCCATTCTCCCAGTTCCTCTGTCTCCACTGCATCTATTCTTGATGTCAACTTTGACAAGAGGGCCTCCAAAAGGTCCACCTTCTCCCTCAACCGAGGATTCACAACACCACAGTTGACAGGGCCATCAGTCAGGTCCAATCCATCTCCCAAACCTCAGCCCTCACCCTGTATCTTCCTCTGTCACAACAGTGAAAGGGTCCCCCTTGTCCTCACCTACCATCCCACCAGCATTCACATCCACAGGATTGTTAGCCACAATTTCTGCCACAACCAGCAGGATGCCATTACAAGATACACAGTCTCCTCCCCTCTCTCGTCAGCCTTCCACAAGGATCGTTCCCTCCGGGACACCAGTCCACTCCTACCTTCATGCCCAAACCACCTGCAGACCAGTGGCACCTTCCCCTGCAACCTGAGAAGTTGTAAAACCTGCCCATTTATTACCTCCTGTAGCTAGGGGCCTAAGCACACCTGCAGTTATCGTTCACTTCTCACAATATGGGCTTCTCTACAGTGGGGAAACAAAGCATAGACTGTGTGACCACTTTGCAGAACATCTACATCTGTCCGCAAAAGTGACTCTGAGCTTCCAGTTGCCTGTCTCTTCAACACTTCAGCCACCTCGTTCCTTGGCCAAATTCTGTGTCAGGATTGCTGCAAAACTCAGAGCAAGCTGGAAGAATAGTAACTCACTTTCTGCCTGCAAGCTCCCCAACCTTCTGGACCTAATATCCTGTTCAACAGTTTTAGGGTCTGAGACACCTTCTCCCATGTCCTTGTCCCAGCCCTAGATACCAAACCTTGTTATTACATGGTCTGTTAATACACACAACCCATTATCATTCATACTTAGCATCCACATTAGCAGCAATCCAACCCCGAGGCTGATCATTATCCATTCTTATGTCTATCCAACTGTTCTTCTGTCTCAAGGTGTAGAGCTAGATGAACACAGCAGGCCAAGCAGCATCAGAGGAGCAGGAAGCCTGACGTTTCAGGCCGAGACCCTTCTTCAGAAAGACCCTTCGTCTTTCGGTTTAGGCCCAAAACATCAGCTTTCCTGCTCCTCTGATGCTGCTTGGCCTGCTGTGTTCATCTAGCTCTACACCTTATTATCTCAGATTCTCCAGCATCTGCAGTTCCTACCACCTCTGTTCTTCTGTCTCTTTGGGCTCTATCTCCACCTATTGTTTACACCTTACCCCCGTTACCCACCCTAGCTTCTGTATAAAAAAACAGCTTTTTCTGAGCTACCATCAGTTCTGAAGAAGAGTCTCTGTACCCGAAACATTAACTCTGACTTTTCTCCACAGATGCGACCAGATCAGCTAAGATTTTCTAGCAATTTGTGTTTTTGTTTGATTTCCAGCATCCACATTTAAAAAAAAATTTGCTGTAATTTCTTGCAGTCTTGGGCTGAGCAGCTGCTGTCCCAAGCTGAACACATCTGGATAGAATGCTCTTCCTGGTGCATCATGAAAATTGTTAAGAGTCATCGTAGATATGCTAAATTTCCTTAGCTTTATGAGGAAGTAGAGGTGCTGGTGTACTTTCTTCACTGTAGTGATGTCAATCAATCAGGGTGGATCATTAGTGATATTTACTCCTAAGAATTTGAAGCTCTTGACCATCTCTACCTCAGCACCATTGACAGAGAAAGGAACTTGTCCTCCACTCCACCTCCTAATGCCGATGACCAATGTTTTGTTGACATTAAGGGAGAGATTGTTGTCTTTACATCATGCCACTAAGCTGTCTATCTCGTTTCTGTATTCTGTCTCATCATTATTTGAAATCTGACCCACTGTGGTGGTATCATCAACAAATTTGTAAATGGAGTTAAAGATGAATGTGAGTTATGATAGTATAAGGAGTACAGTAAGGGGCTGAATAAGCAGTCTTGCTGGATTGGAGTGTTGAGCATTATAGTGGAAGAGGTACTGTCACCCATCCTTACTGATTGCGGTCTGCGGATCAAGAAGTTGAGGATTCAGCTGTAGAGGAGGAAACAGAGTCCTCTGCCTCAGAGGTTGGAGTTATGGTGTTGAAGGCAGAGCGAAATAAACAGGAACCTGAAATAGGTGTCCTTGTTAGCCAAATATTCCAAGGAGGAACACAGGTCCAGGGAACTTGCATCTACCGTGGATCTATTGTGATGGTAGGTAAATAATAGCAGACCAAAACAATTTGGGAGGCTGGAGACCAGAGGGAATTTTGGAAAAAACTTGTTCTGTGATCACTGATATGGTCATGCCAGTATCAACCGGCATTAGAACCAGACGACCATTTAACCATGGCCATTAGATTTAGGCCAACAAGGGGCAAAGCCACATTAGATTTGGTACTGGGTAATGAGCCCGGCCAAGTGATAGATTTGGAAGTAGGTGAGCACTTTGGTGATAGCGATCACAATTCTGTTATGTTTACTTTAGTGATGGAAAGGGTTAGGTGTATACCACTGGGCAAGAGTTATAGCTGGGGGAAAGGCAATTACGATGAGATTAGGCAATATTTAGAGAGCATGGGATGGGGAAGGAAACTGCAGGGGATGGGCACATCAGAAATGTGGAGCTTATTCAAGGAAAAATTCCTGTGTGTCCTAGATAAGTATGTACCTGTCAGGCAGGGAGGAAGCTGTAGAGCACGGGAGCCGTGGTTTATGAAGGAGGTGGAAGCTCTGGTCAAGAAGAAGAAGAAGGCTTATGTTAGGATGAGATGTGAAGGCTCAGTTAGGGAGCTTGAGGGCTACAAGGTAGCCAGGAAAGACCTAAAGAGAGAGCTCAGAAGAGCCAGGAGGAGACATGAGAAGTTGTTGGCAGATAGGATCAGGGTAAACCCTAAGGCTTTCTATAGGTATTTAAGGAATAAAAGAATGACAAAAGTAAGATTAGGGCCAATCAAGGAGTGGGAAGTTGTGCGTGGAGTCAGAGGAGATAGGGGAAGCACTAAATGAATATTTTTCGACAGTATTCACTCTAGAAAACGACAATGTTGTCGAGGAGAATACTGAGATACAGGCTACTAGACTAGGTGGGATTGAGGTCCACAAGGAAGAGGTATTAGAAATCCTACAGAGGGTGAAGATAGGTAGGTCCCCTGGGTCGGATGGGATTTATCCTAGGATCCTCTGGGAAGCCAGGGAGGAGATTGCCGAGACTTTGGATTTGATCTTTAACTCGTCATTGTTTACAGGAATAGTGCCAGACGACTGGAGGATAGCAAATGTGGTTCCCCTGTTCAAGAAGGGGAGTAGAGACAACCCTGGTAACTATAGACCAGTGAGCCTTACCTCAGTTGTTGGTAAAGGTTATAAGGGATAGGATTTATAATCATCTAGAAAAGAAAACTTGATGAGGGATAGTCAGCACGGTTTTGTGAAGGGAAGGTCGTGCCTCACAAATATTATTGAGTTCTTTGAGAAGGCAACCAAACAGGTAGATGAGAGTAAACCAGTTGAACTGGTGTATATGGATTTCAGCAAGGCGTTCGATAAGGTTCCCCACAATAGGCTATTGTACAAAATGCAGAGGAATGGAATTGTGGGAGATATAGCAGTTTGGATCGGAAATTGGCTTGCTGAAAGAAGACAGAGGGTGGTAGTTGATGGGAAATGTTCATCCTGGAGACCAGTTACCAATGGTGTACCGCAAGGGTCGGTGTTGGGTCCACTGCTGTTTGTCATTTTTATAAATGACCTGGATGAGGGCGTAGAAGGATGGGTTAGTAAATTTGCAGACGACACTAAGGTCGGTGGAGTTGTAGATAGTGACGAAAGATGTTGTAGGTTGCAGAGAGACATAGATAAGCTGCAGACCTGGGCTGAGAGGTGGCAAATGGAGTCTAATGCAGACAAGCGTGAGGTGATGCACTTTGGTAGGAGTAACCGGATGGCAAAGTACAGGGCTAATGGTAAGATTCTTGGTAGTGTAGATGAGCAGAGAGATCTCGGTGTCCATGTACACAGATCCTTGAAAGTTGCCACCCAGGTTGACAGGTCTGATAAGAAAGCATACAGTGTTTTAGCTTTTATTAATAGAGGGATCGGGTTCTGGAACCAAGAGGTTATGCTACAGCTGTACAAAACTCTGGTGCGGCTGCACTTGGAGTATTGCGTACTGTTCTGGTCACCGCATTATAAGAAGGATGTGGAAGCTTTGGAAAGGGTGCAGACGAGATTTACTAGGATGTTGTCTGGTATGGAGGGAAGGTCTTACAAGGAAAGGCTGAGGGACTTGAGGCTGTTTTCATTAGAGAGAAGAAGGTTGAGAGGCGACTTAATTGAAACATATAAAATAATGCGAGGGTTAGATAGGGTGGATAGGGAGAGCCTTTTTCCTAGGATGGTGACGGTGAGCACGAGGGGGCATAGCTTTAAATTGAGGGGTGAAATACATAGGACAGATATCAGAGATGGTTTCTTTACTCAGAGAGTAGTAAGGGAATGGAACGCTTTGCCTGCAACGGTAGTAGATTCGCCAACTTTAGGTACATTTAAGTTGTCATTGGATAAGCATATGGACATACATGGAATAGTGTAGGTTAGATGGGCTTCAGATCAGTACGACAGGTCAGCACAACATCGAGGGCCGAAGGGTCTGTACTGTGCTGTAACGTTGTATTATTATTGTTATTAACCAGACGCTTATTTTGATTAGTTCAGATTTTGATCTTGCTAAGCAATTTAACTGTTCCAAACCAGATGTAAGTGGACTTTACAAAGTATAAACTCTCTTAAATACCAATCTATGAGTTATTTTAATGGATTTAGTTCTAGTAGGACTTTTTCCTACCTTAAGTCTGTATACATGTCTGCTTGCCAGCGCTGATCCTGGAGAAAGTTTTGATAATTTGGCTGAGGCTTGTCTTGGCTTTGGGGTTTTATTACGGGCCCTCCTAAAGTCTATCTGATCAGAATATGCCCTGAGTGAGACTATGCAATTACTTTCATTCAAGTGGTACCCCCCAAGCTCAGTTAGACTGGTGAGGGTGTCTATCTCCCTTGGAATACCCTACAAGTCCACCGTTGCATTTTCCAATGGTGAAGCCAGTTGTAGCACCTATTTGAAGTCCAATTAGACGTCAGCTAGGTGGTGTTTTTGCATAGTTACATCATTAACCCCAAGAAACAAATGGTCTTCAAGCATCTCAGCAAGGGTTAAACCAAAGTCACAGGTTTCTGCTAGTCATCTTAACCTCATCAAAGATCACATTAGGGATTCCCTTTGTTCTCAAATTGCCAAGTAAAAATGATAACATCTCAGAATTAGAGGAGGCTTGCGGGTCATAATATTCCTTAACTATATCCATCAATTCCTGAAAAGTCATACTGTCTGGTGCCTCAGGGAAAGTTTGGCTCCTAATAACAAAAAAGCTGCAGCTCCCCAGGCTGTCATGAAAATCACCTATTACTTTTTGTCTGCCACAATTTCATTTGCCTGGAAAAAAAAAACCTTCTTTCCACATTCTCGTCCTCAATAGCAAGGGCGAATGAATCAAGCTTCCAAGACAAAGGGATGATGTAAGAAATGCTTAACACAATTAAAAATGATTGTTGCAAGTGAGTTTCTTCAGGATCATGCTGTATTCTCATCGTCAAAAAATAAATAAGAGGTCAGTATCCATCACCAAGTTATTCTTTATTTGCACATTAACTGTCCTTGACTCTAGTCGGCACAGTGGCTCAGTGGTTAGCACTGCAGCCTCACAGTGCCAGGCACCTGGGTTCGAATCCAGCCTCGGGTAACTGTCTGTGTTGAGTTTGCACATTATCCCCGTGTCTGCGTGACTTTCCTCCAGGTGCTCCGGCTTCCTCCCACAGTCCAAAGATGTGTAGGCTACGTAGATCGGCCATGCTAAATTGCCCGTATTGTTCAGGGGTGTTTGGGTTATAGGGGGATGGGACTGGGTGGGATGCTTCAAAAGGGCAGTGTGACTTGTTGGGCCGAAAGGGCCTGTTCCCACACTGTAGGGAATCTAATCTAGTACTGATTCTTCAGAGTCAGCTTCACCATTGGAAAATGCAATGGTGGACTTGCAGGGTATTCCAATGGAGGTAGACACCCTCACCAGTCTAACTGAGCTTAGGGAGTACCACTTGAGTGAAAGTAATTGCATAGTCTCAATCAGGACATATTCTTCAGAGTCAGTTATCAGTGTCAGTATCACTGACACATTTTTATCTGCAAGTCAGGTCTCCCTCATTGGGGCTATTAATTTGGTCCAATCAGGGAACTCATTCTATAAAAGGTCCAGCTGGCAGACCTTGTTACAATCACTATAGATCACATGCTTGAAAAAAGGCCTATTAAATTGTCAGAAAATAGCAGTAATACTCAGGATTTTGAGGTTTAAACAGCAAGAGAAATGAGGACCTAGAAACTCATAAGGAAATGGAGATTGGAATATGAATGCACTCTAGCACAAATCATAAAATCTGACTGTAAAAGCATCTCTAGGTACAAAGAAGGGAAATATTTGGCTCAAACAAATACGGATCCACTAAAGGCATATAGAACAATTTGCAATGGGGAATACAGAAAACACAGAAGCTTTGTCTGTTTTCACTGAAAAAACTACCAGAAATCTGTCAGAAGGAGGGATCTATGGGGCTGTTGAGAACAATGAGCTGAAGATAATGAGTAAGAAAGTCATATGGATAAATTAATGGGATTTAAAGTTGATAAACCTCCAGGACCTGACATCAGAGGGTTAAAGAAGATGGCTATCAAAAATGCACTGACTACCTTCCAAAATTCTGGATTAACTCCTGCGAATTAGAAGATAGCGAACAATACCACACTATTTAAGAAGTAAGCGAGAGAGAAATCATGGAATTACAGACCTGTTAGCCTTACAATCAGGAGTGGAAAAAAATAGTCAAATCAATTTTAAAGAATCAGATAAATAGATACCTGGTTGATGATGATGATCTCATTCAGCACAGTTAGCATGCATTTGCAAATGAAAATTTGTGTCTGATGAACTAGGAGTTTTTGCACTTAAAATAGATGAAAGAGTGCCAACAGACATTTTAAGGTTTTGGAGTAGATCTGTAGCTCGGGTTGTGTGTGTTGAAGTCGGTTGGCTCGCCGAGCTGGTTTGTTGTTTTGCAGACGTTACGTTACCATGCTTGATAAATATCCTCAATGCAACCTCCAATGAAACATCAGCGTGTTTTCCCAACAGGTTTTTGAATTGTGTGGTCCGTTGAGATGGATTGCCTCACTTCCGTTTTCCTTCGGACTGGAATGTATATGGGGTCGAGTTCAATGTGTTTATTAATAGCACGCTTTGTGGTGTGCCATGCTTCCAGGAATTTTCTCGTGCTTGTCTCTGCCTAGTCTGTCCCAGGATCTTGGTGTTGTCCCAGTCGAAGTCATGGTTCTCCTTGTCCATATGGATTGAGAGGAGTGAATATTAGTCATATTTTTTGTAGCCAGTTGGTGTTCATGTACTCTTGTTTTTAGTTTCCTTCCTGTTTGTCCAATGTAATGTTTCTTGCAGTCTCTGCAGGGTATTTTGTAGATGACATTGGTCCCATCCATGGCAGGGAGTGGGTCGTTAGTTCGAGTGAGCCATTGTCATAGGGTTGGCGTGGGCTTGCGTGCCACTGTGATGCCCAGCAGTCGTAGGAGTCTTGTGGTGAGTTCCGACATGTTCCTGATGTAGGGTAGTGTGATGAGTGTGTCGGGGCATGTAGAATCTTTCTGATGCTGTTCGTGTAGGCATCTTCTGACCCAGCTCTTTAGATATCCATTATCCTTGAGCACTTGGAAGAAACATTCTTCTTTCTCTTGACGTAGTTCCGTGTTGCTACAGTGTGTTGTTGCCCTTTTAAACAGTGTTCACACTGTTGTGTGCTGGGATGGTTACTATTGGAAGTTCAGTACCTAGTCTGTGTTTGTCACTTTTTGGTGTACTCTCGTTTGCACTTTTAGAAGGCTTTTGCTAGGGGTGATTAGAGAAGTTAAGCACTTAGGATAGGAAGTAATGCATTAGCATTGCATTGGGGTGTCACGGTGGCTCAGTGGTTAGCACTGCAGCCTCACAGCACCAGGGACCTGGGTTCGATTCTAGCCTCGGGCAACTGTCTGTGTGGAGTTTGCATATTCTCCCGTGTCTGCATGGGTTTTCTCTGGTGCTCTGGTTTCCTCCCACAGACCAAAGATGTGCAGGCTAGGTGGATTGGCCATGCTAAATTGCCCAGAGTGTTCAGGGGTGTGTGGGTTAGAGGGGGATGGGTCTGGGTGGGATGCGCCAACAGGCGGTGTGGACAGGTTGGGCTGACGGGCCTGTTTCCACACTGTAGGGAATCTAATCATTAGCATAGATCACTGATCAGCTAAAAGACAGAAAGCAGAAAGTAGGAAGTAGGAATAAATAGTTCATTCTCATATTGGCATGCAGTGACTAGTGGCTTACAGCAAAGATCGGTACTTGGGCCCCAGCTTTTTGCAATGTATATCAATGATTTGGAGTTGGGGACCAAATGCTACATTTCCAAATTTGTAAATGATACAAAGCAAAGTGGGAATGTGTGTTATGAGGAAAATGTAAAGCTGCTTCAGGAGGATTTACACAGGCTTAATGAATGGGTAAATCTATGGCAAATGGAATATAATATGGGAAATTGTAAAGTTATTGATTTTGATAGGAGAAACTGATATGCTGAGTGTTTCTTAAATGGTACAGGATTGTAAAGTGTAGATGTACAAAGGGACCTAAGGTGCCCTTATTAATAAGGCACTAAAGTCTAACATAAAAGTGCAGCATACTATTAAGGCAGGTATCAGAATGTCAGTCTTAATTGCAAGAAGATTTGAGCACACGAGTTGTGAAGTCTTCCTTCCATTGTATAGGAACTTAGCTAGACTGCATTTGGAGCAGTATGCCAGTTTTGGTGTCCTGGTCTCATAAGCTATATTACTACCATAGAGAGAGTGCACCAAAGGTTCACATAACTTGTTCTCCAGATGACAGGATGATCCTATGAAGAGAAATTATGCAGGTTAGGTTCTTATTCCCTCAAGCCTTGAAAGATCAGGCTCATTGAAACTTAAAATAATAAAATGAATGAACATTTTTGAGGATGCAGATTGAATATCTACCTTAGTTGAGGAGTCTAAAACCAAGGGCCACCATTTTAAAATAAGGGTGAGGTCACCTAGGACAAGATAAAGACAAATATTTCTATTTTCAAGGCTTTGTAAGTTCAGTCTTTGCATATGTCTATGGTAGAGATTGATAATGTTTGATTACCAATGGTTTACAGAGCTATCAGAATGGATGGGGAAAAAGTATAGAAGTGCTGGGTCAGTCAATTTTATATTGAAAGGTCATTATCTTGAGAACAGTGGTCATATTATCATAATATTTAAGTCAGCAATGGAATTAGGCCAGAAACAATCCAGAGAAAAATAATCAATCAATCAAGAGCAGGCTGGTGGTTGGGAGTAAAATTGAATCTGGCCCAAGTAAACTGGAAACAAAAACCAAAAAAAAAAAAACTGCGGATGCTGTAAATCAGGAACAAAAACAAAGTTGCTGGAAAATCTCAGCAGGTCTGGCAGCATCTGTGGAGGAGAAAACAGAGTTAACACTTCAGGTCTGGTGATCTTTCCTCAGAACAGGATTGGAAACTATTGTAGGCTAATCCACCAAAAAAAAAGGAGGGCAGGAGACTGTTCATGACAGTTGAGAAACATTTCCAAGACAGGGGGAAGCTGGGACAAAAAATTAAGAACTCCCTCTAAGATAATGCAGAAAAAAGATTCATGTGACACAAAGTCAAGTTGATAATACAAACCATGATGCAGATAGCAAATGCAGAGATAGAAGAAATAACGGTAGCAAAGAGGGAAGAGATAAAGGCGAATCCAAAAGTCATCCATGGTCATACGAATAGTGATAAGATTGTACAGAAGCAGGGTCAGTTAGGGACAAAAATGGAATTTCACAGCTGGAGGCACACAGCATGGCTCAGGAACTGAATGAGTATTTTGTACCTATCTATTAAAAGGAAGACGCTGCTGCCAAAAGAACAGAAGCAGCAGCAGTGGACTCACTATTGAATGAAAAATTGATAAGTGTTGTCCAGACCCAAAGCTCATAAAGGCACAGGAACAAATCAGCTACATCCCAGGATGCTGCAGGAAGTAAAGGTCAAAATCATTGAAGCCTCACACTTGGTCTTAAATGCATGGATAGTTCTAGAAGGCTAGAAAACTTCAAAAAAATTACCCTCTTACTCAAAAAGCTTTCCTGGTTAAGCTCAGCAGCTACAGGCTATCTTGTTTAACCTTGGTGGAGGGAAAGCTTTTCAGACATTATCATATGTATTGAAATTAATGAACACTTGGACAAATACAGATTAATTTAACAAAACCTTGTTAAGCGAAAATCTATTTAACCCTAATGTGCTTGAATTTTGATGCAAGTAAAACAATTGACATGATGCATCTGCACCTAATAGGTTAGTCAGCAAATGTGTAGCCTATTGAGTAAAAGGTAATGTCAGAATTGATACAAAGTTGGTTGTGTGACTGAAAACAGAAAGTAGTGGTCACAGGCTATTTTTCAAACTGCAGTAAGTATTTAGTACAGTTTCTCTTGTTCAATGAATAGATTAGATTAGATTAGATTCCCTACAGTGTAGAAACAGGCCCTTTGGCCCAACAAGCCCACATTGCCCTTTGAAGCATCCCACCCAGACCCATCCCCCTATAACCCACACACACCTGAACACTATGGGCAACTTAGCATGGCCAATCCACCTAGCCTGCACATCTTTGGACTGTGGGAGGAAACCAGAGGAAACTTATGCAGACACAGGGGGAATGTGCAAACTCCGCACAGACAGTCGCCCGAGGGTGGAATCGAACCCGGGTCCCTGATGCTGTGAGGCTGCACTGCTAACCACAGAGCCACCGTGCCACCCTTTTCGTATTAATATTAATGAGCTAGACTTGATGTGCATGATCTAATTTCATGATGTGCTGGTTGCACAAAACTCAGAGCTACCATAAACCATGAATACTATCTATTAAATGAATACAAAGAGAATGTTGAAAAGGGCGGACAACTGGCAGTTGAAATTTAACACAGAAGTGTGAAATGATACATTTTGGTAGGAAGAATAAGGAAAGACAATTGAAAATTAAGGATACAATTTTAAAAAGGGACACAGGGGCAGATGGACATTGGGGTTATATTCATAAAATTTGTTGCAGGTAGCAGGACAGATTTAGAAAGCATGTAGAACCCTGGCACATATAAATTGAGCACAATAGCTGGGGATTTATGGTGAACCTTTATAAAATACTAGTTTGGCCTTAACTTTGATAGCGTGCCTAATACTAGACACCACACTTGGGAAGCGTGTGTACACATTACAGAGGGTGCAGGAAAAGGTTTGAATTGCATTGAATTGAATTATTTATTGTCATGTGTATTCAGTGTAAAATTACAATGAAAAGTGTGTACCTTCGCCATAAATAAACAGTGCCATTCACATTAACTCAGAACAAGACGAGAAAAAAACCTGAGAGTCCAACATTCAGTCCCATGAGAAATGTTCCATAGGGATCTCAGTAACATGGATAGATTGGAGAAACTAGGGCTTTTTCATATGGATGATGGGATAGTGTAGGGAGAGGGGCTTAGATTAGTTCACAAGTCAGCACAACATCAAGGGCCGAAGGGCCTGTTCTGCACTGTATTGTTCTATGTTCAATATTTCTCCCTTGGAAGAGAAGGTTAAGAGGAGTGTTCAAAATCAAAGATTCTGGACACAATATAGGGAGAAACAGTTTCTATTGTCAAAAGGATAAGAATCAGAGAACACCAACTTAAGGTGAATGGCAACAACCAAAGGCAACATGAGGAAAATCTTTGCTGCAAAGTGTTGTGGAACCATGCATTGTATCAAAAAATGATTTTTGAATTCCTTATTTTTATGAATTTCCGGTTTGGAAACTCTCAAGCTATTTTCTCAAAGTCTAAAACCACTATCCACTGACTTGGAATCACAGTTAAAAATGGCTGTATATTTCCATCATCCCACCTTCGACATCCCAAAACCCACTGAATTGGAGATACCCTTTCATCAAAATCACATAAGGAACAGCTGCCTCGAAAGTGAAGGACAGGGGTGTCATCTTCTATCCCATTAGCAAAGGTCCAACATCTAGATACTCATTTGAGTGGAGAAAATATCTTTGGACAGGCTGGGAGTGGAATTGTATAATTGTCGCCTCATGAAGTTACAACTGAAGTACAATCTGCTTGAACATATTTGGGTCACTGGGAAATATGAGAGAGAAAGATTGCAGCAAACCAACATGCTTACTCTGCAAAACAGAACAAGACCAGGGTGGTTTCTTTCCTCCTGCCTATATCTAACTTGTAAGTTATCGAATGCTGTTTGCTCATTTTGACTAATCAGGTGCCTCAGACAGAAGTGTTCTAAAGAAGCAATACAATACAGCTGTCTAGAAGATCAGATATAACATTCATCAACAATTTAAAACCATCTTGATGCTGAAAGCAGTGGATCACTGAATACAGCCTGCAACCCACCAACATTTGAGTGTTTGGAGCCCCAAAGAGGGGCATTTGATGGTGGGAGGTTAAGTGATGATGTCCAAAATTGGCAATCCTTTTCTATACATTATTTAAAAGGCATCATTAGGAATGGAGCCACTAGTACCAAAATATAGTGACAACTCCATTGGAGACATCAAGTGAGTTGCAAAGTGAGGGTATACAGGTCTGCTACACGCAATGCAATGTGATGTGATGGACCTTTACAGGAAGAAGGGCAACATTTCACGTAGATCTTATTCTGCCAGGCCCAGATAATCCTTCACAAAATGGGAAAAGGTAAAATAGTTCAATTTTTCCAGTTTTTAAGTTTGCCAGTATATCAGAACACTTAAGAAACACATCAGTCCCAGAAAACCCAGGATACCTGGTCATCCTATTCATTGTTATATTTTCAGACAGTTTTATCTTGAATACATGAGTTTTAAAAAATTGTACATCTTATTCAGTAGGACTTAACATCCATAATTAGATCTCTGCTGCCACACTATACACAAAATAAAACTGAGTTTTGAAAGCATTAGATTTGTAGCAGAGCTGTTAGAGATTCTTGACACTCAAAAATTGTATGGTTTTGTTTGTTCAGTAGAAGAAGCTGTATGTGATAATGCAATTCGTCAGTTCTATGTAATTAAGCATCATCTTAATCAATAGCTTTGAAATGCTATTAAACAGGATTCTCAATTTCTTGACATCAAAAGCTGATTATCTTTTGCTTCCTGAAAAGAAATATTGGCCTTTCATTTTCTGTTATAACCTTTTGAACAATGCCATTTCAATCATGGCTGAAAAAAAGGCCTCTTGACAAGGCCAAATATTATTGTCGCAGAACAAAAGACAACATGGCATGCATATTCGATGTTGGTGTAATTAGCAGTTCACGACAGCTCCTAAGTAGCAATATTTGAACACTGCAGGACTAATTCCACAATCAAAGCAATGCAATGGAAATTGAATTGATAGACAATGTCTTAAAACAATTACATAATGAAATTCTGTCATTAAATTTCAATAATAGAAGAGTAGGCAAAACAAAACAATTGCATTTGCTTACAGGTTTCCCAAGTACATTTGTACCTATTGCAAAAAGGGCATTTTTTTAAAATTCAAGACACTGCTTTTAATTTTGCTAGGAACTAAGTACATTTCAAACATTGAGCATTCCTCTTTCTCCCACTTATTTCCCATCTTCTCTGGCTTTAAGAATTGGAAGTAGGTACACTGACATTTTGAGCTGAGTGATTTTTTTATTTATAAATTTAATAAGTAGCACTGTTTTATAAAATATTCCTCAGACTTACATTAAATTGTCCCATAATGCCCAGGGATGTGCAGGTTAGGTGGAATCACCAAGGTAATTGCGAGGCTATGTGGGCGGCAGGGAGGTGTCCAAGTGGGATGCTATTCAAAGGGCCAATGCAGAATGCCTCTTTCCATACTGTAGGGATTCTATGATTCTAAAACTTGTTAGTACTGCCTGAATAAACCAGTCCTTTCAACAGAAACATTTGAGATGCTGGAAATCTGTCATAAAAACTGACAAGCTGCAAATTCCCTGGAGATACAGTAGATTCTGTGAAGAAAGAAACACAGCTAAGTGGGCTGATTATAGATTTATTAAAATCAATCCAATCAACAGACACATTTTGCCACATGTCTGGGATTTGAATTTAGACCTCTGGCCCAGATGTACAGACATGAACACTGTGCCACAAGATCCTCTTAGGCTAGATTACATTGCTACAGCAGACTCTCCTCATCCCAACAAGAATATTAAAGGTATATCTTCCTCCTCTCAGCCAGTTTCCTCTGCTTTAATTTTCAGCTGACAATCCTTTTAGTTATCTGAGGTAAGACTTTCTCCCATTTCAAGACCACCAATGAGTTCATTCATAACTATACTCAACCTCAGAATTATCCTCACGTAGACCCTTCTCAGTTCACGCTCTTCGGCAGCAACTTCTACAGAGTAGGGGATCACATGCAGTGTGGAAGTGGAAGAGGTGAACACTTCTGGAGTGCTCTGAAATGAGACTTTTGGGAGTCTGTATTATGGTACCCTCCACTGACTGGGCATCCACTGGAACCACCTTATTTCCTGGGAGGAAAGTGTACCTGGAATGAGGTCCAGGTCCACCACTCCCTGACACCTGACTGTTGATATTAAGCACCAATAGCAAAAGTTGTGGAGTACAGGACTGCATGTGTTTCTGGCAGCTACTAAGTGTTCTGTGGGATGTGATTCTCCAAGGTACCTACCAGTCTATCCATGGAGACAGCCAACAGCACTGGTAACATTGGTGGACTTCTGATGTTAAATCCAGTTTGCTGATGAAAAAAAACTTGCCTACTGTTTCATTTTAGTGATGTGCTCACCAGAATATGCTCCAGAGTATAATCTAGATAAAAGCTATAGGTTTCAGCACCTGAGCTGGTGGTAAGTGCAGAAGACATTCTTGCCGGTGCTTCCTCAGAGACTTGTAGCTTCTTCCTCTGAGGAGCTGATGTCTGGAGAAACTGGTTTCTTCAGTGTGGAGGCTAAGATGCCCCTGCTGCCTGCAGAACCCAGAAGACGGAAAAGAGATGTGCAATAGGGTGGAAGATTGATACTCACAGTAGTGCCAAAAGGAGAGCAGGACAGTACATGGACATATGCTGAGGGGTGTGGTTCTAGACATTATCACATGAAGGGTTTAATTCATCTCCCACAAGCTCAAAAATCTATTCCACATGAGTTGAAGTGAAGAACGTCAGCCAATCCACCAGCCATTTGGTCTTTTTCTCCTGAAATGAGACTAAGGGAGATATTGTGTGAAATGGAAGTGGCTGGAAAGACTGTTAGTATAATATGAGTGGGAAAGTGTTGAGGTAACCCAAATGAGTGTGTAGGAAGTGCAGAAAACAGGAAGGCTAAGTAAATTGAGTTGAGAAGAGTCATGGAGTAAAGATGTTGAACGCAATAGTGAGAGTAATCATGGTGGGAGGTCCCTGTCAACAAACTGAGTTGCCAACTTCACACTTCTGGTCATCTCCTTCTAAAATGCAACATCATACAAGACTTGCAAAGGTCATCCCTGGATTGCAGCAACTGGTGCAAAGCTGAGGTTTAAACATGGCACCTATGGTGTATGTGCCAAAAGGTCCCAACAATGACAGCACCTCTGCTTCTGCAAGTGCACAAATCAACAAAAAGTGTGCTGTGGAGGCCATCTACGTGATTAATGAGGTGTATAATGGAAAATTGCATGAAAATACTCACTACGGGAACATGGGAACTGCCCATGAAACTCCCCATAATTGACATTAAGCCAAAATATGGAAAAGTCATCCCACTGTGTTTAACAGATTGATGCGGAATCAGTCAGTTCCACATCAGTGCTCTTGTGATGACAAAATATTTGAGGTTTTTTGTTTTGCATTTTGCTTTTCCTGGAAAGATCCAGCTTTTTCTATTTATGCAACAGAGAACAAATGTGTTTGCTGCATTAAACAGATGCAATCATTTGTTTTCCTCATGACATAAATAGAAGATACAAAATACAGCACAGGAATGGGTCCACTGACCCACCATGACTGTGCCTGTCACAATGCCATTCTAGACTAACCCTGTCTGGATATGGTCAGTATCTCTATTTTGTATAATAAATTGTGAGGCTGGATGAACACAGCAGGTCCAGCATCATCTCAGGAGCACAAAAGCTGACGTTTCGGACCTAGACCCTTCATCAGAGCCCTGTATTCTGTGCCTGTTCATGCGTCTGCCTAAATGCCTCTTCAATGCTGCCATCATATCTGATTCTACCAACTCCCCTGGCAGCATATTCCAGGCACTTACCATCTCCTGCGTGAAAAATTTGCCTCGTACATCTCCTTCAAACTTGCCCACTCTCATTTTAAACCTATGCTCCCTAGTATTTGACACTTCTACCCTGGGCAAAAGACTCCTATTGTCCACCCTATCCATGCTTCATATTTTTATATACTTGATTCTCGGTTGCCTGTCAGCCTCCAACACTCTCACGAAAAAGATCCAAGTTTGTCCAACCTCTCCTTATAGCTAATGCACTCCAATCCAGGCAGAAAGTTGGTAAACTTCTTTCACACCTTCACCAATGCCTTTATGTACTTTCTAAAAGATGTTGCCCAGAATTGCACACAATTAGCATTCTATCAGCATTAGATTAAGATGCTTTATATGGCATCATTTAAATAATGATTCCATTTATTCTTCTTTTGAAAAACAAACTGCAACAGAGAATAATAAATGAAAACCCAATGCTTGAAACAACTTGATGGGTGTCATCATTTTCATTTTTGAAAATCTTCAAAGTATTTAGAGTCAGAGAGTCACACAGCATGGAAGCAATTAGTCCATGCCAATGAGGTTCCCAGACTAAACTAATCCCACGTGCCTGCATTTGGTCCATATCCCTCCAAACCTTTCCTATTTTCATAATCCAAATGTCTTAATATTGTAACTGTACTGACATCCACCACTTCATCTGGCTGTTCATTCCACACACAAAAAAATTGTCCCTCACGTCCTTCATAGAATTTTCTCATCTCACCTTAAAAATATGCCACCTAGTGTTGAACTCCCCAACCTATGGACAAGAACCTTGATATTCATTTTATCCTTGCCCCAAATGATTTTATAAAACTCTAATGTCACCCTTAAACATCCTGCACTCCAGTGAAAAATTTCCCAGCCTATCCAGCGTATTTTAATAACTTAAACACTCCCTTCCCAGCATTATCTTGGTATATCTTTTCTGAACCCTCTCAAATGTAAGAATATCCTTCCCATAGCAGGGCAACGAGAACTACGCACAGTGCTGCAGAAGAGGCCTTACCAACATCCTGTACAACCTTAACATGATGTCCCATTTTCTATGCTCAAAGAAAAACCAAAAAGAACAGCGGATGTTGTAAATCAGGAACAAAAACAGAAGGTGCTCGAAAAGCTCAGCAGGTCTGGCAGCATTTGTGAAGAAAAGTCAGAACTGAGGAAGGTTCACCTGACAAAGAACAAGGAAAATTACAGTACAGGAATAGGCCCTTTGGCCCTCCAAGCCTGCGCCAATCGAGATTCTGTCTAAATCTGTCATCTATTTTCTAAGGATCTGTATCCCTTTGCTCCCTGCTCATCCATGTACCTGTCCAGGCACATCTTAAAAGAAACTATCGCGTCTGCGTCTACCACCTCCAGTGGCAACGCATTCCAGGCACCCACCACCCTCTGTGTAAAGAACTTTCCATGCATATCTCCCATAAAAACTTTCCTCTTCTCACGTTGAACTCATGGCCCCTAGTAATTGAGTCCCCCACTCTGGGAAAAAGCTTCTTGCTATCCACCTTGTCTATACCCCTCATGATTTTGTAGACCTCAATCAGGTCCCCCCCTCAATCTCCATCTTTCTAATGAAAATAATCCTAATCTACTCAATCTTTCTTCATAGCTAGCACCCTCCATACCAGGCAACATCCTCTGCACCCTCTCCAAAGCATCCACATCCTTTTGGTAAGGTGGCGACCTGAAACATTAACTGATTTTTCTTCACCGATGCTGCCAGACTTGAGCTTTTCCAGCAACTTCTGTTTTTGCTCTAGTAGTCAAAGGTCTGAGCAATGAAGGCAAACGTGCTAAACTGCCTGTCTACGTGATGGAATTTTCAAAGAATTACGTATCCGAACCCCTAAGTATATCTGTTCTAAAACACTACACAGGGCCCCACCATTAACTGTATAAGTTCTGCCCTTGTATGCTTTCCAAAATACAATGCCTCACATTCATCCAAATTAAAGTCCATCTACCACTCTTCAGTCCATTGGTTCAATAGATCAAGATCTGTTATCTTAGATAACCTTTCACAATCCACTATACCACCAATTTTGCTGTCATCCAAACTTACTAAACAAGCCTCTTATATTCTCATCCAAATCATTTATATAAATTACAAACAGAAGTGGACCCAGTACCAAAAACCTGTGGAACACCTGGTCACAGGCCTTCAGTATAAAAATCAAGCCTCCACCATCATCCTCTGTCTCCTACTATCATAGAACATAGCAAACATACATGTGATTGGCTTGATGTTCTATACACTGGTAGGAGGGATGGCATGATGGCCATTTTCAATAAAATAACAGTTACATCACTCCTTTTGAATATATCTTTTAGCTAAACATTTGAACATTTACTCTCCAAGATTACCTAAATGTAAAACCATTTGTTATTCAGTTTCTAGCTAAGTAGATTAAAAGTCACATTATCTAGTACAGCATCAACTGGAATGCTCTATGAACTGGTATCTCAGATTTTCATGATTTAGAAGTACAAACCTTGAAAACCACAATAATAACCATACATTTTGGTATTAATATCAACAATTTTGCTACCAAAGGGAATGCTTCTGAATGTACAATAGTGTAAACATACTCTGCCCATGTTGTTAATAAATATCCCCAACTTAATCTATAAAAGGATTCTCAGTTAAGACAAAGAGGGAGAATGTTTTTCCACTTTATTGGACTGAAATGCACACAAGTGATGTAGTCCGAAATAATGGTAAAGATAAAATTGTGATAGTCCCAGAGAACCATAAGACTGCTCTCCCTCTCATCAGCGAGAAACCGAGTTATTTAACCGGAGGACCACACCGCCTCAGGTGAAGGGAAAGATCAAGAAGAACAGTTCTTCATGGCAACTTCAGCCAGTGCAAGAATTGATCCCAAGCTCTTGGTGTCACTCTGCATAAAAAAAGCCATCCAGCCAATTGAACTAACAGTAAATAATGCATTGTGGTAGGAGGAAAGTCCTCACTACACAGTTCATAAGTAATAAGAAAAGCACTGAGCATCCATGATTTGCCAGCATACTGCAGTCCAGCTTTCCCAAATGTCAATATTAATTTCCTACAACCCCACATACAACAGTTAGCCACGAGCCATTCAACAAATACAATGTACAGGCCAAGACGATAACTTCTTTTACAACACAAAGCACCTACATATCATGCCCAAAAAAATCCATTTATCCCTAATCTCTGATTCCTGTTGGCTAAGCAGTCCATTAGCCATGATAATGTGTTACCTTCTATATCATGTGGTGCTATCTTGCAGAGTAACCTTTGTTATTGCACCTTTACAAATGCCTTTTAAAGAATCCTTGCACACCACATCTGCATCCCCTTTATCCACCTTGCTTGCCACATCAAACTCTAATAATAAATTGTATAAAAATAAATAATAAAAATTTTGATAAACACTATTTCCTTTTCATACAAGGAAGGTTGATTATGCTGGATCATATTATGGTCAGGCCATCATTTAAAACTTTTCAATATTCAACTACATTGGACAAGTTATGATAAATCAGAGGTCAAAGTGTTATGATAGGTTAGATTGCAAGGCTATTACTTTTAGAAAGGGTTAAAAGTAGTTTAGGTCACTTATTTGTTAGCTGGGCTTCAGAGAACTTCACCAAACAATTAGCTCCATCAGTTTGCTTCCGTAGCTTCAATCAGTCCTTCTCATGGAAGAGGTTAAGTTTGGCATCTAATCAGCAGGCACATTTTGTTGCTCATTTTACAGTTTAGTAAAGCATTTGTACCTAAAGTATGATGACATGTTTAATCTTTAAGAACTCAAATGATCAAATAACCACATAAGCTCTGTGAGCTTGGCAACAGTTTTAATTGGCAGCTACAAACAATGTAAATGTAAAGTACAGTGAGTGAATTCAATGTTGGATCAGATACAGAATGAAAAGTACAGAGGGGGAAAAAGATCAGAAGAGGGGTGGGGTAAGAAAGGAAAGACAGAAAAGGAGAAGTTAAGCATTTATTTTAAAAATGGCCCAGCATAATTAAAACCTGAAGGAATAAGACTTCACACTTAAAACAATTTTTTGTGCCAGATTATTTGCAGGGCACTACTCAATAATTATCACAATTAAAAAAGCTCTTAGGCATAAAGTTAATTAGTTTTAACTTCCTGTAGAACTTTAACTTATACCCACTACACAAATACAGCACTTTCATCATGCACGTACAATGTGTTTCAATGGTGAGCTGGAGAGCAAAACACAGTTTTTGTGAAGTAACAGGTTAGCAGTATAACTTAGACAGCAATTTTTAAAGTTGAGTTTACCTAGGTACCTGCACCTCACCTTAAGTTAACATTTATACATAAATAACCGTGACGTTACCATATGCACTGGTCACTGGTACTGCTATTGAACCATTCGAGCTACAGACTTTGAAGTCCCTTATCCAGATTATATTTTCCTTCAAATGGTGCTCAGTACAGAAGGAATGAACAATTAGTTGAGGGAGGGCAGCAGTGGTAATCAGTAGATGGATTCCCTGTAAATATATGAGTCTCAGCATCTAGTGCCGTCCAGTTTTTAAACACACGAAGTTTTAAGTTCCATCTTACTGTAGCAAGTCCTTGCCTAAAGTTCTCACTCAATGTATTTTGACAATGTGTTTTGCTTTTAAAAGATTACTTCTTCAGGCTTCGTCACATCCCTCAACCTGCCTTACCTTCCACTTCAGTTCTGCCTCCAGGAGTTACTGCTTCCTGCTCTTGCTCTCTCTTTCCTCTTGTCTTGGTTTTGCCTCTGGCGCTCTTCTTAACATTAATCTTAAATTGCTGCCTTTGATCTTGAAGCTCTGCCTGGCTGCCATTCTGAACATGTACTGAAGATTCCATCTAGTGGCATGTGTTGGTTAGCACAGGGACTCTACAGCTTGCTGGACGGACTTGTTTCAGCCTGGTTAATCAAAAATACAGGTAAAAGTACTTTCTCAAATTTAAAACGAAAACAAGATTGTACAGTCAGTATACTTTATTGTATTTACAGCCCATTCCAGGGCAGGCTATGTGAAAATGTCCCCAGTCTTGCAATTGCTTCTTTTACAGATCAATTTAAAACTGAGCCCTCTGGTTCTCGGTCTATTATGAGAAGTAACAGTTTCTCCTGATCCAATCTGTTAAGACCCCCCCAAATACGATATCAGAGGATGTGATGGAATCAGTGGCTGCCCCAGAAGGGATTGGCTACACTTTCTGAAGCTACAAACTGTGGTTTATAACTGAGGGGCTTCTCCCTCCTTCTCCCATGAAAAAGTGCAGAGAAAGGTCCGATATACTGAGCAGCAAGTGAAGAGCGGCAAATGAAGTCCCAGGGTGGGCAACTCACTGCCTCCATGTTGTGATCTCAAATTTACTCCTTTTGAAATATGGGCTGTGTGTGTAGCCTTGGAGAGAAGGATAAATGGAGATTAATGGAAGTTTTCAGAATCAAGGTGGGGGCCTAGCTGGATGGAATGGACCTAGAGAAACTGTTTTGGATAATAAATATCTTGAAAATAAGACAGCATGAATTTAAAGTGATTTACAAAACAAGTGAATGCAATGGGAGGAAGAAAAAACTTGCTCCCCTAGTGAGTGGTTCTGGTCTGGCATGCAATGACTAAAAGTGCAGTGATGAGGTCAATCAAGGCACTCAAGTGAGCATTGCATGATCATTTGAATAGAAACAATGTACAAGGTTTTAGAGAAAAAGTATGTGAATAGCATTAAGTCATAACACACATTCAGAGAGCCATTGCAGACGGTATGGACCGAATGGCCTTCTTCCACACCATGTGGTTGCATATTGCTTCTTTCTGGGCAGGAAAACATCAGAAGGAATCTAAATCTGACTTTAACATACGTTTACATTGGAATCAACGATCCATTTAAAGTCATTTCACTTAATTTGTGATTTTTAGCAACACAACTATAACTTTAAGGTCTTATTATATGCCTAATAAAATCAGAATTGTTACAAGTTGACTGGTCTTACCATTGATTACTTTGTCAAAAAACTGAAAGAACTGTGGCTGCTGGAAATCTGTAACAAACAAAAATTGCTGTAAAATCTCAGCAGATCTGGCAGCATCTGTGGAGAGAAATGTGTTAATATTTTGGGTCCAGTGATTCTCCTTCAGACTACTTTCTCAACTTTGACTCAAAACCTCTCAATCTGGTTACCACGGCAGGACTTGATGAAGATGGTCTACACCACCTTCATAACAAGCTCCAACATTCTCCAAGAATCACCAAGCTCTAGAATAGGAAATAATTAAGGAGAGTGCTGAGATTCATTGAGAGACCTGCCAGTAATCAAACAGAGATAACAAAGCGTGGAGCTGGATGAACACAGCAGGCCAAGCGGCATCTTAAAAACACAAAAGCTCCTAAGATGCTGCTTGGCCTGCTGTGTTCATGCAGCTCCACGCTTTGTTATCTCGGATTCTCTGGCATCTGCAGTTCCCATTATCTCTGATACAGTAATCAAACAGATATCCCCGAGTCTTAGATGAATAGGAACCAAAGGCTATAAAGTCAGTTTATAAAGAGAAGCTATATTATAGCTAATATAGCAACTTCTAGCAGGATGCTCACTAACCATGAATGTACTCCCTTTGAATAAGTCATGGGGCTTCTCCAGGATATACCTGGAAAAGCCTGAAGTTGAAAAATGAAGAATATTTAGACTTATGGAGCTTACTATTGCACTCAGAAGCTCACAGGACAAAAGTAGGAGAATTAGCTAAGTATAACTTAATGGTTTGATATAGAGGGTTAACATCTCTGGATTTGAACTTCTGTAATGCATAGTGTCAGGAAACAGGTTGGAACTTTGTTGAAGACCTTCCTAACTATGCTCTATATTTAGATTTTTAAAATTTCTTTTGTGTAAGGTTTCTTGTTAAGAATCTTTGCAGCTTCATGAAACTGTGTTTTAGTGACTGACCATTTAGTTTAAAATCTGAATGAAACTAAATTTTTAAAACTTTGATTAATTGAGCCAGATTTCATTCTGGGATTGGATTTACCCAATGGTACTATCAGCTGGAATCATTACAAGGTATGTGTATGCTTCACATTTCTGTACATAAAAGCAAAAACTGTTTAACTCTTTGTGGTCCAGTATTGAATATTTAAAGCTAGAGGAACTAAATGATTTATTCATGTTCTAATGTTCCAGGAGATTGGAAACTGGATAGAAGTTGATGGAAATGTGTAATACTATCTTATAGCTTGGACAGAGAAAATAAATTAAAAGTTAGTAGTTGAAGTGACATCCTTCCACACTTGCAAAGTTTCCACAAATATTTCTCTTCGACAAAACCGTTGGTTATTTTCCCTAATTCTACTACTTCGTGGGATCTAGTCCAATGTATCCCACCAAGCAGCAGCATATATTTTACATCAAAATATAAAATTTTGTATACTATTGTTAACACAATGTTCTGACATTGTTAATCCATGAATGATCTGAATGCAAAAATAAAACAAAACAGTTGGTACATAGTTAGGTAAGTAGAAGATTCTGAAAATTTAACACAAACAAGTTGAGTCTTTCCCAGTTCGAAGGAGTTTTCATCCGAGTAGGCCAGTTACATGAAAATAATGCACAAATTTTTAAACTTTACCTCCATTTTCATGACTGTTCTCAAATGGCTAATCTGACCCAAATTCTGATAATCAAAACTAGTTGAATATTTCCTCAGCCTATCAGTAGCGGATTTTAATCACAGAATCACTGGCTGAAATCTTGGTTCCAGGTGTGCAGCCAATTTAAAGGTCGGGTTTGCAAATTCCAGAATTATCCCAATCCCGTTTTGCGCACTAGTGAAATCCAATGAAGAGAGGAACCTCTTCACAGATCCTTCCTGACTTGTTGAATCCTCTCCAGCATTTTCTCTTTTGTTATGTATCAGGCTGTTTCTTCTCTTATTCTATTACTTTTTTAGTACTTGAATTTTCATAACCAGGATCCTTGAGAAAAGCAGGTTGATGGATAGTATCTAATTACATGCACATGAAGAACATAAGAGTAGAATTAGGCATTCAGCCTGTCAAGGCTGTTCTACCATTTAATACAATGATGGCTGATCTCATCTCAATCTCAACCATACTTTCCTGCTCTCCTTAATGCTCCAATGTGTTACTAATTAAAAATCTGTCGATCATCAGCTTAAGTTTACTCAATGTCGCCAGCATCCACAACACTCTGGGGTAGTGAATTCCACAGATTCACAGCCCTCGAGTAAATTTTCCTCATCTTTGTTTTAAACCTGTTACCCTTATCCTACAACTATAACTTCTTGCGTTAGGTTGCACCACATGAGGAAGCCTTTTCTCGGTCTACTGTTACATCCCTTTAGTATCTTATATAACTCAATTGTCCTGTTATTCTCCTAAACTCTGTATAGTACAAGCTTAAACTGTTCAAACTCTCTTCAGATGACAAATCCCACATCTCTGGAATCAATCTGGTGAACCTCTTCTGAATAGCTTCCAATGTAATCCTTCCTCAATAAAGGGGAACAAAATCATATGCAATATTCCAGGTGCAGCCTCATGAATGTCATGTCTAATCACAGCAACCTTATGCTTGATGCCTTTAGCAAAAATTCCTAAAATTCCATTTGTCGTCTTCTTGCTGGTTGCACCTGCTTACTAGTTTTGTGTGATTTATGCACAAGGACGCCTAGGTCCCTCTGCAGTCTGCACTGATGCTTCTGTCCATTTGAGACAATAAGAAATAAGAACAGAAGTAAGCCATTCGGTTCCTCAAGCTATATCCACCATTCAATAGGATCATAGATTATCCAACACTCCTCACATCCACTTTCCTCTACTTCCCATAACCCTTTATTTCCATACTGATCAAAAATCTATTTCATCCTTAAATATACTGAACATGTCTGATCCCATAGCTCTCTGTGGCAAGAAGTTCAAAAGACTCAACTCTCAAAAAAGCCCCTCATCTGTCTTAAATTGACACCCCTTAATTCTGAGGCTATCTACCTGTGTCTGGTCCTGGACTCTCTCATGAGGGGAAACATCCTCTCATAAGGGACTTGACAGGGCAGATTAAGAATCTCATATTTTTAATTGAGATTGCCTCTCATTCTTCTAAGTTCCAACTGAGTTCCCAACATGTTTAGCTTTGCTCATAAGACAATTGCTTCGTACCAGGAACCTTGCCTAAACTGCTCCAATTAAATGATAACTTTCCTTAAATAAGGGGACTAAAACTGCTCACAGTACTACACAGATGTGGTCTCACCAGCACTTTGTACACAGGCAGCAAGACTTTCCTCCCCTTACATGCCAACCACCTTGAAATAAAGGCCAATATTCCATCAGCCTTCCTGATTACCTCCTGTGGCTGTGTGCAAGTTTCATGTTCGTGCACAAGTATCTCCACCAAATTCCTTTGTGTTTCAGTTTTCTGCAGTTCTCCTCCACTTAAATAATTTTTTTTCTTATGTTTTGCCTTCCAAAATGAACAACTTCACATTTTCCCATACTATACTCCGTTTGCCAACTTCGTCTGCTTACTTAACCCATCAATATCTGTCCGTAAATGATTTGTATCCCTTTTTAAACCAGTTTTTACACCCATTTTATATCTACTTATTTTGGAGAGTAAGTTGCCTCTATATTCAATCAACTAAAGAACTTCATTTGCCAAATTTTGGCCTGGTCACCTAACCTATGCAGGTGCAAATTTCTTATTTCTCCACCACAGTCTACTTGCGTGCCTATTTTAGTGTCATCTGCAAATTTAGCTATAGTACTTTCTACCTCTGCATTTAGGTATTTAAAATAGATTGTAATAGTTGGGGCCCAAAGACTAAATCCGGCAGCACCTCAGTTACATTTGGCCAGGCAGGAAGTGATCCATTTATCCTGTTTCTTTGCTTTCTGTTGGGTAGAAGAGTGTAAATGAGAATAAGTGGGGTGATGTGGAATAGAGGACGAGATGAGCAGTTCTGGAGTAAGGAATAGTAAATGATACAGGAGTTAAAAAGGTACTTCAGTGTGAAGCAGACCCCTGCCATTCAGAATCTTATGAACAACTGTTCTCATAATGAGCATTTGAACTTACTTGTAGTCTCCCATCTTTGCTACATGCTTCACCATCTGTCCCATACAAACCACTGTGGTGGAAACATTATCTTAACCAAAGTATAGCTTGACTTTTTTTGTCGCACCTTCTATCTTTCAAGAATTTGACCGTATTCCAAACCTCTCTCTTCTGCTTCAAATCTTCATCCTCCTAAATTTTTTCTTTCCTCAAGACTTGCCTGGCAATTCCATTTTCTTCTACAATCACCAGGAAAACCTGCTGAAATTTTAAAGTTTCTTCCAAGTTGCCAACTGACTAGCTTTTGACCTTCCATTTGTCATGATACTTAAACAGCTCTGAGACACTTCCACACAACCATATTTAATGCCCATCCCCAGTAAAACTTTTGCACTCCTTTATCCTGGCCCCCAGCATCATTGCTCCCTCAGGCTCAAAAGGCACAGACATGAGTATAATTGGCACATCACCAAATAAGTTGACCCACTTTTAAAAACATGGTCCACTACTCCAGGGTATTCTTCAAAGATAATCCTTGGCTTCCTTTCAATAGTATAGTACATATAATCTAACAACATATTCAGCTGGATAACACATCCTAGGTGCTTCAGTAGCATTAAACAGAATTTGACCGAATCTCGCAAGGAGATATTAGATCCGATTACCAAAAGCTTGAATCGAAGTTGTAGGTTCAACAAGGGCCATGAGGGAACAAATTGAAGGAGAGAGATGTAGAGAGGGTATTCCAGAGATAAGGCCCAAGGAAACTAAAAGCACAGTCACAAATGGTGAAGCAGATATACTCAAGAATGCTTAAGAGGCTAGAGTTAACGAGAACAGAACTTCTTTCACGAGCACTCAAACCAGGGTTGAACTTAGATAACAAGGTGTAGAGCAGAATGAACACAGCAGGCCAAGCAGCATCAGAGGAGCAGGAAAGCTGACATTTCAGGTCTAGACCCTTCTTCAGAAATTGGGGAGGGGAAGGGGATTCTGAAATAAATAGAGGTGGGGGCAGATAGAAGATGGATAAAGGAGAAGACAGGTGGAGAGGAGACAGACGGGTCAAAGAGGCGGGGATTAAGGCAGTAAAGGTGAGTGTAGGTGGGGAGTTAGGGAGGATGGACTGGTCAAGGAGGTAGGATGAGGCTGGTAGATAGGAAATGGGGTGGGGCTTGAAGTGGGAGGAATAGATACGTGGGAGGAGGGACAGGTGAGGGAGTTGGGGACAAACTGGGCTGTTTTTGGGATGCGGTCAGGGGAGGGGAGATTTTGAAGCTTGTGAAGTCACATTGATACCATTGGGCTGCAGGGTTCCCAAGAAAAATATAAGATGCTGTTCCTGCAACTTTTGTTGTAGCATGGCAGGAGGCCCAGGGTGGACATGTCATCCAAGGGGTGGGAGGGGGAGTTAAAATGGTTCACGACTGGGAGGTGCAGTTATTTGTCACAAACCAAGCATAGGTATTCCACAAAGCAGTCCCCAAGCCTCCGCTTGATTTCCCCGATGTAGAGGAAGCCACATTGGGAACAGCGGATACAGTATACCACACTAGCACATGTTCAGGTGAGCATCTGTTTGATGTGGATGGTCTTCTTGGGCCCTGGGATGGGGGTAAGGGGGGTGGTGTAGGGACAGGTGTAGCACTTCCTGTAGTTGCAGGAACAAGTGCTGGGGGTGGTGGGCAGTGAGGAGCGGACAAGGGAGTCACGGAGAGAGTGGACCCTCTGGAAAGTAGATAAAGATGGGGAGGGGAAAATGTAGTGGGTCAGATTGCAGATGGTGGAATTGCCAGAGGATGATGTGTTGGATCTGGAGATTGGGGGGGTTGTACGTGAAGATGAGGGAGACTCTGTTTTAGTTATTATTACAGGGAGGGTTTTGAGGGATGAGTTGCGGGAAATACGAGAGACATGGTGGAGGGCATTTTCAATCACTGTGGAGGGAAAAGTTGTGGTCCATGAAAAATGAGGACATCTGGGATTCCAGGAATGGAATGCCTCATCTCGGGAGCAGATGCAGCAGAGGCAAAGGAATTGGGAATAGGGGATGGCATTTTGCAGGAAGGTGGGTGAGAGGAGGTGTATTCCAGGTAGCTGTGGGAGTCAGTAGGCTTGAAATGGTTATCGGTTTCCAAGAGGTTGCCAGAGGTGGAAACAGAGGTCCAGGAAGGAGAGATAGGTATTGGAGATGATCCAGGTGAACTTGAAGTTGGCGTGGAAGTGTTAGTGAACTGTTTGAGGTCCTTATGGGAGCATGAAGTGGTGCAAATACAGTCAATGTAACGGAGGAAGATGTGGGGGATAGGGCCAGTGTAGATCAGATGAGGGATTGTTCCACGTATCATACAAAGAGGCAGGCATAGCTTGGGCCCATGCAGGTACCCATGGCCATCCTGTTTGTCTGTCGGAAGTGGGAGGAGTTAAAGGAGAAGTTGTTAAGGGTGAGGATGAGTTCAGGGTTGAACTGGTTTTTAATCCATGTTTCTGTGGATTCTTGAAAGGAGAAGAAACAAAATGCACTGACAGCGAAAGTTATCTCAGAATAAAATCAGACCTTGATCAGATAAGCCAAAGGACCGAAGGGCAGATGAGTTCATTTTGATAAATGTGAGATGCTGCATTTTGGTAAGGTAAATCAGGACAGGACTTATACATGTAACAGTAAAATCCTGGGCAGAGTTGCTGAACAAAGAGACCTTGGAGTGCAGGCTCATTGTTCATTGAAAGTGGAGATGCAAGTGGAGATACCAGGATGGTAAAGTAGGCATTTGGTAATCTTGCCTTAAATGCACTGAATATTAGGAACAAATTACTGCAGATGCTGGAAACTGTACTGAAAGAATCAAATGCCGGGTCCAATTGCATCCATAGAGAGACGTTTCAAGTCTAGATGACACTTTATGGGAAGGTTAGCTTGCTCTCTCCACATAGATGCTCATTGTGTATACGAGTTGGATGTTGTGTTGGACCAATTTTGGAATACTGCATTCAATTCTCATCCTCCCGCTATAGAAAGGATGTTGTGAAACTTGAAAGGGTTCAGAAAAGATTCAGAAAAGCATGGTCTGTTTCCATGCTGTACAGCTCTATGACTTTACGGCCAATTTTCTCCCAGCATGTGCATGGGCCTGACATTTCAGGATCTCTGATCAGACAGCCTCTGAAGTTATATCTGCAGTCAGCGTTTGATTGTATGCCATTCCTTGAGGAAGATATATGTCACAATTAAAATGTTTAACATGTCCAGAGGTTATCTGGGGATATAATCCACAAGAAACGATACGTTGTGCTTGGTAATCTCCTATGTTACTAAAATGGTCAAGAGTCAGTGCAGTTTCCTGCATCCATTTAGAATTCCTGCAACTCTTTCCTCATATAACTATATACTTTGAACATGGATTAAACTCCTTGATATCTTAAACTTTTCAACTACGTTTTACAGTATTTTTAGTGTTTAAAAATGTCTAAAATTCTCAATTCTAAGAACATTTTTAAAATATAGAATGTAAGATGCATTCAGAAAGAAAATAGGTTAACATTTCTCCGAGTTACATTTGACAACTCAACCTTTCATATTTACCCATGTTATGTTGGAGGTTCAATGGTAGCAGGATAAATATCTGAGGAGCAGGGCCTGAACTGATGTCAATGTGTGCAGCAATTGCAGCAGCAGAGCAAAGGAGAGTGAACAGTGGCAGTTTGGAGCTGAGCCTAGAGATGACATCACAACTCAAAAAGTGGCATAGCCTTTGTTGCTCAAGAACCAGGATTGCAGATTAGGTGAGCAGTGTTTGGGGAGTGAAAGAGTACTTACTTTTCATTTGTTAGGAATAGAAAGTGGGAATAAGAGGCTGGAGTTTGGTGACAATTGGATAAGCTTGTGTAATCAGTTCCTAGATTACTGTCCATAGTTGATAAGATAGATTTAGTCAGTAAGGTTCAAAATTGCAGGAGAACTCAGCTCCATGGAAAGATCCTTCTACAATATGTGGGAAATAAGTGACACTTCCAGTGTTCAAGGTGACTGCACATCTACGTAGTTTGTTCAGCAGCAGCTCCTGAATTGCCACATGGAGTGCCTGGAGCTGTGGAACTACGGAATATCCATAAGGCTAAGAATGTCATGGGTAGCACATTTAGTGAGTTGGTCATACCACCAGTAAGTGCTATACAGACAAAGAGTTGGGTGACCACCAAAATGAGTATGCATGGACAGGCAGTACAGGAGTCCCATGACCAGTCTTCCCAAACAAGTATACTGTTATTGGATACTATTGCGGGGATGGTAACTCAAAGTAAAGTTGCAGCAGCCAGATCAGTGGCACCACATCTGGCACTGTTGTACAGCAGGAAAAGTTGAAGTGTAGTTGAGCTATAGTGATGAAGGGACTCTAGTCAGGGACAGATAGATGATTCTGTGGCCTGAAGCAAGATCCCAGTACAGCATATTGCATCCCTGGTGCTAGGGTTAAGGATGTCTGAACAGACAGGATATTTTGAGGGGGTACGGTAAGTAGCCAGAGTTTGAGGTCCATATTGATAGCTGCAACTTTCATAGATCATAGAATCCCTACAGTGTGTGCCCAACAAATTCACACCACCCCTCAGAGCATCCCACCCAGACCCATCCCTCATAACCCACCTAATCTACACATCCCTGAACACTACAGACAATTTAGCATGGCAAATTCATCTAGCTTGCACATCTTTGGACTGTGGGAAGAAACCAGAGCATATGGAGGAAACCCACACAGATACAGGGAGAATGTGCAAACTCTACACAGACAATTGCCCGCAAGTGGAACTGAACCTGGTGCTGTGAGGCAGCAGTGCTAACCATTGAGCTCCTGTGAATTTTGCAGTGCCTCATCTGTCTTAATGCCTAAGGTGTTTAGAGAGTTAGGTGCAAAGTTGAAAAGCAGAACTTCTAGGGTTGGAATGGAGGACATAGAGCACAGAATCCCTAAAGTGAAAGACGGCCATTCAGGCCATCAAGTCCACACTGACCCTCCAAAGATCATCCCAATCAGACCCACCCTATCCTGCATATCCCATCCTCGACATTGTGGGTAATTTAGCATAGCCAATTCACCTAAGCTGCACATCTTTGGCCTCTGGGAGGAAACCAGAACACCCAGAGGAAATCTGCACAAACATGGGGAGAATGTGCAAACTCCACACAGACAGTCACTCAAGGCTGGAATTGAACCCAGGTCCATGGTGCTGTGAGGTAACAGTGCTAATCGTTGTGCCACCATGAAGCCCTACTCCAATTACCAAGCACTTGGTCCACAGTCCTGTCTGACTTGACATCACACTGAACATCTTCTACATTCTATGCTCTAAATTCTACTGAAACGTTACAACAATTTCTACGCTATAGACAGTGAGTTCCAGATTCCCACCACTATCTACGTGAAAATGTTTTTCTTCATATATCTACTAAACCTTATCTTAAATCTATCCTCTGAACATGGATTTCCCCCGCATCAAGGGGAAAGATTTCTCCCTGCCTGACCCATCTATGCCCCTCAATTTTGAACAAGTGGACAAATGGAAAAGTACAGCACAGGAACAGGCCCTTTGGCCATTCAAGCCTATACTGACCATCATGCCCTAATTAATCTAAAAACAAACCTGCCATTTTTCGAAATGTATGCCTCTATTCTCTCCCTATTCATGTACCCATCTCGGTGCCTCTTAAATGTCTTCAGTGTGCCCACTTCTCACCACATCTTCTGATAGTGCATTCCAGGCTGCTACCACTGTGAAAAACTTCCCTTGCACATCTTCCTCAAACTTTCCCTTCTGACCTTGAACCTGTGTCCCCTTGTAATTGAAACTTAACCCTGGGAAAAAAGCCTGACTATCCACCCTTTCTATGCCTCAATTTTGTAGATCTCTATCAGGTCTCTTCTCAGCCGTCGTCTTTCCAGTGAAAATAATTCGAATCTTTTTAACCTTTCCTCATAGGCAATGCCCTGAAGACCAGGCAACATCCTGGTGAACCTTCTCTGTACTCTCCAAAGCTGCCACATCCTTCTAAGTGGTGTGGTGACAAAACTGCACACAATACTCCAAATGCAACCTAAAGGGTTTTATATAGCTGCAGAGATAATAGGAACTGCAGATGCTGGAGAATCCAAGATAATAAAGTGTGAAGCTGGATGAACACAGCAGGCCAAGCAGCAGCTCAAGAGCACAAAAGCTGACATTTCGAGCCTAGACCAGAAACATCAGCTTTCGCACTCCTGAGATGCTGCTCAGCCTTCTGTGTTCATCCAGCTTCACACTATTATTTTATACAGCTGCAACATGTTTTGCCAACTCTTGTACTCCATGCCCTGGGTGATGATGGCAAATGTGCCATATGCCTTGTTAATTGTAAGACAAAGCAGAGATGTCACTGAAAGGAATCCTGGGAGTCGGCACTGCAGTCACTGTGACCAGTCTCAATATTTCGGAGGAACTGGTGTCAAGGAATAGTTAAACCTGAAACACTATGTTAGTGTGTCCCCCCACCACCCCCGTTCCACTTCCTGTAACCGAAAAGAAGAGCACTGTGTCATGTTGAGGCCAGGTAAGATTCTTTTTTTAAAGTGTAAAAGGGCGAGATGGCAATTAGGGCAGTGGTATGATCCTCCTGCCAGATGTGAAAAATCAGGGAGCAGTCTGGTGTCTTTGACAACTATATCTGCAGGAAGTGTAACCAACTGCAGATCCTCAGGCCACGTGGCTTGATTGGAGAAGCAGCTAGACACAGTGTGGAAACCGGCCAATTGGCCCAAAGTGTCCACACTGCCCCTCCAAAGAGCATCCCACCCAAACTCACCCCCTACCTCTGTAACTTTGCATTCGTCATGGCTAATCCAGTTAAATTACACACCTCTGGGCAATTTTAGCATAGCCAATCCACCTATCCCGCATATCTTTGGACTGTGGAAGTAAACCAGAGCATTGAGGCATTATGGATGGAGCTCAGGATTAGGAAGGGTGAAAGCACTACGTTGGGAGTTTTCTATCATCCGCCCAACAGCCCACGAGAGATAGAGGAGCAGATATGTAGTCAGATACTGGAAAAGTGTGAAGTGTGAAAACAGCAAGCTGATTATGGTAGGTGATTTCCTCTTATTGACTGAGAATCCCTTAGAGCCAGGGGCTTGGATGGAGAGCAATTTGTTAGCTGTGTCCGGGAGGGCTTTTTGAGGCAGTATGTTGACAATCCAACCAGAGAGGAGGCCATATTAAACTTAGTCCTAGGGAATGAGACAGGCAGGTTATTGATGTTTTAGTAGGAGCGCATTTCGGGCATAGCGACCATCATTCTGTAAGATTTCGAGTAGCTATGGAAAAGGACACGAGTAACCCTCAGGTACGGGTGCTTAATTGAGCAAGAGCCAATTACATCCTAATTAGACAGAATGTGGATTGGAAGCAGTTATTTGAGGGCAAATCTACCTCTGGGAGGCTTTTAAAGACCAATTGACTGAAGTGTAGGACATGCATGTCTCTGCAAAACTAAAGGATAGGAACAGCAGGATTGAGGAGCCATGGATGACAAGAGAAATTGTAAGATTTGTCAAATGAAAAAGGAAGCGTACAACAAGCCTAGGCAGCTACAAACTGACGAAGCGCTGGAGGAGTACAGCAAAATTAGGAAGGAACTTAAATGTACAATTAGGAAGTCAAAAAGGGGCAATGAAATGTCTTTAGCAAACAGGATCAAGGAGAATCCCAAAGCTTTTTATGCATATGTTAGGAGAAAGAGGGTAACAAGGGAAAGAGTAGGCCCACTCAGGGATGAAGGAAGGAAGTTATACGTAGAGCTACAAGAAGTGGGGGAGATCCTAAATGAGTATTTTGTTTCGGTTTTCACCAAGGAGAAGGATAAGATTAATCTTAAGGTTCAGCATGAGTGTGTGAATACTTCAGAGAATGTCAACATATTGACAGAGTAAGTTTTGGGAATCCTAAATTGCAGTAAGATAGACAAGTGGCTAGGACCAGGTTACTCAGCGAGGAAAGGGGGAGGGGGAAGTAGCTGGGACATTGGCAGATCTCTTCACACTCTTGTTGGCCACAGGTGAAGTTCCAGAGGATAGGGAATTAGCAAATGTTGTTGCCTTGTTTAAGAAAGGATGCAGAAATAATCCAGGAACCCAAAGCTGGTGAACTTGATGTCAGTGGTAGGGAGCTCTTGGAGAAGATACCAAGGGACAAGATATATGTGCATTTGAAGGAAAACGGACCAGTTAGTGACAGGCAGCATGGTTTTGTCCAGGGAAGGTCATGTCTCACCAACCTGATTGAATTTTTTGAAGAGGTAAGAGCATAATTGATGAGGGAAAGGCTGTGGATATAGTTTATATAGTCTTTAGTAAGCCTTTTGATAAAATCACACATGGCAGGTTGGTAAAAAACTAAAATCACAAGGGATCTGGGTGGGCTGGCTAGATGGATTGAAAATTGGCTTGGTCATAGAAGACAGAGGATAGTGGTGGAAGGATGTTTTTCATAATGGAGACTGGTAACTAGTAGTGTTCCACAGGGATTAGTTTTAAGTTCTTTGTTGTTTGTAACACAAATGATCTGGAGGAAAGTGTGGGTGGTCTGATAAACAAGTTTGCTGATGACACGGAGATTGGTGAAGCTGCTGATACTGTCGATGATTGTAAGTATACAACAGGACGTAAAGAGACTGGCGACTTGGGCACAGAAATGGCAGATGGAGTTTAATCCAAACAAATAGGGCAGCACGGTTGCTCAGTGGCTAGCACTGCTGCCTCAGTGCCAGACACCCGAGTTTGATTTCACCCTCAGGGAATGTTTGTGTGGAGTTTGCGCATTTTCCTTGCGTCTGTGTAGGTTTCCTCTGGGTGTTCCAGTTTTCTCCCACAGTCAGAAGATGTGCAGGCTTGGTGGATTAGCCATGCCAAATTTCCCATTGTGTTAAGAGATATGTAGCTTAGGTGGGTTATAGGGGGATGGGTCTGGGCGGGGGGGGGGGGGGGGGGGATGCTCCGAGCGTCAGTGTGGACTTGATGGGCCGAAGGGTCTGTTTCCATACTGCAGGGATTCTATGATGTGCAAGGTGATGCATTTTGGAAGATCAAATTTAGATATGAATTATATTGTAAATGGCAAAACCCTTAGAAACACTAAGATTCAGACAACTCTGGATATGCAGATTGTATACTTTCACAATTGTTGGTACTATTAGTAACTCTACAAATTTTCTTCAATAGTTTCCCTGCTACAGACCCACTGCTCTAAGTTCCCTGTTCTATCTCAGCCATGCTTCTTGTAAAATGGAACCACATTAGCTGTCCTTCAATCCTCTGGCATCTCCCCTGTGACCAGAGACAATTTAAAAATTTGGGTCAACGGCCCCTAATTTAAATTACATTAGATTAGATACCCTACAGTGTGGAAACAGGCCCTTTGGCCCAACATGTCCACACCACCCCTTGGAGCATCCCACCCTGATCCATCCCCCTATAACCCACACACCCCTGAACTCAACCACTGTGGGTGGGTGGGGGGGAAGTTGCGGTCCTTGAAGAACGCGGGCATCTATGATGTGCGGGAGTGGAATGCCTCATCCTGGGAGCAGATGCAGCACAGGCGAAGGAATTGGGAATAAGGGATGGAAACCAAAGTCCATTTCAAGCCCACCGACTCCCACAGCTACCTAAATACACCTCCTCCCAACCACCCTCCTGCGAAAATTCCATCCCCTCTTCCCAATTCCTTTGCCTCCGCCACATCTGCTCCCAGGATGAGGCATTCCACTCCCGCACATCCCAGATGTCCACGTTCTTCAAGGACCGCAACTTCCCTTCCCGCAGTGGTCGAGAACGCCCTTGACCGTGTCTCCCACATTTCCGGCAACACATCCCTCACACCCCGCCCCCACCATAAAAACCCAAAGAGAATCCCCTAGTCCTCATTTACCACGCCACCAACCTCCGGATACGACGCATCATCCTCCGACACTTGCACCATCTACAATCCAACTCCACCACCCAAGACATTTTTCCATCCCCACACTTGTCTGCTTTCCGGAGAGACCAATCGGTGACTCCCTTGTCCGCTCCACACTCCCCTCCAACCCCACCACACCCGGCACCTTCCCCTGCAACCTCAGGAAGTGCTACACTTGCCCCCACACCACCTCCCTCACCCCCATCCCAGGCCCCAAGATGACTTTTCAAATCAAGCAAATGTTCACCTGCACATCTGCCAATGTAGTATACTGTATCCACTGTCACCGTTGTGGGTTCCTCTACATTGGGGAAACCAAGCGAAGGCTTGTGGACTGCTTTGCAGAACACATCTAACCTACACTATTCCATGTACATCCATATGCTTGTCCAATGACGACTTAAATGTACTTAAAGTTGGCAAATCTACTACCGTTGCAGGCAAAGCGTTCCATTCCCTTACTACTGAGTAAAGAAACTACCTCTGACATCTGTCCTATATTTTTCACCCCTCAATTTAAAGCGATGCCCCCTCGTGCTCGCCGTCACCATCCTAGGAAAAAGGCTCTCCCTATCCACCTATCTAACCCTCTGATTATTTTATATGTTTCAATTAAGTCACCTCTCACCCTTCTCTCTAATGAAAACAGCCTCAAGTCCCTCAGCCTTTCCTCGTAAGACCTTCCCTCCATACCAGGCAACATCCTAGTAAATCACCTCTGCACCCTTTCCAAAGCTTCCACATCCTTCTTATAATGCAGTGACCAGAACTGTACACAATACTCCAAGTGCAGACGCACCAGAGTTTTGTACAGCTGCAGCATAACCTCTTGATTCCGGAACTCGATCCCTCTATTAATAAAAGCTAAAACACTGTATGCCTTCTTAACAGCCCTGTCAACCTGGGTGGCAACTTTCAAGGATCTGTGTACATGGACACCGAGATCTCTCTGCTCATCTACACTGCTAAGAATCTTACCATTAGCCCTGTACTTTGCCTTCCGGTTACTCCTACCAAAGTGCATCACATCACACTTGTCTGCATTAAACTCCATTGGCCACCTCTCAGCCCAGCTCTGCAGCTTATCTATGTCTCTCTGCAACCTTCAGCATCCGTCGTCACTATCCACAACTCCACCGACCTTAGTGTCGTCTGCAAATTTACTAACCCATCCTTCTACGCCCTCATCCAGTTCATTTATAAAAATGACAAACAGCAGTGGACCCAACACCGACCCTTGCGGTACACCACCAGTAACTACTAACACTTTTGGTGGTGCTCAGCAAGCCTTTGTTTTATCATCCAGTTGGTTCATTCCACTTGCCCTGATGATGGAGGGTGATGAGAGCAGCGGAGGTCCCTTTTAATGTTTAGCAACTTGCAAACTTCCAAGTAGACAGCACCTGTGAAATGCATTCCTTGGTCAGAGTCTATGCTGGCTGGGACTCCCCACTGAGGAATGTAATCCTTGCACAAAACTTTAACTGTATGATTGGCTTTGGCTTGTTGGGCTGGAGAGGTTTCTACCCATCTGGAGAATAAGTCCACAACAGCTAGGACTTCAGCATACCCTCGACATGGGGGGAGGGACATGTAATCGACTTGTATTTGTTTGAACGGTCCTCTAGGAACAGGGTTTCTCAATGGGGGGTCATGGCTGTGATGCATCCAGGATCGTTCTTCTGGCAGGTCATGCAATGATCTGTTACCACCTGGGCATGCTTCTTAAAACCCCAACCCACCAGCTCTTATGGCATCATGCCGTCATTTGCTACGGAGCCAAATGCCCCCATGAATGGATCTGTTGCACCAAAAAGGGCATTAATGCCTGCGGGGCCACGGGTTTGTCGCTCTCTCTGTCTCCAGATACCATTGTCTTAGTTTAATTCCTGCCTCAATCTTGTTTTCTTTGCAGGAGCGATGACTCTGCATATCCTTTAGGTCTTGTGAAAAGCGTCCTTAATTTACACATTAAGGCACGTTCCATTGAACGCTCTTCTGGTGAGGCCGCCTGTTGGTCGGCCAGTGTTTCCTAGTTTCTGTGGTGCTTTGATATGTGCCTTACATTTCAGGATGGAGACTCTTGGGGTAATTGTATGGCTTCAAGGATATTTCAGACTTCATTCCCATCTCGGATGGGGCTATCTGCAGCTGTGGCTTGAAATCGTGGGCTACTCCAAATGCACAGGGGGAATCTGTGTAGATATTAGCTGTCTGTCCCTTTGCTATCTTGCATGCTTCCGATAGAGCACGCAGCTTGCCTGTTAGGCTGATGTACAGGTGGGTAGACTACCTTTTGCCACAACTTCATGTAGATTGGTGAATGCCCCTCCCGCTCTTCTGATCCTGTTTTCAATGGAAGAGGATCCGTCTGTAAAAAGAACGATGTCCAGATGCTGCAGAGGCTCCTCTGTTGCTAGCGTGCTACAGCTATTTGTTTTAAAATTTCCCCACAGTCATGTTCTTCATACCCATCTCTTCCCTCTTGTTGTCTGCCTGGGAGCATAGTTGCGGGTTAACTGGGCTAGGAGGAGATTGGGTCTTCTAAGACTGCTGTCCAGCGGGTCCATCTGGCTGCCGTTACTTGTGATACTCTATTCACTGACAGTAAGACATGTACTCTGTGGGGACACTTGAAGTTATAACACAGACACCTGCCACTGGAATAACGGCCGTACCGTAGTACACGGAGAAAACACGCCGCTATCAGATGTTACCGTGTAGTTTGTCTATCTCAGTTCGACACTGGAAACAACAATTTGACAAGGGACATACTCTAGAAGGGTCATTGGACCCGAAATGTTAAATCTTGCTCTCTCTCTCTCTCCTCAGATGCTGCCCAGACCTGCTGAGTTTTTCCAGCAATTTCTGATTTTGTTTATGGTTTCCAGTGTCCGCAGTTATTTAGGTTTTATTTTGATCAGGGACGTGGCGGTTCAGTAACCCTGGCCCTCGCATGTGTGAGTCGGTTGGGCAGAGTCACGGAATCGGACTGTCTCGCGCTACAAGGTGGTCGAGGGTGCGCGTGGGTAATGGGCGCTGCAAGAACACCGAGAATGTTCGAGCCGTAACCGGCCGCTCAGCGCGGGATGTGATCGATGCCTCCAGCTGTTCCTCCGGCATTGCCAGGCTCAAATCCCTGATTTCTAAGTAGATTTCCATCATGTGGAGCAGTGGTAGTATCCGTGCCTCTGAGCCAGTGTAATCACACCCGCTTCATGGTGTGTAATAATATTTCTGAACAGGTTGATTATAAAACAAATCAATTCATATCGTTTACCTGCTAAGTTCTGCATTGTCATTTAATATAGGATTTTTTATGCTAGGTACCTGACATAAGTCCAAATAGTTCGTAGCAAAAACAAAGGGGATTTTGGTAACTTTCTTGGTTAATCACAGAAATGTTGAGTCATGACATACTGTGTTATGCTAGAAAAGGCCTTTAACCCACTGTGTCTTGGCTGATTCTTTGAAAAGATAATCCAATTAGTCAAATTTCCTTGCAGTCCACAGCTTCAAAACTTGGAAGTTTTTTGAGCTAGACCCTACTGGAAAGGGAAAGTGAAAAGTGAAAGTAATTTCACCCTCTCACTTGCTAAGATATCAAAGAATGCTTTAGTTATGGCTCCATGACCCACTAACACTGGCAGTCAATACATTTGAACACTACAACCAGCCAATATCCGTCCAAGCCACTCACCATCCTGACTTAGAAATACGTCACTTTCTTCAGTGTCCTTGGATCAAAAAACATAGAATTTCCTCCCTAGCACCATTGTCGGTTTACTTACAGTATATGGTATGCAGCAGTTCAAGAGTCAGCTCATCACCACCTTCTCAAAGGCAACTAGGGTCAGAGAAAAAAATGCTGGCCCAACCAGCAATGTCATCATCCCATGGGTGAATAATACTTCAGTAGTTATTGATGTTTCCAGTGGTGCAGCACAGGTAGTTTGATGAATACAGTAAAAATAAGCAAATATATCATTAGTGCAGCAGTTTCTCTCACTTGGAGATAATATTGATTCAGACCAAGTTGAGGAAGCTCTGTAGATGTGTGCCAGTTTTGGTGAGGACTATTCTCGCAGAATTTGGGTAGTTGAGTGCTCTTGTCAGTGTGAGGATTTAGTTAGTTCCAGATAGAGAAGCTGAAATCTTTTGTAAGGAAGAAAATGTTTTGAAAGACTGTGACTATGATTGGTGATATACAGACTGAGAAACTGCCATTTAATGTGTGGTTTTTATGGTTTATAATTGACTGTAACCTGCCTGTTAATTCATGTTCAACTTGCATTCATTCTGAGTTTTTAAGAAGATAGGGGTTACTTAAGATAATACTTAATGTTTACTTTGTTTCACTGATTTCTAATACAACTGGAATGTGGGCAATGATTCCTGATTTATTATGATTCCAGGTGGGATATCCCCAACTAACCTATGGTCCAGGGTAGAGAGAGAGATGAAGGTGAATTTGTTAACTTAGCTCCACCCTCTGTTGGTTGCCACAGGGTTAATTTGAAAAGAGATTTGTTCGTTGTGGACATCTTTTCCTACACCAAGTATAACAAATGTGAAAGCAATGGAATAGTGATCTTAGGGGACTTCAACTTCCTCAACATTAACTGGAGTAGTCATTATGTGAAAGATTTGGAGAGAGCAGAATTCTTAAAATGCATCCAGGAGTACTTTTTAAGCCAGTATAGAGAAGGGGTGGTCCTGGACTTAAGTTTAAGTAACAAAGATGGGCAAGTGGTTGAAGTATTAATGGGAGAGCGTTTTTCAGATGACGATCATAACTCAGTTAGATTCAAGATTGTAATGGAAATAGTCAAGGATAGGAAAATTGCTACCCTTGGATAGGAAAACTCAAACAGTACATGGAGTGGGAGGCGAAGGTCTCACTATTAAAACAACACGTCCAGTGCTCGTTAAATTGGGACCGCATGAATTAACAACTTCAGTTTAGGTAGGACCAATGGAACAAGATCTGTTGGGAATGAGTATCCCAACTCAGGTAAATTCCTCCTTGCGCTTTGAGGATAGTAAAGTGACCTGGTCTATAAGATGCACGAAAAATAGAGGTAAAAAACCACCCAATTTGAACAAAGAATAAGAATAATTGAGGTTTGCTCAAGGAGGAACCAGCATCATTCACTGTGCTCACCCCTCCATGCAGCAAACAATACCCCATTAGCCCAGCCTCAATCACAGGAATCTTGCCATCATCCAACAACTGGAAGAACAAGACATACTGGTGAAAACACACAGCTCCTTCAAAAACATTGTATGGTTGTTGTGAAAATACAATGCAAGTTAGCGCCTGACTGTTGACCGAAGAAAGGCATAGATCAGAAAGCTCCTTTGGCTGCAGATCTCGCCACCGTTTTTAGTGCCCTCACAGTGGAACATAAATACTTCTCAGTGATGGATATGGCCAATGGATTTTGGTCAGAACCCTTGGCACCTGAAATCCAACAGTGGTTTGTCTTCACCATCCAGCAACAATAGTACATCCGGTCCTGGCTACCACAGGGCTTCCACAGCAGTCTTACTGTATTTCACATGGCCCTGAAAAATCATGTGAGAATTACCTGCTATGTCTTCTGCAGTTATTCAGTACGTGGATAATATTCTGGTGGCTTCCAATGCAGAGGAACAGCACAAACAGGATCTGTGAATCCTGCTGGACCACTTGCACTCCCGAGGAAATGAAGCCAATTTTAACAAAGCTCAAGTGTTGCAGGAAGAGGTTGTGTATTTGGGGCAAAATATTTTAGAGGGAAAATGAGAACTTAGCCAGGACAGAACTGCAACAATTTGGAAGGGCCAAGAGCCCAGTACCATCCAGGAACTCAGATCCTTTTTAGGACTGTAATTTTAATCGGAACTGAATTGACTCCTACACACAATTAACTCAGCCACTGAACAACTTAAAGGTCAAGAGAACATCAAAAGAGGTTATCACCTTCACGGAAGAGTTGCAGGACTGGCTTTGGGAATTCCTGACAGTGGGAAGCTGTTTACTTTTTTGAAAGTGAAAAGGAAGGATACATGACAGCCATACTGATGCAAGAACATGGAGATTTACAAAGACCTATTGGATACTTCTCAGCAAAATTGGATGCAGTAGCCCTATGATGGATAGGCTACTTGAGAGCCATGGAAGCCACATGTCAGGCAGTAGTGGCCACTGCTTAGATGGGCTTGAGATTGGTATGACAGGTTGGCACAACATCGAGGGCCGAAGGGCCTGTACTGTGCTGTAATGTTCTATGTTCTATGTTCTAACACCTCCACTCGGTTCGCAATAAACAACTGCACCTCCCAGTCACAAACCATTTTAACTCCTCCTCCCATTCCTTAGACACATGTCCATCCGGGGCCTCCTGCAGTGCCACAGTGATGCCACCCAAAGGTTGCAGGAACAGTAACACATTCTGCTTGGGAACCCTGCAGCCCAATGGTATCAATGTAGACTTCACAAGCTTCAAAATCTCCCCTTCCCCCACTGTAACCCAAAACCAGCCTAGCTCGTCCCCGCCTTCCTAACCTGTTCTTCCTCTCAGCTATCCCCTCCTCCCACCTCAAGCTGCACTTCCATTTCCCACCTACTAACCTCCTTGACCTGTCCGTTCTCTCCGGACTGACCTATCCCTTCCCGACCTCCCCACCTATGCTGTCCTCTCCACCTATATTCTCCTCTATCCATCTTGGGTCTGCCTCCCCCTCTCCGTATTTATTTCAGGACCCTCTCCCCATCCCCCTCTCTCACGAAGGGTCCAGGCCCGAAACATCAGCTTTTGTGCTCCTAAGATGCTGCTGTGTTCATCCAGCTTCACACTTCGTTATCTCGGATTCTCCAGCGTCTGCAGTTCCCATTATCTCTTGTTTTTTTTAAATTTCCTTTTTTTATATCCAGAAATGCTTTTACACACAACTGAACATCATTTTTATTGATTATCAAATCATCTGTGGTACTCTATTTTTCTATTAACCGCCTTTTAAGTCATCCATGTTTTCCAATTGATTAATTTATGTGCAGAACCCAATAAGGGCAATGCGGACCATCAAAGATGAGGGAGAGGTGGGAAAAAGAAGCAGGTGCTTCATCAAAATTGAGTTGAAAGGGAGGTCCATTCCTCATAGCACTGCAGGTTTAATTTTTCCTGATGTTCATCTTTTTATTAAAAGAGAAAATGCCATTGAAAAATCTCTGATGTCATTACACTTGCTAACAGAGTTCCAGGCCATTATCCCTTACTGAGCAAAAAGTTCTTCATCTCTCCCTGATATCTCAACCTAAATGGTTGTCTATGTTATCCAAATCAGTTGTTATTTTGTAACTATGCCTCAATTTCCTTTGCTTCAAGAACAACAGCAGATTCTTCAGCCAATATTGTTACTAAAATTTCCCATTGATGGCACCATTCAGGTAGTTACTTCAAATCTCTCCAAGTTCTTGTTTTGCTTTTGCCCCTCATTATTGATTCTAAAACATTATCCAGATATTAATGTTAAACTGAATGATTACAGTTGCTGTTTTCTTAAATAAGGATGGACTCCTCAATCCACTGGCATCCCGTACTATCCCCCACCCCATCGATGTGGGCCTCCAGGACCAGATGACTTATCCATTCTGAGCACTGTCAGTTTGTTAAGTAATTCTTCCCTTTTTAGTAATTCTTCTAATAACTCTTGTTTTTCACCTACCCATCTCCTCCAGAATCTCCACTTCTACCAATAATTCAATACTTTGATAGCTTTCTCTTCACAAGCAAACAGACATGGGCACCAACAACATAGGTAGGAAGAGAGACAGGGATTTAAGGCAGAAATTCAGGGAGCCAGGATGGAAGCTGAGAGCTAGGACGAACAGAGTTGTTGTCTCTGGTTTGTTGCCCGTGCCACATGCTAGTGAGGTGAGGAATAGGGAGAGAGAGGAGTTGAACACGTGGCTACAGGGATGGTGCAGGAGGGAGGGTTTTGGATTCTTGGATAATTGGGGCTCTTTCTGGGGTAGGTGGGGCCTCTACAAGCAAGATGGTCTTCACCTGAACCAGAGGGGTACCAATATCCTGGGGGGGGAAATTTGCTAAGGCTGTTCGGGTGAGTTTAAACTAATTCAGCAGGGGGACGGGGACCAAAATTGTAGTTCGACGATAGAAAAGAATGAGAGTAGGGTGATCCGAAATAAAGTTTCAGGGCGGCAAGATGGCACCGCCAAGCAAGAAGTTGGATTGAAGTGTGTCTACTTCAAGGCCAGGAGCATCCGGAATAAGGTAGGTGAACCTGCAGCATGGGTTAGTACCTGGGACTTCGATGTTGTGGCCATTTCGGAGACATGGATAGAGCAGGGACAGGAATGGTTGTTGCAGGTTCCGGGATTTAGATGTTTCAGTAAGAACAGAGAAGATGGTAAAAGGGGCAGAGGTGCGGCATTGTTGGTCAAGTATTACAGTTGCAGAAAGGATGTTTGGGGACTCAACAACTGAGGTAGTATGGGCTGAGGTTAGAAACAGGAAAGGAGAGGTCACCCTGTTGGGAGTTTTCTATAGGCCTCCGAATAGTTCCAGAGAAATAGACCAAAGGATAGCAAAGATGATTCTCGATAGGAGTGAGAGACATGGTTGTTGTCATGGGGGACTTCAACTTTCCAAATATTGACTGGGAACACTATAGTTCGAGTACTATAGATGGGTCAGTTTTTGTCCAGAGTGTGCAGGAGGGCTTCCTGACACAGTATGTAGATAGTCCAACAAGGGGCGAAGCCACATTAGATTTGGTACTGGGTAATGAGCCCAGCCAAGTGATAGATTTGGAAGTAGGTGAGCACTTTGGTGAGAGCAATCACAATTCTGTTATGTTTACTTTAGTGATGGAAAGGGATAGGTGTATACCACTGGGCAAGAGTTATAGCTGGGGGAAAGGCAATTACGATGAGATCAGGCAAGATTTAGGGACCACAGGATGGGGAAGGAAACGGCAGGGGATGGGCACGTTAGAAATGTGGAGCTTATTCAAGGAAAAGCTCCTGTGTGTCCTAGATAAGTATGTACCTGTCAGGCAGGGAGGAAGCTGTAGAGTGCAGGAGCCATGGTTTACAAAGGAGGTAGAATCTCCGGTCAAGAGGAAGAAGAAGGCTTATGTTAGGATGAGATGTGAAGGCTCAGTTAGGGCACGTGAGGGCTACGAGGTAGCCAGGAAAGACCTAAAGAGAGAGCTCAGAAGAGCCAGGAGGAGACATGAGAAGTTGTTGGTGGATAGGATCAGGGTAAACCCTAAGGCTTTCTATAGGTATTTAAGGAATAAAAGAATGACGAAAGTAAGATTAGGCCCAATCAAGGATAGTAGTGGCAAGTTGTGTGAGGAGTCAGATGAGATAGGGGAAGCACTAAATGAATATTTTTCAACACTATTCACTCTAGAAAATGACAATGTTGTCAAGGAGAATACTGAGATACAGGCTACTAGACTAGGTGGGATTGAGGTTCACAAGGAAGAGGTATTAGAAATCCTTCAGAAGGTGAAGATAGACAAGTCCCCTGGGTCGGATGGGATGTATCCTAGGGTCCTCTGGGAAGCCAGGGAGGAGATTGCCGAGCCTTTGGCGTTGATCTTTAACTCGTCATTGTCTACAGGAATAGTGCCAGATGACTGGAGGATAGCAAATGTGGTTCCCCTGTTCAAGAAGGGGAGTAGAGACAACCCTGGTAACTATAGACCAGTGAGCCTTACCTCTGTTGTTGGTAACGTGTTGGAAAAGGTTATAAGGGATAGGATGTATAATCATCTAAAAAAGAATAAATTGATTAGGGATAGTCAGCACGGTTTTGTGAAGGGAAGGTCGTGCCTCACAAACCTTATTGAGTTCTTTGAGAAGGTGACCAAACAGGTAGATGACAGTAAACCGGTTGATGTGGTGTATATGGATTTCAGCAAGACGTTCGATAGGGTTCCGCACAGTAGGCTATTGTACAAAATGCAGAGGAATGGAATTGTGGGAGATATAGCAGTTTGGATCGGAAATTGGCTTGCTGAAAGAAGACAGAGGGTGGTAGTTGATGGGAAATGTTCATCCTGGAGACCAGTTACTAGTGGTGTACCACAAGGGTCGGTGTTGGGTCCACTGCTGTTTGTCATTTTTATAAATGACCAGGATGAGGGTGTAGAAGGATGGGTTAGTAAATTTGCAGATGACACTAAGGTCGGTGGAGTTGTGGATAGTGATGAAGGATGCTGTAGGTTGCAGAGAGACATAGATAAGCTGCAGAGCTGGGTTGAGAGGTGGCCAATGGAGTTTAATGCAGACAAGTGTGAGGTGATGCACTTTGGTAGGAGTAACCAGAAGGCAAAGTACTGGGCTAATGGTAAGATTCTTGGCAGTGTAGATGAGCAGAGAGATCTCAGTGTCCATGTACACAGATTCTTGAAAGTTGCCACCCAGGTTGACAGGGCTGTTAAGGCATACAGTGTTTTAGCTTTTATTAATAGAGGGATCGAGTTCCGGAACCAAGCGGTTATGCTGCAGCTGTACAAAACTCTGGTGCGGCCGCACTTGGAGTATTGCGTACAGTTCTGGTCACCGCATTATAAGAAGGATGTGGAAGCGTTGGAGAGGGTGCAGAGGAGATTTACTAGGATGTTGCCTGGTATGGAGGGAAGGTCTTCCGAGGAAAGGCTAAGGGACTTGAGGCTGTTTTCATTAGTGAGAAGAAGGTTGAGAGGTGACTTAATTGAAACACATAAAATAATCAGAGGGTTAGAAAGGGTGGATAGGGAGAGCCTTTTTCCTAGGATGGTGACGGCGAGCACGAGGGGGCACTGCTTTAAATTGAGGGGTGAAAGATATAGGAGAGATGTCAGAGGTAGTTTCTTTACTCAGAGTAGTGAGGGAATGGAACACTTTGCCTGCAACGGCAATAGATTCGCCAACTTTAGGTACGTTTAAGTCGTCATTGGACAAGCATATGGACGTACATGGAATAGTGTAGGTTAGATGGGCTTGAGATCGGTATGACAGGTCGGCACAACATTGAGGGCCGAAGGGCCTTTACTGTGCTGTAATGTTCTATATTCTATGTTCTATGACTACTCATTAAATATTCTAGATTTACCCTGTGCTTTTCCTGTCTGTCACGACACCAACCTTACTACCTATTTATTGTTTACATGATCAAGGTTTTTTTGTTCCCGTTTATGTTAACTTCCATCATTTTCTGATATTTCGTCATTGCCAGTCTTATTTTCTTCTCCTCTTTCACTGTTAACATCATAAGACCATCAAAATTAGGAATGTGAGAAAGCCATAAACCCCTTTCAGCCAGCTCCATCATTCAACAGGATTGTGACTGCAATGGATTCCCTTCAAGCCAATGTTATCTTCCGAATGAGTGGTGGCGAAGCCTGGTCACAGTACTCGATGATGGGTCCAAATAAGGTTTTGCATAGCTGCAGTGACTTCTGCATCCTTATATTCAACCCTCTAGATATAAATGCCAGCACTCCATTAGCTTTCTTAGTTACTTTCTACACCTGTTCATGGTATTTTAAAGATTATGAACCTGAACCCCAAATCTCTTTGGACATCCACTGTGCTTAACTTTATACAATCTAGACAATGCCCTGATCTATCCCTCTTCAGTCCAAAATGGCTAACCTCACAATTGTTAAATATGGCAGATGGATTTCAATGTTTAGCACCTTTGGACTTATCAATACCCCTTTCTAATTTTATGCTATTACCTACAATGTCAGCTAACTTTGAGTCATTTGCAAATTTGGATGCAGAGCTTTCCATTTAATTATAGAATCCCTACAGTGTGGAAATAGGCCCATTGGCTCAACAAGTCCACAACAACCAAGAGCATCCCACCCAGGCTGATTCTGCTATTCCCTACCTAATTTACACATTATATGAGTAATTGAAGCCCAAACACAGATCTTTGGGGGACACCAATGGTCACATCCTGCCAATTTCACTACTCTTGCATGCCTCATAACCAATTTCACAGACATCAGTAATTTGTCTTCAATTCCATGGGCTGTGCCTGAGCTAACAGTCCTTACGCAGGACTTGATCAGTTCTGAAGAATGGTCATTGAACCTGAAATGTTGACTCTGCTTTCTCTTCCACTGATGTCCTTATACTGTTTAGCCTCTCCAGCAATTTCTGTTTCTGGTTTTTTGTTCAGCAGCAAACCAGAGAACAATGCAGCACAGGTCCAGGCCCTTTGACCCACTATGTCCAAGCTGACCATTTTGCCATTCTAAAGTAATTCCACCTGCCTACATGGCCCAGATCCCTGTATTCGCTGCCTGTTCATATGTCTGTCTAAACGCCTCTTAAATATTGCTATCGTATCTGCTTCTACCATAGAACAGAGAAAAGTACAGGCCCTTCGGCCCACGATGTTGTGCGGTGGATTAATCCTAATCCAAAAATAAGTAACCTAACCTACATGCCTCTCAATTCACTGCTGTCCATGTGTATGTCCAGCTGCCGCTTAAATGTGACTAATGACTCCACTTCCACGACTACCACTGGCAAAGTACTCCCTGCGCTCACAACTCTCTGGGTGAAGAACCTCCCTCTGACGTCTCCTCTATACCTTCCTCCTAACACCTTAAAACTATGATCCCTCGTGGCAGTCAATCCTGCCCTGGGGAAAAGTCTCTGGCTATCGACTCTATCCATGCCTCTCATTACCTTGTACACCTCGATCAGGTCACCACTCTTCCTCCTTCTCTCCAGAGAGCAAAGTCCAAGCTCAGTCAACCTCTCCTCATTAGACAAGCCCTCCAGTCCAGACAGTATCCTGGTAAACCTCCTTTGCACCTTCTCCAAAGCCTCCACATCTTTCCTATAATAGGGCGACCAGAACTGGACACAGTATTCCAAGTGTAGTCTCACCAAGGTATTGTAGAGCTGCAGCAAAACTTCGCGGCTCTTAAACTCGATCCCCCTGTTAACGAAAGCCAAAACACCATATGCTTTCTTAACAACCTTATCCACCGGGTGGCAACTTTGAGGGAGCTGTGCACTTGAACACCAAGATCCCGCTGTTCCTGCACACTGCCGAGAATCCTGCCTTTAATCCTATATTCAGCATTTAAGTTTGACCTTCCAAAATGCATCCCTTCGCATTTATCCAGGTTGAACTCCATCTGCCATTTCTCAGCCCAGCTCTGCATTCTGTCAATGTCTCGCTGAAGTCTGCAATAGCCCTCGATACTATCAACGACACCTCCAACCTTTGTGTCATCAGCAAACATACTAACCCACCCCTCAACCTCCTCATCCAAGTCACTTATAAATACTACAAAAAGCAGAGACCCAAGAACAGAGCCCCGTGGGACACCACTCAGCACTGAACTCCAGGCAGAATACTTATCATCTACAACCACTCTGTGCCTCCTGTCAGCCAACCAATTCTGAATCCAGACAGCCAAATCACCCTGGATCCCATACCTCCTGACTTTATGAATGAGCCTGCCGTGGGGAACCTTATCAAATGCCTTGCTGATGTCCATGTACACCACATCCACTGCTCAACCCTCGTCAACCTGTCTCATGACCTCCTCAAAGAAGTCAATAAGATTTTGAGGCATGACCTGCCCCTCACAAAGCCATGCCAACTTCCCAAAGCTATGCTTTTCCAAATAGTCATAAATCCTATCCCTCAGAATTCTTTCCAAAACCTTGCTGACCACAGATGTAAGATTGACTGGTCTGTAATTTCCAGGGATTTCCCTACTCCCTTTCTTGAAAAAAGGAACAACATTTGCCTCCCTCCAATCTTCTGGTACAACTCCCATGGAGAGCAACGAAACAAAGATCTTCGCCAGTGGCTTAGCAACCTCCTTTCTCGCTTCCCAGAACACTCTAGGATAAATCTGGTCTGGCCCTGGGGACTTATCAATCTTAATGTTTGCCAAAATTTCCAGCACATCAACTTCCTCAATCTCGATCTGTTCAAGCCTGTTTCTCTGCTCCTCAAAGTTCTCATTCACAACAAGGTCCCTTTCCTTGTGAAAGCCAAAGCAAAAAACCCATTTAGGGCTTCCCCTACCTGCTCAGACTCCATGCACAAGTTCCCTACACTATCCCTGATTGGCCCTACCTTCTCCCTGATCATTCTCTTCCTCCTCACGTAAGAGTAAAATGCCTTCGGGTTCTCCCTAATCCTTCCTGCCAAGCCCTTCTTGTGCCCCCTCCTGGCCCTCTTCAGTCCACTTTTGAGATCCTTTCGAGAAAGCCCGTAATCTTCTAAAACTGTGCTAGAGCCTTGCTTCCTGCACCTTACGTATGCTGCCTTTTTCTTTTTGACGAGAAGCACCTCTGTTCCCATCATCCAAGGCTCCTTAATCTTACCCCTTCTTACCTGTCTCAGAGGAACAAATTTATGCATCACTTGCAACGACTGCTCCTTAAACACAGTCTCCACCAGTCTGTTGTGCCCTTTCTGTGGAACAATTGCTCCCAATCTGTACTTCCCAACTCCTGCCTGATAGCGTCAGTTTCCTTCTCCTTAGTTAAATATCTTCCCCTGTTAACTGCTCCTTTCTCTCTCCATGGCTATGGTAAATGTGAGGCTGTTGTGGTCACTGTCGCCGAAGTGTTCACCCACCACAAGATCTGACACCTGTCTTGGCTCATTGCTGAGCACCAAATTCAAACTGGCCTCTCCCCTCGTCGGCCTGTCACATACTGACTTAGGAAACCTTCCTGAACACACCTGACAAAAAACGGCTCCATCCAAACCATCTGCACTAAGGAGGTTCCGATCAATATTGGGAAAGTTGAAGTCACCCGTAACAAAAACCCTGCTACGTTTGCACTTTTCAACAATCTGCCAGCCTATGAGTTCTTCGATCTCTCTACTGCTATTTGGGGGTCTGTAGAAAACCCCCAATGGGGTGGCTGCTCCCTTCCTGTTCCTAACTTCTACCCATACTGACTCAGTCGACAAACGTTCCTCGGCAACCTTAATTTCTCTTGCTGTGATGTACTCTGATTAGCAATGCTACACCCCCTCCTCTTTTCCCCCCCTCCCTGTTCTTTTTAAGTGTTCTAAACCCTGGTGCATCTAGCAACCATTCCTGCCCCTGTGAAACCAACATCTCCGTTATGGCCACAACATCATAGTCCCAAGTACTGATCCAAGTTCCTCACTCTTATTTCTGACACTCCTTGTATTAAAGCAGACATATTTTAATTGATCCCTTCATTTGATCACTTGAAAAACCTTCCTGGTAGATTCACTGCATCCTGCTACTGCCTCATCGACTACTATGGCCCCTCCCCCCTCAGATGTGTAGCTCTGGTTCCCACCCCCCCCTGCCAAACTAGTTTAAACCCTCCCGATTCACTCGAGCAAATCTCCCACCCAGGACATTTGTGCCCCTCCAGTTCAGGTGCAACCCGTCCTTCATGTACAGGTCCCACCTTCCCAGAAGGCATCCCAATGGTCTCAGTATCTGAAGCCTTCCCTCCTGCACCAGCTGCGCAGGCACGTGTTAAGCTGCACTCGCTGACTGTTCCTCACCTCTCTATCTGGCACTGGTAGCAAGCCTGAGAACACTATTCTTACTCATCCAGCTCTTCAGCTTCCAACCTAGCTCTCTGTAGTCCCTTTTCAGATCCTCAATCCCTTTCCTGGCTATGTCATTGGTGCCAATATGTACCACGATTTCTGGCTGCTCACCCTCCCCCTTCAGAATCTTGTAGACCCGATCGGCGACATTCTGGACCCTGGCACCTGGGAGGCAACATACCTTCTGGGAGACCCGTTCCTGACCACAAAAATCTCCTGTCAACCTATCTAACTATTGAGACCCCTACCACTAGCTTTTTCTATTCTCCCCCCTTCCCTTCTGAGCCACGGTGCCAGAGACCTGACAACTATGGTTTTCCCCTGGTAGGCTGTCCCCACCAGCAGTATCCGAAGCGGTATACTTATTGCTGAGGGGAACGGCCGCAGGGGATCCCTGCTCTGTCTGTCGGCTCCCTTTCCGCCTCCTGACTGTAACCCAGCTGTCTTCATCCTGCGCTTGAGGAGTGACCACCTCCTTGTACATCCTCTCAATTTCCACCTCAGGCTCCCGGATGATCCACAATCCATCTAGCTCCAGCTCCGGTTCCCTAACTCGGTTTTCGAGGAGCTGGAGTTGGGTGTACTTCCCGCAAATATGGCCAACGGAGACATGTGTCGTGTCTCTCGCCTGCCACATTCTACAGGACGAACATGTAACTGTCCTAACATCCATATCCCGCTAATCTGAAAGCTCACACAATACTAAACTAGGAAGAGAAACAAAAAAAGCACCCACTTAAAAACACTCACCTTCCCAGCAAGCTCCACACTTCTTCCGCTCTTCCTGCAGCTCTCTGCTGCAAAAAGGACCGTTGGCTTCGAGGTAGGTACTTAAATAGCACTCACTTACCTTCCCGACTGCTTCTATACTGCGACCTCATTTCCGCCCGGCTCCCGCCGCTCTCTGCTATAAAAAGCCATCTCCCTTAGTAGCGCGTCATAGGCACCTCTCATCCTCTGCATCATTTTTAAAAAAAAACTTCTCACACCGCCTTCAAACATTTCCCCTCTCGCCTTAAACCAAGCCCCCTAGTGTTTGATATTTACATCCTGGGAAGAAGACTCTGACTGTGCGCCCTATCTGTGCCTCATAAGTTTATATACTTCTGTTAGGCCATTCCTTTAGCCTTGGACACTCTAGTGAAACATACCAAGTTTATCCAATCCCTCCTTACAGCTAGTACATTCCAATCCAGGCAACATCCTTTTGCACCCTCTCCAAAGTGTCACATCTTTCCTATAGTATAGTGACCAGAACTGTATAAACTACCCTAAATGTTGCCTAACTAGTTTTATACACCTGCAACATGACTTCCCAAATTTTACACTCAGCCAACCAATGAAGGCTAGCATAACATAACCCCCCCCCCCATACACTTGTGGAATCGTGAACCTAAGAATCTTGCTGACTAATTTGACTCATTGATATAACGTTCACTGGTTTATCTATAATTTCCTGGATTATCCCTTAGTTTTTCTTAAATAAAGGAACAGTATTGGCTATTCTCCAGTCTTTGGGGCAGAGCCTGTGACAGAATAGGATCCAAAAATCTTTGTCAACGCCCCAACAATCTTCTCTCTTGTCTTCCTTAGAATCTTGGGATAGATCCCATCAGGTGCTGGTGACTTATCTACCACTGAACACCACCTCCTTAATGACGACATGCCCAAGAATATTAATGTACCACTCCCTAGCCCTAACATCATCCGTTACCTTCTCCTTAGTGAAAACTACTGCAAAGTAGTCATCAAGGACCTAACTCACTTTCACTGGCTCTATGTCCTAAATATCTTCTTTTGTCCTTAAGTGGACCGGCCCTTCCTTGAGCTACCCTTTTGTTCCTAATACACCCATAGAATGCCTAAAGATTCTCCTCAATGCTACTTGCCAAGGCAATTTCATGTCTCTTTTAGATCTCCTAATTTCTTGTTTTAAGTTCTTTCCTGCTCCTTTAAATTCATCAAGAGCATGTCTGATTTAAGTTTCATATGTTCTTTGTTTTTTATTCATAGTCATTCACCTCTCCACTATCTGAGTCACCTTTCCAAAGCATTCGTTGAGATTTGACGTGCATGACCTACTTTCAAGAATCCATGCTAAATTTTCCCAAATAACTGAAAATTTTCAAGGTGTTCCGATAGCCTATCTTTGAATTCGGGCTCCAATAATTTGCCTAACACAGTTAAGGTTTTCCTCTTCCACCCTTCTTATAAATATTCTGATCCAGACGGACATAGAAACATAGAAAATAGGTGCAGGTTTAGGCCATTCAGCCCTTGGTGCTTACAGCATCATTCAGTATGACCATGGTTGATCATGCACTTTCCATCTCCCACTCAACTTTTCTCTCCATACCCCTTGATCCCTCTAGCTGCTTAGGCCACATCAAGCTCCCTCTTGAACAGATCTAACAAACTGGCCCCAAAGCTTTCTGTGGTGGGAGTTCCACAGGTTCTCAACGCTGAGTGAAGAAATTGTTGGAAAAGGTTATAAGGGATAGGATTTATAATCATCTAGAAAAGAATAAATTGATTAGGGATAGTCAGCACGGTTTTGTGAAGGGAAGGTCATGCCTCACAAACCTTATTGAGTTCTTTGAGAAGGTGACCAAACAGGTAGATGACAGTAAACCGGTTGATGTGGTGTATATGGATTTCAGCAAGGCGTTTGATAAGGTTCCCCACAATAGGCAATGCGGAAGAATGGAATTATGGGAGATATAGCAGTTTGGATCGGAAATTGGCTTGCTGAAAGAAGACAGAGGGTGGTAGTTGATGGGAACTGTTCATCCTGGAGACCAGTTACTAGTGGTGTACCGCAAGGGTCGGTGTTGGGTCCACTGCTGTTTGTCATTTTTATAAATGACCAGGATGAGGGTGTAGAAGGATGGGTTAGTAAATTTGCAGATGACACTAAGGTCGGTGGAGTTGTGGATAGTGATGAAGGATGCTGTAGGTTGCAGAGAGACATAGATAAGCTGCAGAGCTGGGCTGAGAGGTGGCGAATGGAGTTTAATGCAGGCAAGTGTGATGTGATGCACTTTGGTAGGAGTAACCGGAAGGCAAAGTACTGGGCTAATGGTAAGATTCTTAGTGGTGTAGATGAGCAGAGAGATCTTGATGTCCATGAAAGATCCTTGAAAGTTGCCACCCAGGTTGACAGGGCTGTTAAGAAGGCATACAGTGTTTTAGCTTTTATTAATAGAGGGATCGAGTTCCGGAACCAAAAGGTTATGCTACAGCTGTACAAAACTCTGGTGTGGCCGCACTTGGAGTATTGCGTATAGTTCTGGTCACCGCATTATAAGAAGGATGTGGAAGCTTTGGAAAGGGTGCAGAGGAGATTTACTAGGATGTTGCCTGGTATGGAGGGAAGGTCTTATGAGGAAAGGCTGAGGGACTTGAGGCTGTTTTCATTCGAGAGAAGAAGGTTGAGAGGTGACTTAATTGAAACATATAAAATAATCAGAGGGTTAGATGGGGTGGATAGGGAGAGCCTTTTTCCTAAGATGGTGACGACGAGCACGAGGGGGCACAGCTTTAAATTGAGGGGTGAAAGATATAGGACAGATGTCAGAGGTAGTTTCTTTACTCAGAGAGTAGTAAGGGAATGGAACGCTTTGCCTGCAACGGTAGTAGATTCGCCAACTTTAGGTACATTTAAGTCGTCATTGGATAAGCATATGGACGTACATGGAATAGTGTAGGTTAGATGGGCTTGAGATCGGTATGACAGGTCGGTACAACATCGAGGGCCAAAGGGCCTGTACTGTGCTGTAATGACCTATGTTCTATGTTCTAAATTCTTCCTCCTCTAAGTCCTGATGGCTTATTGTTAGACCGTGACCCCTAGTTCTGAATCTCCAACACTGGGAACATTCTTCCCACATCTAGCCTGTCCAGTCCCATCAGCATTTTATATCGAATCATAGAATCCCTACAGTGTGGGAACAGACCCTTAAGCCCAACAAGCCCAGACCAACCCTCAGAGCATCCCATCGAGACCTATCCCCTATAATCCACCTGAACATCACGGGGAATTTAGCATTGCCAATCCACCTAGCCTGCACATGTCTGGACTGTGGGACGAAACCGGAGCACCCGAAGGAAATGCATGCAGACACGGAGAGGAGGTGCAAACTCTACACACAGTCGCCAAGGTAAAATCAAACCTGGGTACCTGGCACTGTGAGGCAGCAGTGCTAACCACTGAGCCACCGTGCCACGCTCATATATTTCTGTGAGATCCCCTTCCATTCTTCTAAATTCCAGTAAGTACAAGCTAAGTCTGGCTTAGAAAGGGTGGATGCTGGGAAGTTGTTTCTGTTAGGCGGGGAGACTAGGACCTGTGGCACAGCCTTAGAATTAGAGGGGGTAAATTTAAAACAGAAATGAGGAGACATTTCTTCAGCCAGAGAGTGGTGGGCCTGTGAAATTCATTGCCACAGAGCGCAGTGGAGGCCGGGACATTAAATGTCTTCAGGGTAGAGATTGATAAATTCTTGATCTCACAAGGAATCAAGGGCTACGGGGAGAGTGCAGGGAAGTCGAGTTGAAATGCCCATCAGCCATGATTAAATGGCAGAGTGGACTCGATGGGCCGAATGGCCTTACTTCCACTCTTATGTCTTATGGTCTTATGGTCAGTCAATCAGGTCTTTCTTAATATGTTATATTTCCTGTCTTCCCAGAAATCAGTTTGGTGAAACTACACTGGACTCCCTCAGAAGCAGGAATGTCGTTCTGCAGAACTGAGACGAAAAATGCACACAGTACTCAAGGCATGGGCTCACCAAGGCCCTGTATAACTGCAGCAAGATACCCTATTCCTATAGTGAAATCCTCTCGCTTTGAAGGCCAATATGCTGTTTGTTCAGAGGAAGGGCCACTCGACCCAAAATGTTAGAACATGGAACAGTAGAGCACAGTGGGCCTTTCAGCCCACAATGTTGTGCCGACCTGTTATCCTACTAAGATCAAACTACCCTGCATACTTTACATTAAACTATCATGTAGGGCGGCACGGTGGCTCAGTGGTTAGCACTGCTGCCTCACAGCACCGAGGACCCGGTTTCAATTTCAGCCTCGGGCAATTGTTTGTGTGGAGTTTGTACATACTCCCCCTGTGTGTGTGGGTTTCCTCCCACAGTCCAAAGATGTGCAGGGTAGGTGGTTTGGCCATGGGAAATTGCCCATTTAGCCCAGGGATGTTTAGGTTAGGTGGGTTTGACATGGGAAATCGGGGAGGGGGATAATGGGTCTGAGTGGGATACTCCCCGGAGGGGCAGTATGGACTTGTTGGGCTGAATGGCCTGTTTCCACACTGTAGGGATTCTATGATATGATCATCCATGTGCCTATCCAAGAGTCACTTAAATGTCTGTAATATATATGACACCACTACCACTACCACTGCCGACAACGCATTCTGCATATCCGCCACTCTCTGTTTAAAGAACCTACCTCTGACAACTCCCCATACCTTCCTCCAATCACATTAAAATTATGTGTCCTTGTAATAGTCATTTCTGCCCTGGGAAAATGTTTCTGGGTATTCACTTTCTTATTATCTTGTACGCCTCTAAGAAGTCACCTCTCATCCTTCTTCGCTCCAATGGATAAAGCCCGAGTTCCTTTCCTCATAAGGCCTTCCCTCCAGTCCAGGCAGCATCCTAGTAAATCTCCTCTGCATCCTCTCTAAAGCTTCCACACTCTTCCTATGAAGAGGTGACCAGAACTGAGTGCACTCTAACCACGGTTTTATAGAGCTGCAGCATAGCCTCTTAAACTCAATCCCCTTGCCAATGAAAGCCAACACACCATATGCCTTCTTTACAACCCTATCAACTTGGGTAGCAACTTTAAGGGATCGCTCTGTCCCTCCGCACTGCCAAGAATTCTGCCATTAACTCTGTATTCTGCATTCAAATTCGACCTTACAAAATTAATCACTTCACACTTTTCTAGATTGAAATCCATTTGCCACTTCTTTGCCCAGCTCTACATCCTGTCAATGTCCCATTGCAACCTACAACAGCTCTCCATGCAAGCCACAACTCCACCAAACGTTGTGTCATCAGCACTTGCTAAATACCTTGCTAAAATGCATATACACCACATCCACTGCGCTGCCTTCATCAGTATGAGAATTCAATAAGGCTTATGAGGCATGACCTGCCTCTCTCAAAACCATGCTGACTATCTCTAATTAAACAGTGCTTTTCCAAGTAATCATAAATACTATCTCTCAGAATCCTCTCCAATAATTTGCCCACCCCAGAAATAAGACTGACTGGTCTGACATTTCCAGGATTATCCCTCTTCCCTTTGTTGAACAATGGTATGGCATTTGCCATGCTCCAATCATCTGGTACTACTCCAGTGGACAGTGAGGATGCAAAGATCATCGCCTGTGGGGCAGCAATCTTGTCCCTTGCTTCTCATAGAAACCTTGGGTATATCCCGTGTAGCCCAGGGAACTTATCTATTCTCATGTTTTTCAAAATTTCTAGCACATCCTCCATCCTAACATCAACCTGTTCAAGCATATCTGCCTGTTTCATGTTGTTCTCACAAATGTCAAGGTCTCTCTCACTGGTGAATACTGAAGCAAAGTATTCATTAAGGACCTTCCCTACCTCCTCTGATTCCGTACACAAGTTCCCTCCATTATCCCTGATTGGCTCTACACTAACTCTGAGCATCCTCTTGTTCCTCACATAAGCATAGGATGCCTTGGGTTTTACTTGATCCGATCTGCGAAGGCTTTTTCATACCGCCTTCTAGCTCTCCTAATCCATTCTTCAGTTCCTTCCTAGCTAATTTGTAGCCTTCTAGAGCCCTGTCCAATCCTTGCTTCCTCAACCTTAAGTAAGCTTCCTTCTTCCTCTTGACTGGATGTTCCACATGTCTTGTCATCCAAGGTTCCTTCATCTTACTACCCCTTCCTTGCCTCAGTGAGACAAACCTATCCAGTACTGATAGCAACTGCTCCCTGGACAACCTCCATATTTTTGTCAGAGATAATAGGAACTGCAGATGCTGGAGAATCCGAGATTACAAGGCTTGCTGTGTTCATCCAGCTCTATACCTTGTTATCTCCACATTTCTATTGTTGCATTTCCCTGAGAACATCTGTTTCCAATTTATGCTCCACAGTTCCTGCCTAATAGCATTGTAATGTCCCCCGCCCCCCCAATTAATTACTTTCCCATACCATCTGCTCCTATCCCTCTCCATGACTATAGTAAAGGACGGGGAGTTGTGATCACCATCATCAAAATACTCTCCCTCCGAGAGGTCTGATGCCTGGCCTGGCTCGTTGCCAAGCACCAAATCAGTAAGTCAATCCGTGGAGCAACCTCACTGTTAAAGTTTGATATGATCTGTGATAAAACCCACTGGATCACAGGAATCGTAGTACTACCGTCTTCAGCGATGGTGTGGGAAACTTCCCAATAGCCCTTGTTTTCACATCTCATTGGACCATCACTGTATGCCCAATAACAAGGAATGTGACTTGGGCTTTTGCAAACTCACTCTTAGCCAGGCTGTTCACCAAGCATGTTTCCTGAAGTCACGCAAACAATTCCAAATAGATGCTGCAAATGGTCCTTCTCTGTATGACTGAAAGTCACCAGGTTGTCTGTGTACTCAATTAGATTATCCAGAAGTGACTTGGTTGGTTAGTCTCTGAAATGTGGCTTGCACATTTTCATTTTCAATGGCATGACTTTAATTTGGTATAGTCCATTCAGTGTCATAAAAGCCAAAATTGTCTTTGCTCTTTCAGAAAACGTATCTGCCAGTATCCTCTGAGCAAGTCCAACTTAAAGTATAAGTTACTTGTCCCACCTTCTCAATACAGGAATAGGATAAGAATCAGACTTTGTAATTGCATTAACTTTGTAATAGTCCACATATAATCATTGGATACCATCAAGTTTGGTACCATTACTAGTTGCTGCAACCCACTTCGATTAGGGTCACCGGACCTGAAAAGTTAACTCTGTCTTTTCCTTCATAGATGCTGTCAGAAATGCTAAGCTTTTCCAGCAACTTTGTTTCTGTTCCACTTTGATTATGTTGTCTTTGAGGATGCATTCAATCTCTATTTGAACCTGTGTAACTTTATAGGGTTAAGGATATAAGAATGTTGCATAATTGGAATAGCATTTCCTATATCTGCATCAAGCATAATTAGACTATTCCCAGGTATTTCCCCATGTGATTGTAATAACTATTTCACATAATTTTGATTTTCTTCTAGAAGGTAACTCAATAATTTATCTCAATTTTTGAGGACTTCCTCATTATCCAATTTAATTTGAGGATTGTCCAATTCAGAATCTCCTGAACTTGGTTTTTCATTTTTTGTGTTGTAACCAGTAATATGTTCTTTGTTTTTTGCTTTCCTTCTCTATCAAAATACCACTTAAGCGTATTCACATGATACACTCTGAGATTTCTTTCTATCTGGCATTCTTATCAAATAATTCACCTCCCTCAATCTCCTTTTGATTTGATAAGATCTATTAAACCTTGCTGTTCGATGTTCACCTACCACTGGAAATAAGACCAACACTTTATCTTCCCTAGTAAAATTGCAATTTTTTTATTTCTTGTCTACTTCCTGTTTCATGCAGTGCCACTTTTAAATACTGTCCAGCTAACTCACCTACTCCATGTAATCTTTCCCTAAAATTTGCCACGTAATCTAAATATGAGTTTTCTGAAATCTGATTCACCAATTTCTCCTTAATTAATCTCAGTGGTCCTCTTACCTCATGCCACAGAACTTATACAAATGGAGGAATTTGGTTGATTCATTTGGCGCATCCCTAATTGCAAAAAATATGAATGGAATTCCTTTAACTCAATCCTCTAGATCGTCCTGACTGTAAGGCCTCAACATACAGTTTAACATTTGATGCCACTGTTCTAATGCTCCTTGTAATTCTGAAAGGTATCCAGTGAATTTGAATTGTTTTGCTCCTAAATTCCTTGAATAATTTTGATGTAAAATTTGACCCTTGATCTGATTGTCTCTCTGTGGGTAGTCTATATCTGGTGAAAAATTTGAGTCATTCTTCCACAATCCTGTTATCTATGATACTTCACATGATGTATTGCATTTAACTACCTCCAAGTGGAGTCATTCCCATTTAGTATCATTCAAAAATAAATGTTGACAATAAACTTGTGTTTCCCTTTTGTACACAGCCTTAGCATATTATTTCTTCCCAAACAAGCTTTCCCATTTTTTTGATACAAATTGAAACTGCATGGGTTGTTTCCAATGGCTCGTTTTGAATTAAAATTTTAAACTTACTTGACCCTTAAACTGCAAGTGCATTTCTTATTGCCTGCTTGAACTAGCAACTGGTGTAAAGTAAATTTATCAATCCTAATTTCCAAAAAATCTATGGCTTGATTGTTTTAAACAGTAATTGAGTACAAGAGTTGGCAGGTCATGTTACAGTTATATAAGACTATGGTTCGGCCACATTTAGAGTACTGTGTACAGTTCTGGTTGCCACTTTACCAAAAGGATGTGGATGCTTTGGAGAGGGTGCAGAGGAGGTTCACCAGGATGTTGCCTGGTATGGAGGGTGCTAGCTATGAAGAAAGGTTGAGTAGATTAGGATTATTTTCATTAGAAAGACAGAGATTGAGGGGGGACCTGATTGAGGTCTACAAAATCATGAGGAGTATAGACAAGTTGGATAGCAAGAAGCTTTTTCCCAGAGTGGGGGACTCAATTACTAGGGGTCATGAGTTCAAAGTGAGAGGAGGAAAATTTATGGGAGATATGCGTGGAAAGTTCTTTACGCAAAGGGTGGTAGGTACCTAGAACGCGTTGCCAGCAGAGGTGGTAGATGCAGACATGATAGTGTCTTTTAAGATGTATCTGGACAGGTATATGGATGGGCAGGGAGCAAAGGGACACAGACCCTTAGAAAATAGGTGACAGGTTTAGACAGAGGCTTGGAGGGCTGAAGGGCCTGTTCCTGTGTTGTAATTTTCTTTTTTCTTTGTTCTCTTTGTTCTTTATATATTTGAGATTCAATTGGTCGCAGTGACTTCAGAAGTCTTCAGTTCTCAAAGACTTTGTCACCACAAGACTTTCAGCTCCCTTGCTGTGCTCTTGAAGCTTGTTTAAAAACACAAAAACAATATCCATGTGGCTTTGGAAGAAGTCCAGGGGGTTAATAGTGCTTTAACATCATCAGGTGGCATCATGTCATACTTTCACACACTCTGTTGAAAAACTGTTGGAATCACCTGACAATTTCAAACTGGCTTTTTAACTTTCCGTTGTCTTTTTTAAAAATTCAACATTTTTAACACCACTGTAAAAATAAATGTCTGAATATATGAACCAAGTATTTCTTATTCCAAATTTTGAGTTCAAATTGGATGTCTTTCAAAATGAGGTTGTCGATGTTTTGGTAACAATATACATCATTTTATCACAACATCTTTTCCACAGCAATGTCAAAAAACATTCCTTTAATGTTTTGTTGAAATAAAATTGAAATTCTTGCATTTATGATTGGAAACTCTCTTGAATACTGATTGAGACCAAGTCATTCCAAGCTTACATGAGGAACAAGAGGATGACCAGAGTGAGGGTAGGGCCAATTTGGGATAGTGGAGGGAACTTGTGTGTGGAGTCAGAGAAGGCAGGGGAGGTCCTTGATGAATACTTTGCTTTAGTATTCACCAGTGAGAGGGTCCTTGACATTTTTGAGGACAGCATGAAACAGGTAGATGTGCTCGAACAGGTTGATGTTAGGAAGAAGGATGTGCTAGAAATTTTGAAAAACATGATGATTGGAGGGTGGCAACTGTCATTTGCTTGTTCAAGAAAGGGAATAGGGATATTCCTGGAAATTACAGGCCAGTCAGTCTTTCTTCTGTGGTGGGTAAATTATTAAAGAGGATTCTGAGAGATCGTTTGGATTATTTGGAAAAGCACAGTTTGATTAGAAATAGTAAGCATGGCTTTATGAGGGGCAGGTCATGCCTCACAAGCCATATTGAATTCTTTGAGGATGTGACAAAACGCATTAGTGAAGGCAGAGCAGTGGATTTGTGTATATGGATTTTAGCAAGGCATTTGATAAGGTTCCCCATGTTAGGCTCATTCAGAAAGTAAGGAGGCATGGGATTCACAGAAATTTGGCTGTCTGGATACAAGCTGGCAGTCCAGTAGAAAACAGAGGGTGACAGTAGATGATAAGTATTCAGCCTGGAGCTCGGTGACCAGTGGTGTTCCGCAGAGATCTGTTCTGGGCCCTCTGCTCTTTGTGATCTTTATAAATAACTTGGATGAGGGTGGGTTACTAAGTTTGCCAATGACACAAAGTATGATGGAGTTGTGGAGGGCTGTTGTAGGTTGCAACAGGACATTGACAGAATGCAGAGCCGGGCAAAGAAGTGGCAGATCAAATTCAACCCAGAGAAGCGTGAAGTGATTCATTTTAGATGGTCAAATTTGAATGCAGAATAGAGGGTTAATGGCAGGATTCTTGGCAGTGTGGAGGAACAGAGGGATCTTGGGTTCCACATCTATAGATGCCTCAAAGTTGCTACCCAAGTTGATAGGGCTGTAATGAAGGCATATGGTGTGTTGGCTTTCATTGGCAGGGGAATTGAGTTTAAGAATAGCGAGGTTATGCTGCAGCTCTATAAAACCGTGGTTAGAGTGCACTTGGAATATTGTGTTCAGTTCTGGTCACCTTATTATAGGAAGAATGTGGAAACTTTAGAGAGGGTGCAGAGGAAATTTACCAGGATGCTGCCTGGACTGGAGGGCAGGTCTAATGAGGAAAGGTTGAGGGAACTCAAGCTTTTTTCATTGGAGCGAAGAAGGATGAACATAGAACATAGAACAGTACAGCACAGAACAGGCCCTTCAGCCCACAATGTTGTGCTGACCATTGATCCTCATGTATGCATCATCAAATTTCTGTGACCATATAAATGTCCAGCAGTCTCTTAAATGACCCCAATGACCTTGCTTCCACAACTGCTGCTGGCAACGCATTCCATGCTCTCACAACTCTCTGCGTAAAGAACCTGCCTCTGACATCCCCTCTATACTTTCCACCAACCAGCTTAAAACTATGACCCCTCGTGCTAGCCATTTCTGCCCTGGGAAATAGTCTCTGACTATCAACTCTATCTATGCCTCTCATTATCTTGTATACCTCAATTAGGTCCCCTCTCCTCCTCCTTTTCTCCAATGAAAAGAGACCGAGCTCAGTCAACCTCTCTTCATAAGATAAGCCCTCCAGTCCAGGCAGCATCCTGGTAAACCTCCTCTGAACCCGCTCCAAAGCATCCACATCTTTCCCATAATAGGGCGCCCAGAACTGGACGCAGTATTCCAAGTGCGGTCTAACCAAAGTTTTATAGAGCTGCAACAAGATCTCACGACTCTTAAACTCAATCCCCCTGTTAATGAAAGCCAAAACGCCATATGCTTTCTTAACAACCCTGTCCACTTGGGTGGCCATTTTGAGGGATCTATGTATCTGCACACCAAGATCCCTCTGTTCCTCCACGCTGCCAAGAATCCTATCCTTAATCCTGTACTCAGCTTTCAAATTCGACCTTCCAAAATGCACCACCTCGCATTTATCCAGGTTGAACTCCATCTGCCACCTCTCAGCCCATCTCTGCATCCTGTCAATGTCCCCCTGCAGCCTACAACAGCCCTCTACACTGTCAACGACACCTCCGACCTTTGTGTCGTCTGCAAACTTGCTGACCCATCCTTCAATCCCCTCATCCAAGTCATTAATAAAAATTACAAACAGTAGAGGCCCAAGGACAGAGCCCTGTGGAACCCCACTCACCACTGACTTCCAGGCAGGATATTTTCCTTCTACTACCACTCGCTGTCTTCTGTTGGCCAGCCAATTCTGTATCCAAGCAGCTAAGTTCCCCTGTATCCCATTCCTCCTGACCTTCTGAATGAGCCTACCATGGGGAACCTTATCAAATGCCTTACTGAAGTCCATATACACCACATCCACAGCTCGACCCTCATCAACTTTTCTAGTCACATCCTCAAAAAACTCGATAAGGTTTGTAAGGCATGACCTACCACTCACAAAGCCGTGTTGACTGTATTTGATCAAGCCATGCTCTTCCAGATGGTCATAAATCTTATCCCTCAGAATCCTTTCTAACACCTTGCAGACGACAGACGTGAGACTTACCGGTCTATAATTGCCGGGGATTTCCCTATTTCCTTTCTTGAAGAGAGGAATTACATTTGCCTCTCTCCAGTCCTCAGGTACGACTCCAGTGGAGAGCGAGGATGCAAAGATCTTCGCAAGTGGCGAAGCAATTGCATTTCTCGCTTCCCAAAGCAGCCGAGGACAAATCTGGTCCGGGCCTGGCGACTTGTCAATCTTAATGTTTGACAAAATTTTCAGCACATCAGCTTCCTCTATCTCTATCCATTCCAGCATGCACACCTGCTCTTCAAAGGTTTCATTCACTACAAAGTTCGTTTCTTTCGTAAAGACAGAAGCAAAAAACTCATTTAGGGCTTCCCCTACCTCCTCAGGCTCCACACACAAGTTCCCTATGCTATCCCTGATCGGCCCTACTCTTTCTTTGATCATTCTCTTATTCCTCACGTAAGTGTAAAATGCCTTTGTGTTTTCCCGGATTCCTTCTGCCAAGCCTTTCTCGTGCCCCCTCCTGGCTCTCCTCAGACCATTTTTGAGCTCCTTCCTTGCCTGCATGTAATCCTCTCTAGCTGAACTTGACCCTAGCTTCCTCCACCTTATGTAAGCTACCTTCTTCCTTTTCACAAGAAGCTCCACCGCTCTCGTCATCCAAGGTTCCTTTATCTTACCCCTGCTTGCCTGTCTCAGAGGGACATATTTACTCATCACTCCCAACAACTGTTCCTTAAACAGTCTCCATATGTCTATAGTTCCCTTACCATGGAACAACTGCTCCCAGTCCATGCTTCCTAACTCATGTCTAATCGCATCATAGTTTCCTCTTCCCCAATTAAATATCCTCCCATTTTGCCTAATCCTCTCCTTCTCCATAGCTATGTAGAATGTGAGGCAGTTATGGTCACTATCACCAAAATGCTCTCCCACCACAAGATCTGATACCTGCCCCGGCTCGTTTCCGAGCACCAAGTCTAGAATGGCCTCTCCCCTCGTCGGCCTGTCAACGTACTGCGTTAGGAAACCCTCCTGAACACACCTTACAAAAACAGCTCCATTCAAATCTTCTGCTCGAAGGAGGTTCCAATCAATATTAGGAAAGTTAAAGTCACCCATTACAACAACCCTACTGCGTGCACACTTTTCCAAAATCTGTCGACCAATGCTTTCTTCAATCTCCCTGCTGCTATTGGGGGGCCTGTAGTAAACCCCTAATGAGGTGACTACTCCCTTGCTGTTCCTAATTTCCACCCATACTGACTCAGTAGGCAGATCTTCCTCGACAATGGAAGCTTCTGTAGCTGTGATACCCTCTCTGATTAGTAGTGCTACACCCCCTCCTCTTTTTCCCCCCTCCCTATTCTTTTTAAATGTTCTAAACCCTGGAACATCCAGCAACCATTCCTGCCCATGAGAAACCCATGTCTCTGTTATGGCCACAACATCATAGCACCAGGTACTGATCCATGCTCTAAGTTCATCACTTTTATTCCTGATACTCCTTGCATTAAAGCAAACACACTTTAACCGATCCCTTGGTTCCTTCCCAGGAAAATCCTTCCCACTAGCTGGTCTACCTCTTGCGACTGCCTCACCTGCATCAACGCTCACCTCTGGTATACAGCTCAGGTTCCCACCCCCCTGCCATACTAGTTTAAACCCTCTCGAACTACTCGAGCAAACCTTCCACCCAGGACATTGGTCCCCTTCCAGTTCAGATGCAACCCGTCCTTCTTGTACAGGTCTCACCTTCCCCAGAAGGCATCCCAATTATCTACATATCTGAAGCCCTCCCTCCTACACCAGCTGCGTAGCCATGTGTTCAGCTGCGCCCACTCCCTGTTCCTCACCTCGCTATCTCGTGGCACCGGTCGTAAACCAGAGAACACTACTCTGTTCGTCCTGCTCTGCAGCTTCCATCCTAACTCCCTGAAATCACTTTTTATATCCTCCATCCTATTTCTGGCTATATCATTTGTGCCAATATGTAACACGATTTCTGGCTGTTCGCCCTCCCCTTTTAGAACCTTATACACCCGATCGGAGACGTCCCGGACCCTGGCACCAGGGAGGCAACATACCTTCCGGGAATCCCGATCTTGACCACAAAATCTCCTGTCGATTCCCCTAGCTATCGAGTCCCCTACCACGAGTACTTTTCTATTCTGCCCCCTTCCCTTCTTTGCCACAGTGTCAGGCTCAGTGCCAGAGAACTGACTACTATGGCTTTCCTCTGGTAGGTCATCCCCCCCAGCAGTATCCAAAACGGTATACTTATTGCTGAGGGGAATGCTCACAGGGGATCTCTGCACTGTCTGTCTGTCCCCTTTCCTCCCCCTAACTGTAACCCATCTATCCTCGTCCTGAGCCTTAGGAGTGACCAACTCCCGATAACTCCTCTCAATTACCCCCTCTGCCTCCCAAATGATCCGTAGTTCATCCAGCTCCAACTCCATTTCCCTAACACGGTTTTCAAGGAGCTGTAGTTGGGTGCACTTCCCGCAGATGTAGCCAGCGGAGACGTGTGCCACATCTCCCAACTGCCACATTCTGCAGGAGGAGCAAGCAACTGCCCTAGCATCCATACCCCACTTATCTGAACACCCACTCAATACTAAAGTAGAAAGCTTACGTCAAGTAATAATAACAAATTAATAACAAACTTATATTCAATAGAGAAAGTTTAGAATGAACCTTACCTTATTAACTAGGTTAGAGGAGGAGGGCGGGTGGGAGACTCTACAGTTGGAGAGTCTCGGGTTTAGCCACCTTGCTGATATATATGGTCACTGCTTTCCTTCCCGGCTGCCCCTCTGGTCCTCGTCACTTCCTCTGCTGCTCCCGCTCCTTCTCTGAAAGAGGAAAAACACCGCTGCCCGCTACCGGTAAGTAATTTTAAAAATAAACTGCTTTACCTTAGCTGCAGTCTTCCGGGTCCGTCTTACCTCCGCTGCTGCTCGCACTCAAAAAGCCGTTGGCGTCGAAGGGTGAGTATTTATACTCACTGCTTTCCTTCCCGGCTGCCCCTCTGGTCCTCGTCACTTCCTCTGCTGCTCCCGCTCCTTCTCTGAAAGAGGAAAAACACCGCTGCCCGCTACCGGTAAGTAATTTTAAAAATAAACTGCTTTACCTTAGCTGCAGTCTTCCGGGTCCGTCTTACCTCCGCTGCTGCTCGCACTCAAAAAGCTGTTGGCGTCGAAGGGTGAGTATTTATACTCACTGCTTTCCTTCCCGGCTGCCCCTCTGGTCCTCGTCACTTCCTCTGCTGCTCCCGCTCCTTCTCTGAAAGGTGAGGGGTACAAAATGATGAGAGGCATAGATAGAGTGGATCTTTAAGGTGAGGGGTACAAAATGATGAGAGGCATAGATAGAGTGGATACTCAGACATTTTCCCAGGGCAGAAATGGCTATTACAAGGGGCATAATTTTAATGTGATTTGGGGAAGGTATGGGGAGTTATCAGAAGTAGGTTCTTTAAACAGAGAGTGGTGGACATGCTGAATGCGCTGTCGGCAGTGGTAGTGGTGTCAGATATATTAGAGACATTTAAGCAACTCTTGGATAGGCACATGGAGGACAGTAAAATCTAGGGTATTCAGGATAGTTTGATCTTAGGTCGGCAATAATAGGTCGATGATAGGTCGGCACAACATCATAGGCTGATGGGCCTGTACTGTGCTGTACTGTTCTCTGTTCCATGTTCTCAGAGCTGGTCAGGTCTTAATGGAGCAAATTGTTTACATACAGGGTGATTACCATTTGGACTTAACTTCTTGAGGAAGTGGTGGATGCGGACATAGTTACAGCATTTAAAAGACAGATATAAGAACATGAATAAGAAAGATTTGGAGTGATTTGGGACAGGAGCAGGTAGGTGGGACTAATTTGGGATTATGTTTACATTGGACTGGGTAGTCCAAAGGGTCTGTTTCCATGCTGTCTGACCCTATGACATAGCTGCTACTCTGAGTCTGCAGCAGGAGGTGAGGGAAGTCAGAGGGCATAAATATACTTGATCTCATCTTCACCAGTCTGCTAGCTGTAGATGCATTTATCCAGGATCGTATTGGTAAACGTGACTATCACACAGTCCTTCCAACATGTTGGGTGGCACCATCGCCGCTAATTGGAACACTTTGAACAAGTCTGGCAACTCAGACTGGGCATCCTTGAGCCACATTGGGCCATCAGCAACAGCAGAATTGTACTCGCACAGTCTGCAACTTCTTGGCTCAACATATTCCCTACTCAACTATTATCATCGAGCCAAGAATGAACCCTGGTTCAATGGAGAGTGCAGGAGTGCATGCCAGGGGTACCATCAGATATACATAAAAATGAGATGTCAACCTTTGGGGAGGAAATGGCCTAGTGGTATTATTGCTAGATCTTTAATCCAGAAACTCAGCAAATGTTCTGGGGACACAGGTTGAAATCTTGCCATGGCAGATGGAAGAATTTTAATTCATTAAATATCTGGAATTGTTTAATGATAACTGTGAAATTGTTGTTGATTGTCAGGGAAAAGCCATCTAGTTCACTAATGTCCTTTAGGGAAGGAAAGTGCTATCTTTACCTGGTCTAGCCTATATATGACTCCAGATACCCAGCAATGTGGTTGATGCTTAACTGCCCGCTGGGAAATTAGGGATGGGTAATAAATGCTAGCCTCACCAGTGACACCCATGTCCCATGAAGAAATAAAAAGAAACCTGGCATAGCTATGAAACATTAAATATGTGTGCCAACCAGCATCAGCAGCAAAAGATTGACAGAGCTAAAACATCTCATAACCAATGGATCAAATCTAAGCTCTGCAGTCATGCCTGGTGGACAACTAAACAACTCATTGGAGGAGCAGGCTCCACAAATGTTCTGATCCTCAATAATGGAAGAGCCTAATACATCTGCAAAAGATGAGAGTGAAGCTTTCATGACATTGTTCATCCAAAAGTGCCAAGTGGATGATCTATTTGGTCTCCTCCAGTGGTCGACTGCATCAAAGATACCAATCTTCAACAGATTTGACTTACTCTATATGCTATTAAGTGACAGTTGGAGGCACTGGCTACTGCAAAGACTATGGACCTCGAAAACATTCCACTGCAGAACCAAAGACTTGTGCTGCAGAACTTGCCACACTCTAGCCAAGCTGGTCCAGTACAGTTACAACACTGGAATCTACCACACAATGTGGAAATTTGCCCAGGTATTCCTGTAATCAAGAAGTAGGAGAAATTCAACTTAGCCAGTTGCCACCCCCATCTAGCTACTCTCGATCATCAGTGAAATGAGGGAAGGTGCCATCAACAAGGCAATCGAGTAGCACCTGCTAGGCAACAGCCTGCTCACTGATGCCTGGTTTTGGTTCCACTAAGGTCTGTCAGCTCCTGACCTCATTACAGGCTCGGTTCAAACCAGGACAAAGGAATAGAATTCCAGAAGTGAGGTGAGAGGGATAACCTTTAAGGCTGCATTTGATAAAGCGTGGCACCAAGGAGTCGTCTGGAATCAGTGAGGTGAGAGGGATAACCTTTAAGGCTGCATTTGATAAAGCGTGGCACCAAGGAGTCGTCTGGAATCAGTGAGTATCAGGGACAAACTGTCTTTCGGTTGAAGTCAGTCACCTCAGCTGCAGGACATTTCTTTTGGAGTTTCTCATGGTAGTGTCCTAGGCTTAAACATTTTCAGCTGGTTCATCAATGCCCTTTCCTCCTTCATAAAGTCAGAAATAAGAGTGTTAGCTGATGATTGCACAATTTATGACTCTTCAGATACCAAAGCATTCCATATTCAAATGCAACAAGACCTGGACAAAATCCAGACTTGGGCTGACAAGTAACGAGTAGCTTTCTCATCTCACAAATGCCAGACTCTAACTATCTCCAATAAAAGACAATCTAACCACTGCAGTTAACATTCAATTGCATTTCCATTATTGAATCTTCCATTATTTAAATCCAGGGATTGCCATTGGCCAGAAACTCAACTAGATTTGCCATATAAATGCAATGGCTACAAGCGTTATAAATAGGTTGGGACACTGCATCAAGCAACTCACCTCCTGATTCCTCAAGCTTGTCTATCATCTACTAGGCATAGCTGTGATGGAATGTTGCTCATGTGCCTGATGAGCCCAGCTCCAATGACATTCAACAGGCTTGCCATCACATTCTCAGGAGCAAGTGGGTTCAGGCAATAAATACCAGCCAGTGACACCCACATGCCAAAAGTAAATAAAAAGAAACATAGAAAGGGAACAACAGGAGAAACAATCTCAATTACATTCCCAGGGCAGAAATGGCTAGCACGAGGGGTCATAGTTTTAAGCTGTTTGGAGGAAAGTATAGAGGGGATGTCAGAGGCAGGTTCTTTACGCAGAGAGTTGTGGGAGCATGGAATGCGTTGCCAGCAGCAGTTGTGGAAGCAAGGTCATTGGGGTCATTTAAGAGACTGCTGGACATGTATATGGTCACAGAAATTTGAGGGTGCATACATGAGGATCAATGGTCGGCACAACATTGTGGGCTGAAGGGCCTGTTCTGTGCTGTACTGTTCTATGTTCTATGTTCTATGAAGGTCACCTGCCTTGTCTTGCCAGACAACAACTGTTGTCTGTTACAGGTTTCTGTCTGGCATGTTTTGCTTTGAGCTCAATTGAGGGTGAGTCCATTTCATCATTGGCTTCAACATTTGTAAACAGTTTGTCCAGGTGCAAAGCTGAGTCTATCTTCAGCTTTCTCCCCTGTCATGCATACTGCGTACATTGTTTTCCTGTTGGCAATATTTTTATCCTGCAGCTCTTTTACCAATTCTCATTACTTTTTAATTCCCTTGTCCAACGTAAAGCACACAAATGGGCATAGTTGGCTAACTTGTTTTTGACTGTTTGTAGCTCAATTTTTAGAACATAGAACATAGAACATAGAACAATGTAGCGCAGAACAGGCCCTTCGGCCCTCGATGTTGCACTGACCTGTGAACTAATCTAAGCCCATCACCCTACACTATCCCATCATCATCCATGTGTTCTTATCCAAGGACTGTTTAAATGTCCCTAATGTGGCTGAGTTCACTACATTGGCAGGCAGGGCTTTCCACGCCCTTACCACTCTGAGTAAAGAACTTGCCTCTGACATTTATCTTGAATCTATCATCCCTCAATTTGTAGCTATGCCCCCTCGTATAAGCTGACATCATTATCCTCAGAAAAAGACTCTCACTGTCCACCTTATCTAATCCTCTGATCATCTTGTATGTCTCTATTAAATCCCCTCTTAGCCTTCTTCTCTCCAATGAGAACAGATCCAAATCCCTCAGCCTTTCTTCGCTCCAGACCAGGCAACACCCTGGTAAATCTCCTCTGCACCTTTTCCTATGCTTCCACATCCTTCCTCTAACAGGGTGACCAGAACTGCATGCAATATTCCAAGTGAGGCCGCACTAGCGTTTTGTACAGTTGCAGCATGACACCACGGCTCCAGAACTCAATCCCTCTACCAATAAAACCTAATACACCATAAGCCTTCTTAACAGCACTATCAACCTGGGTGGCAACTTTCAGGGATCTATGTACATGGACACCAAGATCCCTCTGCACATCCACACTGCCAAGAATCTTTCCATTGACCCAGTATTCTGCCTTCCTATTATTCTTCCCAAAGTGAAGCACCTCATATTTATCCACATTGAACTCCATTTGCCACCTTTCAGCCCAATTCTGCAGTTTATCCAAGTCTCCCTGCAACAAGCAACATTCTTCCACACTGTCCACCACTCCACTGACTTTAGTGTCATCTGCAAACTTACCAACCCATCTACCTATACCTGCGTCCAAGACATTTATAAAAAATGACAACAGCAGTTGTCCCAAAACAGATCTTTGAGGCACACCACTAGTAACCGGACTCCAGGCTGAATATTTTCCATCAACCACCACTCGTTGCCTTCTTGCAGAAAGCCTGTTTCTAATCCAAACTGCTAAATCTCCCTCAAACCCATGCCTCCATATTTTCTCCAATAGGCTACCACGTGGAACCTTATCAAAGGGTTTACTGAAGTCTGTGTACACCACGTCAACTGCCCTACCCTTATCCACATGCTTGGTCGTCTTCTCAAAAATCTCAATAAGGTTTGTGAGATACGACCTGCCTTTGACGAATCCATTTCCTTCCGTAACCCATTTCAAAAGCTTATCAGTGACATACTCACAATTACCATCACATATTTCTACAATCTGCAGTCCAGCTCCCTCCGCTGATGATCCTAACTTTCCCATTAAACTACCTACAACCTGCATTTTGGAATATGCCAGTGATGTGGTAAGTTCAATTAAAAGACTGCCACTTCTTCCAGCTTCTCAAACTTGAAGACAATTAAACCCTAACTTCTGTGATCCCATCTTCATCACCAATTGTTGATTTTTGTGGTTTGTGATCATAATTACCAACTGAGTCTATGATATATTGCAATTTTCTAACTGTTTATTCATGTTATGAAAATACTGTAGTTTAGATATTATAAATTCATTAGTTAGACAAAGAAAGTATATAATCATGAAACTTGATGCTTTGCTGATACAAAAGATTACACTGGCTGTCTGCATAGAATGTTTTGATCTTGTTAAAGTGATGCGGACAGCATCTGACCCTCTAGCCAAGCTTATCTCGGCCTTCCTCCTGTATTTCTGATCCATCTTCCATTTGCCTGGCGAAGACTGCTGTCTGAGGACGACCCAGTCAAAACTGCTGCCTACCAGTTCTGCTTGTTAAAAACTTGCAAGAAGAAGAACTCACCTCTGTCCCTGCCTACTCTATTCTTATACCCTGTGCAGACCATCCAGTGTAAATTTGATTTTGTCCCCAGCTCTAATTCTGACTACTGAATTCTTTTGTCCCCTGTGCTGCTTTTCCAAAACAGATTAGTCTTCTTTAACTTCTTTGACCCTACTGGGGATATTTTACTGGAGAATTGTCCGAGTGGGCTTCCCCCAGTGCCTCCTATCCTGAGTTCTCCTCTCTGAGCCTGGAACTTATTAATATGTTTCTTGGGACAGGTTATTTTCTCAATGCCAGTGCCCATAGGATAACCGCTCATGACACTTGACGATTGTCATACCTCCTAAATTTCTTGGTTAGTTTACAAATCTTTCTACGATCGAATACTGCATATTGTTGAAAACAACACAATGATAGAAAGATGCATTTGGCACCAGATGAATTGTTGACGCTAGTCTTAGGCATTGTGACTTGTGCGGTTTTTTTTGTAATACTTCCCTTTCTTTTCAATCAAGATGGCAGTGGAGTAGCAAGGCTGCGTGCTGGCTGTTGCCTGGGGCTCATCTATTGCTATCTACTTTCTTTAATAGTCATAGTTATATTGCATGTAAACAGACCATTTGGCCCAACTCTTCTATGCCAACTAGATATCAGATCAGTCCCATTTATCAGCATTTGGCCCTCATCCCTCTAAACATTTCCTATTCATGTACTCACGCCTCCACTACTTTATCTGGCAGCTTGTTCCATATATGCACCGTCCTCTGCATTTATCTGGTAGTATATGCTAGCCCAAAAGGTTGCAGATCGTGCTGCAGTACAATTCTGCTAGTGATGACAGTCCACAGTACGTCATGGATGAGTGACCTTGAGTTGCTAGGTCTGTCTGAAGTTTGTCCCATTGAAGACGGTGATAGTGCTACAGGACATAATGATTTATACCATGTTTTAAACAAAGAAAAACAAGTAATCAGGTTACTTAATAAATACAATGATGGTTTTATCAAAACAAAACTCATTAAGATGCAGTAATTTGAAATCATACCAAGTCAGCAATATGGAACATTGAACAACAAAAGTTTCTGGAACAGCTCAGCAGGCCTGGCAGCATCTGTGAAGAGAAATCAGAGTTAATGTTTCTGGTCCAAAGACGCCCAGTTCTGAGGAAGGGTCATTGAACCTGAAATGTTAACTCTGATTTCTCTTCACAGACGTTGCCAGACCTGCTGAGCTTTCCAACAACACAGAACAGTATTGCACAGGAATGAGTCCTTCAGCCCATGATGTTGTGCCGAACATGATACCAAATTAAACCAATTACATCTGCACCCTTAGTCCATATACCTGCATCCTTGCATATTCATGTTCCTATCTAAAAGCCCCTTAAACACCCCTATCACCCACATTCACCACCACCCCAGCAGCATATTTCTGTGATAGTAAGAATTGCAGATGCTGGAGAATCTGAGATAACATGGCGTAGAGCTGGATGAACACAGCAAGCCAAGCAGGCATCAGAGGATCAGGAAGGCTGACGTTTCAGGCCTAGACCCTTCAGGAAAAAAAAATTATGTTCTTTTCACTTCTGATCCTTTTCTTTCATTTTCTTTCCTTGGAGCCTATTGTGGCAGGTTAGTCAAATGACATCAGCGTGGCAGCTCGATGGGACCAAATGCTGGCTCCCCTGGCAGTCAGAGGCAGTGGATGCAGATGCAGCTCCTCACAATAACTGGATGTGGTGGTGATAGCAACAGCAGGGATGTCGCCCCGGCATTCAGCAGTAGACTATTCAAGATGGTGAGCCGACATCTTGGACGATGGCAGCTCGATCAGGATTCTTGGCAAGACAGCAGCCGCAGCCTCATCTGGCAGTGGAGCCAAGGCTTCCTGGTTGCAGTAGGCCCAGAGCGGGAACTCCTGGCATTGGTATGGCAGCAGCTGCAGCAGTGGTGGTGTGGTATGCCCAGAATTGGGAGTCCTGGTGTCATCAAGGCAGCAGTGGATCTGGGGGCTCCTGGTTGCAGGGCAAGTGAGTTCAGCAGTGAACCCAGCATCTGTGCAGTCAGCCCAGAAGTTGAAGAGATTTGTTCAAAGAGTGGTGACACCTATGTCGTTGGGGCCATAGCTGGCAGTAGCAACGCAGTCGAGTCGGGGTGGTGGCACAGGTGTCATTTTGAGCCAGCTCAGGACTAAGTACGTTCTTTCAGTCATATCTTTGTCCCTTTTTATTCCTAAACTGTTCTCTTCCAGTTATAACTTTTATTTTTTTTAATCTTAGAACTATTCAAATTAGCACTGGATTGAAGTGATTGTTCAAGTTTTTCACTGCATTTTACTGAATAATTTACTGTAAAATGAAAGTGACAAGAGATCATAAACCATTCAAATGTGCTAGAATTTTGGGAAGTTATATACTGCTGTAGTAGCTTTTAAATGAACTCTCATGCTACACAATAAATTCTACGAAAATCAGATATTCAACAGTCCCAATAGGGACAACTGGATCCTGCCCCTCCCACTCCAATCTCCTTTCAAGCTGGTTGAAGATGTTCCTCCCCCTGGCATCAGGTAAGTAACATGCACTGCTCTCAATCCTGCTATGTGAACCTCTAATTACAGAATCCCTTACTGCTACCATTTCTCTTTTTGCTTGCCACAGGTGAATGGCCTCCTGTTCTATGGTGCAGTGGTAAGTTTGCCCATCCTCCCCACAGTCTTTTTCTTCATCTACACAGGGAGTAAAGACCTCATAAAAACAGAAAGAATTGTGGATGCTGCAAATCAGGAACAAAAACAGAAGCTGCTGGAAAAGATTAGCACATCTGGCAGCATCTGTGAAGAAAAGAATCAGAGTTAACGTTTCGGGTCCGGTGACCCTTCCTCAGAACACCAAAACCTCGTACCTGAGTTGTGAGGAAGGGTTTACTCTACTCTAAACATTGAGTTCTCACTGCTGAACTTTTCTGGCAATTTCCATTTTTGATTCTGATTTAGAGCATCTGCAGTTCTTTTGGTTTTTAAATACCTCATATCTGTTGGACAAAGCCGAGAACTAAACCTCCTCCAATGCTAACTTTAGGATCCCTGCACCTGCCTCACTCATAGTCACATCCTCCTGTCCCAGAATGCTGGCTAAATTTGAATTACTGAACCTACAGGACTTGCAACATGGGAGTCAGGTAAGTCTCATCCTTCCTGATGTGTTATGGTGTCTGAAACTCAGTCTTCAGCTCATCAATTCTGACCCAGAGTTCCTCAAGCAACCAACATTTGCTGCAGTTTTGGCTGCTATGAACCACAATGTGGTCCACTGGCTCTCACATCGTGTATAATGCCTCTCTCGATTCAAAGCATCCACAGAGTGGTCTTTAAACTAGAAACAACGTGCAGTTAACTTTTTGGCCTGGCTTTATTAACAGTTTCAGTTGTTTAGTCTTTTTTTTTAAACAAACTACTGTTTGCAGTCCAAAGGTCGCCTTTTAGCTCTCAGTTCATAGTTCACAACTCCAAACGAAAAATTATTACAAAGAATTAAATAATGAAAAATCAGCTCAAGTTCTAACAGTTCTCTTTTCCAAAGTTAACAACTTCACAATTTCTGATATTATTTGCCAATTTTTTGTCCACTTACTGAACCGATCAACAGCTGTCTGCAAATTGTTTGCAACCCTCTCACAATCTGTCTTTCTATCTGTTGATACGTCATCTGCATATTTGGCTATAGTACATTTGCTTCCTTCCTCCCAAGCTGAATTATAACAGATGTGGTCCCATTACTGATCCCTGTGGAACCCGACTAGTTCCAGGTTACCCACTTGAAAAGGGGTCCCTTATCTCCACTCACTATTTGCTGCCTGTTAGCCAATTCTTTATCCGTGCCTGTATACTATCTCCAACACCATGGGCTCTTACACCTCAATGTTTTGTGAGGTGCGTTGTTGAATGCCTTCTGGGGGTTTAAATACAAGACTTCTGTTAGTTCCCCTCTATCCACTCTTACTGTGGATTTTCCAAATGTGTTCCTACTACTTTCTTAATTGATTCCAACACATTTCAATAATAAATGTTAGGCTAATCAGTCTTTAGTCAGCTGTGTTTTTCCTCCCTCTCATTTTCAAAGAGAGATGCCCCATCAGCAGTTTTACTTAAATCTTTGATGTTTCTCCAAAATTCAAGGATTTTTGAAAATTACACTTTGTAATTGTAAATTATAAATTAGGCTTTGTATCCACCTAATTACCTAATACAGAGTAGCTGTCTTTGTAGCTACTTCTTTTAGGATCCTAGGGCCACCAAGGCCAGGGGACTTACTTGCCTTAAACCTAATGCCGTTGCCTAATGTTACTTCTTTAGTGATGCTGATGGTACTTAATTCGTCCCCTGTATTCTTTGGTAATAATTGAACGTTCAAAGTATCTTCCACCCTCAAAGCTGATGCTAACTATCACTTTGTCTCCTCTCCTATTTCCTTGTTGCTCATAACTGTCTACCCACATTCATTTACTAAGGAGTCTATGTTCACTTTGAGCTCTTTCTTTCTTATATATTTCAAGAAGTTCTTGTCAATTTTGATATTTTTTACTAGTTTGCCTTATAGTTGGTTTTGTCTCTCTTTGTTATTCTCAATTCCTCATTTTCCTTTTTCCTGTCCTCATTTTTGTCCATCCTTCCCACACTTTGCTTGTCTCAGTGGGTTTCGGTTCTACAGCTTATTCTACATAGTATATTTATAACTTTGGGGAGTCATTAACAGATGAAAAGGCAACAGCTTGTCTTTAAATCATGCCTCTAATGTAATAAAATATTTCAAGGTGCTTCACGGTGCATTGTAAAGCAAAATACAATACTGAGCCACTTATGATCATGTTAGAGCAGATTGAAGAGATAAGTTTTAAAAGGCATATCTTAAAAGAGAGAATGGAGAAGGAAATTTCGGAGGGAACCCCAGATCTTAGGAAAGTCTTGTTATGTGTGAGAGTGGAATTGTTTGCAGTCTGGGAGACTTAGGTCATGCAGTGCAGGAGCTTGCAAACTTTAAATGTAAATCCAAGGTGCAGCTTTTTTTCTTTGCAGAAAGGTGGGTGAAAGAACATGAGAGAGCTATATGGAGTTGTGCCTGTCACAAGAGTACTGCTACAATTCTGCCCCAGAATCCAACCGAATGCAAGGTACATTGGTGTTTTCTATAAATGTAATAAAGCTTTCTTGCATAAATAAAATCAGTTCAAAATGAAACATCAATGCATAATCCTAGTTAAGAAGTCCCATATTTAGATTAGATTCCCTACAGTGTGGGAACAGGCCCTTCAGCCCAACAAGTCCACACTGCCCCTTGAAACATCCCATTCAGACCCTGACCCATCCCCCTCTAACCCACACACCCCTGAACACTACAGGCAATTTAGTATGGCCAATCCACCTAGCCTGCACATCTTTGGACTGTGGGAGGAAACCAGAGTACCCGGAGGAAACCTACGCAGACACGGGGAGAATGTGCAAACTCCACACAGACAGTTGCCCGAGCCTGGAATTGAATCTAGGTCCCTGGTGCTGTGAGGCTGCAGAGCTAACCACTGAGTCACCGTGCCACCCCTGATAACTGATAGCTATTGGCTCATCTCATGTCACCATAGACTATATGGCCTATGCCCAATTTGGTGGGACATAAGTTCACTGAGATAGAGAAAGCAAGATGTGTCAAGGAAAGCTGTGTGTTTAATTATTAGGGTTACCAAGGTTGTCAGTGTAAGTAGGACAAAATGACTGATATGAGGGAAAGGCAAACACAAGGAAGGATCAGGGAAAAAGGATGATTTAAATACTGGTATTGGACGTACTAGAAACTGAAATAATATGTGAAAGGAGTAGAATGAATGAAATTAAAATAATGCTCAATTTTAAAAATCTAATCATGAAGAAGCTAGGTTCTAAACTAAAAATTTGCATGCAAGGCATAGAAATTGATAGTCGGAGTCTGAAACAATGCAGCAAGGAAAGGTAAAGATATTCACAAGCTGGACGTAAAGCTACCCAATGGTTGGATTGCATCACGATCTTAAATGCACTTTTGTGCAGGTAAAATTTGTTGTGAATGTGCACAAAGGAGTGTATGTTGACCTAAACCGTGCGGTAAAGATGTGACAGCAAGAAATCGTTGCTCAAAAGAAATCGATAAACACATAAGAAAGTTAATTTTGACACCTCAAGCTTTTTAGCTCCAAAATATAATACTATGCATCATACTTTAATGATCATTATTAAGAAATGAAACTGAATTCTCTTTTGCTACCATGAATGTTCGCCATTCTATCATTCCATTAACTCATTTACCAACTCCAACCATCTTCAATTCCACTCCTGCACCTTGTCACTTCTTTGCTAGACCTCGAATTTTCACAGCTCCTGTCATAGACCTAATTCTTATGAATGGCTTCTTTGATTTGTGCTGTTCCTGTAGAATGCTTCTTATTCTGTAGTTTGAAGCATTCGTACTTGCCCAGTTGTCAGTTCTCCCAGCCCTTATTGTATAGCCATGGATACACTTCTGTTTGTCTGTTCACTCTTGAATCCAGATTTGGATACTATACTTCCTCTCAACTTATGTCTTGGCTGCCCTACAATCTCCTCACTTCTGCAATATCACTCAAAATAATTTTGTGGCTTTCTTTAACTGAGTAAGCTATGATTTGGACTTATTTTCTGGATTTTTTTAAAGTTTTTCAATGAATGTTCATTTTCTAAGATATAAATATAAAACTAAGTGAAGCTCACCATGATTTTTCAGTCTAGAAACATACCTTCCATGAAAAGTCTCTAAAAGTCTTTATTTTATTGGATGTAATTTGCCTGGAGTTACCTGTTTCATTTCCAAGTGACCATCTTCATGATGTATTAGATATAGGAACAAGGTGAAAGAGAACTTGGTAAGATGAAAGGAGGAAATTAGTGGTTATGGGCATTTTTTTAAAAAAGTGAAATGTGACTATAAGGAAGCAAAATAAACGGAAAAAAAATTGTTGACCTGTAGAGGACTGTGGTATTCTAGACAAATGTTAAGGATTGGAATAAGAAGCACCCCTGACAAGGATGGAAGAGATAATAGTGGTTCAAATAATGTATTCCACTTGCCAAACAGGTTCCCCTGTACCAATGGATATGTCTTTTGACATACGGAAATTCACCATAGCATATGGCAAAATTCAAATGATAAAATGCCAGATGTTACAAGATTGCCATTTTAAGCTCTGTCCATAACACAACAATCTGGACACTAAAGATCATTTCCAATGATTGAAGAAGTGGGGCCTTAAAGGAACTATCTTTAGTGTGATGAATTGTTTAACCTCAAGAAATGCCCTGAAAATGCCATTTTAAAGTTGGCTTGTCAATAGTAATATTGCTTGAACATGTAGGTTTTCTGTTGTGTTTCTTTTTTATGTATGACTTCTTCTTTGATTTAGGAGTTTAATGAAGCATCACCTAAATATCCCAATAAATCTTACGCAGCATCAAAAGCGGCATCCGAATATATTGTCATGTCCTATTTGGAAAGCTTCAAGATAAGGTTATACATGGTACTTTATTGAAATATTCTGTGATTTTATCAAAGTTATTTTGGTCAGCCCTTTGAAATCCAGTAAAAACTATAAATCTTTCCTTACCGCCTTTCTGCCTGGGTTCTATTTGGAAGGTTCTAGTGGCAGAAGTATTTTCTGGTGCTGGCTACCTGTGCATGTAAGCTGTCATCCTTGATACTGTGGTGGCACTCTCCGCAAGTTAGAATTTTGAGAGTTCAAGTGCCACACAAAACATTTGAACATATAATCCGAGTTTACATTTTAGGACTGCACTATCAGTTATGCGGTATCTTTCAGGTCTAATGATAATCTCAGTTGTTGTCTGTCATTTGACACAAGAAATCCCAAAGAAACAAAATCCAAAGAAAGAAAATACGTTACATTTATATTGGCTGTCGAAGGTATGTTAGTCTTTTGTACATTGCTCAGTTTGACTTAAGTTGTGGGCTATTTCAGATGATCCTCGGGGCTTACCAAAAGAGGCAGCCACCCTGCCTTGGCTGATACCAGTCCCACTCAGCTACCACAGATGGACGTTCTGCAACACAGTTGTGTCATTTTAATTTATTACTTTATTGTAGATTGCTGATCGTACACAGATCATGACAGCTATATAACTACTACTTTTGTTAGCCTTGTCTTCTATGTGCACGAATTTACAAGTACTTATCTGCTTTGATTTTTCTTGTTAAATTATATTTTGTGACATTCCAGTTGTCAGAACAAGTAGTAACGTAAATGGACCTCATCAACATTGAGAAAGTAAGTGAGAGTTTCCTCGATTAATGAACATCTGACTCACATAAGCTCGTATTTACGAATGCAATATCGTACAGGGGTTTAATTTTAAAGACTTGACATACAGACATCTCCTGTACTTAAGAGCAGCTGTTTTACATTGTTCTACATTGCATTCTGACTTGAACAGACCCCAGAATGGAACCTTTCACAATCTGGCAACCAACTGTGTCTGTGCCATGTATTTCTTCAATCTAACAAGAATCTCAACGGTACCTTTTCAGTTATTGTAACACTTAACTAAGTGAAAGCAAATTAGAGAATGTTGCAAGTCTCTTTGCACCTTTTCTGCATCTTTTCCACCAGTAAGGTTTCAAACGTGTTTGTTTGGGAGATGCAAAGACTCATAAAATGGTGGAGGAAGCCATCAGGAGGACAAGACTGCCAACAGGAGATATTTTCAATAGAAAGAACAGCACCAGCAAGTTGCTTGCAGACATGGAGGTACATAACCAATTATTAGGCTAATTGATGGTCATTTGCCATTACTTCCAAAACTTATCCAGCCTTGGTATGGTCCTCTACTGAACAATTGAGAAAGCTTACCTGTCTCCTCAATGTGAGGGTGCCCTCTGAAACTGACTGGCATGTGGTTGATGACTTTTTTCAACAAGAGTCAAGTATTTACAGTTCTCAAGTCCTCTGGCACCACCTGTTTATCTAAGGAAGATGAGAAGATTCCCAGCTTCAGTTGTTTTTACCTTACTTCTCTCAGCATCCTTTGCTACATCTCATCTGGTCCTGGGTTCTTATCAACTTTAATTACAGCTTGTCTTTCTAATACTTTTTTTTCATTTCTTTGCCCATTAAACTGACTTACCCTCTCAGCCTAAACAATTATAGGAAGTGAATAGATTGCAGTGATACATTCCACCAAATAAACAACTGCAGTCACAGTAGTTATATGATAATATTACTTCATATGGAAGTTACAGTCATAGAGTAAAGAGTTGGAGAGTCATCTAGCATAAAAATAGGCTCTTCAGCCCACCATATCTATGTCAACCAATAAACACCCAAACTACACAAATCCCATTTACCTCATTTGCCCCATAACCTACTATGCCCAGGATTTTAAGTACTCATCCAGATGCTTCTTAAACGTTGTGTGAGTATCTGCCTCCACGATGCTCTCAGGCAGCACATTCCATATTTCTGCTACACTCTGTTTAAAAAAATTCTCATTTCTCCTTGAAATCAGTTACTGCTCACCTTAAATTTAAGCCCTCTCATCTCAGATATGTGTGCCATCTAACAGCTTACTCTGTCTATAGCTCTTATAATTTGGTATACCTCAGTTGATCCTCCTAGAGCCTCCTCTGCTCCAAGGAAAACATGCCCAGCCTAACCAGTGTGTCTTTATAATTGAGACTTTTCATCCCAGGCAACATTCTAGTGAATCTTTTCTGTATCCTTTCCAGTACAATCATATCCTTCGATAGTGTGGTGACTAGTATTCCATCTGTGGCTGAATCGATGTTTATAAGCTTGTAACAAGACTTTCTTGCTCCTGTGTTCTATGCCCTGACTAATGAAGGCAAGCATCCCATATACCCTTTTCACACCTTGGCTACCTGTTCTGATGCCTTCAGAAATGTATGGACTTGTGCATCAAGATCCCTTTGTTCCTTAGTTATCCCAAAGCACCTACCCTTCATTGTGTACATTCTTGCCTTATTAGATCTCCTAAAATGCATCACCTTGCACTTATTGGGATTAAGTTCCAACTGCCATTCTCTGTCCAATTTATTAGCTGCTCAAAATTAGACTGTAGCTTGAGACTATCCTCCTCACTATCAACAACATCCCCAGTTTTAATGTCATCTGCAAAATTACTAGTTAAATTCTCTATGTTCACATCCAAGTTGTTAATGTAAACCAAACAACAAGACTTCCAGCACCGATCCCTGTGGTACACCATTGGTCACAAGCTCCCAATTACAAAAATAACCCTTCATTCTCTGCCTCCTATTTGCAAACCTATTTTGGGTCCAGTTTTCCAACTTCCCTTGAATCCCAGGCACTCTTACCATTTGAAGTAGCTCTCCATGTGGAACCTCAATGAAGGCCTTACTGAAATCTATGTAAAGCATATCAACTGTGCCACCCTCATCAATATGTTTTGTTACTACTTCAAAAAACTCAATTAAATGACTTAGGCAGGATTTCCCTCAAACAAATCTGCACTGATGATCCCTGATCAATCCCTGCCTTTCCAAGTATTGATTAAAACTGCCCTGCAGAATTTTTTCAATAACTTTTTGACCACTGATAGGTCAGACCAACTGGTTGGTTATTACCCAGCCTATCCTTACTGCCCTTCAACAAAGGAGATTATCTATCCTCATTAATAGAAGAAGAGATGCAGTGAAGATAAGTTATGCTTTTGAGGCACCTAAACTGAATTTTTGTTTGTGGGTCCCAGGCATATCTTTAGGTAGAAATGCAGATAAGGATTTCTGGTATGCCATGATTTGGAACCAAAGACAAATTTTTGGGAAGACAGCTATTAAATGCCTGATTCTGGGGTTACCATCTAATTAAGGGGACCCAATAGTTGCCACTGCAACACTCACATTAGTGACCCTACATCAAAGTTGCGAGAGAAAGGGTGCCTAAAGTTACAGGTTCCCCCTGAAATGAATTACAAATATTTGTAATTCATGAAAATATTCTGGAAGATTCTAGTTGTCCAGAAATAATGGGAACTGCAGATGCTGGAGAATCCAAGATAATAAAATGTGAAGCTGGATGAACACAGCAGTCCAAGCAGCATCTCAGGAGCACAAAAGCTGACATTTCGGGCCTAGACCCTTCATCGGAGAGGGGGTTGGGGACAGGGTTCTGGGATAAATAGGGAGCGTGGGGGAGGCAGACCAAAGATGGAGTGTAAAGAAGATAGGTGGAGAGGAGAGTATAGGTGGGGAGGTAGGGAGGGGATAGGTCAGTCCAGGGAAGATGGACAGGTAAGGAGGTGGGATGAGGTTAGTAGGTAGGAAATGGAGGTGCAGCTTGAGGTGGGTGGAAGAGATGGGTGAGAGGAAGAGCAGGTTAGGGAGGCAGAAACAGGCTAGGCTGATTTTGTGATGCAGTGAGGGGAGGGGACGAAGTGGGCTGGTTTTGGGATGTGGTGGGGGAAGGGGAGATTTTGAAACTGGTACAGTCCACATTGATACCATTGGCCTGCAGGGTTCCCAAGCGGAATATGAGTTGCTGTTCCTGCAACCTGCGGGTGGCATCATTGTGGCACTGCAGGAGGCCCATGATGGACAAGTCATCTAAAGAATGGGAGGGGGAGTTAAAATGGTTCGCGACTGGGAGGTGCAGTTGTTAACTACCTCCCTACCTATACTCTCCTCTCCACCTATCTTCTTTTCTCTCCATCTTTGGTCCGCCTCCCCCTCTCTCCCTATTTATTCCAGAAACCTCTCCCCATCCCCCTCTCTGATGAAGGGTCTAGGCCTGAAACGTCAGCTTTTGTGCTCCTGAGATGCTGCTTGGCCTGCTGTGTTCATCCAGCTTCACACTTTATTATCTTGGATTCCAGTTGTCCAATGGGGTTAGCTCAACAAGTTACCCATTGCTGTCTGACTCATGCTCTTCTCAAATCAGTCATGGGAATCTAACTTCTATATAAAGACATGGCAATTAATCAGCATGCCGCAGGGGACTGTAAGACCACCAGCCTCTAGTACCATCTTATTGACCATTTCTACTTTAGATCCTTTCTTAGTAGGTTTACTAATACTAGCACCCATAATTTTAGGATGCAAGGAACTAAGCGCAGATCTTCCAGTCATCATTGATGTTGCTTAAGAAGTTTGCTGCAACCCAATCTGTTTGAAATTTTTTACCTGGGATTTCTGATTCCAGCTGAAGAATCAGTGGGTCAATGCAGAAATCCATAGCAAGAACCATCGTGGATAAGAAAAAACGTCATCCTGTTTTCATAATAGTAGCTTCTATATTCAGATAAATTTTGAAAGGGGTCATTTTTTTAAGCATTTGAGTGGGCAATTGAGAAGGTGACTGTGTCATGGTTTGGATAGGGGGGTGACTGTGTGTGTGTGTCTGTGTGTGTCGCGTGCGCAAATGACTGAGCTGGACCAGAATTAAGCAATGTAGCATTTCTAAGGGAAGTATCCATACATTACAACACATGGCTGTGCTAGAACTTCCATACTCACCTCCTAATTGCTATGACATAATACATACCATGTACATTTTAAACCTCAGTTCTGAGGAAGGGTCACCAGACCTGAAACGTCAACTCCGATTTCTCTTCACAGATGCTGCCAGATCTGCTGAGCTTTCCCAGAAACTTCTGCTTTTGTTTCTGTACAAGGATGGCTTCATTTTTAAAAACTCTTTAGTCTTATGCTATTAATACACCTATATACACATTACATTGATTCAAAGCATGCAAAGCTTCACTGCTGTAGTCAATTTCAGTCCATGTTTTTCTGCTACTGATTGCCTCCATCTTCCTTCTCCAAAGTTGTGTTAACACATCAGCAATTACGTTCTCTTGTCCTGCCACATGTATGATTTTCAAATTGAACGGCTCCAACAATAAACTTCACCTAACAGTCTAAAATTTTTATCTTAAAAATTGTCTACAAATTTTAAGGGATTATGATCATTATATACAGTTGTCTCAGATACATTACTGGCAATATGAACGTTGAAATGTTCCAATACCAATACCATGGTTAAGAACTCCTTCGCAATATCAGAATATTTCTGATGATGATTATTTAATTTTCTGAAAAAATACCCAATAGCTTTTTCTATCTTCTTGTCATCGTCTTACAAGAGCATAGCACTGACACCCATATCACTCACATCGATAGCCATCTTAAATGGCATTGCATAATCAGATGCGGCTAACACTGGGACAGTGGTTAATGTAGCTTTCAGACTATCAAATGCCTTCTGACATTCCACCATCCATTGAAATTTTCTGCACTTTGTAAGTAAGCCAGTCAGTGGAGCAATCACTGCTAAAATACAGCATGATCTCCCAATTAAAAGCTATGCCATTCCAGGAATCGTAGTGCTTCTCTCTTTGTCAATGGTATGAGAAACTCCCCAATAACCTTTGTTTTCACATCCAGTGGATACATAGCTTAGGAATGTGATTTGATCTTTCGCAAAATCACTCTTAGCCAGATTTATCACCAAGCCTACCTCCTGAAGTTGACTGAGTAATTCCTAAGGATGCTTCAAATGTTCGTTCCATGTGTGACTAAGAATCACCAAATCGTTGAAGCACACCACATAACTGGGTAATGCCAAAATGTGGCTGGTGCATTTTTTTATACCAAATGGCATGGCTTTAAAATGGTACAGTGCATTTGGTGTCACTAAAGCTCAAAATTTCCTTCACTTTTTTGGTTAAAGGTATCCGCCAGTATCCTCTCATTAAGTCCAACTGTGCTTGTCTCATGAGTTTGCTTGTCCCACCTTTTCAAAATAGACTTCCAAAAGTGGACTAGAATTTGAATTAGACTTTGTAACTGCATTAACTTTGAGATAGTCTACACATAAAGGATGTTGCTTAATTAGACAACATTTCCTATATCTACATCATGGATAATTAGCTTAGTACTTCCCAGCTTATTCCCAATTATATCCCTATGTGATTTTAATAACTCTTTCAGGTTCTTTTGATTTTCTTCTGGAAGGTAACTCTGTAATTTATCCCAGTTTTTGAGAACTTCCTCTTCCAGTTTAATTAGAGGAATGCCCAATTCAGAATCATCAGGCTGCTATGATGTGGTGGGCATTGTGAGACATGGCTGTAAGAAGGAGCTAAATAACCAAGGATATGCATCCTATCAATAAGGCAGGCAGACAGGCAGCTTTATCAGTAAGAAATGAAATTAAATAAATAGCAAGAAATAACATAGGATCAGATGTGTGGGGAGAGTTGAGGAACTGCAAAGGTAAAAAAAACTGTAATGGGAGTTATGTACAGACCTCCAAACTGTAGCCAGGATGTGGGGTACAAGACACACCAGGAGATGGAAAAGGCTTGTAGTAAAGGCAAGTGATTATGGGGAATTCCAATATGTAGGTGGACTGGGAAAATCAGGTTGGTAGTGATTACAAGAAAGGGAATTTGTGGAATGTCTAAGAGATGGCTTTCTGGAGCAGCTTCTGGTGGAGCCCATGGGGAACAGGCAATTCTGGATTTATTGATGTGCTCCGAGGCTGACCTGATAAGGGAGCTTAAGGTGAAGGAACCCTTAGGAGGCCTTAGATGAATTTATTGTGCAATTTGATTAGATTACATTAGATTAGATTACATTCCCTATAGTGTGAAACAGGCCCTTCAGCCCAACAAGTCCACACCGCCCCTTGAAGAATCCCACCCAGACCCATCCCCCATAACCCACTCACCCCTGAACACTAAGGGCAATTTAGCATGGCCGATCCACCTGGCCTGCACATCTTTGGACTGTGGGAGGATACCGGAGCACCCAGAGGAAACCCACGCAGACACAGGGAGAATGTGCAAACTCCACACGCAGTCGCCAGAGGCTGGAATTGAACCTGGGTCCCTGGTGCTGTGAGGCTGCAGGGCTAACCACTGAGCCACAGTGCCACCCAAAGGGAGGGAGAGGGAGAGGGACAAGGAGAAGCTGAAAATAGATGTATCGGTATTGCATATGAAATGAAATTAAATAAATAGCAAGAAATAACATAGGATCAGATGTGTGGGGAGAGTTGAGGAACTGCAAAGGTAAAAAAAAACTGTAATGGGAGTTATGTACAGACAATACAGACAACTATAGAGGCATGAGTGAGGAGATGACCAGAATTGACTGGAAGAGGAGCCTAGCAGGAAAGATAATGGAACAGCAATGGTAGGAGTTTCTGAGAGTAATTCAGGACACACAACAAAAGTTCGTCCCTTGGGTAGAAGCTTCAAAAGGGAGGACGAGGCAACCATGGCTGATAAAATGAAAGCAGAAGAGAAAGCATACAATGCAGTGAAGGGCAGTAAGAACCAAAGGATTAGGAAGCCTACAAAGACCAACAGTAGATAACTAAAAACAAAATAAGGAGGGAGAAGATTAAATCTGACAGTAGACTAGCCAATAATAAAAAAGATGATTGCAGGAGTTCTTTTGATATACAAAGGGCAAAGAGGAGCAAAAGTGGACATTGGGTCACTGGAAAATGACCCCAGAGAAGTAGTAATGGGGAACAAAGAAATGGCAGAAGAACTGAATAAGTACCTTGCGTCAGTCTTCATGCTAGAAGACATAAGTAACATCCCAAAAATTCAAGGGAATTGGGGAAGGAAGTGAGTATGATGGCCATCATGAAGGAGAAGGTGCTAGAAAAACTGAAAGGTCTGAAGGTGGATGAATCACTTGGACCAAGTGGACCACACCCCAGAATTCTGAAGGAGATAGCTGATGAGATGGTGGAGGTGTTAGTGGTGATCTTTCAGGAATCACTATAGTCAGGGAAGATCCCAGAGGTTTAAAAAAATCGCTACGATAGCTCTCCCCCCCCCCCCCGTTTAAAAAGGGAGTAAGGCAAAAAATGCGATATTACAGGCCAATTAGCCTAACCTCAGATGTTGCTAAGATTTTAGAGTCCATTGTGAAAGATGAGATTTCTGCATACTTAGAAGTGCATGGTAAAATAAGGCAAAATCAGTATGGTTTCATCACGGGAAGGTTATGCCTGACAAATCTGTTAGAATGTTTTGAGGAAGTAATGAGCAGGTTTGACCAAGGAGACCCAATGGATTTTATTTTGGTCTTCCAGAAGTTCTTTGACAAGGTGCCGCACTGGAGGCTCCTAAGTAAGATGGTGTTAGACGTAAGGTACTAGCACGGATACAAGATTGGCTGTCTAGCAGAAAGCAGAAACTGGGGATACAAGGGTTCTTCTCAGGATGGCAGCCAGTGACTCCACAAGGACCGGTGTTGGGACCACAACTTTTCACTTTATACATTAATGATCTAGATCAAGGAACTGAGGGCATTCTGGCCATATTTGCAGATGATGCAAAGATAGGTGGAGGGCCAGGTAGTATTGAAGGGATGGGGAAGCTGCAGAATGATTAAGACAGTTTAGGAGGATGAGCAAAGAAATGCCAGATGGAATACAATGTGGGAAAGGAAGGAAGAATTTGGTAGGAAGAATACAGACATACAGACTATTTTCTCAATGGGGAGAAAATTCCAAAATCTGAAGTGCAAAAGGACTTGGGAGTCCCAGTCTGGGATTCTAAGATAAACTTGCAGGTCGAGTCCAAAGTTAGGAAGGCAAATATAATGTTGGCATTTATTTCAAGAGGACTAGAATACAAAAGCATGGATATACTTCTGAGGCTTTGTAAGGCTCTGGTCGGACCACATTTAGAATATTGTGAGCAATTTTGGGCTCCATACCTTTGGAAGAATGTACTGCCCTGGAGCACATCTTAATATATCAGGAATATTTGTGGACTCTTGGTCTATATTCAATTGAGTTTAGAAGGATCGGGGTAGGGGTTCCAATTGAAACTTCAAGAATACTGAATGGCCTGGATGGTGAGGATATTCAGAAGGTGTTTCCATTAGCAGACAAAACTATGAACCAAAGGCACAGCCTTAGAATAAAGGGAAAACCCTTTAGAACAGAGATGAAGAGAAACTTCTTCAACCAAAGACTGGGGAATCAATGGAAATCATAGTTACAGAAGGCTATGGGAGACCAGATCATTGAGTATATTTAAGACAGAGATAGATAAGTTCTTGATTGTAAAGGGGATCAAATGTTGCGGGAAGAAAGCAGGAGAATGGGTTTGAGAAACATCAGCCATGATTGAATGGTGGAGCAAATTCAATGGCCCAAATAGCCTAATTTCTGCTCTTATAGTCTTATGATTCTTCACTCTGTGCTGTAACAAGTGCCACATTTTCCTTTTGCTTTCCTTCTCAATCAAAATACCTTTATAACACATTCATATGGCACACTATGTGAGATTTCCTTCTATCTGGAGTTCTTGGCAAATAATTCACATCAGTCAATCTCCTTTTCATTTGATAAGATCCACTAAACCTTGCCTTTAACTGTTCACCTACCACTAACACTTTATTTTCACTGGCAGAGTTGCAAATTTTTGACTTCTCATCTGCTCCCTGTCTCATCACATGCTGTGCCTCTTCTAAATGCTGTCTGGTCAATGCACGTACTCTATTTAATCTTTTTGTAAAATTTGACACAGTCAAAATATGTGGATTCTGAATTCTGACAATTTCTTCTTAATTAATTTCAGTGGTCCTCTCATCTCAAACCCAAAAATTCATTCAAACTGACTGAATTTAGTTGATTCATTAGATGTATCCCTTGTGAAAAGTGCTGTTGCAGAGGGGCAATGGCCGAATCCCTCTGATAGTTAAATCAAAACACATGCCCCAATCTGCAATGAAGGGATTAGCATTTCCCTTCTAATAATAACCCTGAAACACCCAGGAAATCTCAACACTCCCCTCATAATCTATTAAAAGAGTGGTTAAAAGAAAGAAAATCCCTAATCTTCACTTTACAAGTGACAAGAAGCAAGTTATTTATTTAACCCAACAATGAACAAATTAACAGAACTGCTAACAAAACCAACAATTTCCCCTCAGAGGTAGGAGGAACTGCAGACGCTGGAGAATCTGAGATCACAAGCTCGATGAACACAGCAGGCCAAGCAGCATCAGAGGAGCAGGAAAACTGATGTTTTGGGCCTCGACTCTTCTTCAGAAAATTCATCTCAAGCAGCATCAGAGGAGCTGGAAAACTGACATTTCGGGCCTAGACCCTTCTTCAGAAAATTCATCCAGCTCTACACCTTGTTATCTCAATTTCCCCTTAGACTACTGATTACTTCCTAACTGGTCTAACTTCAACTGAAAAGCTATTTAAATAAAGACAAGTCCATGTCCCACTGATATAAACCCAACTAATAAGAAGCAATAAATTATAACCTGATCTCTCCACATTTGCACAGACTGCCTTCTGGAATATTCTGTCATTTCTTGTCTCTTCATAAATGCCTTTCTTCTGCGGATTCTCTCTGTAATTTCTCCTGTGAGAATTTTGAGCTAAAATACTGTGGTACCTTTGATTAATTAGTTGGACTTTCTTTGACAGCTGAATGGTGCTAACACAGGCAGGTGGCAGTTGTCTGTCTGACAGTGGCTCTCTGCTAACTGTCAAAAAACACTTCCTTAAATACCACCGATGAAGCAACAGATTCTCACAATATGATTGGGTTAGGCTGCCAACACCATCAGTTTTTAAAATCAATAGGCTTTGAATTGCTGAGTGTTTCGTTTGAAATTAATTTGCCAAATTCAAATTTGTTGTCACTACATCAAAACAAGACTATTTCACATACCAGCTGTAAGGCTTTTTTTTGATACACTTGTTTTACTTTTTAAGGTTCTCTCTACTGGCAGCTCCGCTCACAGACACATTTTTTAAAGATTGCTAAGTACAGACAAAGCTCAAATCTTTTAAAGGAACCACACAGTTTAGCTTCCTACGTTCCAACTCATGCATACTTTACTCACCTTCAAAACAGTACAAATGGAATTCCTTTATCCTAACCCTTTGGAATTCCTTTATCCTAACCCTTTGGATAGTCTTAACTACAAGCCCTCAATATGATCTTTAAAGTTTGATACCAACATTATAATGTTCCCTATGATTCTGGATAATACACAATGGGTTTTAATTGTTTTATTCCTAAATTACCCAGAACTTCTTTGAAAAGATATAGTAGGAACTGCATATGCTGGAGAATCTGAGATAACAAGGTGTAGAACTGGATGAACACAGCAAGTCAAGCAGCACGAGAGGAGCAGGAAGGCTGACGTTTCGGGCCTAGACCCATCTTCAGATTTCTCGGCCCGAAACGTCAGCCTTCCTGCTCCTCTGATGCTGCTTGGCCTGCTGTGTTCATCCAGCTCTATACCTTGTTACCTCAGATTCTCCAGCATCTGCGTTCCTAGCACATCTTTGAATAACTTATGTAAAATTTGACCCTTGATCCAATTGTATCTCTGTGGGTAGTCCACATATTGACATCAAAGACACCTATGTCAGACTCCTGCTCATTGACTACTGTTCTGCCTTCAACACCATTATCCCCTCCAGGCCAATCTCAAAGCTCCATGACCTTGTTCTTGGTCCAACCTCTGCAACTGGATCGTCAACCTTCTGACCCACAAGCTGCAATTAATGAAGTTAGGTGACTGCATCTCCTCCACAGTAACCCTAAGCACTGGAGCCTTCCAAGGATGCATCCTCAATGCCCTACCATACTCCCTTTTATATCTACGACTGTGTTTCCAAATTCCAAATGAACGCCATCTACAAGCTGAGAGATAATGGGAACTGCAGATGCTGGAGATTCCAAGATAATAAAATGTGAGGCTGGATGAACACAGCAGGCCAAGCAGCATCTCAGGAGCACAAAAGCTGACGTTTCGGGCCTAGACCCTTCATCAGAGAGGGGGATGGGGGGAGGGAACTGGAATAAATAGGGAGAGAGGGGGAGGCGGACCGAAGATGGAGAGTAAAGAAGATAGGTGGAGAGGGTGTAGGTGGGGAGGTAGGGAGGGGATAGGTCAGTCCAGGGAAGACGGACAGGTCAAGGAGGTGGGATGAGGTTAGTAGGTAGCTGGGGGTGCGGCTTGGGGTGGGAGGAAGGGATGGGTGAGAGGAAGAACCGGTTAGGGAGGCAGAGACAGGTTGGACTGGTTTTGGGATGCAGTGGGTGGGGGGGAAGAGCTGGGCTGGTTGTGTGGTGCAGTGGGGGGAGGGGATGAACTGGGCTGGTTGAGGGATGCAGTGGGGGAAGGGGAGATTTTGAAACTGGTGAAGTCCACATTGATACCATATGGCTGCAGGGTTCCCAGGCGGAGGAACAGCAACTCATATTCCGCCTGGGAACCCTGCAGCCATATGGTATCAATGTGGACTTCACCAGTTTCAAAATCTCCCCTTCCCCCACTGCATCCCTCAACCAGCCCAGTTCATCCCCTCCCCCCACTGCACCACACAACCAGCCCAGCTCTTCCCCCCCACCCACTGCATCCCAAAACCAGTCCAACCTGTCTCTGCCTCCCTAACCGGTTCTTCCTCTCACCCATCCCTTCCTCCCACCCCAAGCCGCACCCCCAGCTACCTACTAACCTCATCCCACCTCCTTGACCTGTCCGTCTTCCCTGGACTGACCTATCCCCTCCCTACCTCCCCACCTACACCCTCTCCACCTATCTTCTTTACTCTCCATCTTCGGTCCGCCTCCCCCTCTCTCCCTATTTATTCCAGTTCCCTCCCCCCATCCCCCTCTCTGATGAAGGGTCTAGGCCCGAAACGTCAGCTTTTGTGCTCCTGAGATGCTGCTTGGCCTGCTGTGTTCATCCAGCCTCACATTTTATTATCTTGCCATCTACAAGCTCACTGGTGACACCACTGTAGTGAGATAGATATCTAACAATGATAAGTCAAAATACAGAAGGGAAATAGAGGGCTTGGTGATGTGGTGCAATGAAAACAATCTGTTTCTCAATGCCACAAAGCTAAAGAACTGATCATTTACTGCAGAAAGAAAGGCAGAGAACATGCCCCCATCTATATCAATGGAACTGAGATTGTGAGAATGAAGAGCACCAAGTTCCTCAGTGTGACAATAACAGACAACCTGCCCTAGGATTCCCATGTAGATGCGACAGTCAAGATGGCATAACAACTTCTCTTCTTCCTTAGGTGGCTCAGGAAATTTGACATGTTCATAAGGTGTCTCACCAACTTTACAGATGCACTATTGAAAGCATTCTGTCCGGGTGCATAATGACCTAGAATGGCAACTGCTCTGCCCATGATCGTAAGAAACTACAGAAGGTGGTGTGCACAGCCCACACTAGCATAGAAGTCACCCTTCCATCCATGGACTCCATTTACATGGCTTGCTGCTGCGGAAAAGCTGCCATCATCAGGGACCCTTTACATCCCAGTAATAATCTCCTACAATCTCTTCCGTCAGACAGAACATAGAAAACACGCACGAGCAGATTAAAAATCAGCTTCTTCCCAGTCGTTATCAGACTGATGAATGGACTCTCTAGCCTCAAATAATGATTGATCAAGCTAACAACGATCTCGCCTAGCACACGCCCTGTGCAATGTAACCTGTATGCCTTTCAGTCTTTTTGATCTGTGCATTCTTTGCTTACTATAATCTGCCAGTACTGCTTGTAAACAAAAAGCTTTTCATTGTGTGTCAGTACGTAAGACAACAAATCAATGAATCAATCATCTAGTAAAATGTTTGAGTAACTTCTATACAATTCTTTTAGCTGTAATACTGTGAAGTAGAATGCCCTAAGGAAATCCTGTGGACACATTGATTATGGTAAACAAATATTGATTCCCACTTTTTGTTTTAGATAGGTATCCTACAGAATCAATTAAAAGGCTTCTAAAAGGTTCCTCAAATGCAGGAATGTATTTTAAGTGTTCTGGTTTTATCACTGCCTGAGGTCTTCCAACTACTTGACACATATGACATGTCTGGCAAATTTAAAAATATCCTTGTGCAATCCAGGCCAGAAAAAAATGTTTATGTATTTCGACTTGAATTTTCCTTACTCCCAAATGACCTCCTATTTGTGATTCATGTACAACCTCCTTTCTGACTAGCCCAGCTTATCCCCGCCTCCCTAACCTGTTCTTCCTCTCACCAATCCCCTCCTCCCACCTCAAGCTGCACCCCTATCTCCTACCTACTAATCTCATCCCGCCCCCTTGACCTGCCCGTCCTCCCTGGACTGATCTATCCCCTCCCTGCCTCCCCGCTTACACTCACCTTTATTGACTCCATCCCCACCTCTTTAACTTGTCTGTCTCCTCTCCACCTATCTTCTTCTCTATCCGTCTTCGATCCGCCTCCCCCCTCTACCTATTTATTTCAGAACCCTCTCCCCCTCCCCCTTTTCTGATGAAGAGTCTACGCCCAAAATGTCAGCTTTTGTGCTCCTAAGATGCTGCTTGGCCTGCTGTTTTCATCCAGCTCCACACTTTGTTATCCCTGTGCTGTATCGTTCTATGCTCTAGTGTCACTAAAAGCTTTCCTTGTCTCCAAAGAGATGCCTAGCATATCCTGAGCAAAAGAGGTTGTTTGCAACTTATAAGTTAAAAAGTACATCTAACTTTATAATGGGAAATTAATATTAGGAATCTTATAGCAGTTAGTTAAAACGAACTGATGTTTGTATTTTTATGTTTAGATTAGATTAGATTAAATTTCCTACAGTGTTGAAACAGGCCCTTCGGCCCAACAAGTCCACATTGCCCCTTGAAGCATCCCACCCAGACCGATCCCCCTATAACCCACACACCCCTGAACACTACGGGCAATTTAGCATGGCCAATCCACCTAACCTGCACATCTTTAGATTGTGGTTGGAAACCGGAGCACCCGGAGGAAACCCATGCAGACGCAGGGAGAATGTGCAAACTCCACACAGACCGTCACCCAAGGCGGGAATCGAACCTGGATTCCTGGCGCTGTGAGGCTGCAGTGCTAACCACTGAGCCACCATGCCGCCCTTTATAATTTATATTTTATAATTTATAATTGGGACAGTGGAAAAAACAAATGAAATAACAAAATCTATTAGATAGCACATGGAATGCAATGAATGGCAGAATTCAAGCAGTCCTTAGACATAAGCAAGTCTGGAACAGATCCGAAGAAGCATAATCAGTAACTTTGGAAAGCAAGTTCATAGGATGCATAGAAAAATCCTATAGCATGGAGATTACAATGCTTGTTAAGCACCATGAGATCATAGGAACCTGGGGCTGTCCATAGGAATGCCCATCATTGACAAGGTGTTTCACAGGACTGGGAGTATGGAATAAAGGGAAAGGACACAGTGACCATACTGTATGTGATTACTGTAACACAAAATGTATAAAAATGCTGCATTTTACTGTAAAAATCAGAGTGTGTCATTGATCTCTCTTCCAATCTGATCAGTAGATTAAGAGAACGACTGGGTTTCTCACATCAAGGCCAGATTTGGGGACGATCTTTGATTCTGTCACTGCAGTAACTGGTTTTTGCTTGAATAAGGACAAAGTCTGCCACTGGCCTGAATCCTGCCTACCTCCTGAGTCTTTCTCCCCGGTTGGTGGGGAACACTCGTGTAGATGGATCTGCAAGCAGTCTGTTCTGCTTGTAACCAGACAACCTTGGGCTACGGTTTAGGTGAATATGTTCATCACCCTTTTAGTTAGTGTGGCACTTGGTGTGAGAGCTTCTGTAAGCCAGAGCACAAAACGAACTTTTTACCTGGAGCGACAGAATTACAGGTGTAGGAGAAGGGGGTACCTGGCACAAAAGCGCTTAGGTAAAACGTGAGGCAAATGCTTCTGGTCCAAAAGACACATGGAAAAAAGTGAGGCAAGTCCTTTGGGCACCGAAGGCATGTGAAAAAGAGCGAGGCAAGTGCCTCGGGGAGAAAAGATGCACGAGAAAAGATCAATGAGAGGTCGGAAATCCTCGGGTGCGAAAGGTGATATCTGCCCAAAAGATCAATAAGAGGTTGGAAATCCTCGGGCGGAAAAGAAACAAAGATAAAACGAGTGGATTACTTCAGACACAGGCGCTAGGTAGTCTGGCAGAAAAGGAAAAATAATCCCACTGGTGTTCAGACCGGTCCATTCTGCAGACAGTGTTTAAAGGAAGAGGCACAGAAACAAGCTAAAATAGTTCATAAATAAGGATAAGAGAAGGAAAACCAACTCTCTGCCAGTTCACAGAAATTTGTAGAAGTTTTATCTCTGTGGTCTAATTTGAATGTTTGTTGGTTGCTAAATGTTGTCTTGTGCAATTTGTGTGTTTTTGTTACTGGAGTTCAAGATCTGAGGATGCTTTGAAGTTAGTTTGTAGTTTGGGGATCTGTGGTGATTTAAAAGTGTGGTGTGCCTGTTTAAATGTGGGATATGTATGGTTAATATAATGTCTGTTTGAGGAACTATATGTAGTTGTGCAAAGCAGAAGTATGCAACAAAATATTGATTTAAAAAGTTGGTTCATAAAGCTTGATAAAAATTTACGTTTTAGAATTGGCTCCGTATTGTGTTTGGACTCGGGTAACTTAATTTCAGAAATTACCATGTTTCGAATTTCATTTTCTGGCCAGAGTGAACTTCCAAATGCTGTTTCAACATATTAGTGAGCCTTTCCTTCCGGATGATAAGATTTGCTCATTGTAAATGTATAAAGGTGTGAAAGTATGCAAATAGTGGGAAATTTGGAACCTTGGAAATGCGATTCTTTTGAACAAAATTCTGATGATATTTTCTAAAATCTGCAAAAGCTGATAGACAATTAGCAAAGGTAAACTGAACAGAGGAGGTGGGTTTTTCTTTAAAGTGTAACATTTTTTTCTTGCAGGTGGAGGAGCAACATAAAGTATAATTTTGTGCAAGAGTTTATACCCCATCCCCTTTTTGATTGCATAGTGGATCAATACTAATTAGCCCATTCTACTTGACATGGATGTGCTTTGGATGGATATCTTCTTTGAAATTTTGGGTCCATGTATGCTGTTGTTTTACTGGTACTGGGTGAAGTAATCTGTGGATAGAGAACTGTAGGATTAGAAAGAAAACAAACACAAACTAAGAAAGTACACAGGTGGGCTATGGGGGCAGGAAATAACCAAGGGACTGTTAAGAAGCTGGTGGTAGTTATTCCAGAGAACACACACAGACAGAGAGCCTGTCTGAAACACCTAAAGGAGGAGTGTGCTTTGCATGCAATAAGGGCGGACATTTTGCCAAAAAATTGTCCCAATAAAATCATTAAATGTGAGAATTGTGGGAAGCCAGGACACAAAAAAAGAGGGGGAGTTAGGCATGGACAGGGACCAAGACAGAATTAGGGAGATCCCAAGTTAGTTGCCAGTAGCAATAGATAGTGTGAGCAGCAGCGGAGGCAAGACGGACCCGGAAGACTGCAGCTAAGGTAAAGCAGTTTATTTTTAAAATTACTTACCGGTAGCGGGCAGCGGTGTTTTTTTTTTCCTCTTTCAGAGAAGGAGCGGGAGCATCAGAGGAAGTGACGAGGACCAGAGGGGCAGCCGGGAAGGAAAGCAGTGACCATATATATCAGCAAGGCGGCTTAACCCGAGACTCTACAACTGTAGTGTCTCCCACCCGCCGCCCTCCTCTAACCTAGTTAATAAGGTAAGGTTCATTCTAAACTTTCTCTATTGAACATAAGTTTGTTATTAATTTGTTATTATTACTTGAAGTGAGCTTTCTGCTTTAGTATTGAGTGGGTGTTCAGATAAGTGGGGTATGGATGCTAGGGCAGTTGCTTGCTCCTCCTGCAAAATGTGGCAGTTGGGAGATGTGGCACACGTCTCCGCTGGCTACATCTGCGGGAAGTGCACCCAGCTACAGCTCCTTGAAAACCGTGTTAGGGAAATGGAGCTGGAGCTGGATGAACTACGGATCATTCGGGAGGCAGAGGGGGTAATTGAGAGGAGTTATCGGGAGTTGGTCACTCCTAAGGCTCAGGACGAGGATAGATGGGTTACAGTTAGGGGGAGGAAAGGGGACAGACAGACAGTGCAGAGATCCCCTGTGGGCATTCCCCTCAGCAATAAGTATACCGTTTTGGATACTGCTGGGGGGGTTGACCTACCAGAGGAAAGCCATAGTAGTCAGTTCTCTGGCACTGAGCCTGACACTGTGGCAAAGAAGGGAAGGGGGCAGAATAGAAAAGTACTCGTGGTAGGGGACTCGATAGTTAGGGGAATCGACAGGAGATTTTGTGGGCAAGATCGGGATTCCCGGAAGGTATGTTGCCTCCCTGGTGCCAGGGTCCGGGACGTCTCCGATCGGGTGTATAAAGTTCTGAAAGGGGAGGGTGAACAGCCAGAAATCGTGTTACATATTGGCACAAATGATATAGCCAGAAATAGGTTTGAGGATATAAAAAGTGATTTCAGGGCGTTAGGATGGAAGCTGCAGAGCAGGACGAACAGAGTAGTGTTCTCTGGTTTACTACCGGTGCCACGAGATAGCGAGGTGAGGAACAGGGAGCGGGCGCAGCTGAACACGTGGCTACGCAGCTGGTGTAGGAGGGAGGGTTTCAGATATGTTGATAATTGGGATGCCTTCTGGGGAAGGTGGGACCTGTACAAGAAGGACGGGTTGCATCTGAACTGGAAGGGGACCAATGTCCTGGGTGGAAGGTTTGCTCGAGTAGTTCGAGAGGGTTTAAACTAGTATGGCAGGGGGGTGGGAACCTGAGCTGTATACCAGAGGTGAGCGTTGATGCAGGTGAGGCAGTAGCAAGAGGTAGACCAGCTAGTGGGAAGGATTTTCCTGGGAAGGAACCAAGGGATCGGTTAAAGTGTGTTTGCTTTAATGCAAGGAGTATCAGGAATAAAAGTGATGAACTTAGAGCATGGATCAGTACCTGGTGCTATGATGTTGTGGCCATAACAGAGACATGGGTTTCTCATGGGCTGGAATGGTTGCTGGATATTCCAGGGTTTAGAACATTTAAAAAGAATAGGGAGGGGGGAAAAAGAGGAGGGGGTGTAGCACTACTAATCAGAGAGGGTATCACAGCTACAGAAGCTTCCATTGTCGAGGAAGATCTGCCTACTGAGTCAGTATGGGTGGAAATTAGGAACAGCAAGGGAGTAGTCACCTCGTTAGGGGTTTACTACAGGCCCCCCAATAGCAGCAGGGAGATTGTAGAAAGCATAGGTCGACAGATTTTGGAAAAGTGTGGACGCAGTAGGGTTGTTGTAATGGGTGACTTTAACTTTCCTAATATTGATTGGAACCTCCTTCGAGCAGAAGATTTGAATGGAGCTGTTTTTGTAAGGTGTGTTCAGGAGGGTTTCCTAACGCAGTACGTTGACAGGCCGACGAGGGGAGAGGCCATTCTAGACTTGGTGCTCGGAAACGAGCCGGGGCAGGTATCAGATCTTGTGGTGGGAGAGCATTTTGGTGATAGTGACCATAACACTCTCTCATTCTACATAGCTATGGAGAAGGAGAGGATTAGGCAGAATGGGAGGATATTTAATTGGGGAAGAGGAAACTATGATGCGATTAGACACGAGTTAGGAAGCATGGACTGGGAGCAGTTGTTCCATGGTAAGGGAACTATAGACATGTGGAGATGGTTTAAGGAACAGTTGTTGGGAGTGATGAGTAAATATGTCCCTCTGAGACAGGCAAGACGGGGTAAGATAAAGGAACCTTGGATGACGAGAGCGGTGGAGCTTCTAGTGAAAAGGAAGAAGGTAGCTTACATAAGGTGGAGGAAGCTAGGGTCAAGTTCAGCTAGAGAGGATTACATGCAGGCAAGGAAGGAGCTCAAAAATGGTCTGAGGAGAGCCAGGAGGGGGCACGAGAAAGGCTTGGCAGAAGGAATCCGGGAAAACACAAAGGCATTTTACACTTACGTGAGGAATAAGAGAATGGTCAAAGAAAGAGTAGGGCCGATCAGGGATAGCATAGGGAACTTGTGTGTGGAGCCTGAGGAGGTAGGGGAAGCCCTAAATGAGTTTTTTGCTTCTGTCTTTACGAAAGAAACGACCTGTGTAGTGAATGAAACCTTTGAAGAGCAGGTGTGCATGCTGGAATGGATAGAGATAGAGGAAGCTGATGTACTGAAAATTTTGTCAAACATTAAGATTGACAAGTCGCCAGGCCCGGATCAGATTTGTCCTCGGCTGCTTTGGGAAGCGAGAAATGCAATTGCTTCGCCACTTGCGAAGATCTTTGCATCCTCGCTCTCCACTGGAGTCGTACCTGAGGACTGGAGAGAGGCAAATGTAATTCCTCTCTTCAAGAAAGGAAATAGGGAAATCCCCGGCAATTATAGACCGGTAAGTCTCACGTCTGTCGTCTGCAAGGTGTTAGAAAGGATTCTGAGGGATAAGATTTATGACCATCTGGAAGAGCATGGCTTGATCAAATACAGTCAACACGGCTTTGTGAGGGGTAGGTCATGCCTTACAAACCTTATCGAGTTTTTTGAGGATGTGACTAGAAAAGTTGATGAGGGTCGAGCTGTGGATGTGGTGTATATGGACTTCAGTAAGGCATTTGATAAGGTTCCCCATGGTAGGCTCATTCAGAAGGTCAGGAGGAATGGGATACAGGGGAACTTAGCTGCTTGGATACAGAATTGGCTGGCCAACAGAAGACAGCGAGTGGTAGTAGAAGGAAAATATTCTGCCTGGAAGTCAGTGGTGAGTGGAGTTTCACAGGGCTCTGTCCTTGGGCCTCTACTGTTTGTAATTTTTATTAATGACTTGGACGAGGGAATTGAAGGATGGGTCAGCAAGTTTGCAGACGACACAAAGGTCGGAGGTGTCATTGACAGTGTAGAGGGCTGTTGTAGGCTGCAGCGGGACATTGACAGGATGCAGAGATGGGCTGAGAGGTGGCAGATGGAGTTCAACCTGGATAAATGCGAGGTGATGCATTTTGGAAGGTCGAATTTGAAAGCTGAGTACAGGATTAAGGATAGGATTCTTGGCAGCGTGGAGGAACAGAGGGATCTTGGTGTGCAGATACATAGATCCCTTAAAATGGCCACCCAAGTGGACAGGGTTGTTAAGAAAGCATATGGTGTTTTGGCTTTCATTAACAGGGGGATTGAGTTTAAGAGTCGTGAGATCTTGTTGCAGCTCTATAAAACTTTGGTTAGACCGCACTTGGAATACTGCGTCCAGTTCTGGGCGCCCTATTATAGGAAAGATGTGGATGCTTTGGAGAGGGTTCAGAGGAGGTTTACCAGGATGCTGCCTGGACTGGAGGGCTTATCTTATGAAGAGAGGTTGACTGAGCTCGGTCTCTTTTCATTGGAGAAAAGGAGGAGGAGAGGGGACCTAATTGAGGTATACAAGATAATGAGAGGCATAGATAGAGTCGATAGCCAGAGACTATTTCCCAGGGCAGAAATGGCTAGCACGAGGGGTCATAGTTTTAAGCTGGTTGGTGGAAAGTATAGAGGGGATGTCAGAGGCAGGTTCTTTACGCAGAGAGTTGTGAGAGCATGGAATGCGTTGCCAGCAGCAGTTGTGGAAGCAAGGTCATTGGGGTCATTTAAGAGACTGCTGGACATGTATATGGTCACAGAAATTTGAGGGTGCATACATGAGGATCAATGGTCGGCACAACATTGTGGGCTGAAGGGCCTGTTCTGTGCTGTACTGTTCTATGTTCTACGTTACAACACTTGCATTTACCTGACAATATGGAATATTGCCCAAGTATGTGCACAAAAAGCAGGGCAATTCCTGCCTGGTGGCTCACTGGTTAGCACTGCTGCCTCACAGCACCAGGGATCTCGGTTTGATTCCACCCTCAGGGTCTATGTGGAGTTTGCACGTTCTCCCTGTGTCAGCATGGGTTTCCTCTGGGTGCTTCAGTTTCCTCCCACAGTCCAAAGATGTACAGGCTAGGTGAATTGGCCATGCTAAATTGCCGATAGTGTTCAGGGATGTATAGATTAGGTGGGTTACAGGGGAATAGGTCTGGGTGGGATGTTTGAGTCCATGTAGACTTGATGGACCGAAGGGCCTGTTTCCACACAGTAGGGATTCTATGGATAAAGCAATTTCCGTCCTCTCAGTCTACTCCCAACCATTTGTAAAGTGTAGGCAGGTGTCATCAACAGTGCTAAAAGTAACATCTGCTCAGCAATAACTTACTCAGTGGTGCCCAGTTTGGGTTTTGCCAGGGCCACTCAACTCCTGACCTCAGTGCAGCCTTGGTTCAAACATGGGCAAAAGGACTGATTTCCAGAGGTGAGGTGAGAGTGATGGCCTTGATATCAAGGTGATGTTTGACTGAACATGGCATCAAGGAGCCCTTGCAAAACTGGAATGAATGGGAGTCAAACTCTCCGCTGGCTGGAGTCATACCTGGCACTTAAGAAGTGAATGTAAAAAAAACTGGAGATAAATTTGAAGTCTCCCTTTGAACTGTAGACCATTGTGCTGCCAGATCTGTTAATGTGACAGGGAATACCTTGGCTGTTGATGGTGGTGTCTGGGACATTGTAAAGTATGATTCTGTGAGTATGACTGGGTCAGGATACTGCTTAATTGGACTGTGGTCTCCGCTCTCCCAGTTCTGACACTAGCCTAGATTTTAGTGTGGAGGATTCTGCAGGGTTGACAGTTTATTTTGCCTAAACTGTCCAATTTCTTTATTTTCTTTAGGTATTCTTTAGAACTGTAGCAATCTTGACACAATTCAATAGTTTGTTAGGTAATTTCGGAGAGCAATGAAGAGTTATCCATGGCGTTTTATGTCTGGAGTCATGTGTAGCCTGGACAACATCAGGATGGTAGATTTGTTCCTCTAAATGGCATTAGTGATTCAAATCAAATTTTGCAGAAATCAGCACGGTCACCAGAGTTTTAATAATGAACTTGGCAGATTGCCATCATCTGCCATGGTGAGATTCGAACTCGTGTCTCCAGGGCATTAGCCCAGAACTCTTCTTACTTAGCCCAGTGATAGTATTACAGTACTAACATCTCCCCTCGATACTGAGATATGCATTGGAACACCGATACACATTGAGATAACCGGTCTGGAACATCTCTGGGCTGGAAGTGCTTGCACATACACTGTCCCTGAAACTGCTTGATTCTTATCTCTAAATAGGGTTCTTTATCTCCTTGTGAACTGTAAACATGCCTTTATTTACATTGTATATAGTACTATGTCACATACAGCTCTCTAGTGTAGTGTTTAAAACCTCGCTCTTCGCATGGTCAGTGATAATGGGAATTGCAGATGCTGGAGAATCCAAGATAATGAAATGTGAGGCTGGATGAACACAGCAGGCCCAGCAGCATTGTGCTCCTGAGGGTTAGTGGGGAATGTGGACCAGATAAGGGAATCATGAAGAGAAAAAGCAGATAGGGTGAGGAGGGAAATGTCTCTTTAGTTGTGGTGTCATATTGTAGATGGCAGAAGTGACAGAGAATGGTACGTTGGATGTGGATGTTGCTGGGGTGATATATGAGGATAAGGTGTCTTCTGTCTTTATTTTTGTTGTGGGGAGGCAGTGTGAGGGCAGAAGTGCAGGAAATGTAAGAGATGCAGTTGAGGGCATTTTCGATCACCAGAGGGGGAAGTTGTGGCCCTTGAAATAAGAGGGCATGTGGGATGTGCAGGACTGGAACACCCCATCTTGGGAACAGATGCAGTGGAGGAATTGGAAGTAGGGGATCACATTCTTGCAAGAGGGTGGGTGAGAGGAGGTGTAGTCCAGGTCAGTGTGGGAGTCGGTGGGCTTCAAATAGATGTCACTTTTGAGTCAGTTACCAGGGATGGAGCCGCCAGCATCTGCAGGGCAGAACCAACAAGCTCCACAAGTTAAAGTTCTAAATTGGGGCAAAGCCAATTTTGATAGCGTTCGACAAGAACTTCCAAAAGTTAACTGGGATGTTTCCAAAAGTGAGTTAATGAGGGTTCAGGGCCATAATGTTCCTGTTAAAGTAAAAGACAAGTCTGGCAGGAATAGGGAGCCCTGGATAACAAGACTCTGGTCAAGAATCAAAAGGAGGCATTTGACATGTATAGGATCAAGTGAATTCCTTCAGAAGTATAAAGGGTGTCAGAGTACACTTAACAGAAAAGTCAAGGGAGCTGAAAGGGACACACGACGGCTTTGGCAGATGAGGTAAAGGAGAATCCATAAGGATTTTACAATTACATGAAGGGTAAAAGAGTAACTACAGACAAAACAGGGCCTCTAAAAGATCACCACTTCACCAGCTTCACACCGTGTTATCTCAGATTCTCCAGCATCGGCAGTTCCGACTATCCCTCTAAAAGATCAACAAGGTTATCTGTGTGTGGAATCACAAGAGATGGGTGAGAGCCTAAATGAATATTTCTTGTCAGCATTTACCGTCAAGAAAGGCATGGATGTTGAGAGTTTGTGAAGGGGACACGAGATGACTATGGCGAATAGGGCTAAGGAGAATCCAAAGAGATTCTACAAATACATTAAAGACAAACCAAATCCCTGTGACATGATCAGGTGTACCTAGAACTTTGTAGGAAGCTAGGGGGAGGCAATGGCCTGGTGGTATTATTGCTGGGTTGTTAATCCAGAGACCCAGATAACGTTCTGAGGACCTGGGTTCAAATCCCACTACAGCAGATTGTGGAATTTGAGTTCAAGAAAAATATCTAGAATTAAGAATCTAATGATGACCATGAATCCATTGCCAACTGTTGTAAAAATCCACCTGGTGTCCTTCACGGAAAGAAGTTGCCATCCTTACTTGACCTAGCCTACATGTGACTCCAGATCCACAGCAATGTGACTACCTCTCAACTGCCTTCTGGGCAATTAGGGTGGGCAATAAATGCTGCCCAGCCAGTGACACCCTACAATGAATAAAGGAAAAGGAAACGGGTAACTAGGGAGAGAATGGAGTTCCTCAAAAATCAGCAAGCCTGCCTAAATGACAAATTGCAGGAGATAGCTGAGATACTCCAGTATTTTGCTGCAAATAAAAAACAAAAGAACAGTGGATGCTATAAATCAATAACAAAAAAGTTACTGGAAGTTGCTGGAAAAGCACAGCAGGTCTGGGAGTATTAGTGAAGAAAAATCCAAGCTAATGTTTCGGGTTTGGTGACCCTTCCTCAGCTCTGACATGCATAGGCAGCTGGGATCAAGTAGATGCCTTGAAGAGTATAAACGGTGTCAGAGTACACTTAAATAAAAACAAAAATCAGGGGAGCTAACAGGAAACAAGGGATAGTTTTGGCAGAGAAGTTGGAGAAATAAATGGCAACATCTTGAAAAATGTCCGTATTACAGAGGAGGAGGTGCTAGATAGTTTAAAACACACAAAGGTGGATAAACCCCTGGAACCTGATCAGGTGTACCCAATGATTTGGTGGGAAGCTAGGGAAATGATTGCTGGTCCCCTTGCCGAGATATTTGTATCATCAATAGTCACAGATGAGGTGCCAGAAGATTGGCAGTTGGCTAACATGGTGCCACTATTTAAAAAACGTGAGATGGAAAAGCCAGGGAACAATAAACTGGTGAACCTGACATCAATGGTGGGCAAGGTGTTGGAGGGGATCCTGAGGAACAGGGTTCACATCCATTTGGAAAGGCAAGAACAAAGAAAATTACAGCACAGGAACAGGCCCTGCAACCCTCCAAGCCTGCACCAACATGCTGCCCATCTCAACTGAAATCCCCTCCCTCCCAGGGACCGTATTCCTCTATTCCCATCCTATTCATGTATTTGTCAAGACACCCTTGAAAAGTCACTTTTGTGTCTGCTTCCACTACCTCACTGGCAGTGTGTTCCAGGCAGCCACCACCCTCTGTGTAAAAAACTTGCTTCATATATCACCTTAAAACCTTGCCCCTCGCACCTTAAACATTTGACCCCTGGTAACTGACTCTTCCACCCTAGGAAAAAGCTTCTGACTGTCCACTCTGTCCATGCCCTTTAGAATCTTGTAGACCTCTATCAGGTCACCCTCAACCTCTGTCATTCCAGTGAGAGCAACCCAAGTTCCTCCAACAATTCCTCATAGCTTATGCCCTCCATACCAGACCATCCTGGTAAATCTTTTCTGTCTCCAAAGCCACCACATACTTCTGGTAGTGTGACAACCAGAATTGAATACAATATTCCAAATGCGGCCTAACTAAGGCTCTATAAAGCTTTAATATTACCTGTCAATGTTTAAACGCAATGCCCCAGCTGGTGAAGGTAAGCATGCCACATGCATTATCATCTACGTTGCTACTTTCAGTGACCTGTGTATCTGTACACCCAGATCCCTCTGCCTATCAGTACTCTTAAGAGTTCTGCCATTTACTCTATATTTTCTATCTGCATGAGACCATCCAAAATGCATTACCTCACATTTTTCAGGATAAAACTCCATCCACCATCTCTTTGCCAAAGTCACCAATTGATCTATATCCTGCAGTATCTTCTGACGGTCCTCATTCGTGATCCGGAATTACACAAACCATTGTGTCACTGGCAAACTTACTTATCACCCAGTTACGTTTTCCTCCAAATCATTTCTATATATTTCAAATAGCAAAGGTCCCAACACCGATCCCTGAGAAATGCCACTAGTCACAGCCCTCCATTCAGAACCGCACCCTTCTAGGAACTCCCTAACTATGTCCGTGACACCACCCACGCCCTCCACCTCCTCCAGAACTTCCAATTCCCTGGTCCCCAACACCTCATTTTCACCATGGATGTCCAGTCCTATACACTTGCGTTCCCCATGCAGCTGGCCTAAAGGCCCTCCGCTTCTTTCTGTCCCGTAGACCCGACCAGTCCCCCTCCACCGGCACCCTCATCCACCTAAACAAGCTTGTCCTCACCCTCAACAACTTCTTTTTCAATTCCTCCCACTTCCTACAGACAAAGGGGTGGCCATGGGTACCTGCATGGGCCCAAGCTATGCCTGCCTCTTTGTAGGTTATGTAGAACAGTCTCTGTTTCGCACCTACACTGGCCCTAAACCACACCTCGTCCTTCGTTACATTGATGACTGTATCGGCGTCACCTCGTGCTCCTAAGAGGAGCCCTCACCTTCCTGGACCTCTCAGGTCTCCATCTCAGGCAACCACCTAGAAAGTGATGTCCATTTCAAGCCCACCGACTCCCATAGCTACCTGAAATACACCTCCTCCTACCCACCTTCCTGCAAAAATTCCATCCCCTATTCCCAATTCCTTTGCCTCCACCGCATCTGCTCCCAGGATGAGGCATTCCACTCCCGTACTTCTCAGATGTTCTTCAAGGACCGCAACTCCCCTCTCCCCCCACCGTAGTGGTTGAGAACGCCCTCAACTGTGTCTCCCGCATTTCCTGCAACTCATCCCTCATACCCCGCCCCTGCAATAACCGTCAAAAGAGAATCCCCCTAGTCCTCACATACCACGCCACCAACCTCCGGATACAATGCATCATCCTCTGACACTTCCACCATCTACAATCTAACCCCACCACTAAAGACATTTTTCCAACCCCACCCTTATCTGCATTCCGCAACTCCCTTGTCCACTCCACACTCCCCTCCAAACCCACCATACCTGGCACTTTCCCCTGCAACCACAGGAAGTGCTACTCTTGCCCCCACACCTCCTCCCTCATCCCCATCCCAGGCCCAAGATGACTTTCCACATCAAGCATATATTCACCTGCACATCCGCCAATATGGTATACTGCATCCGCTGTACCCAGTGTGGCTTCCTCTATATTGGGGAAACCAAGCGGAGGCATGGGGACCGCTTTGCAGAACACCTACGCTTGGTTCGCAATAAACAACTGCACCTCCCAGTTGCGAAGCATTTCAATTCCCCCTCCCATTCCTTAGACAACATGTCCATCCTGGGCCCCCTGCAGTGCATGCTGGAATGGATAGAGATAGAGGAAGCTGATGTACTGAAAATTTTGTCAAACATTAAGATTGACAAGTCGCCAGGCCCGGATCAGATTTGTCCTCGGCTGCTTTGGGAAGCGAGAAATGCAATTGCTTCGCCACTTGCGAAGATCTTTGCATCCTCGCTCTCCACTGGAGTCGTACCTGAGGACTGGAGAGAGGCAAATGTAATTCCTCTCTTCAAGAAAGGAAATAGGGAAATCCCCGGCAATTATAGACCGGTAAGTCTCACGTCTGTCGTCTGCAAGGTGTTAGAAAGGATTCTGAGGGATAAGATTTATGACCATCTGGAAGAGCATGGCTTGATCAAATACAGTCAACACGGCTTTGTGAGGGGTAGGTCATGCCTTACAAACCTTATCGAGTTTTTTGAGGATGTGACTAGTAAGGTTGATGAGGGTCAAGCTGTGGATGTGGTGTATATGGACTTCAGTAAGGCATTTGATAAGGTTCCCCATGGAAGGCTCATTCAGAAGGTCAGGAGGAATGGGATACAGGGGAACTTAGCTGCTTGGATACAGAATTGGCTGGCCAACAGAAGACAGCGAGTGGTAGTAGAAGGAAAATATTCTGCCTGGAAGTCAGTGGTGAGTGGGGTTCCACAGGGCTCTGTCCTTGGGCCTCTACTGTTTGTAATTTTTATTAATGACTTGGACGAGGGAATTGAAGGATGGGTCAGCAAGTTTGCAGACGACACAAAGGTCGGAGGTGTCGTTGACAGTGTAGAGGGCTGTTGTAGGCTGCAGCGGGACATTGACAGGATGCAGAGATGGGCTGAGAGGTGGCAGATGGAGTTCAACCTGGATAAATGCGAGGTGATGCATTTTGGAAGGTCGAATTTGAAAGCTGAGTACAGGATTAAGGATAGGATTCTTGGCAGCGTGGAGGAACAGAGGGATCTTGGTGTGCAGATACATAGATCCCTTAAAATGGCCACCCAAGTGGACAGGGTTGTTAAGAAAGCATATGGTGTTTTGGCTTTCATTAACAGGGGGATTGAGTTTAAGAGTCGTGAGATCTTGTTGCAGCTCTATAAAACTTTGGTTAGACCGCACTTGGAATACTGCGTCCAGTTCTGGGCGCCCTATTATAGGAAAGATGTGGATGCTTTGGAGAGGGTTCAGAGGAGGTTTACCAGGATGCTGCCTGGACTGGAGGGCTTATCTTATGAAGAGAGGTTGACTGAGCTCGGTCTCTTTTCATTGGAGAAAAGGAGGAGGAGAGGGGACCTAATTGAGGTATACAAGATAATGAGAGGCATAGATAGAGTCGATAGCCAGAGACTATTTCCCAGGGCAGAAATGGCTAGCACGAGGGGTCATAGTTTTAAGCTGGTTGGTGGAAAGTATAGAGGGGATGTCAGAGGCAGGTTCTTTACGCAGAGAGTTGTGAGAGCATGGAATGCGTTGCCAGCAGCAGTTGTGGAAGCAAGGTCATTGGGGTCATTTAAGAGACTGCTGGACATGCATATGGTCACAGAAATTTGAGGGTGCATCCATGAGGATCAATGGTCGGCACAACATTGTGGGCTGAAGGGCCTGTTCTGTGCTGTACTGTTCTATGTTCTATGTTCTATGTTCTAATACCACCCGTAGGTTGCAGGAACAGCAACTCATATTCTGCTTGGGAACCCTGGAGCCCAATGGTATCAATGTGGATTTCACCAGCTTCAAAATCTCCCCTCCCCCAACTGCATCCCAAAACCAGCCCAGCTTGTCCCCACTTTCCTAACCTGTTCTTCCTCTCACCTATCCCCTCCTCCCACCTTAAGCGGCACCTCCATTTCCTACCTACTAACCTCATACCGCCCCCTTGACCTGTCCGCCCTCCCCGGACTGACCTATCCCCTCCCTACCTCCCCACCCATACTCTTCTCTCCACCTATTTTCTCCTCTATCCATCTTCAGTCTGCCTCCCCCTCTCTCCCTATTTATTTCAGAATCTTCTCCCCATTCCCCTTTTCTGTTGAAGGTCTAGCCTCAAAACATCAGCTTTTGAGCTCCTAAGATGCTGTTTGGCCTGTTGTGTTCATCCAGCTCCATGCTTTGTTATCAGTCCCTTCCACTGCTATCCTCTGTCTTCTATGACCAAGCCAGTTATTTTTTAATCCATTTTGGAAGCTCAACTCTTACCCCATGCGACTTTATCTTCTGTATCAGTCTGCCATGAGGGACCTTACCAATGGCCTTACTGAAGTCCATGTGGACAACATCCACTGCCCTATCCTCATTGATCATTTTCGTCACCTTCTCAAAAAACTCAACGAAGTTAGTGAGACACGACTTCCCCTTCACAAAACCATGCTGCCTCTCACTAATACACCCACTGATTTTCAAGTGGGAGTAAATCCTGTCTTGAAGAATCCTCCCCAATAATTTCCATAACATTGATGTGGCTCACCGGCCTGTAATTAGCTGAATTATCATTGTCACCCTTCGTAAAGAAAGAAGAAACATTGGCTACTCTCCAATCCTCTGACACCTTCCCTGTAGCCAGTGAGTTCACAAGGATTTCCCTCAAGATCCCTGCAAAATCCTCTCTTGCCTGTCTTAAAATTCTGGGTTATATCCTGTCAGACCCTGGGAACTCTTGTACCTTAATGTTTTTCAAGACCCCCAATACCTCCTCCCTTTTGATCCCAACATGACCCAAACTATCTACACACCCTTCCCCAGACTCATCATCCACCAAGTCCTTCTCTATGGTGAATACTGATGCAAAGTACTCATTTAATATCTCGCCCATTTCCTCTGGCTCCATGCATAAATTCCCGTCACTGTCCTTGAGTGGGCCAATCCTCTACCTGGCTACCCTCTTGCTCTTTACATATGTGTAAAAAGCTTTGGGATTTTCCTTAATCCTGTTGGCCAATGACTTTTCATGACCTCTTTTACCCCACATGACTCGTTGCTTAAGTTTCTTTCGACTTTCCTTGTATTCCGCTCATTGCTTCATGTGTTCCCAACCTTCTAGCCTTGATAAATGCTTCCTTTTTCTTTTTGACTAGGCTCACAATTTCTCTTGTTGTCCAAGGTTCCCTAAACTTGCCATACTTATCCTTCATCCATACAGGAATATGCCGGTCCTGAGTTTCCAGCAACTTATACTCGACAGCCTGCTGCATACCATTTGTGGATTTGCCATCAAACATCTGCCTACAATTTACATTCTTCAGTTCCTGCCTAATATTGTTGTAATTAGCCTTCCTCCAATTTAGCACCTTCAACTGACAACTATACCTGTCTTTATCCATCAGTACCTTGAAGCCTCCACTACTTCCATTGACCACTCATTCTAAATACACAGCACCCTCTGAGTAAAGAAATTGCATCTTAGGTCCATTTTATATCTTTCCCCTTTCACCTAAATCATATACCTTCTAGTTTTGGACTCCTCCACCCCAGGGAAATTTCCTTGTCTATCTCTCATAATTATATAATCCCCAATAAGGTCATCCCTCAGCCTCCAATGCTCAAGGGAAAATAGTCCCAGTCTATTCAGCCTCTCCCAAACTTGGCAACATCATTGTAAATATTTTCTGAACACTTTCAAGTTTCATAACATCCTTCATATATCAAGGAGAAGAGTGGCTGAAGCTTGGCATGCAAGTGCAGCAGACAATGAGGAAAACTATTGGCATGTTCTCTTTCATTACAAGAGGATTTGCGTATCGAGTAAGGATGCCATGTTGCAGTTATACAGTGTCTTAGTTAGGCAATACTTTAAGTATTGTGTACAGTTTTGGTCTCCTAGTCTGATGAAAGACATTCTTACTGTTGAAGGAGTCCAACAAAGATTCACCAGACTGATTCCTGGGATGGCAAGACTGACATATGAGTAAAGGCTGGATCAACTGATCTTGTATTCACTGGAACTTAGAAGAATAAGGGGCGATCTCACAGAAACATATAACATCCTGATGGCACTGGACAGGCTAGATATGGGAAGAATATTCCTAATGTTGGGAGAAGTCTAGAACTAGGGGTCACAATTTAAGAATAAGGGGAAAGCCATTCAGGACTGAGATGAGGAAGAATTTCTTAACTTGGAGAGTTGTGATCTTGTAGAATTCTCTCCCACAGGAAGCTGTCAGTGCCAGTTCACTAGATATATTCAAGAGAGAACTGGATATAGCCCATGTGGCTAAAGGGATCAAGGCATATGGGGAGAGCACAGGAAAGGGATACTGAGATTGCATAATCAGCCAAGATGGGATTGAATGATGGTACATGTTCAAAGGGCAGAATTGCCTCCTCCTGCATCTGTTTTCTGTGTTTTTATGTATGGTTAGTAAGTTTGCAGATGACACCAAAATTGGCGTTGTGGTGGATATCCAAAAAGGTTACCTCAGAGTACAACAAGATCTTGATCACATGGAGATTAATTTAGATAAACGTGAGGTACTGCATTTTGGAAAGGCAATTCAAGGCAGGACATATATAGTTAATGGTAAGATTCTGTGGAGTGTTGCTGAACATGTAGACCTTGGAATGCATGTTCATAGGTCCTCAAAAGTGCAGTCACAGGTAGACAAAATAGTGAGGAAGGCGTTTGGCATGCTTGTCTTCGCTGGTCAGTGCATTGAGTACACAAATTGGAGGTCATGTTGCGGCTGTACAGGAAATTGATTAGGCTAATTTTGGAATACTACATTCATTTCTGTCTGCTATAGGAAGGATGTTGCGAAACTTAAAAGGGTTCAGAAATGATTTACAAGGATGTTGCCAGGGTTGGAGGGTTTGAGCTATAGGGAGAGGTAGAATAGGCTGGGGCTATTTTCCCTTGAACATAGGAGGCTGAGGGGTGATCTTACAGAAGTTTATAAAATCGTGAGTGCCATAGAAAGGGTAAATAACCAAGGCCTTTTCCCCAAGGGGTGCAGGGAATGGAGGAGTGTTAGAGGTTGGTCCAATTACAACATTGAAAAGGGTATATAAATATGGAGAGATTAGAGGGATATGTTCCAAATGCTGGCAAATGGGGCTAGATTAACTTAGGAAATTGGTCAGCATAGGTAAATTGGAATTAGGGGTCTAATGATGACTCTGAATCCATTGTTGATTGTCAGGTAAATTCAACTGGTTCACTAATGCCCTTTAGCGGCCATCCTACCCGGTCTGGCCTACATGTGACTCTAGGCCCACAGCAAAGTAATTGACTCTTAACTGCTTTCTGGACAATTAGGGAAGGGCTCTAATTGCTGCCTAGCCAGTAATTCTCACATTCTGTCTCTGGATTGACAGTCCAGTGATAATACTACTGGGCATCAGCCTCCCCATGCAGTTCTGGTCACCCTAGTATAGAAAGGATATTATTAACCTGGAAAGACTACAGAAAAGATTTACTAGGACAATATCTAGATTAGAAGGTTTGAGTTATAAAGAAAGGCTTGTCAGGCTGGGATCTTTTCCATAGGAGATCAAGGGGTGACCTTATCGAGCTCCATAAAATAGTGACAGGGTAGATATGGTAGATAGCCAACAGCTTTTCCCCGTGGTAGGAGAGTTTAAAACTAAAAGACATAGGTTAAAGGTGAGAGGAGACAGATACAAAAGGGTCTAAAGTGATAATTTTTTTTCACACATGAGGGTGGTGGGTGTCTGGCGCAGGCTGCCAGAAGTAGTGGTGGATATGAGCATTATTTTGACATTTAAGAAACATTCCTACAGGTACATGGAGGTGATAGGTGTGCAGGGATAGTGACCAAAACCAGGCAAATGAGAATAAATTAATTGTGAAAACTGGGCGGCATTGATGGGTTGGCTCCAAGAGCCGGTTACCATTCTGTAAGCCTCTATGACTCTATATACCACATTTTTCTAGCTAATATCAGTTCTGAAGAAGGGTCACTGGACTCGAAACATTAACTCTGCTTTCTCTTCACAGATGCTACCAGACCTGCTCAGTTTTTGTTTTATCAATGGATGTTCGCTGATGACTACAAAATGTTCAGCACCATTTGCAACTTCTTAGATACTGAACTAGCCCATATTCAGGCGCATACAAATCTGGAAAATATCCAGGCTGGGACTGAAAAGTGACAACATTTGCAGCACACAAATCCCAGGCAACACCCAACTTCAATGTGACAGAATCTAACCATCGTCTCTTGACAGTCAATGGCATTAGAATCATTTCCTACAATCAACATAATGGAGGTTATGACTGACCAGAAAATGAACGGGACTACCCGTATTAATATAGTTGTTACAATAGCAGGTCAGAAGCTCTTAATTCTACAATGATTAATTCATCTCCGCCCTCCCCCCAAAGCCTGTCCATTATTTCCAACGCACAGGACAGGAGTGTGATGGTATACTCCCCACTTTCCTGAATGGGTACAGCTCCAAGAAGTTTGACACGATCTAGGAGAAAGCAGGCTGCTTGATCGACATTCCATCCATGACTTTCAACATTCACTCCCTTCATCACTGACATCTGTAAAATGACCTGCTGTAATTTTCCAAGATAACCTCAGTAGCACTTTTCAAATTGCAATCTCTAACATCTAGAAAGACAAGGTCAATAAATATATGGGAATACCAACACCTACAAATATCCCGCCATGCCTCACTACGTTCAGTGTTTCACTATCACCAGGTCAGAATTCTGGAACTCCCTCCTCTCACAGTACTGATGGTGTCTCTACACTGTATGGACAACAGCAGTCAAGAAAGGTGCTCAAGGCATCCTTCTCTGTGGCAATTTGTGTTGGATAATAAATACCAGCATAGTTAATGATGCCTATATTCCATGAGTGAATTTTTAAAAGGGAGCAATATTGGCTTGAAGTACAAAATAAAACAGGACACACTATTCAAATGAAGAAGAGATAACACAGTGTGGAGCTGGAGGAACACAGCAGGCCAGGCAGCATCAGAGAAGCAAGAACGCTGATGTTTTGGGTCGGGACCCTTCTCCAGAAATAGGCATTTCAGTGACAGCCAGTGGTGGTTTAACCTGAGGGTCACCATGCAACAGCTGAGGTTGAGAAGGCAGCATTCTTATTGTGACCTCAATTGCTGCAGGGATTGAACCCATGCTTTGGCCTCATTCTGCATTGAAACTATCTGGTTAACTGAGCTGACCAACCCCTAGGTCATGTGTAGGTCAGACCAGTACGACAGACAGATTTCCTTCCCTAAAGGACATTAGTGAACCCAATTTATACTTTTATAAATATAGTTTACTTATATAATATATTTTATAATAGTTTTTATAACCATCTGCAGTGGATTCATGGTTGTTATTACTAAGTCTAATTTCTAAATCCAGATGGATTAAATCAGATTAGACTCCAAGTTGCCAATGGTGGATTTTTAGCTCTTGTCTCCAAAGCATTAATCAAATGGCATTACTACTACACCACCATCTCCTCTTACAGTCATTCTATTTCCCCCGTTGAGCAAATACCCACTTTGGAACTTGGTAGAACGGTGAGAAAAATGCATTTGGCTTGTCTGTTCTGTCCACTGGACGATGCAACCCTCAGTTTCTTGCTACCAATACTACCATGCAGGGAAAGAAAAGAGAAAATAAAATAGTTAACATATTGGGAAGCTAAAACAACAACAAAAACAAAAACCAAAAACACACAGATTTGTTAGTGTCTATAGAAAAAATAAATTATTTAGACTTTGCACTGTTCATTGGAACTGGAAAAGAGATGACCAAGTACCTTGAGCAATTTGGAAAGTGGCAGGGGAAAGTGTAGATAATTTCCTAATATCAAACCAATGCAATTCATTTCAAAGGAACAATGGTAAAACCAAAACACCACATTTACAAAGAGCAGGTAAATAATTCAGGAAGTGGAAACTATGGTAGATAAAAGCACAGAAATCCTTGGAAGCAAACGTGAAATAAAACAGGCTTGAGATTGAAATACATGAAATGTCCCTGTAAAGCATTCAAAAGAGCTGAGGAATAGTTTGTATTAACACTCACATGGGTTTGTTGCATGTGTTACAATGGATGCTTCAACAAATCAATAATATATTGTTCCATCTTTCATTGTAGCTTTTTCGTGAACATTGGGTCAGCAAAAACACAGAGAACAGGAAATGGGTGGCGCACCATACGCAATCAGATCAGAGCAAGATAATCTTGTTGCTGTTCGTGCCCTGATTAGCAGAGGTCATGGCCTGCTTTAATGGTTCAATCTTATATCACGCATGACAACACCTATTAAATAGAAACATGTTGCTTGATCATGACATAATGTCTGTTCAAAATCCTTTTACATTCAATCCCACATATGGCTGAGCTGTTGCCTCTTACTTTACCAACAAGCAATATTTAAATGAAGTTGCAGCTTTCCAGCCTTTTGTACGTTGTGATCCAACTGTCAATCGTATGACTTTGGAATTCTGGATAAAGCCTGAAACTAGAATGAAATATCAGAACTGAGAACATTTCTGACAGACCTGAATATTGTTGTAAAGCAATTAATTAAAAAAAGGCAGTTACGAGTAAGATGAAAACTATTGAAAGCCAACGTTGCTTTTAAATAGAACAGCCTCTTTAAAAGATCCCTTTCTTACTAACTGAAGATTCTAATTGAATGCTAGTGACAGATAAATCTGAAAGTACAATTACATTCCTTATGTTGTTAATTCAAAGCCCACAAATGCACAGCACACAATAGCACGAAACTCAGAGTGCAAATGAAATGTTCAGCCCCAAGCTGGTTAAGAGGTAAAGCTGAGTGAAAACCACTTTGCTGCCTGATCAGGTCCTGACTCTAGATTAAAGCTTTGTATATGTTGATTGAGACATGAATGTGAAGACAAAATGTTTCAGACCAATCCAGTCGGTGGTGTGTGAATGGTTATGAAAAGCAATCCTTCAATAAATCTGTCTGTGAAGATTCCTGGATCAATCATAGAAATACAACTGGCTATTCAAGAGGCAAGCCGAGCATGGGACAGTGACTTTAAAAGGATTTTGATAAAATGCATTATGCAATAATTAAATGCAGCTGATGAAAAATTCCATTGCAGTTAACACAGCAGAGTCCAATAAATATTTACATGTTACTTACATAACAACATCACAATTCCAATGTACCTATTAATGAGAATAGATATGTTTGGGTAATACTGACATAGCCAATTAATTCAAAGCATCAGTTATGATATTGGTACATCATAGAGGCTGCTCATTTATTTTAGTCTGAACAACCACCATTAAATCTGAATAAGATACAATTTGTCAAGTCCACCAATATGAAGAGCCCGTGCAAACAATATGCTGCAAATGCTAGAAATCAGAAATACATACTGAAAAAGATGGAAAAGTGTAGTTGTCCGATGATGGTGCTAATTTGGGAAAGGCTAATTACAACAATATCAGGCAGGAACTGAAGAAGAGAGATTGGAGGCAGTTATTTGAGGGCAAATCAACAAATGGTATGTGGGAGGCTTTCAAGTACAAGTTGCTGGGAACTCGGGACCGGCATATTCCTGTACAGATGAAGAATAAGTATGGCAAGTTTAGGGAGCCTTGGACAACATGAGATAGTGTCAGCCTAGTCAAAAAGAAAAAGGAAGCATTTATCAAGGCTATAAAGTTGAGAACACATGAAGCAAGGGTGGAATACAACAAAAGTCGAATGACACTTAAGCAAGGAGTCATGAGGGCTAAAAGAGGTCATGAAAAGTCATTGGCCAACAGGATTAAGGAAAATCCAAATGTTTTTTACACATGTATAAAGAGCAAGAGGATAGCCAGGGAGGGGTTAACCCACTCAAGGACAGTAAAGGGAATTTATGCATGGAGCCAGAGGAAACGGGCAAGGTATTAAATGAGTACTCTGCGTCAGTATTCACCACAGAGAAGGACTTGGTGGATGAAGGACTTGAAGGTCTGGGGAAGGGTGTGTAGATAGTTTGGGTCATGTTGAGATCAAAAGGGAGGAGGTTTTGGGGGTCTTGAAAAACATTAATGTACAAAAGTCCCCAGGATCTGTTGGGATATAACCCAAAATTTTTAGAGAGGCAAATGAGGATATTGCTGAAGCCTTGAGAGAAAACTTTGTATCCTCACAGACTACAGGGAAGGTCCCAGAGGATTGGAGAATATTTAAGAAGGGTGGCAACAATAATCCAGCCAATTACAGGCCAGTGAGGCTTATGTTAGTGGTAGGGAAATTATTGGAGAGGATTTTTCAAGAAAGAATTTATTCCCACTTAGAAATAAGTCAGCGTATTATTGAAAGGCAACATGGTTTTGTGAAGGGGAGGTCGTGTCTCACTAACTTGATTGAGTTTATTGAGGAAATGACAAAGATGATCAATGAGAACAGGGCAATGGATGTTGTCTACATTCACTTCAACAAGACCTTTCAAAAGGTTTGTCATGGCAGGCTGTAACAGAAGGTAAACTCTCACAGGGTCAGAGGTGAGCTTGCAAGATGGATAAAAACTGGCTCAGTCATAGAAGACAGTGAGGGTAGCAGTGAAAGGGTGTGTTTCTGAATGGAGGGCTATGACAAATGGCATTCCTTAGTGATCAGTTTTGGGACCTTTGTTATTTGTAATATATATAAATTATTTGGAGGAGCATGTAACTGGTTGATTAATAAGTCTGCAGATGGCACAAAGGTTGGTGGAATTGCAGATAGTGATGAGGACCATCAGGGAATACAGCAAGATATAGATCAGTTGGTGACTTGGGCAGAGAGACGGCAGATGGAGTTTAATCCAGAAGAATGTTAGGTAATACATTTTGGAAGCTCTAATCCAGATGGAAAATATATAGTAAATGGCAGAACTTTTAAGAGTACTGACAGGCAGAGGGATCAGGGTGTACATGTACACAGATCACTAAGTGGCAATGCAGGTGGAGAAAGTAGTCAGTAAGGCATATGGCATGCTTGCTTTCATTGGCCAGGGCACTCAGTTAAAAAAGTGGCAAATAATATTGCACCTTTATAGAACCTTAGTTCGGCCGCATTTGGAATATTGTGTTCAATTCTGGTCTCCACACTACCAAAAGGATGTAGTGGCTTTGGAGAGGGTACAGAAAAGATTTAAGAGGATGTTGCCTGGTATGGATGGTATTAGCTATGAGGAAAGATTGAAGAAAACTTGGGTTGTTCTCACCGGAACAACGGAGGTTGAGGGGTGACCTTATGGAGGTCTACAAGATTCTGAAAGGCGTAACAGAGTAAACATTCAGAAGCATTTTTCCAGGGCGGAAGAGTCATTTACTTAGTGGCATAGTTTTAAGGTGGAGGGGCAAGGTTTAAAGGTGATGTACAAGGCAAGTTGTTTACACAGCTGGTGTTGGGTTCCTGGATCTCGCTGCTGGGGGAGGTAGTGGAAGCAGATACGATAGTGACTTTTAAATATATGATGACAAATACATGAATAGGATGGGAATTGAAGGATATGGTCCCTGCAAGGGTGAACGTTTTGTGAGAGGGAGCACAAAGGTGCAGGCTTGGAGGGCTGCAGGGCCTGTTCCTATGCTGTAATTTCCTCTGTTCTTTGTTCTTTGTTGGAATTACTCACCAGGGCCAGGTAGCACCCATGGACAGAGAAAGAGTCAGAATTAATAGCCTGAATCTTTTTTAAAGCTATGTCTGAATTGTGATGAGAATTTTGGAGGGTTTTCTGTCAGGAGGTCTTGGAAGTTCTCTTGATATGTTTGACTAGACACACCACATTAATTACCCAGGCTACCATGTGGAGCCAATGGCCTCATGGTATTGTTGCTAGACTATTAATCCAGAGACCCAGTTAATGTTCTGGGGATCTAGGTTCAAATCCCACCACAGCAATAAATATCTGGAAATAAGAGTCTAATGATGACTCAATTGCTGATTGTCAGAAATCCCCCTCTGGGTCACTAATGTCCTTCAGGGAAGAAACTGCCATCCTTACCTGTTCTGGCCTACATGTGTTTACAGACCCACAGCAATGTGATTAATTCATAAACTGCTCTCTGCAATTAGGGATGAGCAATACATGCTGGCCTAGTCACTGATGCCCTCATCCTATGAATGATTTTTAAAAAAACCCTATGATATCTCTCACTTCTGATTTCTAACAATTCATGCCGTAGGTTGTTCCCAGAACAACTTGCCACTCACTAGCTATCAGCTAAAAGACGGGCATTTCTTATACCTGCTCCATCTTTAAATGATTGCTGTGCACCCAGGTGAGCTTTGGCATTCTGAAGCTACCCTCCTTGTTCAAGGATATTTACAGAAGAGGTTGAAGAAGAGATAGATGGCACTGTGATTCTCCAACAGGGAATCATAGGTCTTGGTGAAAGTGTCAGTTGCCTTCTTCCTGGAGGGTGCTACCAGATGCTGCCAGCCTGATCCAATGTCCCCACAGTCCAGAGAAACAGCCAGCAGCAGATGAAGGGGGTCAATAACTGTCCCTGTTGTTCCAGGTTAAATGCCACCCTCTTCTCTCTGCTACCTCTCACTGACTCACTCTCTGATACTGCAACGATGTCTCAAAAGAGTCTCATGCTCAGCCATTCTCATTATTGCAGGATGGCAGTTTCCTTCCATAAGGAGCATTAGTGACCCAGATCGATGTTTCTGACAATCAGCAATTGATGGACAAGTCCCCAGGACCAGATGGGATCTATTCCTGGTTTATGAGGGAAGCAAAAGAGGAACTAGCTGGGGCCTTAACAGATATCTTTGCAGCATCCTTGAGCATGTGTGAGGTCCCAGAGGACTGGAGAATTACTAATGTTGTCCCCTTGTTTAAGAAGGGTGGCAAAGATAATCCAGGTAATTATAGACCAGTCAGACTGATGTCAGTGGTGGGGAAGCTGCTGGAGAAGATATTGACGGATAGGATCTATTCCCATTTGGAAGGAAATGGGCTTATCAGTGATAGGCAACATGGTTTTGTGCAGGGAAGGTCATGTCTTACCAACTTAATAGAGCTCTTTGAGGACGTGACAAAGTTGACTAATGAGGGAAAGGCTGTAGATGTCATATACATGGACTTCAATGAGGCGTTTTGATAAGGTTCCCCATGGCAGGCTGATGGAGAAAGTGAAGTCGCATGAGGTCAGGATGTACTAGCTAGAGAGAGAGAAAACTGACTGGGCAATAGGAGACAGAGATTTGCAGTGTAAGGGAGTTTCTCAAAATGGAGAACTGTGACCAGTGGTGTTCCACAGGGATCCGCGTTGACACCACTGTTGTTTGTGATATTCATAAATGATCCGGAGGAAGGTATAGATAACAAAGTGTGGGGGTAGATGAACACAGCAGGCCAAGCAGCATCTTAGGAGCATAAAAGCTGATGTTTCAGGCCTAGACCCTTTTTCTGATGAAGGGTATAGGCCTGAAACATCAACTTTTATGCTCCTAAGATGCTGCTTGGCCTGCTGTGTTCATCCAGCCCACACTTTGTTATCTTGGATTCTCTAGCATCTGCAGTTCCCATTATCTCTGGAGGAAAGTATAGATGGTCTGATTAGCAAGTTTGCAGATGACACTAAGATTGGTGGAGTAGCAGATAGTGAAGTAGAGTGTCGGAGAATGCAACAGAATATAAATAGATTGGAGAGTTGGGTGGAGAAATGGCAGATGGAGTTCAATCCAGGCAAATGTGAGGTGATGCATTTTGGTAGACAATTCAAGAGTGAACTATATGGTAAATGGAAAAGCCCTTGGGAAAATTGATGTACAGAGAGATTTGGGTGTTCAGGTCCATTGTACCCTGAAGGTGGCAGGGTTGAGGGGGACCTGATTGAAGTCTACAAAATCATGAGAGGTATAGACAGGGTGGATAGCAAGAAGCTTTTTCCCAGAGTGCGGTACTCAATTACTAGGGATCACGATTTCAAGGTGAGAGGGGAAAAGTCTAAGGAGATATGTGTGGAAAGTTCTTTACGCAGAGGTTGATGGGTGCCTGGAACGCGTTGCCCGCAGAAGTGGTAGAGGTGGGCATGATTGCGTCATTTAAGATATATCTAGACAGATACATGAATGGGCAGGGAGTAGAAGGGATACAGCTCCTTGCAAAATAGACAACAGGTTTAGATAGAGGATCTGGATCGGCGCAAGCTTGGAGGGCCGAAGGGCCTGTTCCTGTGCTGTAATTTTCCTTTGTTCTTTGATTCATGGTCATCATTAGACTCTTAATTCCAGATATTTATTGAATTCAAATTCCATCAGTTGCCATGGCAGGATTTGAACCCAGGTCCCCAGAACATTACCTGGGTCTCTGGATTTTATAGTCCAGGATTAATACCTCTAGGCTTTGCCTCCCCTTGATAGCCTGGATAATTAATGTGGTGTATCTAGTGAAATATTGTAAGAGAGCTTTCAAGGCCTCTTGACAGAAAAGTCTCCAAATTATTGCCTGCAATATCTTCCTTTGCTCGCTATCACCATATGCAATGTCCCTGCATGGTCTCTGTGTTGCCTTCTCACTCTCACATCCACCATTGCCCCACTTTCACCTGCATTAACAGCTGTGTGAGCCACTGTCATTGCCTTTAATCCCCCCCTTCCTCTCATTACAGGAGAAAATTTCCACAACAGGGCAAAGAGACCCTATAAGGGTGAAAGAGCTTCAGACATTTGACTTTTCACTGCATATAGAGAGGATCCTGACTGTTGCAGGAGAATATTGGGACAGTTTCTGTAGAGATGCCAAAACATCCCCTAACCTCTTGCTTAGAACTCTTCCACCTCTTCCATGTTCGGAGGTGAATGGGCTCTCTCCCTTCACTGTGCCTGCTCCCCTCTGACCCCATAAAGTTCATACTGTAAGAAGGCCCTGGCATTTTCAGTCCTGCCTGAATACAATAACCCCAGGGACACCTAACCAATCCTCCAGGGCCACAGGACCACTGCTAAATGGGCTCCCTTTATCCCAGCCCCTGAACCAGGGTCTAAACTGAGATGGAGTGGGAGGGAGAGAAAGAAGAAAACCTACTGAGGGTATTTTGGTGCATGAAAATATATAATATATGATCCTGAATGTTGGCATAAATTTTTGTGCCTACCATTTCCGCCTATTCCCTGGTACATGATGTGACCATGCCAGATGTGGTCACCTCCTACCCATCCTAAAACCAGTATATCCTGACCTTGGACAACCCTGTCTCACATGATCTCAATCCCAGCCATTCATTATTGGATCCCTCCCTTGCAGATACTGTGCCACTTTCTCTTCACAATTGACATGCCCCCTACTCCACAGCCTGTAATTCCCTCCAAATATTAACTTGCCAAGTCCCAGGGCAACAGCCACTTTCAATGTCATCCTAAGCCCCAATAGCTCTTAGTTTCTGTGGCTAGAACCTATGAAATGATAGTAGTCTAACCCTTTAAACGACCTGATTGGGTAGTCCCAGGATGAGATGTACTGAGACCCCTGACTGGGGGTTTTAATCCCTCTAATTTATGTTCACCACATCTCTTGCACTAGCCATTATGGAGCCACAGGATTCATTATAATGATCACAATGATCATGGATTTATGAAGGGAAGTCATGCTTGACAAATCTGTTGGAATTCATTGAAGATGTAACGAGTAGTATTGACAAGGGGGAACCAGTTGATGTAGTATATTTGGACTTTCAGAAAGCATTTGACAAAGTCCTACATAACTGATTAATGTGCAATATTAAAGCGCATGCGATTGGGAGAAGTATATTGAGATGGATAGGAAACTGGTTGGCAGAGAGGGAACAAAGAGTAGGAATTAATAGGTTCTTTTCAAATTGGCAAGCAGTAACTAGTGGGGTGCCACAGGCATACCAGCTGGTAGCTCTTGCTCAGACCTCTTCTACCTCTTCATGTTCTAAGGTGAATGGACTCTCTCCCTTCACTCTGCCCTCTCCCCTCTGACCCCAAAAAGTTCATACTGCAAGAATGCCCTGGCATTACCACAGGGATACACAGTTCTGGGATACCAGCTATTCATAATATATATTAATGCTTTGGATGAGAGAACAAAATGTAACATATCCAACTTTGCAGAAGATATCGAGTTGGGTGGGAGGGCGAACTGTGACAAGGATGCAGAGATCCTTCAGCATGATCTTGATAGGTTGGGTCAGTCAGCAAATCAATGGTAGATGTAGTATAATTTGGATGCATGTGAGGTTATTCACTTCAGAAACAAAAACAAGAAGGCAGGTGACTATTTGAATGGCTATAAATTTGGAGAGGGGAGTGTGCATTGGGACCTGCGTGTCCTTGTGCACCAGTACCTAAAAGTAAGCATGCAGATGCAGCAGGCAGTAAAGAAGGCAAATGGTATGTTGGAGGGGTGGATTAGCAAGTTTGCGAAAGTTGGGTCGCATTGTGGACAGTGCGGAGAGCTGTTCTAGGTTACAAAGGGACATTGATAGGATGCAGAGCTGCGCTGAGAAGTGGCAGATGGAGTTTAACCCTGAAAAGTGTGAAGAGATTCATTTTGGAAGGACAAACTTAAAAGCAGAATACAAGGTTAATGGAAAAATTCTTGGCAGTGTGGCAGAGCAGAGGGATCTTGGGGTTCATGTTCACAGTTCCCTGAAAGCTGCCACCCAGGTGGATAGAGTTGTTAAGAAGGCATATGGTGTGTTAGCTTTCATAAATGGAGGGATCAAGTTCAAGAGCCATGAAGTTATGCTCCAGCTATACAAAAGCCTGGTTCAGCCACATCTGAAGTATTGTGTCCAGTTCTGGTCACCTCATTACAGGAAAGATATGGAGGTGTTGGAAAAGGTGCAGAGGAGATTTACCAGGATGTTGCCTGGAATGGAGGGAAGGTCTTATGAGGAAACGTTGACAGAGCTAGGGCTTTTCTCTTTAGAACGATAAAGGATGAGGCGTACAAAATGATCAGAGGTACAGATAGGGTGGGCAACCGGAGACTTTTTCCCAGGTGGAGGCAGCTATTATGAGGGGGCCTAGTTTTGAAGTGAGTGAAGGTAGATACGGGGAGACGTCAGAGGTAGGTTCTTTCCTCAGAGTGTGGTAGGGGTGTGGAATGCATTGCCGGAGAAGGTAGTGGAGTCGGCCTCATTAGGGGCATTTAAGCGGCTATTAGATAGGCATATGGATGATAGTATAAGGTAGGGGTGGAAGTCAGATAGACCTGAGGATTAGGGTGAAAGTTCGGCACAACATCGTGGACCGAAGGGCCTGTACTATGCCGTACTGTTCTATGTTCTACGTTCTACATTCATTGTGAGAGGTTTCGAGTATAGAAACAGAGATGTGTTGTTGCAATTATACAGGGACTTGGTCAGGCCACACCTAAAGTATCGTGTGCAGTTTTGGTCTCCTTTTCTGAGGAAGGAAGCTCTTGCTCTTGAGGGAGTGCAGCAAATGTTTACCAGGCTGATTTCCAGGTTGACGGGTCTGACATATGAGAAGGGATTGACTATGTTGGGATTGTTTTCTCTAGAGTTCAAACGAATGAGGGGGGGATCTCATAGAGACTTATGAAATTCTAACCGGACTGGACAAGGTAGATGCAGGGGGTTGTCCCTGATGGTGGGTGTGTCCAGAACTAGGGGTCACATTATGAGGAATCAGGGTAGATGATTTAGAGCAATGGTGAGGAGAATTTCTTCACCCAAAGAGTAGTAAGCCTGTGGAATTCATTTCCACAGGGAGTAGGTTGATACCAGAACATTGAATATATTCAAGAGGTGAGTCGGTATAGCACTTGAGGCAAATGGAATCAAAGGTTATGAGATTAGGCTATTGATTTGGACGATCAGCCATGATTGTGAAGAATGGCGAAATAGGCTTGAAAGGCTGTATGGCCTCCTCCTGCTCCTATCTTCTATGTTTCTGTAACCCATGCTCAGACTTCCTTACAGAAATCACCTTGACCAGACACATGACCTTTGCCAATTCCAGGATTACTGTTGGAGGAGGTAATGGGAACTGCAGATGCTGGAGAATCCAAGATAACAAAATGTGAGGCTGGATAAACACAGCAGGCCCAGCAGCATCTCAGGAGCACAAAAGCTGACGTTTCGGGCCTAGACCCTTCATCAGAGAGGGGGATGGGGTGAGGGTTCTGGAATAAATAGGGAGAGAGGGGGAGGCAGACCGAAGATGGAGAGAAAAGAAGATAGGTGGTGAGGAGAGTATAGGTGGGGAGGTAGGGAGGGGATAGGTCAGTCCAGGGAAGACTGTTTCAGCCCAGTTCGTCCCCTCCCCCCACTGCACCACACAACCAGCCCAGCTCTTCCCCTCCACCCACTGCATCCCAAAACCAGTCCAGCCTGTCTCTGCCTCCCTAACCTGTTCTTCCTCTCACCCATCCCTTCCTTCCACTTCAAGCCGCACCTCCATCTCCTACCTACTAACCTCATCCCACCTCCTTGACCTGTCCGTCTTCCCTGGACTGACCTATCCCCTCCCTACCTCCCCACCTATACCCTCCTCTCCACCTATCTTCTTTTCTCTCTATCTTCGGTCCGCCTCCCCCCTCTCCCTATTTATTCCAGAACCCTCACCCCATCCCACTCTCTGATGAAGGGTCTAGGCCCGAAATGTCAGCTTTTGTGCTCCTGAGATGCTGCTGGGCCTGCTGTGTTCATCCAGCCTCACATTTTATTATTACTGTTGGAGGATGTCTTTGACTTCCTCTGTTCTGAGGAAGGGTCACCAGACTTGAAATGTTAACTCTGTTTTTTCCCTTCACAAATGCTGCCAGACCTGCTGAGCTTTTCCAGCAACTTTGTTTTCATTCTTTGACTTACTGTGCCAGGTCTCCTAACTGTCAGGAACCTCCATGGACTTCGATCAGGACAACTCAGCTAAAACTTTGAGACATGGTTGTCTGCTTGCTGCACATGTAATCTGTTTGTCATGTATGCTGCTGGCACGTGGTGCAGGTGTGAAATTGAGGTACTACATTGCTGTATAGCAGTAGCACCCCTACCCCAAACTGCTGACCCACAAGCTTAGTTACCAGGTTGTGTTATTGCACTGATTGACACAACAAGGCAAGGCAGGGATGCGCAAGCTTGCTAGTAGGCATTAAGTGAGTAGCCTGTAGTGGAGGAAAGAACAATAGAAGAGATCTACAATAAGAAAGAAGGATGGAAAAAAGAATGACCACTAAAAATGTGGCAATGCAATAATTACAGGATTATTAGTTGTGCTTTAAAAATCGTTGGCAGTCTAAAAAAAATGGAAGAGTGATAATGATCAACAAGTGTTGAACTCAATATTAATTCCAGAAGTTTCCAGGGTGCCTAATTGAAAAATGAAATGCGCTTCCTAAATTTCAGTTCATCAGTCTTCTGTTGGAGGCTCAATTGAAAGAAGTCAGAATAGAAATGAAGTACAGAATTAAAATGCCTAATGATTAAAAGCTCAGGTGAACTGAATGGAAGCAATTGTCTTATCCACGTACATTTCCCCAATGGGAAGAAGACTGGATTGCAAATTGTGATCCAATCTAGGAAATTGGAAGAAAGAAAGGCAGATTGATGGTTCCTCAGAGAGAAGTTATGGATGACAGGAAGGGGGGCATTAAAAGACAAATTATTGAAAAATATATCTCAGGAAGGAGAACATTTATAAGAGAGGAATAAGACAACCAAGCCTAACCAAGTTAAGGAGATTATAAAGTTGAAAGTAAAAGCATGTAAGGAGATAGAAGTCAGTGATAACCCTGAAGACTGGGATGAATTCAGAATTCTGCAAAGGAAGACAAAAAAATATTAAAGAGAGAGAAAATTAACTAAGGTTAGTAAGACATCTTGAATGGGTTAATGGGGTGAAGAATGGCAAACAGAGTTTAATTTGGAGAAATGTGAAATATTGTATTTTGGTAAAACATACAAAGACAAGCCTTATACCATTAAAAATAGAGCTTTGGGCAGTTTTGTAAAACAAGAGACCTAGGGGTTCAGGTACATAATTCTTTGAAGTTTGCATCACATTTGAGAAAGGGTAGTTAAGAAGGTGTTTTGCATGCTTCCCTTCATTTCTCAGACTTTTGAGTGTAGGAGTTGGGACATTACATTGGAGGAATACGGACCAAGTGCAGACAGATGGGCTTAGTTTAGTTTGGGATTATTGTCGGCATGGACTGGTTGACCGAAGGGTCTGTTTTTGTGCTATATGACTCATAACTATGAGGGCAGACTTGCAAAAAACATAACAGTTGACAAGAAGAGTTTATTTAAATATCTAAAAGGGATGAGGCAAGTCAAAGGCCCCTTGGAAAATGAATGTGGGGATTTGTTACAGGGATTAAGGAAATGACAGATGAATGAAACAGATTTTTTCATAAGTTTTTACAGTGAAAGATACTTTGAACATTCTGAAGAATACAGCAGGCAAAGTTCCATCACCATCAGAAGAGAAGTAATGGCAAACTACTCAAGATAAATAATCTCTTGGGCATGATGTTTGCATTGTAGGATCTTAAAATAAGTAGCTACAGCACTAATCATAATCTAATTAAGCAGAATCAGCATGGTTTCATGAAGGGAGCTCATGTCTATCTAACTTATTACAGCTTTTCAAAGATAGATGGCGGATAGAGGGGAACCAGAGGATGTGTCATATTTGAACTTCCGAAAGGCATTCGACAAGGTACCTCATAAAAGGGGAAGTCATGAGATAAGAGCCCATGGTGTTAGAGGTATATTGGCATGGATAAAGCACTGGCCAATGGGCAGAAAACAGTGAGAGGGAATATGGGTTTCTTTTTTGGATTGGTGACCTGTGACCAGTGTGGTTCCACAGGAATCAGTGTTAGAACCATAGCTGTTCACAATACATATTAATGACTTGGAGAAAGGAAGCAAATATACTGTAGCCAAATTTGTAGATACCATAAACATATGAAGAGGTAAGAAGGGATACAAACTGTTTACAGACAGTTGTTCATATGTTAAATAAATAAGTGGGCGAGAAGTTATCAAGTGGAAAGCAATATGGAAAAATATGAAACTGTTCATTTTGGATGTGTTCAAAAGTATTAGACAACAAAAGAGTATTATTTAAATAGATAAAAATTGCAGGAAGCTGCAATAAAAAGGTACTTGAGGGTACTTGTACACCAGCTACAGAGAGCAAGCACACAGGTGCAGCAATTAATCAGGAAAGTTAATGGAATACTGTCTCATTTTACAGGTGATTGGAGTATAAGAGTAGAGAAGTGTTGCTACAATTATACAAGGTGCTGGAAACACCAGATCTGGAGTACTTGAGTTTTGGTCCTGTATTAAAGAACTTAATTGGAGTTACTTCAGAGAAGTTCCACTGGGATGATCATGGGTATTGAACGATTCGAAGGTTCATAGAGTCATACAGCTCTTCGGTTCATCATGTCATTGCCAACGTAAGCATATGGATGATGATGGGATAGTGTAGGGGGATGGGCTTAGATTAGTTCACAGGTCGGCGCAACATTGAGGGCCGAAGGGCCTGTTCTGCGCTGTAATGTTCTATGTTCCAAGTTCTATAACTACTACTAAAGACATCCCAATTTTCTGCACTTGTCCCATATCCTTGAATGTTATGATAGTTAAAGTGCTCATGCAAATATTTTTTAAAGGTTGTAAAATTTCTAGCCTCCACTATCTTCTCGGGCAGTGCATTTCAGATTCCATCCATCTGCTGAGTGAAAAAGATTTTTTTCTCAAATCCCATCTGAATCCCCTGCCCATTGCCCTTCTGTGATTGACCCCTCAACCAAAAGGAACAACTGCTCTCTATTCACTTTGTCTGTACCCCTCAAAATCTTACATATTGCAATCATGTCCCCCCCTCAGTTTTTTTCTGATCTACAGAAAAACATTCAAGCCTATCCAGTGTCTCCTTATAGCTCAAGTTCTCCAGGCCAGGCAGCATCCTGGTGAACTTCCTCTGTTATTCCCTCCAGTGCTATCACATCCTTCCTGTCGTGAGGTGATCAGAACAGCAAACAGGACTCCAGCTGTGGCTCTGTACAACTCCAACCCCTTTGTAACTATTCACATGCTGCTGACTTCAGGAATGTGTGAATAATTACCCAAGATCCATCTGTTCCTCTGAGCTAAAAGTGTCTTAATGATCATTAAGTATTCCCTCATCTTCTTCCAAACTGCATCACTTTGCACTAATTGGGACTAAATACTATCTGCCACTGAACATAGGACATAGAACACTGGTCTGTCTATCTGACCAACCCATCTATAATCTTGCTGTAACCTACAAACATCTTCTTTGCTATTAACCACTCTACCAATCTTGGTGTCATATGCAAATTTGCTAAACATTCCCCCCACATTTTTGTCAATATCATTTATGTATATAATAAACAATAAGGGTCTCAGTACCTATCCTTGTGGTACACCAATGGACACTGGCATCCAGTCAGTCAAACAGCCTTCTACCACTACATTTTGCATCTTATTTCTAAGCCAGTTTCTGATTCATCTTGACAAATTTTCCTTAATTCCATGTGCTTTAACATTGTCAATCAGTTTCCCGCATTGGGCCTTGGATCTAAAATTCATATAAACTGGATCAACTGAATTTCCCTCACCCACATAATTGATCACCTTTTCAAAAAATTCTAACAAATTTGTTAGGCATGACCTCCCCCTGACAAGGCCATGCTCACCATCCTTAGTTAACCCTAGCTTTTTCAAATAGATATTAATTTGCTCCTTCAGAATTTTCTCCAATAGTTTCCCCCCACCACTGACTTGAAACTCTCTGGTCTCTAATTTCTTGATTCATCTCTATCACCACCCTTAAAGGATAGAACCACATTAGCCATCCTCTAGACCTTTGGCACGTTTGCTGTGGCCAGAGACAAATTAAAAATTTGTGTCAGAATCCGTTCAATTTCCATCCTCACCTCCCACAACAGCCTGAGATATAATTCATACAGGCAGGGGATTTGTCTGTTTTTAAGGCCAAGTGAGCCTCTAATAACTCCCCTTTTACTCTATGAATCTGTTCATGTTTCTCACAGTTACTTTTCCTGCACTCCATATCTATGTTCTCTTTTGCCAGAGTGAAGACCGAAGACCAATATCCTGCGGCTTCACATACAGGCACCACTGGGGGCTCCCTTGGTCACTAATGGGCTTTACTCTTCCTTGGTTAACTCCTTTCCCTTAATGTAATTATAAAATATCTTAGGATTCCCCCTAATACTGTTTTCAAGGCCTTTATCATGCCACCTTTTTGCTCTTCTATTGCTTTCTTTAGTTCCCACCTGCAATCCCTGTATTGCCCTAGATCTGCAGCTGAACTACTCCCTTTGGACACACTAAAAGCCTTACTCTTCTTTACCCAGTCCTGAATTTTCCAGACATCCAGGGTTCTATGAACTTACTGTTCCTATATTTCCCTCTAGTGGGTACATGTTGAACTTGTACTCTCCCCAGTTCCTTTTAGAATGCCTCCCCATATTGCTCAGTTGTAGACATACCAACAAGGAGCTGTTCCCAGTCTACTGTGGCCAGATTCTTCTTCATTTGAATATAATCTGCCTTCCAAAGCCATCTTTTTGCATGCCATCTTTTTCTTCTTCCAGAACCAATTTGAACCATATGTTATTGTGGTCACTATTGCCTAAATGTTTCTCCACTGCTACATTAAACACTTGTGTGGCTTTATTCACCAGAATGAGGTCCAGCACTGTGCCGTGCCTTGTTAGTTCTTCTGAAAACTGATACAAAAAAGCTCCCCTAGATACATTTCAAGAAGTCTGCCTCCTCTAAGCCTTTGACTATTCCAATTTATGTTGGGAAAATTGAAATCTCCAAGAATAATTACCCAATTATTATGCTTACAGATCTCTGTGAACTGTTTACATATTTGACCCTCTATTTCTGGCTGACTCTTTGGGTGCCTATAATGTACTTCTAGTAAAGTAGCTGCACCCTTAACATTTCTAAATTCTAACCATAAAGCCTCGTTTGAGGATCCTTCCAAGATATCATCTCTCCTTATAGCACTAATTGACTCCTTAATTAACAGTGCTAAACCATCACCCTTTTTACATTCTCCTCTGTCTTCCATAAAGATCTGGCATCCTAGGATGTTGAGTTTCTAGTCCAGCCCTTTTTTCAATAAATTTAAGGCTAATATGAGGAGGAATTTCTTCTTTTAGAGAGTTGTGTACTTTTGGAACTCCTTGTCATAAAGAGCTGTGGAGTAAGAGTCCTAAGTATATTTATGGCTAAGATAGATTCTTGCTTAGTACAGGAATCAAGGATTACAGAGAATCGCAGGAAAGTGGTCATGAGGAATGTTGGACCAGCCATAGAGTCTTAAAGTCATACAGTCCAATTCGTTCATGCTGACTAGAAATGTGAAATTAATCTCGTCCATTTGTCAGCATTTGACCCATATCCCTCCAAACTTTTCTTATTCTATATACCTCTCCAGATGCCTTTTAAATGTTTTAAATATATCAGCATCCACGACCTCCTCTGGCAGCTCATTCCATGCTTGTACAGCCCTATGTGTGAAAAAGTTGCCCCTTCAGTCCCTATTAAATCTTTCCTCTCTCAACCTAAACCTATGCCCTGTAGTTTTGGGCTCACATAACCTAGAGAAAAGACGTTGTCTGTTTACATCCATACATCTCATGATTTTATAAACCTCTACAAGTTGTACTATTATACCCCTAAATAGTCAACAGGAATGAGAGGATCAATTATGTAAGGAGATTGGGGAGTGACATATCTGACATTTCCTCCTGTTCTCACGCTCACTAGCACAACACCTCCTTGACTGTTCACTCTTCTGCCTCCAATACTCTAGGGAAAATAGCTCCCAGCTTATTTATACACTCCCTATAACTTAAACCCTTCAACCTTGGCAACATCCTTGTAAATCTTTTCTGAACTCTTTCAAGTTTCACAGCATCCTTCCTATGGCAAGAAGAACACAGTTGCATGCAATATTCTATTAGTGGCCTAACCAATGTTCTGTACAGCTGCAACATGACTCCTATACTCAGTTCAATGACCAATAATGGCAAGCATACCAAACACCTTCTTCACTATCCTATCGATCTGTGACTCCATTTTCAAGGTACCATGAACTTGCACTCCAAGGTCTCTTTGTTCAGCAACACTCACCAGGGCCTTACCATTAAGTGTATAAGTCCTGCCCTGATTTCCCTTTCTAAAATGCAGCACTCACATTTACCTAAATTAAACTCCATCTGCCACTCCTCAGACCATTGACCCATCTGATCAAGATCCCATTGTACTTTGAGGTAACCTTTGCTGTTCACAACACCTCCAATTTTGATGTCACCTGCAAACTTACTTTCCATACCTCCGATGTTCACATCAAAATCATTTGTATAAATGATGAAAAGCACTGGACACAGTGACGATCTTTATGGCACACTGCTGGTCACAGGCCTCCATTCCAAAAAGCAACCCTCCACCACCACTCTCTGTCTCCTACGTTTGAGCTAGTTCTATATCCAGATGGATAGTTCTCTCCATATTCCATGTGATCTAAACTTATTAACCAGTCTACCATGAAAAACCTTATTGAATGCCTTACTGAAGTCCATATAGATCACCAAATAAAAACGGAAAGAACTGCAGATGTGCAAATCAGGAACAAAAACAAACTTACTGGATAAGTTCAGCAGGTCTGGCAGCACCTGTGAAGGAAAAAAAACAAAGTTAACTATTCAGGATGGGTGAACCTGCCTCAGATGTGTTCTGAGCTAGGGTCACCGGACCTGAAAAGTTAACTCTGTGTTTTCCTTCACAGATGCTGCCACACCTGCTGAGCTTTCCCAGCAACTTTGTTTTTGTTCCATATACATTACATCCACCTCTCTGCCCTCATTAATCATTTTCATTACTTCTTCAAAAAGTCAATCAAGTTAGTGAGACACAATTTCCCATGCACAAAGCCATGTTGACTACCCCTAATCAGTCCTTGCCTTTCCAAATACATGTGAACCTTGTCCCTCAGGATTCCTTGGCTTCCCATAGAGTTCTAGAGTAGACCTGATCTGGTTCTGGGGATTTATCCACCTTAATGCTTTTAAAGCTGTCCAGCACCTTCTCCTCTGTAATATAGATATTTTTCAAGATGTCACTATTTATTTCTCCAAGTTCTCTTGTTTCCATATCCTTCTCCACAGTAAACACTGATGCAAAATACTCTTTAAGTGTCTCCCTCATCTCCTACAGTTACACACATTAGATAGCCTTTCTGATCTTTAGGGGGCTTATTCTCTCCCTAGATACCCTTTTGTCTTTATGCATTTGTAGAATCCCTTTGGAATCTCCTTAACCCTATTTGCCAAAGATGATCCGATTGAATGATGGAGTAGGTTCAAGGGGCAGTATGGCCTATACCCGTTCCCAATTTGTTAATGGCGTTATGGATCTTCAGCATTACTGGGGGGAAGGGAATGGATTTGGGAGGACCTTTCAGGAATGGAACTTCAGGAAACTGCAATGGGCTGAATGGAAACTATGTCAGTTCTCTCATTAGCAAAATATAATACTAAACGGCCTCATAGATCAATAACCTAGGTATTATTGTTCAAATTATTCATGACAACAGTATTGTTCAGAGCTCAACTTACAACATTTTAGAATCATCCACAGCGGCAAAGAATATTCCTTAGAACATAGAACATTACAGCACAGTACAGGCCCTTCAGCCCTCGATGTTGTGCCAACCTGTCATACCGATCTCAAGCCCATCTAACCTACACTATTCCATGTACGTCCATATGCTTGTTCATTGACGACTTAAATGTACCTGAAGTTGGCGAATCTACTACCATTGCAGGCAAAGCGTTCCATTCCCTTACTGCTCTCTGAGTAAAGAAACTACCTCTGACATCTGTCCTATTATCTTTCACCCCTCAGTTTAAAGCTATGCCCCCTCGTGCTCACCGTCACCATCCTAGGAAAAAGGCTCTCCCTATCCACCCCATCTAACCCTCTGATTATTTTATATGTTTCAATTAAGTCACCTCTCAACCTTCTTCTCTCTAATGAAAACAGCTTCAAGTCCCTCAGCTTTTCCTCGTAAGACCTTCCCTCCATACCAGGCAACATCCTAGTAAATCTCCTCTGCACCCTTTCCAAAGCTTCCACATCCTTCTTATAATGCGGTGACCAGAACTGTGCACAATACTCCAAGTGCGGCCACACCAGAGTTTTGTACAGCTGTAGCATAACCTCTTGGTTCCGGAACTCAATCCCTCTATTAATAAAAGGTAAAAGACTGTATGCCTTCTTATGTAGTGTTATTCATATCTTCATATTCTCCAAAACACGTCGCAACCAATCAGGGAAAATGTCTTACTTACATCATCTTTCCCGTGGAGGTCCAGCTGACAAATCAAAGAGAGGGTATACCTTCTACTGGAAAGGAAAGATTGATATTGAGACTCATGTTCATGAAATTTGTTTTGAATCCAGAATATGATCTTGGATACTCTGCCAGAACACCTCTGTTGTATACATGGAACGTTTATGATGCTTCATAAGCAATATGCAACTGCTATCAGTTTTGATGCCCCAAAATGTGACTCTGTGGGGTTTGTCAATATCTTCAAATATTTTGCTGATTATTGTGAGGAGGCTGAAATGGATAGCATTTGCTAGTTTGGACACGTCAGAATAAAGGAGGTTTACAGCATGGAAACAGGCCTTGCCCAACATATCCATGCATTCCAGCTTTCACAATTAAACTGTCCCATTCGCCTGCATTTGGTTTCTATCCCTCCGTACCTATCCCGTGCATGTACCTGTCCAAATGTTTCTTAAATGATGAAATTGTCCTCACCTCCACCACTAACTCTGGCAACCCATTCCAGACACTCGCCATCTTCTGTACAAAAAGATTGTCCCTCTGGACTCTTTTGCATCGCTCCCCTTTCACTTTAAGCCTAAGCCTTCTTGTTTTAGACTCACCTACCACGGGGAGAAGGTGTCAGCTATTGACCTTATCAATGCATCTCATGATTTTATAGACATCTGAGTTCAGCCCTCAGTCTCCTACACTCCAAGGAAAAAATTGCCAGCCTATCCAGCCTGTTCTTATAACTGAAATTTTCCAGTCCAGGTAGCATCCAACTAAATCTTGTCTGCACTCTTTCTGGTTTAATGATAGCCTTCCTATCGCAAGGTGACCAAAACTGAAGACAATACACTACATGTGGCCTCACCAACATCATGTATAACTGTATCATAACTTTCCAACTTCTGTACTCAACAATCTGACTGATGAAGGCCAGTGTGCCAAAAGCTTCTTCACTGCCCCATCTACCTATGTTTCCAGTTTCAGAGAACTGTGCACCAGAACTCCAAGGTCCCTCTCTTCCACTATACTCCTTAAGGCCCCACCATTTACCATGAAACTCCTAACTTGATTTGACATTCCCAAATGCAATACCGCACACTTGTCTACGCTAAACTCCATCTGCAATTTCTCGGCCCACTTCCCAAACAGATCAAAATCCTGCTGCAATTCCTGATAATCTTCCTCACAGTCCACAATACTGCCTATTTTAGTGTCATCTGCAAACTTAATAATCATGCCTTGTACATTTTCATTCAAATCATTGATATAGATAACAAACAGGAATGGGCCCAGGCACACCACTAGTCACAGGTTGCCAAGTTTGACAAGCATCCTTCCAGTATTACCCTCTACTTCCTGCCATCACATGTATCCAATTTGCCAACTCTCCCTGGATTCTATGTGATCTAACCTTCCAGAGCAGCCTACCATGTGGAGTCTTATCGCAAGTCTTACTGAAACAATCCGTGTAGACTACATTTACCAACCTGCCCTCATCAACCTTCCTGGTCACTTCATCAAAGAACTCTAACAAATTTGTGAGGCATGATCTCCCATGCACAAAGCTATGCTGACTACTCCTAATCAAACCCCGCTTTTCCAAATGCATGGACATCTTATCCCTCAGAATCTTTTCAAGTAACTTATCTAACACAGAAGTTAGGCCTAATAGCTTTTCTTTGCAATCCTCTTGAATAAGTGCACAACATTTGCTATCCTTCATTTGCTAACCTCACCTATGGCTAATGATGATACAAATATATCAGCTAGGGTCCCCACATTTTTTTCTCTAGCCTCTTGTTGGGTTCTTGGATATATCTGCAGGAGATTTAGGAACAAAAACAAAGTTTCTGGAAAAGCTCAGCAGGTCTGGCAGCATCTGTGGAGGAGAAAACAGAATTAACGTTTCGGGCCCGATGACCCTTCCTCAGATTTATCCACCTTCATAAGCTCTAACGCATCCAACACCTCCTTGACTGTGATACGGCCTGTCCCTAAGACATTGTCACTAACTTGCCCAAGTTCCCAAGTGTTCATGTCTTTCGACGGTAAACACAAAGGAGAAATATTCGTTGAGGTCCTCGCCTATCTCTTGCGGTTCCACACATACATTTCCACTTTGGTCCTTGAGGGATTCTATTCTTTGTCTAGTTATTCTTTTTCCTCGAATATACTTAAAGAATCTCTTTGGATTCACCCTAATCTTCTCAGTCAAGATTATCTGATAACCCATTTTTGCCCTCCTGGTTTCCTTCTTCAATAAACTTCTGCATCCCTTACATATCTCCTGAGATTCTCTTGATCCTAGCTGAGCCATGCCTCCTTGTTTCTGGTCCAAACCTCAATATCTCTTGTCAGGGTTCCGTCCCTACTCCTGCCATCCTTGCCCTTCACCTTCATAGGAACGTTTAGTCTTTGAACTCTAGCTATCACAATTTTAAGGTCTCCCACTTGTCTGAGGTCCTTTTGCCTGCAAACAAACTACTCCAATCAACCCTTGCCAGCTCCTGTCAAATTCCAACAAAATTTGCCCTTCCTAATTTAGAACTTGAACCTGTGGGCCAGTTTTGTCCCTCTCTACAAATATTTTAAAAGTATGGTCACTGGTCCCAAAGTGCTCCCCCACTGTTACCTCAGTCACCTGTCCTGCCTTATTTCCCAAGATTTGGTCGAGTTTTGCCCCTTTCCGAGTAGGACCCTCTGTATACTGCTTGACAACACTTTCCTGAACACACCTACCAAATTCCACCCCTTCTAAGCCCTTAACACCATGGTAGTTCCTGTCTGTTTTAGGAGAATTAAAATCCCCTACTCTGACAACCTTGGTGCTCCTGCAAGTCTCCCCAGTCTCCTTGCATAATTGTTCCTCTCATTCCTGTTGACTATTTAGGGGTATATAGTACAACCCCAATAATGTCACCATCTCCTTATGTCTTAGCTCTGCCCACAAAGCCTCACTGGATATTTCATCTCTGACTATAGTTGTGATACTTCCCTTCATCAAAAATACAACTTCCCCCCGCCTTCTTTCCTTCAGCCCTGTCCTGCTTAAAGCACCTATACCATGGCCCATTAAGCTGCCAGTCCTGTCCCTCCCTTAGCCATGTTTCTATAATGGCTATAATAACCCAGTCCCACATATCTATCCACAACCTGAGTTCGTTGGCCTTACCTGTCAGCCCTCTTGCATTGAAATAGATGCACCTTAATCCAATAGGCATTCCTCACTCTTTGTCATGTTCTAGCCTAACCTGTCTGTTCACCTTGGATTTTCTTTACTGTGTCTCCTTCTGACCTCACACTTGCTCCCTGCTGTTGAGGATCCCAACTCCATGGCAATCTAGTTTAAACCCTCCCTCGTGGCACTCACAAATCTGCCTGCCAGGATATCGGTCCCCCTCCAGTTCAAGTGTGACGCATCCCCCTTGAACGGGTCACCTCTGCCCCAGAAAATATCCCAATGATCCAGAAATCTGAAACAGTGCCCCGTGTGCCAATTCTTTAGCCATGCATGCATCTGACATATCCTCCTGTTCTCACTCTCACCAGCACATGGCAGTGGAAGTAATCCAGAGATTACCACTGTCTAGATCCTGGTTTTTAATTTATTTCCTAGCTGTCTATGATCACTCTGCAGGGCCTCATCCCTATTTCTAACCTTGTCATTTGTGTCAATGTGCACAATGACTTCTGGCTGCTCAGCCTCCCCCTTGAGAGCGTTCCGCAGGTGCTCAAAGACAGCTGATGGGGTGGTAATTGGTTCGGGTGGACTTGTCCTGATTTTTACGCACAGGCAATACTTGGGCAATTTGCCACATTTTTGCGTAGATGCCAGTGTTGTAAGGGACAGCTTGGCTAGGGGAGTGGAAAATTTTGGAGCACAAGTCTTCAGTATTATTATGGGAATGTTTTCAGGGCCCATGGCCTTTGCAGTATCAGCTGTCTCTACTATTTTTTGGTATCATGTGGAGTGAATCAAATTGGCTGAAAACTGACATCTGTAATGTTGGGGACTGCACAATGTTCTGCCTTAGATACTGAAACATACTGAACCCAAATACGGAAAGACTTGGCTATTATGTGGCAAAAGGGTAGGTGGATTGGCCATGTTAAAATGCCCGAAGTGTTCAGGGGTGTATGGGTTATAGGAGGATGGCTCTGGGTGGGATGCTCCAAAGGGTGGTGTGGACTTATTGGGCCAAAGGGCCTGTTTCTACACTGTAGGGAATCTAATCTAAATAATATCGGCACCATACAAATGCCAGGCAAAGATCATCTCCAACAGGATAGAATCTAACCATTGCCTCTTGATATTCAATTGCATTGCCATCACTGAATGCCCCACTATCAACATCTTGGAGCTAAGATTGACCAGAAACTAAACACAATCAGCCATATAAATGAAGTGGCCACAAGGAAAGGTCATGCCTTAAGTCTGTAGTGGGTAAACTTGCCTTCTGACTCCCATCTATAAATTACAAATCAAGAATGTGATGGAATACTCTCCACTTGCCTGGATGAGTATAGAATCATAGAATTCCTGCAGTGTGGAAGCAGGCCAATTGCCCTGTTGAGTCCACACTGAACCTCTGAAGGATATCACACTCAGACCCAACCCCCTACACAATCCCTGTAACCTTGCATTTCCTATGGCTAATCCACCTAGCCTGAATACTCTGGATACAATGAGCAATTTGACATGGCCAATAACCTAATCCACACATCTTTGGACTATGGGAGGACAGGGGAGCATCTGGAGGAAACACCCAAGGATTTGAATTGAACCCAGGGCCTTAGTGCTGAGAGGCAGCAGTGCTAACCACCAAGCCACCATGCCATAGATGTAGCACAGATGTTTCCCCTTGTGGTGTACTCTAGAAAGAGAGGTCAGAGTTTTAGACCAAGGGTTAGCAGATTTAAAACAGAGATGGGAAAGAATTGTTTCTCTCAAAGGCTCATGAATCTGTAAAATTAACTATCTAATGTACAGTTGATGTCAGGACACTGAATAAATTTGAAGAGGAGATAGGCAGATTTTTATTGAGCAATTTGATAAAGGGTTTTGGGGAGCAGGCAGGAAAATGAAGTCTAGGCCAAGATGAAATAATCCATTGCCAATGTCATATTAAATGGCAGAGCGGGCTCGAAGGGCTGAATTACGAACTCGTGTCTACTTCTTGTGTTCTGAGCTTCTTCAGCATTCTCTGCATGTACATGCAGATTCAATAGTTCTAAATGCTGATGCCCACTCCAGTCAAGTTAGTTTAAACTCCTACCAATCTTAACAATTATCCTCCCTAGAAGGTTATTGGTTCCAGTCCTTTTGTGGTGAAACTGTACTCTTGTGAATTCGGTTCGGGCCTCCAGCTTCAGGCCAGGTCACAGTGCTTCAAGAATCTGAAGTTTTCGCTCCTGCAACATGTTCCACTCTCTTCCCACTTCTGCTCTTGGTAGTGGCTGGTATTGGGAGTAATCCTGCAATTACTAGCCCAATCTTTTACTTTTTAACTTCCTCCATATCACCAAAAAATCAGACTGGAGGACCTTAATATCTGCTCTCTCTATGTCAATAGTAGTGATACGACCCACGAATTTGTGTCAAACAGATCCAGCAACTCTAAGACTGGACATCCATGAGGCTGCAGTACCAGCAGGCAATTCAGAGAAGATTCTCGATGGCAAGGTGTGCTTGCTTTATGAACAAAGGCTATTGGGTTGGCAACCTACTCATTGAAGTTTAGAAAAAAAGAGAGGTAATCCCATTGAAAGACATAGGATTCTTAAGGGGCTGAACAGGGTTAATGCAGGGAGGATGTTTCCCTTCATATGAGTGAAGGCAGTTTTAGATTAGATTAGATCAGCTACGGTGTGGAAACAGGCCCTTCAGCCCAGCAAGTCCACACTGCCCCTTGGAGCATCCCACCCAGACCCAGCCCCCTGTACCCCACACACTCCTGAACACAACAGGCAATTTTAGTATGGCTGATCCACCTAGCCTGCAAATCTTTGGACTGCGGGAAGAAACCGGAGTACCCGGAGGAAACCCGCACAGATGCGGGGAGAATGTGCAAACTCCGCATCAATATGTAGGCCGTTTGGCTTCTTAAACCACGTCCACCATTCAACAGGATCAAGGCTGATCTGACATTCCTTGCGTTCACTTCTCTGCCCTCTCTCCTAACTCTTGATTCCCTTACTGATCAATAAGCTGACTATCTCAGCAATAGATGTTTCAGTTCAACTCATCCATGCTGACCAGGTTTCCCAAATTAAACTAGTCTCATTTGCCTCATTTGGCCCATATCCCTCAAAGCTCTTCCTCTTCATAAACCCATCCTGATGCCTTTGAAATGTTGTAATTATACCCGCCTCCACCACTTCCTCTGGCAGCCCATTACATACATGCATCAGCCTCTGCGTGAAGTAGTTACCCCTCCAGTTATCCTTAAACCTTTTTCCTCTCAGCTTAAACCTATGCCCTCTAGTTTTGGACTCCCCTACCCTAAGAAAAAGACCATGGCTATTCACCCTATTCATGTCCCTCATGATTCTGTAAACCTTTACAAGGTCATCTCTCAGCCTCTGACATTCCAGGGAAAATGCCACAGCCTATTCAGCATCTCCCTCTAACTTACACCCACCAGTTCCGGCAAGATCCATGAAAATCTTTTTTGCATCCTTTCTATCAACAGGGGATTGTGCATAAATCACCAAGTGTAGGTACAAAGGATCAGCAGGAAAATGGGAAGTTAACTGGAATGTTGGCCTTTATGTCAAAGAGAATGTAGCAGAAAATAGAACATAGAACAGTACAGCACATTATGGGCCCTTCGGCCCATGATGTTGTACCGAACTTTTACCCTAAACCTAAGGTCTACCTAACCTCCACTGCTACCTTATACTAACATCCATATGCCTCTCTAATAGCTGCTTAAATGCCCCTAATGAGGCTGACTCCACTACCCTCTCCAGCAATGCATTCCACGCCCCTACCACTCTCTGAGTAAAGAACCAACCTCCGATGTCTCCCCGATATCTACCACCTTTCACTTTAAAACTATATCCCCTCGTAAAAGCTACCTCCACCCTCGGAAAAAAGTCTCTGGCTGTCCACTCTATCTATACCTCTGATCATTTTGTACACCTCGATCAAGTCACCTCTCATTCTTCGCCATTCTAAAGAGAAAAGCCCTACCTCTCAACCTTTCCAAGTAAGACCTTCCCTCCATTCCAGGCAACATCTTGGTAAATCTCCTCTGCACCTTTTCCAACACTTCCACATGTTTCCTGCAATGAGGTGACCAGAACTAGACACAATACTCCTGATATGGCTGAACCAGGCTTTTGTATAGCTGGAGCATAACTTCATGGCTCTTGAACTCAATGCCTCTATTAATGAAAGCTAACACACCATGTGCCTTCTTAACAACTTATCCACCTGGGTGGTAGCTCTCAGGGAACTGTGAACATGAACACCAAGATCCTCTGCTCCTCCACACTGCCAAGAATCTTTCCATTAACCCTGTAATCTGCTTTCAAGTTTGTCCTTCCAAAATGAATCATCTCACACTTTTCAGGGTTAAACTCCATCTGCCACTTCTCAGCCCAGCTCTGCATCCTATCAATGTCCCTTTGTAACCTAGAATAGTCCTTGGCACTGTCCACAATGTGACCCAACTCCTTCATCCAAATCATTTGCAAAAATCACAAATAAAAGTGAACCTAGAACAGATCCCTGTGGCACACCACTCATAACTGAGCACCATGTTGAATATTTTCCGTCCACTACCACTCTTTGTGTTCTAAGGGTCAGCCAATTCTGAATCCAATCTGCCACATTTCCCCCTATCCTATGCTTCCTTACCTTCTGCATGAGCCTACCATAGGGAACCTTATCAAACGCCTTACTTAAATCCACGTATACCACATCCACTGCTCTACCTTCATCCACGCATTTGGTCACCTCTTCAAAGAATTCAATAAGGTTTATGAGGCATGATCTACCCCTCACAAATCCATGCTGACTATCACGATTCAAACTGTGCCTTTCCAAGGGATCATAAATCCTGTCTGTCAAAACTCTTTCCAATAATTTGCCTAACACTGACGTAAAACTAACTGGCCTATAATTTCCAGGGTTATCCCTGTTCCCTTTTTTGAACAAGGGAATGACGTTTGCCTCTTTCCAATCTTCCAGCACTATACCCGTGGTTACTGAGAATGAAAAGACCACCACCAAGGGCCCTGCAATCTCATCCCTTGATTCCCATGGAATACTTGGATAAATCCCATCAGGCCCGGGTCTTATCTATCTTCAACTTCCTCAGAATTCCTAGCACATTTTCTTTACTAACATCAACCTCCTCTCACCTACCTGCCTGTTTTACAACGTCCTCCTCTACAACTAGGTCCCTCTCAGTTGTGAATACTGAAGAAAAGTATTCATTAAGGACCTCTCCTATCTCTTTAGACTCTGTGCACAAATTCCCTTTACAATCCTTGATCGACTGTACCCTTGCTCTGATCATTCTCCCATTCTGCACATATGTGTAAAAAGCCTTGGAGTTTTCCTTGATCCTATTGGCCAAGGTTTTCTCATGACCCCTTATAGCTCTCTGAAGCCCTTTCTTCAGCTCTTCACTGGCTAAGTTGTATCCCTCTAGAGCCTTTTCTGTTCCTCTTTTCCTAAACCTTACATAAGCCTCCTTCTTCCTCTTAACCAGTCATTTGGCCTCTCTCGAGAACCACGACTCCCACACTCGACTGAAACTTCTCTGTCTGCCAGGGACAAACATATCGAACACATGCAGTATGCATTCCCTAAACAATCTCCACATTTCTGTGGTGCTCTTCCCTGCAACATCTGTTCCTAATTTATGTTACCCAGTTCTTGCCTAACTGAATTGTAATTAGCTTCCCCCAGTTGGTAAACTTTACCTTGCCATATGTACCTGTCCGTATACAAGACTATCGTGAAAGAAACAGAATTATGATCACTACTGCCAAAATGCTCTCCTACTAACAGGTCTAACACTTGGTCCAGTTCGTCACCAAGCACAAAGTCTAAAGTGGCCTCTTTTCATGTTGGTCTATCGACATACTGTGTCAGGAATCCTTCCTGAAAACACTTGACAAAATCTGCTCCATTTGGGGCAGCACAGTGGCTCAGTGGTTAGCACTGCAGCCTCACAATGCCAGGGATCCGGGTTCGATTCCAGCCTTGGGTGACTGTCTGTGTGGAGTTTGCACATTCTCCCCGTGTCTGCGTGGGTTTGCTCCAGTTTCCTCCCACAGTCCAAAGATGTGCAGGCTAGGTGGATTGGCCATGCTAAATTGCCTGTAGTGTTCAGGGGTGTGTGTGTTATAGGGGAATGGATCTGGGTGGGATACTTCAAGGGGCGGTGTGGACTTGTTGGGCCAAAGGGCCTGTTTCCATATTGTAGGGAATCTAATCTAAACTATTACAACTAAAATATTTCCAATCAATATTTGGAAAGTTGAAGTCACCCATGACTACAACCCTGTGACTTCTGCACCTTTCCAGTATCTGCCTCCCAATCCACTCCTCTACTTCTCTGCAACTATTAGCAGTCTGTAAAAGATCCCCAACCATCATTGAGGGCCGAAGGGCCTGTTCTGCGCTGTATTGTTCTGAAGTGACTGCTCCTTTCTTGTTCCTGACCTAAACCCAAACTGACTCTGTAGACATATCATTCTCAAACTGCCTTTGAGTAGCTGCTATACTCACCCAGACTAGAAATGCCACTCCCCCACCTCTTTTTCCACCCTCCATATTTCTTTTAAAGCATCTAAATCCCAGAACTTCCATCAATCATTCCTCTCCCTGAGCTACCCACATTTCTGTAATGCCCACAACATCATAGTTCCAAGTACTGGCCCATGCTCTAAGTTCATCCACTTTTTTCTGATACTTATAGCATTGAAGTATACACACCCCAAACCATCTCGATGTCCGCAATTACGCTCCATCGACCGAATTTCTTTATATACCATCTCACTCCCTGTTGTGTCTGTTGGAAGGCCAAATACCTCATCCTCTGAATTATAAATCCGGTTTCCCAAATCCTGCCAAACTAGTTTAAACCGTCCCCTATAGCTCTAGCAAACCTACATCCCAGGATATTTGTGCCCTTCCAGTTCAGGTGCAACCTGCCCTTACTGTACGGGTCCCACCTTCCCCAGAATGTCCTCCAGTTATCCACATAATGGAAGCCCTCCTTCCTTCAACCAGCCCTGTAGCCACATGTTTAGCTGCACTCTCTCCCTATTTCTCACCTCGTTATCACATGGCATTGGTAGTAATCCAGAGATAACTACTCTGTTTGTCCTGGACTTCAGCTTTCAACCTAACTCCCTGTGCTCGTTTTTCACATTCTCTGTCCTTTTTCTACCTATGTCATTGGTACTGATGTGTACAATGACTGCTGGTTGCTCACCCTCCCCCTTAATGATCTTGAAGATTCAATCCGAGACATCACAGACTCTGGTAGCCGGGAGGCAACATACCATCCTTTCATCTTGTTTGTTGGCAGGAGGCTTGACTAAAACTATACAAGACATTAGTCAGAACACAGCTGGAATACTGTTTTGCCACCATTATCTAATGAAAGATATGCTGGCACGCAAGGCAATCCAGATTCACTAGGCTAATCCTGGGAATTGAAGAATTTTCCTCCAACGAGAGGTTGAGTAGGTTGGTCCGACACTCATTGGAATTTAGTAAAAAATAGTGGTGGTCTGTTGAAACATGAAAAATTCTTAAGGGGACCTGACAAGGCAGAAATGAAGAGGTGCTTCCTGATGTGGGAAAGCCTGGGATCAGAAGGCATAATCTCAGAGTGAGGCGTTTCACATTTAAAATATAGATGAAAGGAATTTCTTCCCTTAGAAAGAAGTGAATCTATAGAATTCTTTACTGCAGAGGGCTATCGAGACTGTGTCATTAAGTATATTCAAGGCAAACATAAACAGAGCTGTGATTACTAAGGGAATCATGGTTTATGGAGAAAAGGCAGGAAAGTGAAGTTGAAGACTTTCAGACCAGCCATGATCTCATTGAATTGTACAGCAGGCTCGATGAGCCAAATGGATTACTTCAGCTCCTTTGAGCTACTTTCTTATCATCTTATTCTGAGGCAGGAATCTGGTACTAAAAAGCTAGTCCAGCAACATTAGATCTTTTAGTAGCCCCTCTTTCCTGTTCTTTTCAATACCATTGATCCAGCCATGGAAAATTACAACTAGATCATTTCCCAACCTCCTCTCAATGTTGTTTTCCAGCCACATTGATATATCTTTTACCATTGCACTTCTTAACAACGTACCCCTTGTAAAGCTTGATGCTGACAATGGTATTTGTTCCGCAATCCCATTCCAAAAATGTACAGAGCTTTTGTAAATGTGTTCTACCAAGCTACAATCTGGCTAGTGTTCAGTGACTTTTCATTTTAAAATAGACAAAGTGTGAAATCCCAGCTTCCTCATTAAGACCATAAAGATGTAAGGTTATAAGCAAAGGACAAAAAACATTATTATGCTAAGTTAGAAATGTAAAACAATCTGAAGTGTTGACATAATTTACACTCTAACATCTAGAATTAATGTGACATAAATACGAGTAACAGACAACTTTGGTCTAGCTAGTGCTATTCGGGTAGATTTAAACTAGCTCAGCAGAGAGATGGGAAACTGTGGTGCAGTTCCAGTACACAGAAGGATGAGATTTGGGGGGACATGGACAGGATTTCACTGTCACAGGAGTGTGCTGGCAGACAGCAAGCTGGTTTGAAGTGTGTCTACTTCCATGCCAGGAGTAACTGGAATAAGGTAGGTGAGCTTGCAGCATGGATAGATACCTGGGACTTCGATGTTGTGGCCATTTCGGAGACATGGAGAGAGCAGCATCAGGAATGGATGTTGCAGGTTCCAGGGTTTAGATCTCCCATGAAGATCAGGGAAGGTGGTAAAAGAGGGGAAGGTGTGGCTTTGTTAGTCAAGTACAGTATAACGGTGGCTGAAAGAAGTTTTGATGAGGACTCGTCTACTGAGGTGGTATGGGCTGAGGTCAGAAACAGGACCGGAGAGGTCACACTGCTGGGAGTTTTTTATAGGCCTCCGCAAAGTTCCAGGAATGTGGAGGAGAGGATTGGCAAAACGATTCTGGGCAGGAGTGAAAGGAACAGGGTAGTCATTATGAGAGACTTTAACTTCCCCAACATTGACTGGAACTGCTACAACTCTAGTACGTCGGACGGATCAGTTTTTGTCCAATGTGTGCAGGAGGGTTTCCTGACACAGTTTGTCGAAGGGCTGACAAGAGGGGAGGCCACACTGGGTCTGGTACTTTGTAATGAACCAGGCTAGGTGTTTGATTTAGTGGTAGGTGAGCACTTTGGAGAGAGCGACCATAATTCGGTTATGTTTAGCTTAGTGATGAAACATGCCACAGGGCAAGAGTTATAGGTTGGGGAAGGGCAATTATAATGTGATGAGGCAAGACTTAGGAGGCATAGAATGGGTTAGCAAACTGCAGGGGATGGGGATAATTGAAATGTGGAGCTGGTTTAAGGAACAGATATTGCATGTCCTTGATAGGTATGTCCCTGTCAGGCAGGGAGGAAGTGATAAGGTAAGGGAACCGTGGTTTACTGAAGAAATTGTATCTCTTGTTAAGCGGAAGAGGGATGCTTATGTGATGTTGAGACGAGATGGTTCAGATGAGGCAATAGAGAGTTACAGCTGAGTTAGGAAGGATTTAAAGAGAGAGTTAAGAAGAGCAAGGAGGGGACATGAGCAGACATTAGCAGGTAGAATAAAGGAGAATCCTAAAGCTTTCTGTAGGTATGTGAGGAATAAGAGGTTGACTAGGATAGGAATAGGGCCAGTCAAAGGCAGAAGTGGGAAGTTGTGTGTGGACCCTGTGTGGATCGGAGAGGTGCTAAATGATTATTTCTCATCTGTTTTCACTCAGGAAAAGGAGAATATTGCAGAGGAGATGACTGAGTTACGGGCTACTAGAATCAAAAGGATCGAGGTTAGTAAGGAGGAGGTGTTATCAATTCTAGAAGGTGTGAAGGTAGATAAATCCCCGGGGCCAGATGGAATTTTTCTGAGGTTTCTCTGGGCAGCTAGGGAGGAGATGGCAGAGCCTTTGGCCTTGATCTTTGAGTCATCATTGTCTACAGGTTTAGCACCAGAGGACTGGAGGATTGCAAATATTGTGCCCTTGTTCAAGAAGGGCAGTAGAGATGACCGAGGTAATTATAGACCAGTGAGCCTTACGTCTGTTGTAGGAAAAGTTTTGGAAAGGATTATAAGAGATAGGATTTATAATCATCTAGCAACCAACAATTTGATTGGAGATAGTCAACATGGATTCGTCAAGGGCAGGTCGTATCTCACAAACCTCATTGAGTTTTTTGAGAAGGTGACCAAGCATGTGGATGAGGGTAGGGCAGTTGATGTGGTGTACATGGACTTCAGTAAAGCCTTTGATAAGGTTCCACATGGTAGGCTATTGGAGAAAATGCGGAGGCATGGGATTGAGGGAGCAGTTTGGATTAGAAACTGGCTTTCTGTAAGAAGGCAACAAGTGGCGGTTGATGGAAAATATTCAGCCTGGAGTCCATGGTTACTAGTGGTGTGCCTCAAGGATCTGTTTTGGGACTACTGCTGTTTGTCATTTTTATAAATGACTTGGACGTAGGCATAGGTGGATGGGTTAGTAAGGTTGCAGATGACAATAAAGTCGGTGGAGTAGTGGAGAGTGTGGAAGAATGTTGCAGGTTGCAGGGAGACTTGGATAAACTGCAGAATTGGGCTGAAAGGTGGTAAATGGAGTTCAATGTGGATAAATGTGAGGTGATTCACTTTGGGAAGAATAATAGGAAGGCAGAATACTGGGTCAATGGGAAGATTTTTCACAGTTTGAATGTGTAGAGGGAACTTGGTGTCCATGTACATAGATCCCTGGAAGTTGCCACCCAGGTTGATAGTGCTGTTAAGAAGGCGTACGGTGTGTTAGGTTTTATTGGTAGAGGGATTCACTCCCGGAGCCGTGATGTCATGCTGCAACTGTACAAACGCTGGTGTGGCCTCACTTGGAATATTGCGTACAGTTCTGGTCGCCCCATTACAGGAAGGATGTGGAAGCATTGGAAAAGGTGCAGAGGAGATTTCCCAGGATGTCACCTGGTCTGGAGCGAAGGTCTAATGAAGAAAGGCTGAGGGATTTGGTCTGTTCTCATTGGAGAGAAGAAGGCTAAGAGGGGATTTAATGGAGATATACAAGATGATCAGAGGATTAGATAGGGTGGACAGTGAGAGTCTTTTTCCAAGGATGATGACATTGGCTTGTATGAGGTGGCATAGCTGCAAATTGAGGGGTGATAGATTTAAGACAGATGTCAGAGGCAGGTTCTTTAATCAGAGAGTGGTAAGGGCCTGGAATGCCCTGCCTGCCAAGGTAGTTAACTCAGCCACATTTGGGACATTTAAACAGTCCTTGGATAAGCTTATGGATAATGATGGGATAATGTAGGGGGATGGGCTTAGATTAGTTCACAGGTCGGCGCAACACTGAGGGCCGAAGGGCCTGTTCTGCACTGTATTGTTCTATGTTCTGTGTTCTAACATTGGTGGGCCAAATGGCGTGTTTCCACACTCTAGGAATTTTTAAAAAATTGTACTGAGCAGAACAAATAGCGAATAAAGTCACAACAGTTCTCACAGATTCCTCATCAAAAACCTAAACCAGATGTTATCAACACTCCGGGTCATCAAATCTCATTAAATCTTTCCAACAAATTCAAATTTCTTAATTTTTGAAAACATTTAACTTTGGAAATTCCTCAAAAGCTAAACCGTCATGCACTATCTTAATGACTGCTCACATACCAATACTTCACTCTCCTTTTCTAAGAATATAACCTCACAGGTTCTCGAACCTGCACTGTGGCAGGTACTTGTAGGTACAATGCCAACTTCTTCACAGAATACTAACTTCCCAAGTTGGTCCTGCTTCTGTGTTTCTCCGATCTCTAACATATCTCAGCTGTACAATTCAACAACTGCTTATGGGCTTCCTTCACCCTTGCTGTCAGCTGCACTGTGCTGTTTTGGACATATGGATTCTCTGAATTTCTTGGGGTTTTTCCTGAGCCCTGGCCCTAATACTGCACCTACTGGCTCCCAGGATGTCTCCTAAATCCTAATTGCTTCAAGTTTGCTACAGCAACAACATTTTATGGATGGAACCTCTTCACCCTGCTCTTAGGGAAATGGCCTGCAAGCAGCACAAGGGTACCAACCTTCTCTTCTAACTGCCTCCATCCAAATGATTAAAACTGACTGTTCAGTCATCCTTGGCCTGTTCTAGATGACTCATTGGAATCCTGATAATAAACCCTACTCTTATTCCTAACAGGTTTGGATATAGCAACCAGGAAGACCTAGTTCCTGGAATATTACAATATTGACAGATTATAGACTTACACAATACAAACAGATGCATCACACAGTTGCCAGTTGGTGGGGCTCTCTCTTGTAATCACACTTCTGTGGATGGGAAGGAGGAGGGAACAGCAAGAAGGAGCAAACAGAGTTGGAGTTGGCAGGAACAGAAGTTGAAGGATGAATACACAGAACTTGTCTTTTCTGTACAACTTTAACGTCAAGAATAATGTAACTAATGTTCCCTGAGGAGCACAGATGGTTGAGATTCTGACCACATTGGTGATATCTATAAGATCTTGTCAATCAACACTTGGAATATGGGCAAGTGTGAAGTTCTGGTAGGTGAAATGAAGGTCTGTTTCTTTAGTTATAAGAAATTGGAAAGTATTCATGTCCAAAAAGATTTAGGTGTCCTTGCCCAAAAGTCACCTCACATTCATCGGATAGAATTCTATTTGCTACTGATCATCCCATCTATATTCTCCTGTAATCTAATGCTATCTCCTCACTATTTACCAATCCAACATTTTTTGTACCATGTGCAAACTTACTGATTAACCTTCCTGCATTCAAGTCTAAATCATAAACATCAAAGTTCCCAACACTGACCCTGTGGGACGCCAACAAACACAGACAGTTGGTCAGTAAAACACCCTTCAATCATCACCCTCTGCATCCTGCCAGTCAGCCAATTGTGGATCCAATTTACCAAATTTTTGGATCCTAGGGCCTCTTACCTTAGTCATCAATCTTCCATGCCGGAACTTATCAAAAGCCTTGCTGAAATCCAAGCAGACTACATCAAAAGCATTACCCTCATCTACGCAAACAAAAGTTGCTGGTGAAGCTCAGCAGGTCAGGCAGCATCTGAAAAAATCAGAGTTAGCGATCCAGGTCCAGCCACCCTTCTTCAGTTTTTGTTCCTGATTTACAGTATCTGCTGTTCTTTCAGTTTTTACCCTCATCTACGCACCTGGTCACCTCTTCGAAAAATTCAATCAAGTCGATTCGACATGACTTCACCTTAATAAGCCATTTTGACTGTTCATAGGTTCATTGATTTTTACAGCATGGGGACAGGCCCTTTGGCCCAAACTGACCCGTACCGACCAAAATGTCCATCCACGCTAACCCCGTTTCTCTGCACTTGGCCCATATCCTTCTAAACCTTTCCCATCCATCTTTTCATCCAAATACCTTTTAAATATCGTTAATGTACCCGTCTCAACCGCTTCCATTGGCAGCTCATTCCATATGCATAACCACTCCCTGAGTAAAAATGTTGCCCCTCAAGTTCCTATGTATTCTTTCCCCTCTTACCTTAAACTGATGCCTTCTAGTCCTCAATTCCACAAGCCTGGGAAAAAGACTGAGTGCATTCATGCCATCCATGCCTCTCATGATTTCAGACATTTCTTTAAGACTCCCTCTCAGTGTCCCTATAACTCAGTCCTTTGAGTCCTTGTAAATTTCTTTTGCACTCTTTCTAGTTTAATGATATTATGGTGACCAAACTGAATATAGCACTCCACGTGTGGCCATACCAATGTCCTGTACAACTGCAATGTAACTTGCTAACTTCGGGAATAAGTGCCCTGACTGATGAAGACTAGTGTGCCAAAGCTTTCTTCACTGCCCTTCTACCTATGACTCCACTTTCAGAGAACGATGCACCTGATCCAACGGTCTCTCTCCTCCACTACAATCCTTATGGCCCTATGATTCACCATGAAACTCCTACCTGGATTTGACTTTGCAAAATGCAACACATCGCACTTATCCATATTAAACTCCATTTGCCATTTCTCGGCCCAATTCCCCAGCTAATCAATATTCTGCTGCAATTTCTGACAACCTTCCCCACTGCCCACGATACCTCCTATTTTGCTGTCATTGTTTATTAATCCCTATCTGTCCAAGTGCAGATTAATATCTGTCCCTCAGAAGTGCTTCCAGTAGTTTGTCCACCATCAAGGTTAGACTGATTGACCTTTAGTTTACTGTTTGTCCCTTGCTCCCTTCTTGAATAATGGTACCACATTACTTTTCCTTCAGTCCTTTCGCAGCATAGCTGTACTTAATGACAATTCTCTATCTCTTAAACTCAGCTTATTTTCTGACACCAAATTGCGCATTGGGTCAAAGTTTATAGGGATGGACAAGAAAGTTGTCATATGCTTTTTACTATTGCATAGCAACTGTTGCTGAGAGTCTGGAAGAGCAAATCATATTCTACAGTTAAAATGAACAGCTACCATACATTGAGATAACAAGGTGTACAGCTGGATGAACACATCAGGCCAAGCAGCATCAGAGGAGCAGGAAGGCTGACTTTTTGGGCCTAGACCCCACTTCAAAAATGGAGGAGGGGAAGGGGGTTCTGAAATAAATAGGGAGAGAAGGGAAGGTGGATAGAGGAGAAGATAGGTGGAAAGGAGACAGACAGGTCAAAGAGGCGGGGATGGAGCCAGTAAAGGTGAGTGTAGGTGGGGAATTAGGGAGGAGATAGGTCAGTCCAGGAAGGGCGGACAGGTTGAGGGGTTAGGATGAGGTTAGTAGGTAGGAGAAGGGGTGGGCCTTGATGTGGGAGAAGGGGATAGGACAGGTTAGGGAGGTTGGGAATGAGCTGGGCTGGTTTTGGGATGCGATAGGAGGGGGGTAGATTTTGAAGCACCTCCTCCTACCCACCTTCCTGCAAAAATGCCATCCCCTATTCCCAATTCCTTTGCCTCTGCCACATCTGCTCCCAGGATGAGGCATCCCACTGCTGTACATCTCAGATGTCCTCTTTTTTCAAGGACCGCAACTTGTCCCCCTCAGTGGTCGAGAATGCCCTCGACCTTGTCTCCCGCATTTCTTAAAACTCATCCCTCACACCCGCTTCCCCACAATAATAACAAAAACAGAATCCGCCTTGTACTCACATACCACTCCACCAACCTCCGGATCCAACGTGTCATCCTCCAACACTTCCGCCATCTGCAATCCGACCCCACCACCGAAGACATTTTTCCCCCACCCTTATCTGCTTTCCGGAGGGATCACTCTCTCTGTGACTCCCTTGTCCGCTTCACTCTCCCCTCCAGTCCCAACACACCCAGCACTTTTCCCTGCAACCGCAGCAAGTGCTACACCTGCTCCTACACCTATCCCCTCACCCACATCCCAGGCCCCAAGAAGGCTTTCTACATCAAGCAGATGTTCACCTGCATGTCTGCTGATGTGGTATACTATGCTGTTCCTGTTGTGGCCTCCAATACACTGGGGAAACCAAGCAGAGGCTTGGGGACCACCTTGCAGAACACCTCTGCTCAGTTCGCACTAAACAGCTGCATTTCCCAGTCGCGAATCATTTCAACTCCCCCTACCATTCCTCAGATGACATGTCCAGTCTGGGCCTCCTGCAGTGCCACAGTGATGCCACCTGAAGGTTGCAGGAACAGGACCTCAATATTCCTTTTGAGAGCCCTGCAGCCCAATGGTATCAATGTTGACTTCACAAGCTTCAAAATCTCCCCTCCCTCTACCGCATCCCAGAACCAGCTCAGCTCATCTCCACCTCCCTAACCCGTCCTTCCTCCCACCTATCCCCTCCTCCCACCTCAAGCCCCGAATCCATCTCCTACCTACTAACCTCATCCCGCCCCCTTGACCTGTCCATCCTCCCTGGACTGATCTATCTCCTCTCTATCTCCCACCTACCTACACTCACCTTTACTGGCTTCATCCCCACCTCTTTGACCTGTCTCCTCTCCACCTATCTTTTCCTCTATCCATCTTCTATCTGCCTCCCCCTTTCTCCCTATTTATTTCAGAACTCCCCCCCCCCCCCCATTTCTAAAGAAGGGTCTAGGCCCAAAACATCAGCCTTCTTGCGCCTCTGATACTATTTGGCCTGCTGTGTTTATCCAGCTCTGCACCTTGTTATCTCAGATTCTCCAGCATCTGCAGTTCCTACCATCTCAGATACCACACAATATTGTCTGTCTGAAGATTGAGGAAATGGTTGAACCCAGAGTCTGTGTGACATTTGTGGGAGATGTTCTAGTTGTCTTGTCAGGTTAATGTTGAGAGGATCGTGATGGACATTTGATGTAATCACTTGCTTGATGGTAGACTGAATAATTTTGATTCCTATTGGCAAGGAATTCCTTCACGCAATCCAGTAGATTTTGGAAGTTCCTTGAGTGAAATTCAATACTCTCAGCAATTACTCATGCAGAAGGATGATCTTACCTTCGAATTCTGCAGCGTCAAACTGGCAATTCTGTCCTTCTCAGCAGAGACACAACAAAAACTACTCTTGTTGTTCGCAATGTTTGTTGCTGTTGACTTGTACTTAGTCAATCCTTGAGGACAGATTTATGGACCTCACTATTTAAAATTACAGAGGAGCATTTATTTTCTATACTCAAGAGGATTTGAAAAGATTTGATAAAGATTTTCTAAACAGAGTAGATAGGGAGAAGGTACTCCTGATCATGAAAAACAAAAATGAGACAGCATAAATTTAAGGTGAGGTGCAAATGAAGAAAGGATGAAGCATTTTTCACTCAGCAAATAGTTAATATATGGAATACACCACCTGCAAATGTGGTAGAGGTAGGTTCAACTGAGCTGCTTAAAAGGACATTGGATGATTATTCCAGCAAAAGCGGCACCCAGAGATATGGGGAAAAGCCAGGAGACAATTGAACTGGTGCAGGCACCATAGGCAAAATAGCCTCTTTTACATTGACAAATTCTGTACTTCTGTTCATTGGCATCAGGAGTTTCCTCAAATGTCTATCTGCAATTGGTCACCAAGCCACAAGATTGCCAGAGTCAACTTTTGAGCATTGAAGTTAATCGTTTAACACTTCCATAACACTTGGAGATTCACCTGAGAATTCTTCAGACAGTGGGCACAAACAGGCATTGACTCAGACAATGTCATCTTTGTGTTGCCTGTTTGGCGATGCTAAAAGCCAACGGTTCTGTGTACCGTACCTTTTGAATTCCACACGTGATCCTTTAATCCTCCATCTTTATTCTACCGAATTGATTGGATGCTTGTTATGATTGGCTACACTGGCTATCCCAGCTATTGCCATTGCAGGGAGTTCTCAAGACTGAACATCAGAGTGTAGTGAGCTGCAAAAGCCTTATCACTGACCGTCCACTGCACGTTGATTCGGACTTAAATCTGGCACAGGCTGCCATATGTACAAACTCCCTGGTACGGTAAATTATGCAATAACGCCGAAGCAACTTGTTTCGCCCTGAAAGGAGCTTCTCAAATAAAAGCTGGAAAGAGTTTGACAAATCTAGACAGCACGAATTCAGCTGCGCAAACCTCCAAGTATGGCGGAAAAGCCGGTAATGGATTGCGTGCTGAGGTGTCTGTTCGCCCCAAAATTGAGGAGTGTTGGAGAGAGAGCTGTATTCATGATCCGCTGTAGGCCGTCTGGTGTGGGATCAACCACAATGCTATGGCGGAGGTAGTTTGTGGGTTGCCTGGAAGACAAATTTTACTGAGGCGTTATTCCAGACTACTAAACAGCTGGGGAATTCCACACAAAATGCTGTTTGAGAATGTTCTATTAATTCACCCCCAATCTAATTTCCACAAACTTCAAATTCTTGTGCACTTCGTCTGTGTTATATATTCAAACGAAGTTGTGGATTCAGTTCCATGCAGATATGCATTTCCGAAAATATGTTACCTGCAAATCAGCAGTTTTTTTTGTTTCCTTTCCGAGTAATTTATTGAAAATTATTTGCCATCTCATTTTACTGCAGTGCAATTGACATTTGATGTTACAGTGCATCTCGTTGATTTTATTAACTTCGATAAACAATCAAGTGCGTTCGAGTTGTTTTGTTGGTAATTGCACGGTAAAGTGAGTTTGTACCAAAAACAGAAATTGCTGGAAAAACGCAGCAGGTCTTGGCAGGATCTGTGGAGACAAAGCAGAGTCAACCTTTCAGGTCGAATATCTAACCCTGCTGAGAGTTCTCCAGTAACTTCGGTTTTGTTTCAAATTTCAAAGTGACCTTGTAGAATTGATTAATTGCGTTTAGTGCACCGGCTGATCAAAGAGAAGGGATGGAAACTTCGAAATCATTTCAAATACGTTTGAGTTTTGGAGTGGCGTGAAGTTTTTTTTCTTGAAGTGAAGCCGAATATTCAATTGTGTTTTGAATATGGTGTCACTGGGTAAAGCATTCCATAGGGGATGGTATCTAGATGTGTAAATCAAACATGCAAACCAGCATGTTCGCATATACAATGTGTTGGTGTGTCCTTTTCAGGTTTAACTTGGGTATATGTCCAATTTTGTGAAACTGCAAGACGGTTCGCAAACGGGGACACGTACGTTTCTGTGGATCACGCCTCCAATAGGGTCACGTGAACTGTTGCTGGGCGTGTCCCCACAGGTCTCCTTCCGTACTCCCCAGGGTTTAAATATTGCTGTAAACTAAAAACCCAATGCTCAGAGCCCACCGTTTCCGAGCTGTTCGGGATCAGCCGGTATCATTTCCCACACTGTGTCCACGGGTGCCAGCAACCAGTGAGTTTGAAGAGCAAGTTGCCTTATCTCGACAAGGTGTCAAACTAATACCATTGAAATTCTGTTTGAGGAGGTGCTTGGAAACGCTGCATTTCCAGTTGTGGTTTGTGTATTTTTGCTCGGGATTTTGGAGTTACTGTAGTTTATCTTGTCTTAAAAACACGAAGTGTGGGCAACTATGCGGGAGCGGGGGCGGCAGAATTTCTGATTGCAAGAAAATGTCTTGTTTGGAGTGAAATAAAACTAACTAAACCACGACGCCCGTGTCCCCATTACTTCATTCAAAGCAAATGTATTGCTTTCTTTAAAACAGGTGAGCAATGGGTGATTGGAGTTTCCTTGGGAATATTTTGGAGGAAGTGAATGAGCACTCCACTGTGATCGGGAGAGTGTGGCTGACAGTGTTGTTCATTTTCCGGATCCTTATCCTTGGCACAGCGGCCGAGTTCGTGTGGGGGGACGAGCAGTCTGACTTCGTCTGCAACACTCAGCAGCCGGGCTGTGAGAACGTCTGCTATGATGAAGCGTTCCCCATCTCGCACATCCGACTCTGGGTACTGCAGATCATTTTCGTATCCACACCGTCCCTGGTGTATGTGGGTCATGCGGTGCACCATGTTAGGATGGAAGAGAAGAGAAAGGCCAGGGAGGAAGGTGATAGACAGCAACACAATAACACTGGGAGGCTACTCTTAGCTCCCGAAGAGGCTTTCAAAGACACCGGCAAGACCAACAAGAGATTCCGCCTAGAGGGCACGCTGCTCAGAACCTACATCTGCCACATCATCTTCAAAACCATCTTCGAGGTAGGCTTTGTGGTTGGTCAGTATTTCCTGTACGGGTTCCGCATCTTACCCCTGTATCGCTGTGAGAGGTGGCCTTGCCCCAACTTTGTTGACTGCTTCGTTTCCAGGCCAACAGAGAAGACAATCTTTGTGATTTTCATGCTGGCCGTGGCTTCGGTGTCGCTCTTCCTCAATTTCGTGGAGTTAAGCCACCTAGGCTGGAAGAAGATCAGGTTTGCTTTCCGAGAGCCTGGCCAGCAGCCTGACACTTACCCAGAGCCCAAGCCCTACCATTCCATTGATGTTGCTTCGGTAACGAAGGCGAGAGGGTACAAGCTCCTGCAAGAGGACAAACCTGCCCCCGCTTTCTTCCAATTGACAGCAGCTGGGGTAGACCTGAGTTCGGTGCCGTCCATCACCTACCCGGAGGAAGCCAAGGGTCCGGTGGATAACCTGGTGAAGATACATAACGAGACTTTGATGTCCTACCAACAACACGAAAACGCTGATACCAAACATCAGGCTGAACCGTTGGCACAAGCTGACCCTGAGTCTGATCCTGTCCCGCTCGCAGAACCCGAAGAAGAGGAAGAGAAGAACGAACTGGAACCTCTGACATCAGCTAACGAGAGCCTGGCGGATGCCCGGCCCCTTAGCAGGCTAAGTAAAGGCAGCAGTCGAGCTCGGTCTGACGATTTAACTGTATGAGCTACAAACGTCGCTACCGAAGGTGTTCTAGGAGCCTAAGTGTAAAAACGACCGGGGAAAATGATAGCCGGCCTTGACAAATTCTGGGAAGTCATGGGAACAGATGCAATGAGCTCGAGATGGTTTAAAAAAAATCTCAACTTTTCGCTCTTGCTGAATGGCATCGCAGCAGTTACACAATAAGAAACCGTTAGTCTTTGGAAGAAAACAAAAAGGACCCCGGTGTTTTCGTTTTGTTTTGATCTTAGACATTTTTTTCGATGCTTAATATCAAAAGTTTTCAACGTATTTGTAACTACATGTGCATTAGCCTGATCGATCTGGATCTGGATTCTCACACACTGAGGCGTGTCGTTGGGACGCAAAATTTGAGATTTGAAATATCAGAGAATTTTGGGCGTTAAAATTAGATTACCTACAGTGTGCGGAGTTACCGGAGTAAACCCACGTAGACACAGGGAGAATGTGCAAACTCCGCACAGACAGTTAACCGAGGCTGGAATTGAACCAGGGTCCCTGGTGCTGTGAGACTGCAGTGCTAACCACTGAGCCACCGTGCCGCCCTAAAGTGTAGGTACTCATAATTGCGAATAAACTGCAGTGGTTCAAGAAGGCAGTTCAGCACCACTTTCTTCAGGGCAACTGGGGACGGGCATTAAACGTTACATCCGAGAATGATTTTTGTTTAAAAACAAACACGAGTTTGTACATTCATTGAAAAGCTTCCTGCTCCGCAATTACTGTGTAGTGATGTGTAGAGATGTCAGGTACATATAATGAAATTTACATTGCTTCGGGTGTCTGCAAAAAGCAAACTCCACGTGTTTTTTTTTTCTTGGCCAAACATAATCAGCAATATTCGAGGAAACCCAGAGTCAAAAACCCAATTCTAGCATTGTCCGCTTGACCACGTAGGGGGAGGGCTGTCCGCATTCTTTCAGTCCCCGATCCGTATATTATTTTAAAAGATGTAAACGTGTTGGCTCTGAAATCTACTCAAGTAGTTGCACTCTGTTTCTCTGCACCAAATTTCAACACCATTAATTTGATGCAAAATGTTCATGTTTAAGTGTGAATGGTAGTTGATTGTGAACATATTGAACATTTCTCAATCAGCTGAATTTTGCCTCCAACAATACTTGACATTTTGGAGCCTTACAATTACAGCACGTGATGATTCATTAGGACATCAACAACATCTAAATTAATTCAACTGGTATTCAAAATATTAGGACATCTTCATCATTGGGTTCCTTGGTAGCTCTCAAATTGTTCAGACAAGGGTATAAATAGATTTCAGTAATGGTGTCGCTTCATCAAGGTGGTGTAATTAAGAGCTCCATTGATCTGCTAATGCAGCCCATGAACCTCAATTCATCAAAAAGGAATCTGGATTTGGACCTGAAGCACTGTAATTGGCAAAGCTGTGTGGCAGGTGCTGAAAAGAGGAATAGGGTGGAATGGCCTCCTTATAAATTGTGAAATACTATGATTAGAATGGATGCAGATCCAATATACCAAAATGGCCAAATTTTGTGCTGTAACATTTCTATGAATAGAAAGATGTGAGCAATATTTATAAGATGCAATCCCTTTTCACAAGAATTTAAGTCATATGGATGGTTCTAATCCCAAAGAGGTATCAAGGCTCCTGGATAAAATGCAAAAGAATGGGGATTGATGGAAATCAAGTGAATGCAGTGGGCTGAACGTCCATTGTGCAACAGCCAACAGTAGCAATAATAGATTTGCAGAACAAGTCAGCCACCTAACTTGTAAAGACATGAATAAGAAACCCCAATAGATTGGAAGCAGGCTATTCAGCCTCCTATTCAGTCCACACTGACCCTCCAAAGAGCATCCAATCCCCTACCCTTCCCGTGGCTAATCCACCTAGCCTGCACATCCCTCCATATTATGGGCAATTTAGCATGGACAATTCATCTAGCTTGGACATCCTTGGACTGTGGGATGCAACTGGAGAACACAGACGAATTCCATGCAGACATGTGGGGAATGTGCAAACTCCACACAAAGTCAGTTACGGAAGACTGAAATTTAATCTGAGCTCCTAGCACTGTGAGGCAGCAGTGCTAACCACTGACACACATGCTGTCCTGATAGTCACAACTATGTTTATTAAATACTGAGAAAACCCTTGATTTACTTCAATACCTCTTTTTGTCTACTAACAACTAGTTCTGTTTAACATTAGGTCATTGGCTATTTAGATCATTAAGAGAAAGATTATCATAACATTTCATCCTTGTCTACCATAAAATATTATATACTCAAAACCTCCAAGTATGATGTACTCCGCATAAAGCGTCATAAAAATGTAAAATATCTTTCACAAATTGTGCTATAAAACAAATGTTTACGAGTTGAACTCTTCAGTCTGCTTTTAGTCATGTTATGACTTAGAATTTGAATCTATAAATTGGTCATGTTCAAAATAAAAAGTACATATACAATTTGTCTGTTATTACATTTATAAATCTGTCCATTGTTGCCTTTGTTACTTAAATGCACATGACAGACATTGGCATACAAAAATCTATTTTATGACAGACACTGTTATCTTCAGGGACTGGGGAGGGTCTTTTGGTGCACTGAGGTTGACCAGAAAATCTGGGTACAAATCACACCATCCTTGGAGATATATGTTACAATGTGACTACACAGGGTAATCATAAAATGTTATCTCCGGGGACTGGGATGGCAATACTACACGGGCTTAAAAAAAACTAACAAGGTTTATTGAAATATTGGATGTCTGTATATAATTGTGTATACATAATTTAATGTTTTGTTGCAAAGATTGCTGCTTAGTATCAGTAATTTCGAATTGGACTTACACTTACAAAGTAACAATTTCCAGACACATGCGAAAAGAGCAGGGGAGTACCTTGAATTAGTCCTTCTTTCTGAGAAATGGCATCAACACAATGGACTGACACATTCTTTGTTGAATGTATGATGATTTTGTTAAATATACAATTCTTCAGACTCTGGAGGTTCATTTAACTGTGCTGTAGGAAACAATAGAAGACAAAAGAGTCATCTATGAAAGCTGGAAACTCAAATCCTTTTTGGCAGTCCCAATCCATTTCCCACCAGACAGGAATAACAGTACTCAAAATTTTGGGACACTATGAGGTAAAGTTACCACAGTTACTACGTAAAGTTTTTTTTTCTTGCAACTCACATGTGAAATATTTGATTAATGGGTTACTAAACTGTGCAGGCACTATTAATGTATTTCAAAACATTCTAATTCACAGTTATAGTTTGTCTTTATCAACTCAGATTATAGGATTAGATATAAAACAAATTGACACAAAATGCACAACGGTTAAATATAAACATGGACTGTTTTAGAAATTTAGATGGACGTAATGGGGATGCATTAGGGGCATGATGGGTGTTGGTAGGGAGAAAATTCATCGATTTTTTTCCAAGGCTTTCAGTGCAATGTAGGCAACATGTCAAACTCATGGTAACTGCTTACTAAAATTATTCATGTGTGAAGCCAGTACTGCCTTCTGTTGCTTGCGTGCCTGTGTAGGGATATGGAGGGAAAGTTATGATGTCAGTTACACAGCTAACACCTTTGAAGGAAATAGATTCTGCATACGAGAGCATGGACCGCTACTTACGATGGAAATGGCTGAAGCCTGGAAGAAATATTGCAGCTGTGGTTGTGGGCTTTAAAATGATATCAGGATGCAATTGGCCAAAAGGGCATGAATCCAATAGTCCCTTATATTCTCACCCTCAAGAAATTTTAGCAAAGATGAGTTAACAAGCTGTCCACCTGACAGCTGTCAGCTGTCAGTAGTTAATTTGTGTGACGAAGTGGACAGACTGGAGCACCAACAAGATATTACTGGCATCATTTGAGCCCCTCAAAAACCTTGGCACATGCCTGGAAATGACATCCTGCCATTTTGCTGGGTGCATTGAAATATCATGACCACTTTCAATCACCATTCCTAAGCAGTGGTTGCCAGTCCTCCTTCCTTGCCAGGCATACTCATGGTGTCCTAGCTGGTGTCCTCAGCCAGCAGCTATGATTATTGCAGTCCACCCGCAGGATCCTGTCAGACAGACAAGACCCAGACCTGCTGGAAAGAATATAACAGCCTCAGCATCTTTTCTACAATTGGATAGAGTCACAGAGGTATACAGCACAGAAATAGGCCCTCAGCCCAACTCATCCATGCTGACAAAGTTTCCTAAACTGAACCAATCCTATTTATCTGCATTTGGCTCATTTACATCTAAATCTTTCCAATCTATGTATTTGTCCAAATATCCTTTAAATGTCATAATTTTACCAGCCTGTACCACTTCCTCTGGTAGCTCGTTCCATACGCACACCACCTTCATTTGGAAAAATTTGCTCCCCAGGTTCCTTTTAAATCTTTCCCCTCTCACCTGAAACCTATGCCTTGTAGTTTAGACTCCTCAAACCTGGGGAAAAGACCTTTGCTATTTGTAGTGATTGAAATGAGGTCAGCCAGGTAGATCTCATTGAATATAAGTTTGTTGATTGGGGCTGACAGATATAAACAGAAGTGTCAGTGGCTTTGCTTAATTTAGAAGCCGACTCTGAACTAGCTGGGTCAGTGTCATGTACTATACATGTGTAAATAAAGGGTGACTGGCTTTCATGGAGTTATTTCAGTGGCGATGAGAGAGAAACATGGCCCTCAATAGAATTGTCTACTCTTTGAGTTAACGTAAGTACTTCTGGCATCTCGCCTCTGCTTGGGAAACTTGACTCATTTGATCCTGCTTTCGAAGAATGGGCCCAGTATGTGGAAAGAATGTATTATTTTTTACAGGCAATAATATTTGGGCAGATGAAAAGCAACAAGTAATTCTCCTGACAGTGTGTGGTCCCGCAGCTTTTGTGGTTATTCGGAACTTAACTTTCCCTGAAGCACTAGATCCTGAAACGTTCAGAGTTGACTGTTTTATCCAAGGAGTATTATGATCCCAGTAAGCTTCCTTGAATTTGGAGATGCTATCAGTTTTACTTGGCAGTTCCAGAATCAGGGGAATCTGTATTGTGACTTTTGACAAGGTTAAAACGACTAGCAGAAGCATGTAATCATAAGTGAAATGTGGAGAGACCATTTGATATGTGAGGTTAATGATGCGACCATGCAAAAGTGCCTACTAGTTGAAACCCAACTGGACTTCAAACAGCACTACAACTGGCTTTATCATTAGAAAATGCAGTAAATGGAACTTATGAGTTACAGGTATTCCATCAAAGGTGAACACCCTCATCAGGGCAATTGAACTTTGGGAACACCACTTGAGTGAAGGCGATTGCATAGTCTTACTCAGGTCATATCCTAAACAGAAGAATACCAGGTCAGCCCACGTGAAAACCCCATAACGAAGCCAAACCTTGGCCAAATGGTAAAGATTTTCTTCAGGATCCAGGTGGCAGGCCATTGTAGTTGCAGCCAGTATGTGGATTCAAACAGCAAAAGAGTCACACTACGTCTGAACTAAGTAACAGAACTCATAGGCTGGTATCCAGGAAAATGCACACCATGTTAAATTCACCTACTTCTGCTTTGGAACAGCAAGTAAATCAGAACCAATCAAAATAAGCATCTGGCTGAATGGTCACCCAGTTCTGATGGAGGTCAATATGGGTGCAGCTGTATCAATCATCATGACTGCCCAGTGGCCTGACCTGCCCAGTTCTGACCTCCATAATCATGAAGTGCTTCAAGAAGCTGGTCATGATGTTAGGTTCATTTTCAGAGACCCTCACAGACTTGATGCAATAACAAGACACTGACCTGTTTAGAAAAACACAAATCCTTTATGACAAAGCAAGTACAACTCATGGAGGATCACTAAACTCAACCCAGCACGGAATGCAGTCTTGTAAGCAATTGTCTCTGAGCAGCAGACAGTCCCTGCTTTTTATACCCTATCGAGTGCATAATACATAAAGCAATTTTACATCTCACAATGGCATGACACATGAAACAATCACTACATCGGACAATGACATGATACAAAAACAATTACTACTTCGAAAACATAAAGAGAGCAGGATACAGAATTGATCGTTTGTGAAGTGCCTGCTAACGACAGGAGGCAATTTCAAGTTGCCGAAGTGACAGAATGTAATTTCAAGCTGCTGCAGTGTCTGGCTTGAACAAAAGTCAGCGCCCTGGCCCCTTTGGCAGAAACACAAGTTACATAATTTACAGGATTTCAGAAGTCTCAAACCTTTACAAATGCTTCCCACCTAATCTTATTCGAGACAGTTTCTGTGCAGGAAGATAAAGATTTACAAAGTTTATACCTAATTCTAGTCAGGCAGGAAGTTTTAAGGCAGTGTCTGCATACCTCCGTGTAAGCAGATAAAGAGCACTAAATTATAGAGAATATAGAAATCAGTGGGATGTTATTCCAATAACATCTCAATGACCCACATCAACTCTAATCTTCTATTCTGCCTTGATCTCCTGCATTTGCCTAATGACACCACAGGTCCTCAGCGGATACCATTTCCCTAGCCCTGCATTCATCCCTGGGACATCTGGACAACAAGGACATCTATGTTAGACTCCTGCTCATCGACTCGAGTTCCACCATCAAGAGCATTATTCCCTCCAGACTGACCACAAAATGGCACGGTGGCTCAGTGGTTAGCTCTGCTGCCTCATGGTGCCAGGGACTCAGGTTTGATTCCACCCATGGGTGACTGTCTGTGTGGAGTTTGCATACTCTCCTTGTGTCTGCCTGGGTTTCCTCCAGGTGCTTTGGTTTCCCCCCACAGTCCAAAGATGTGCAGGTTAGGCAGATTAGCCATGCTAAATTGTCTGTAGTGTTCAGGGATGAGTGGACTAGGTGGGTTATAGGGAATGGGTCAGTGTGGACTTGTTGGGCCAAAGGGCCTGTTTCCACACTGTAGGGATTCTACGAAAAAAAACTCCAAGACCTAGGTTTCGGCTCTGCCGTCTGCAACTGAATCCTCAGCTTCCTGACCCATGGACTGCAATCAGTGAAGGTCGACACCTGCACTTCCTCCATGATAACACTCAGTACTGGAAACCCCCAAGGATGAAGCTGCTAGTGAATTCTATGTGGCCAAATTCTGAATGAACATTATCCACAAATTTGCTGATGACACCATTGTGGTAGGACAGATATCAAACAATGATGAGTCAGAATATAGAAAGGAGGTTGAGTGCTTGGTGGTGTAGTGCAATGAGAACAACTCTCTCTCAATGTCAGGAAAACAACAGATCTGATCATTAATGTCAGAAAGATAGGAGGAGAACATGCCCCCATCTACATCAATGGAGCGGCGGCTGAGAGATTTGAGAGCTTCAAGTTCCTAGGAGTGACAGTAACCGACAGCCTGTCCTGGACTTCCCACGTAGATGCGACAATAAAGAAAGCACAACAATAGTTCTTTCTCAGGTGGCTGAGGAAATTCAGTATGTTCACAAGGACTCAACAACTTTTACAGCTATACCATTGAAAGCGTACTAACTGTGTGCACAACAGCCTGGTATGGAAACTGTTCTGCCCAAGACTGTAAGAAAGTACAGAAGGCTGAGTGCACAGCTCAGACCATCACGGAAGCCAACCTTCCATCCAAGGACCCCAGCTACATGTCTAGTTGCTGTGGAAAGGCTGTCAACATCATCAAAGACCCATCCCACCCTGGTAATGCTCTGCGACAACCTCTTCCATCAGGCAGAAGATACAGAAGCTTGAACATATGCCCCAGCAGGTTCAAGAGCAGCTTCTTTTGTGATTAGACTGATGAATAGAACATAGAACATAGAACAATGCAGCGCAGAACAGGCCCTTCGGCCCTCGATGTTGCACCGACCTGTGAACTAATCTAAGCCTCTCCCCGTACACTATCCCATCATTATCCATATGCTTATCCAAGGACTGTTTAAATGCCCCAAATGTGGCTGAGTTAACTACATTGGCAGGCAGGGCATTCCACGCCCTTACCACTCTCTGAGTAAAGAACCTGCCTCTGACATCTGTCTTAAATCTGTCACCCCTCAATTTGTGGCTATGCCCCCTTGTACAAACTGAATTCATCATCCTCTGAAAAAGACTCTCACTGTCCACCTTAGAATAGACTCCCTAACCTAAAATAATGTCAATGTTGTTCATGTTGATCTTGCCTGGGCACATCTTGTATGGTGTAACCTATATGCCTCACTCTGACCAAGTTTTTTTTTCACCCTATGATCTGTATGCCCTTGCTTCCCATGATCTATCTATACTGCTGGCAAACAAAGCTTTTCACTGCACTTAGGTACACATAACAATAAATGAAATGAAATGAGATGAAATCAAACCAAATCAAATGATTGTGAAATCAGTCTTTACCAAAATTTGCACTGGCGTTCAACCCTTGAGTTTGCATATGACCTCAGACAGGCTGAGAACCTATGAACAACAACAGATTAAGAGTACAATTTCAGTTCTGGTCTTATATGAGAAGCAACTGATTCATTTACCATAAAAGGCTTGTACCCAGGCTTGACGGTTGAGTAAGACTCAACTTGATTGACTCAACATTTTTTAATTAGAAAATGGTTGCCTGAGTGAAGTCCTATTTAAATACCCAGAAAGTTATCACACAGGTCTAGGGACTATCAAAAGGGTCAAAGTCACCTTATGTGTTGACCAAGAAGTAATTCCCCGATTCTGAAAGGCCTACCCAGTGGCGCTTGCCTTATGCACAAAAGTAGAGGCAGAAACTAGAAAGCTGGAAAGCAAAGGATTCATTAAACCAGTAGCAGTTTGCAGATTAGGCAGCATGGTCTTTGCAATTCTGAAGCCTGATGGGTTGCTTGATCTTTGCAGGGATTTTAAACAAATGGTAAACCACTTTTTGCAACTGGATTAATATGCAATCCCTCTCATCAAGGACTTTTACGCAAGACTGGTGGGGATTGAAACTGTCCTTCATGAAGCTAAACATGAGCAATGCATACCTACAATTGTGACTAGATGAGGATTGGATGCTACAATTATTAACCATAAGAGTATGTATTACTGTAGAAGACTGGCTTTTGTGGTATCATCAGCCTGTGCCATTTTCCAATGGACAATAGAGAATATTTTACAAGGTCGACGCCAGATCACTATTTATCTGGATGATATGCCAATAACCAGGAAGACCAATAAAGACCATTTTAGAGAACTTGGGCATAGTGTTCAAATATTTCTCCAAGGTAGGAGTACACTTTAGGAGGAAAGAAAATTTGTGTTTCAGGCACTCCAAGTGATGTACTTGGACTACAGAGTCAACAAAACTCAGGTTACGCCCATTGGAAGATAAAGTGAGGGTAATCAAAGGTACCCTGGCTCCCATGTTTGTACCAGAACTCAGGTCTTTCCTTGGTTTGATAAATTATTACAAGATGCTCATATATAAACCAGCCTCTATCCTTACACCTGCTATTGAAAAAGGATCAGCCTCAGAAATGCTCTTGTAGCCAAAATGTGGCCTTTAGGGAAATGAAGAAGCAGCTGTCATCATCTAAGGAGAGGCACACTATGATTTCAAGTAAGATGTGATGTTGACATGCCATGCCTTCCAGACGGAATCAGGGTAATACTGCCTCACTGGTGGCCCGGCAGAGACAAATACCTGATAGTATGTGCTTTCTAGACTTTGGTTGATACTGGTCGAAGATGTGCCCAGATGGAGAAGGAATGGTTGACAGTCATCTTTGGTGTGAGAAAGCTCTGTCAATAACCTTATGGATGTAAATTTGTTACAGTGACAGACCACAAACCTGTACTCTGGCAACTTAAAAAGGACAGGATTGCGTTGCCCATAGCTTCAGGTTGAATACAGCAGTTGGCTCTTATTTTGAGTGTGCGAAATTACAGGTTGGAACATCATCCAGGAGGCCAAGTAGCAAATGCAGATGATTGGATACACCAACAGCTGTGCGGCCAGTAGAACAGTCCATTCTGGGGTTGTAAACTTTCTTGACACACTTCCCATTACCACTGATGATATCAGACCTGTGGATACAAAAAGATCTGGTCCTGGCAAAACTAAAACAGCTGGTAGTGTTTGGGACACAAAAGGGCCATCACTAAATGGAATTGAACGCTTTCTGAACTTAGCAAGGCCAGATCTCCACAGAGGATGGCATATTACTATGAGGAGCAAAAGTGAGTTTCCTGAGCAAAGATCACTGCCAGATATTGGCTGAACTCCACCAAGGTCATCTAGATATTTCCAAAATTAAGATGTTGGCAAGAATTTTTATGTCTGGTATGCTGGCAGACCCATGCTGATGGGTTAGTGCCAGCAAGGACAAAGATTGCTGCCAGCAGCTCCATCACAATCATGTGAATGGCTGGGTAAACCCTGAAATTGATTATATGTCAAATATGCCAGGCCTTTCACAGAGTCTATGTTTTTAGCCATTATGCTCACCCTTTTAAAGTGTTGATTGGGCATAGCATTCATTTGTCAAACACAGGGATGACGACTGATATGTTGTGAGCATCTTTTGCAATAAACGGACTCCCAGAGGTGTTAGTAACAGTCAATGGGCCATCATTTACCAGCAAGGAATTTGAATATTTTCTAAAGTCAAATGGCATTAGGCAGGTAAAGACAGTTCCATATCATCCACTGTCCAATGGTCTGGAGGAAAGAACAGTCCAAACTTTGAAGGCAGGCTTAAAGAAACAGCCTACAGCTTCACTCAATGCCAAACTGTCCCAGTTCCTATTTGATTATAGGACCGCCCCTCATACAATGAAAGGGACAACTCCAACACAGCTGCTAACTAGCTGTGTCTGTGTGACATGTACTATGCACATGTAAATAAAGGGTGACTTGGTGACAGGATACCGGCCTTTGTGGAGTTATTTCACAATTCAGCTTATTTATGCCCCATGTCATTTTATAAATCTCTATCAGGTCACGACTTCTGCACTCCAGGGAAAAAAAAGTCCCAGCCTATCCAGCCTCTCCTAATAACTCAAACCTTCAATGGTGGCTGGGCTTCAGTGCCAGGACCCAGGTTTGATTCCAGCATTAGGCAACTATGTGAAGTTTGTATTTTCTCCCTGCATCTGCGTGGGTTTCCTCTGGGTGCTCCAGTTTCTTCCCACAGTCCAAAGATGTGCAGGTTAGGCAGATTGGCCTAGCTAAACTTCCCATAGTGTCTGGGGATGAGCAGGCTAGGTGAATGAGTCATGGGAAATGCACAGTAACAGCATAGGGTTGGAGGTTGGGCTGGGTGGAATGCTCTTTAGAGGGCGGGTGTGAGCTCAATGGCTGAATGGCCTGCTTCCACATTGTAGGGATTCTACAATTCCAGTCACAGTAATATCCTTGTAAATTTTTTTTGCATTCTTTCCAATTTCAAAATATTCTTAGAAGGCTGACCAGAATTGTTTGCAGGATGCCAAATTTGGCCTCACCAAGGTATTTTACAGCCATAACATGACATTCCAACTCCTGAAGAAAACCACGCAAAATGCTTTCTTCACCTCCCTGTCTACCTGCAACGCCACTTTCAAGAACAGAGGAATTAGGAGTGGGAGTAGGCAATTCAATCCTTCAAGCCCACTCCACCATTTAACATGATCATGGCTGACCTTTTCCTGGCCTCAACTCCACTTTACTACTTCCTTCCCATAGCTTTTGTCCTGTTTTTCATCTGTAGCTGTGTACCTTGCACACCAAGGTCTCTCTGTTCAACAACACACCTCAGGGCCTTACTATGTGTAATTCCTGCCCTAGTTTGACCAATGTGCAACACTTTCTATCTATCTGAATCAAACTCCATCTGCCATTCCTCGACCTAGTGAGCCAGTTGATCAAGATCCCTCCCCAGAACATTACCTGGGTCTCTGGAATGGCAGACTCTTACTCCAAAATCATGTGTTGTATATTTCTATAGTAGGTCACTTTATTTTGTAAGGTGCAAGATGATAATAAAATTAAGATTACTTTTAATCCCTCATTTTTAATACGTGTCTCTGTATAGGAATACTATATTACTCTTCAGTTTAGGTGACATTCCCTATTTATACATTATATGATTATTGTATGGCTAAATTTACCATAATAACATGTTTTTACCTTTCCCAAAAGGCTGGTGAAGTTTTAAAAATTTGAAACCCACTGTAAACGCTCTAACATTTCCTTTAATCACAATGAGTTTAAGTTTAGCTAAGTAACCCGCTCTTGAAAGATGTTTAACTGATTCTATTGATGAATCTCCATCCTTCGGATTTTGACAAGCATTTAAATTGGGACAGTGTCAGGCTGGGATTTTCAAAGCTCAGGAGATTTCTCCCCCAAAGTAAGTGGGTAAGGCCTCAAATCCAGCAGTGAAAAGATTTTCAGCACTTCTTGTGGGCCAGGAATAGCAGGAACATTTCCATTCTAACTCTAATATCTGACATCTTCTGTCTTTGTCACAACCACCCCACAACTAACTGAAACCAGCCCAAAAGTCTACCCCTTCTTCTAACTTTTGGCTAAAACTCCCACCCAACTCCACAATCTCTCCCTCGCTCCCTGCCATGCTAGATACCAATTCTAATATCCAACTAACCCTGATCCTCTCTGATATTCACCTACCCTTGGGAAATAGGGCAGGACAGGTGACAGAGGTGACAGTGGGAGAGCATTTTGGGACCAGTAACAATGGTTTTATTAATTTTAAAATAGTTATGGAAAAAGACAATACTGGTCAACTGGTTCAAGTTCTAAATTGGGCCAAGGCAAGCTTTGATGGATTTAGACATGAGCTCGCAGGTGTTGATTGGAGTGATTTGTTTGTCATCACAGGGACCTCCAAGTGGGAGACTTATTAGATCAGATTCCCTATAGTGTGGAAACCGGCCCTTTGGCCCAACAACTCCAAAACGCCCCTTGGAGCATCCCACCCAGACCCATCCCCCTATAACTCACACACCCCTGAACACTACGGGCAATTTAGCATGGCCGATCCACCTAGCCTGCATGTCTTTGGACTGTGGGAGGAAACTGGAGCACCTGGAGGAAACCGGAGCACCTGGAGGAAACCCACACAGACATGGGGAGAATGTGCAAACTCCACACAGACAGTTACCCAAGGCTGGAATCGAACCTGGGTCCCTGATGCTGTGAGACTGCTGTGCTAACCACTGAGCCACCATGCCACCCTAAAGCGTGATAGTAGAGTTCAAGATATTTATTTTCCTGTGAGGTTGAAGGGCAAGATTGGCAGGAGTAGGGAACCCTGGCTGACAAGAAATGTTGATGCTTGGACCAGAAAAAAAGGAGGCACGGCTCAGGGACAGGCAGCTGGGATCAAGGGAATCCCTGGAATTATTTAGTGGATACAGGAGTTTACTGAGGGAGGAAATCAGGAGGGTGAAAAGGGGGCATGAGGTAGCTTTGGCTGAGAAGATTAGGGTGAATCCAAAGAGATTCTTTCAATATGTTAAAGGAAAAAGAATAAGTATTAATCCATCTTCTATCTGCCTCCCCTTCTCTCCCTATTTATTTCAGAACCCTATTGCACCCCCCCATTTCTGAAGAAGGGTCTAGGCCCAAAACGTCAGCTTTCCTGCTCCTCTGATGCTGCTTGGCCTGCTGTGTTCATCCAGCTCTAGACCTTGTTAACTCAGATTCTCCAGCATCTGCAGTTCCTACTATCTCCCCAGAATGTGATCTGGCTCTCTGGATTAACAGTCGAGCAATAATACCACTAGGTCATCGTGTGTATGTGTGGTAGAGAAAGTGTGTGTGCACGTGAGGGAGGGAGAGAGAGAGAGAGACAGAGAGAGAGAGACAGAATATGTGTGCGTGTGAGGGACAGAGAGAGAAAGAGAGAATACGTGCTTGTGAGGGAGAGAGATAGAGAGAGAGTATTGTGTGCGTGTGAGGGAGACAGAAAGTGTGTATATGAAGGAGAGAGAGATAGAGTGTGTGTGTGTGTGTGTGTGTGTGTGTGTGTGTTCACGCGTGCGCGCAAGTTTGTTTGCGTGAGTGAGTGTGTGTGTGTGTGAGAGAAGATATAGTGTGGTGGGGTCACCTGTAGTGCAAGTGAACCTAAGACCCAGGTTGAGATCATCCTTATGGGTACCAAGCTTGGCTATAAGTCTCTGCTTGTGACTCTGTGTTTTGTGTATCCCAAAGTCTACCTTGGACGATGTTTACCTGAAGATCTGAGACCAAATGTCCTTGACAGCCGAAGTGCTTCCCCACTGGGAGGACACTTCCCCGTCTGGTGATTGCATTGTTGGTTGGTCTTTCCTCTGCCAACCATGATAGAACAAAACATGTAAATTCAGAGCGGGGCAGAACAACAGCGCATCAATGGAGTCTACACAGCACTGACAATGTCACCTAGAAGGGAGACGAAGCATTTTGCAAGAAAACCAGTCAGCTCTGTGAGCCAACCAACAACTCCAGCCAAAAGCTGAGCTACAGATCTTCATTGAAACATTAAACAGGCCATTCAGCCCATCAAGTCCAACTTATACTTCTTACCATCACAGCTTCCTCTATTTAGATTCAGGACCCCTGTCTCAGAATCATTGATGAAGAGTACTATACTATTATGGTTGCTCTTCTCCAAGGGAATCTCACAACTATTCCTTTTACTATTGTTATTACAATTATTCCTTTCTCATTACACCATATCCAGTCTAGGATGGCCTGCTCTCTAGTTGGTCCCTTAATGTATTGGCTCAGAAAATCACCCTACATATCAGGAATTCTTTTTCTTTAGTATTGTTACTAATTTGATCTGTGTTCAGTTCTGAGTAAAGGTCACCAGACCTGAAACAGTAACTCTTCTTTCTCCTTCATAGGTGCTGCCAGACCCGCTGAACTTTTCCAGCAACTTTGTTTTTGTTCCTAATTTACAGCATCCGCAGTTCTTTTAGTTTGCATTTACTAATTTGATTTTCCCAGTTTACACGCAGATTAAAATCATTCATAATTACAAACGTCATTTCATTGTATTTTTTTTTGTTTAATGCATTCCCAATATCAGCCCTATACTTTAGTGGTCCATATGCAACTCCCACTTTCTTTTTAACCCATTACAGATTCCATATCATTGGAGATTGTGTGTTTAATTTCCTCTTTAACCAGTAATGCAACAACACTCCATTTTCCTTTTTGTCAGTCCTTCCAAAATACTGAATACCCCTGGATATTCAGTTCCTATGTCTTGTCACTTTATAGCCGTTTCTCCATATCTGTGATGGTTACGCTGCAATCACTTACGGGAACTGGTGGCGTCGTGGTAATATCACTGAATAGGTACTACAAAAACTCGAGGTTAATTTTTCCGTTAAAGAAAAAAGGATTTTTGATTAACAATCAAAGCATTCAAAGATGTACCAAGGGGTGCTGGGTGGGGAAGAGGTAGAGTCTAGGCTCAACAGTTAGAGTGAAACCTGCTCGGGAACCACAGATGTCTTCAGGAATATTCAGGACTAGATCAAAGGAAAATAGAAATGTGTAACTGGTACAAAGTGAGTCAAATAATGGAGGTCTATAGGAGTATTGGAAATGCAGGAGGGAACTCGAGAAAACTTGTAAGAGTGCAAATAGGGATATGAAAAATGCTAGTAGGCAAGATTAAGGAGAATTCCAAGATATTTTACAAGTATCCCCTAAATGAGTTTTTTGCTTCTGTCTTTACGAAAGAAACGAACTTTGTAGTGAATGAAACCTTTGAAGAGCAGGTGTGCATGCTGGAATGGATAGAGATAGAGGAAGCTGATGTGCTGAAAATTTTGTCAAACATTAAGATTGACAAGTCGCCAGGCCCGGACCAGATTTGTCCTCGGCTGCTTTGGGAAGCGAGAAATGCAATTGCTTCGCCACTTGCGAAGATCTTTGCATCCTCGCTCTCCACTGGAGTCGTACCTGAGGACTGGAGAGAGGCAAATGTAATTCCTCTCTTCAAGAAAGGAAATAGGGAAATCCCCGGCAATTATAGACCGGTAAGTCTCATGTCTGTCGTCTGCAAGGTGTTAGAAAGGATTCTGAGGGATAAGATTTATGACCATCTGGAAGAGCATGGCTTGATCAAATACAGTCAACACGGCTTTGTGAGGGGTAGGTCATGCCTTACAAACCTTATCGAGTTTTTTGAGGATGTGACTAGAAAAGTTGATGAGGGTCAAGCTGTGGATGTGGTGTATATGGACTTCAGTAAGGCATTTGATAAGGTTCCCCATGGTAGGCTCATTCAGAAGGTCAGGAGGAATGGGATTCAGGGGAACTTAGCTGCTTGGATACAGAATTGGCTGGCCAACAGAAGACAGCGAGTGGTAGTAGAAGGAAAATATTCTGCCTGGAAGTCAGTGGTGAGTGGAGTTCCACAGGGCTCTGTCCTTGGGCCTCTACTGTTTGTAATTTTTATTAATGACTTGGACGAGGGAATTGAAGGATGGGTCAGCAAGTTTGCAGACGACACAAAGGTCGGAGGTGTCGTTGACAGTGTAGAGGGCTGTTGTAGGCTGCAGCGGGACATTGACAGGATGCAGAGATGGGCTGAGAGGTGGCAGATGGAGTTCAACCTGGATAAATGCGAGGTGATGCATTTTGGAAGGTCGAATTTGAAAGCTGAGTACAGGATTAAGGATAGGATTCTTGGCAGCGTGGAGGAACAGAGGGATCTTGGTGTGCAGATACATAGATCCCTTAAAATGGCCACCCAAGTGGACAGGGTTGTTAAGAAAGCATATGGTGTTTTGGCTTTCATTAACAGGGGGATTGAGTTTAAGAGTCGTGAGATCTTGTTGCAGCTCTATAAAACTTTGGTTAGACCGCACTTGGAATACTGCGTCCAGTTCTGGGCGCCCTATTATAGGAAAGATGTGGATGCTTTGGAGAGGGTTCAGAGGAGGTTTACCAGGATGCTGCCTGGACTGGAGGGCTTATCTTATGAAGAGAGGTTGACTGAGCTCGGTCTCTCTTCATTGGAGAAAAGGAGGAGGAGAGGGGACCTAATTGAGGTATACAAGATAATGGGAGGCATAGATAGAGTAGATAGCCAGAGACTATTTCCCAGGGCAGAAATGGCTAGCACGAAGGGTCATAGTTTTAAGCTGGTTGGTGGAAAGTATAGAGGGGATGTCAGAGGCAGGTTCTTTACGCAGAGAGTTGTGAGAGCATGGAATGCGTTGCCAGCAGCAGTTGTGGAAGCAAGGTCATTGGGGTCATTTAAGAGACTGCTGGACATGTATATGGTCACAGAAATTTGAGGGTGCATACATGAGGATCAATGGTCGGCACAACATTGTGGGCTGAAGGGCCTGTTCTGTGCTGTACTGTTCTATGTTCTATGTTCTATGTTCTATACTGAGAGGAGGAGAATAACCAGGGAAAGAATAGGGCATATCAAGGGTTACAAGATTAATCTGTGCCTGAAACCAGACCATATAGGTCAAGTGCTAAATGAATACTTCATGCCTGCCTTTATTTGGCAGAAGGAGGATGCAGGTACAGAATTCAAGAAGATAGACTGAAGTTCTTGAGCAAATAGATACAAGAAGTGAGGAATTATTGGAGGTTTTGGTAAATTTAAGAGTGAACAAATTCCCAGATCCAGATGAACTGTACCCAAGACTGTTGTGGGAGAAATACTGGTCTTAACCTAAATTTTCAAACTGTGTCTATCATGGGGCAAGTGTCAAAAATCTGGAGCACAATTAATATGATTGCACTTTATATGAAAGCTGGAAAAGATAGATCAGAGATCTATAGTCCAGTGAGTCTAAGATCAGTGGTGGGAATTGATTGGTGAAATCATAAAGAAGAAAATCAATCTCCATTTAGAGAGGTAAGGTTTGATCAGGGATTACCAGCATGGCTTTGTCACAGGGAAATCTGGTAGGATTTTTCGAAGAGGTGATCAAGTATATGAATGAGGGTAGGGCAGTTGACATAGTTTATATGGTATTCAGCAAGGCCTTTGTCAAGATCCCACATGGGAATATGATAAAAGAAAACAAAAGCTCATGGGATCCAGAGTAACTTGGTAAATTGGATCCAAAATTGGCTTAGTGAGAGGAGACAGAGGATGGCAGAAGGCTTAAGGTAGAAGGTGCAATATTCATCAATGATGTAGATGAGAATGTGGAAGGTTGATAAGTAAGTTTGTGAATGACAGAAAGACTAGACAGGTTTTGATAGAGAGGAGGAAGGTCTTACGTTACAGGAGAATATAAGCAAACAGGTCAGTTGGGCACCTTAATGGCTGATGGGATTTAGCCCTGATAAAGGTGAAGTTGTGCACTTTGGAAAAAGGAATATGACAAATATGAATGGATGGCAGGACACCAGGAAGCTCAGAGAAACAGAGGGATTTTGGGTTACTTTCCACAAATCCCTGAGAATGGTAGGACAAGTTAATAAGGTACTTAAGAAGGCAGTTGTGATGCTTGCTGTTATCAGTCATGATGTGGAGGTGGTGGAGTGGGGCAGACGAGGCCAGGAAGTTTTGGAGGGATATGAGCCCGTAGCAGGCAGGTGGGAATAGTTCAGTTTAGGATTACGCACGGCATGAACAGCTTGGATCAAAAGCTCGGTTTCCGTCCTGTATCACTCTATGACTCTATGCCACCAGGTTATAGTCCAACAGGTTTATTAGAAATCACAAGCTTTTGGAGTGCTCCTCCTTCACTTCACTTCATCTGACGACGAACATTGCTCTGAAAGCTAGGGATTTCAAATAAACCTTTTGGACTATTAACTGGTGTTGTGTTACTTCTAACCTTTATCAGTCATTGTAGAGATTATGATGTCAGTTTAGAGCTGTTTGGTTGGCCACAGCTGGATTGCCATGTACAGTTTTGATCACCACATGACAGGAAGGATGTGATTGCACTGGAGGGGATCCAGAGGAAATTCACTGGGTTGATGCCCAAGCTGGAGCATTTCAGCTAGGTTGAGAGACTGAGTAAATAAGGATCGTTTTCTTTGGAGTGGACGAGGTTGAGGGAGTGGTACCTGAGAGAGGTATATAAGATTATGAAGGATATGGACACTGTGAATAAAAAGCAACTATTCTCCTTAGTTGAAAAGTCAATAACAAGAGGCCCTAATTTTAAAACTAAAGGCAGGGGTTTTAAGGAAATTATTTTTCACCCAGGGGGTTTAATGGGGCTGAAATGCTTTGCTTGGGAGGATGGTTGAGGTGGAAACCTCACAACCTTGAAAATGTACTTGGAGGAGCACTTGAAGTGTCATAACATTCAAGACTATTGCTGAAAAGTGGGACACCTATAACTAGTACTACATTTTTGGTGGTACAGACATAATGTGCTGATGGGTCTCCTCTGTACTGTCTGATTTACAATTATAGAGTCACAGAGACATGCAGCATGGAAATAGCTTCTTTGGTCCACACATTTGTGCCAACCAGACATCTCAATCTAACCTAGTCCCATTTGCCAACATTTGGTCTGTATCCCTCTAAGCCCTGCCTTCTAAATATTGTAATTGTACCCGCTTCCACCACCTCCTCTGGCAGCTCATTCCATACATGCACCATGCTCTTTAAATCTTTTTTAATCTTTCCCCTCTCACCTTAAAACTATACCCTCTAGTTCTGAGCTCCCCTACTCTGTGAAGAAGACCTATCCATAATCATCATGATTTTATAAACCTCAATAAGGTCAACCGTCAGCCTCCAACACTCCAGTGAATAAAGCCCCATCTCATAGAAACAGGGCCAGTCGGGATAAATGCAGAAAGGTTCTTCCCAATGATCAGACTCCAGAACCAGGTGGTCACAGGATATGGATAGGCCACACAGAATTTTGTTTAATAATAATCCTGTGGAATTCACTGCCATAGAATGTGGTTGAAGTCAAAGTATTGACTGTTTGCAAGAAAAATTACAGATCTTTGGCCGAAAAGGATCAACAGGTAGGCGAAAGCGGGAATGGGATACTAAGTTGGATGATCAGCCATGATTGTTCTGAGTGTTGGACTAGGCTCAAAGGGTCCAATGGCCTACCTCTGCTCCTAATTTCAATGTTTCGATGATAATTGAATCTAATCAAACCAATAACATTGGTTCCCAAACTGGACGGGTCAACTAGACCCAACTAACTAGAGTACAGAGAGAAGAACGCAGTCATAATGGCAAATTTGTGCCCAGTTCCATGGCTGAAAGACTGCATTGATAGGAATCACAGTACATTATTCCTTTCTAAGAATGATCTATTGAAGGAGTAATGGTACTGACCTCAAGGACTAAGGACCTCTGTTATACTAAATAGGCACCAATTTGGGATGAAGAATGCCCCAGCTACATTTCAGAGGCTTATGAATAAAGTTGTCGTTGTTTTTGTAATGGTTTAGCTCATTTAGTTGATGTTATAACATATAGTAGCACATGGGAAATGCATTTAAGACAAGTAGAAAACCTGTTTAAGCAATTACAGTTGTCTGACTGAGTAATAAATTTAGCCAAAGCCGAATTTAGAAGACAAGGTGGAGGAAGCTAGGGTCAAGTTCAGCTAGAGAGGATTACATGCAGGCAAGGAAGGAGCTCAAAAATGGTCTGAGGAGAGCCAGGAGGGGGCACGAGAAAGGCTTGGCAGAAGGAATCCGGGAAAACACAAAGGCATTTTACACTTACGTGAGGAATAAGAGAATGGTCAAAGAAAGAGTAGGGCCGATCAGGGATAGCATAGGGAACTTGTGTGTGGAGCCTGAGGAGGTAGGGGAAGCCCTAAATGAGTTTTTTGCTTCTGTCTTTACGAAAGAAACGAACTTTGTAGTGAATGAAACCTTTGAAGAGCAGGTGTGCATGCTGGAATGGATAGAGATAGAGGAAGCTGATGTGCTGAAAATTTTGTCAAACATTAAGATTGACAAGTCGCCAGGCCCGGACCAGATTTGTCCTCGGCTGCTTTGGGAAGCGAGAAATGCAATTGCTTCGCCACTTGCGAAGATCTTTGCATCCTCGCTCTCCACTGGAGTCGTACCTGAGGACTGGAGAGAGGCAAATGTAATTCCTCTCTTCAAGAAAGGAAATAGGGAAATCCCCGGCAATTATAGACCGGTAAGTCTCATGTCTGTCGTCTGCAAGGTGTTAGAAAGGATTCTGAGGGATAAGATTTATGACCATCTGGAAGAGCATGGCTTGATCAAATACAGTCAACACGGCTTTGTGAGGGGTAGGTCATGCCTTACAAACCTTATCGAGTTTTTTGAGGATGTGACTAGAAAGGTTGATGAGGGTCGAGCTGTGGATGTGGTGTATATGGACTTCAGTAAGGCATTTGATAAGGTTCCCCATGGTAGGCTCATTCAGAAGGTCAGGAGGAATGGGATACAGGGGAACTTAGCTGCTTGGATACAGAATTGGCTGGCCAACAGAAGACAGCGAGTGGTAGTAGAAGGAAAATATTCTGCCTGGAAGTCAGTGGTGAGTGGAGTTCCACAGGGCTCTGTCCTTGGGCCTCTACTGTTTGTAATTTTTATTAATGACTTGGACGAGGGAATTGAAGGATGGGTCAGCAAGTTTGCAGACGACACAAAGGTCGGAGGTGTCGTTGACAGTGTAGAGGGCTGTTGTAGGCTGCAGCGGGACATTGACAGGATGCAGAGATGGGCTGAGAGGTGGCAGATGGAGTTCAACCTGGATAAATGCGAGGTGATGCATTTTGGAAGGTCGAATTTGAAAGCCGAGTACAGGATTAAGGATAGGATTCTTGGCAGCGTGGAGGAACAGAGGGATCTTGGTGTGCAGATACATAGATCCCTTAAAATGGCCACCCAAGTGGACAGGGTTGTTAAGAAAGCATATGGTGTTTTGGCTTTCATTAACAGGGGGATTGAGTTTAAGAGTCGTGAGATCTTGTTGCAGCTCTATAAAACTTTGGTTAGACCGCACTTGGAATACTGCGTCCAGTTCTGGGCGCCCTATTATAGGAAAGATGTGGATGCTTTGGAGAGGGTTCAGAGGAGGTTTACCAGGATGCTGCCTGGACTGGAGGGCTTATCTTATGAAGAGAGGTTGACTGAGCTCGGTCTCTTTTCATTGCAGAAAAGGAGGAGGAGAGGGGACCTAATTGAGGTATACAAGATAATGAGAGGCATAGATAGAGTTGATAGCCAGAGACTATTTCCCAGGGCAGAAATGGCTAGCACGAGGGGTCATAGTTTTAAGCTGGTTGGTGGAAAGTATAGAGGGGATGTCAGAGGCAGGTTCTTTACGCAGAGAGTTGTGAGAGCATGGAATGCGTTGCCAGCAGCAGTTGTGGAAGCAAGGTCATTGGGGTCATTTAAGAGACTGCTGGACATGCATATGGTCACAGAAATTTGAGGGTGCATACATGAGGATCAATGGTCGGCACAACATTGTGGGCTGAAGGGCCTGTTCTGTGCTGTACTGTTCTATGTTCTATGTCTATGTTCTAAGACTAACTTAATTAGGATTTACTGTAAGAAAAGAACAACTACTGCCACAGACAGTGAAAGTGTACGTTCTAATAGAAATCATAATAAACCAAATTAAATCTGAATAAAATCCCTGTTCCTAAAGGTAAATGAACCATCAAAGACATGTACCATTCCATTCCCCACCGCATTTTAGTACATCAGACCATAAGGCTGTGTTCCTTCTACCAGCTTATAAGCAGAAACTGCAGCATGGAAATCTGGTACAGAAAGTAATATCTTGCAGGTCTGAGGTAATGGATGAGCTCCTCTGTGGCTGCTTGGAGCCAGTGGACCGGTCCACATTCAAGAACTCAGCGGCCAACCGAAATGAGAATGTCACTACTGTCACAGACTTCATGAGTAAGTGTGGAGAGGATTGCAATCCAAAGACATTAATCCAAGTGCTCACCAACTGGAAACCACAGATGAACCGGGGATCCACTTTCTACTCATGTTCAGGTCTGAGGTGTTCAAGTCAGGTGACCATACAGGAAATATAGGTACAATCTTCACAAAGCCATCATGGACGTCGAGAGACAATTCCAATCTAAACTAGAGTCCCAGGCTAACCATACAAATACACATTGATTATGGCAAGGCTTAGGGGATAAAATGGCTACAAAGCATGTAGAATCACTGACAACAATGCATCCCTTCCAGATAAGCTCAAATCACTCTACGCTCATTTTGAATAGGAGATCAGTGAAATGATGTCACCTGCCCTGACAGCCTCGGGTGCAACTGTACCCACAGTCACCACCCACACTGCTGGCAGATCAGCTTTCTTGAGAGAGAACCCACAGAAAGCAACTAACCTGGATGGATTCCAAAGCATTCAGACCCCGTGCAAATCAACTGACAGGAATATTCATAGACATCTTTAACATCTCCTTACTCAATGTGAGGTTCCTACCTGCTTCAAGAAGACCACTAGCATCCCAGCGCCAAAGAAAAATCAGACAACATGCTTTAATGACTACCACCCAGTGGCTTTGACATCCATTAAAATGAAGTGCTTTGAAAGGTTAGTAATGGCGCACACCAACTTCAGCCTTTCTGCTTGCCTTGATCCACGACAAGTCATCTCCTGTTGCAATAGATCCATGGCAGACACCATCTCCCGGGCCCAATACTCATCCCTGGAACAACTGAATGACAAGGACACCTATGTCAGACTCTTATATATTGACTTTAGCTCCACTTCCAACACCGTAATTCCAGCCAAATTCATCTCAAGGCTCCAAGACCTAGGACTGTGCTACCCGTCTGCAACTGAATCCTTGACTACTTGACCTGCAGACCGCAATCAGTTAGAATAGGTGCCAGCACCTCCTCCATGGTAGTCCTCAATACCGGTTTCCTAAAGACTGCATATTCAAACCTTTACTATATTCCTAATACATGCACGATTATGTGAAATTCAGTCCTAACTCCATTTACAAATTTACTGATGACATCTTTCAAATAATGATGGGTGGCTCTCAAGCAATGATGAAACGGAGTACAGGAAAGAGATAGAGATCTTAGTGGCATGGTGTAATGATAACAATCTCTCCCTCATTGTCAGCAAAACAAAGAAGCTGGTCATTGACTCCCGGAAGTAGAGTGGAGGACATGCCCTAATCTGTACCAATGATTATGAGGCAGAGATGATCAAGGACTTCAAGTTCCCAGGAGTAAACATCATCAACAATCTGTCGTGGTCCTCCCATGTTGACACTATGCTCAAGAAAGCACACCAATGCCTCCATGTCTTCAGAAGACTGAAGAAATTTGGCATTTCCACAATGACTCTTACCAATTTTTACAGATGCACATAGAAAGAATCCTACTCAAAAGCTTGGCATAACAACTAAGATAACCAAGTGTGAAGCTGGATGAACACAGCAGGCCAAGCAGCATCTCAGGAGCACAAAAGCTGACGTTTTGGGCCTAGACCCTTCATCATCTCTTGGCATAACAACTGCTCACTGCAAGAAATTACAAGAATTTTGAACACAGACCAGTTCATCAGGAAAACCAGCCTTTCTTCCATTGACTCCACTTATACTTTCTGCTGCTTTGGGAAAGCAGCCAACATATTCAAAGACCCCTCCTACCCTGGTTATACTCTCCTCCACCCTCTTCCATCTGGCAGAAGATACAAAAGTTTGAAAACACTTACCAATAGGTGTAATGATAACAATCAGAGAGGGTCTAGGGCCGAAACGTCAGCTTTTGTGCTCCTGAGATGCTGCTTGGCCTGCTGTGTTCATCCAGCTTCACACTTTGTTATCTTGGATTCTCCAGCATCTGCAGTTCCCATTATCTCCAATAGATTCAAGAACAGCTTCTTCAGCTTTGTAAATAGAGTTAGGACTGAATTTCACATAATCGTGCATGTATTAAGAATATAGTAAAGGGTGAATATGCAAATTAATAGACTTAGGGGTCATGAGTTCAAAGTGAGAGGAGGAAAGTTTAAGGAAGATATGCGTGGAAAGTTCTTTACGCAGAGGGTGGTGGGTGTCTGGAACGCGTTGTCAGCGGAGGCGGTAGATGCAGAGACGTTAGCGTCTTTTAAGATATATCTGGACAGGTACATCGATGGGTGGGGAGCAAATGGACACAGACCCTTAGAAAATAGATGACAGGCTAGTCAGAGGATCTTGATCAGCTTGGAGGGCCGAAGGTCCTGTTCCTGAACTGTAATTTTATTTTCTTTATGAATAGACCTCTCATATATTAGAACTGATCTTTAGCTGCACCCTCACTGTAGCTGTAACACTACGTTCTGCATTCTGTTTTCTTACCCTGATGTACTAACGGAAGGTATGATTTGTCTGGATAGCACGTAAAACAATACTTGTCGCTATCTCGGCACATCTGTATATAATAACAAAATCAAAATGGGAAGTCTATTTAAACATTCTGCAGTGTGCCTAATTATTTAATCATCTGTTCAATTCTTGACCCTTTTTGACACCATTTATCATGTTGCTTTAGCAACTTGTTCCACACACCACGATTCCTTTGACACTTTACTGTCGTCGCCTTTTAATTCATTACGTCTTCCCTGCGCCTTTAATATCGGCTATGCCCCTCCCCTTTAACAGACGGCCAATTGCTATAGTGACGCCGCCATAATGCTAAGTAAGAAGTTGGTTTTGTCGCGGGCTCGGGCTCCAGATTTGGAAACAGTCCGGAGACTGAACCTCTGGTCAGTGGTGAGGGGACGGGGTAGGGGCAACGCCTATTGCTAACGTCGGTAACTAGAATGATCACTGGCGACTGCCAGTGTGACCTTGGCCTGTAACGTTAACGATCCCGGGTAGTCACTTAGGTAGCTGTGAATAACTACCATAAATCTAGGAGAAGTTGTGTGATCTGAGTACAACTGGATTAGAGATAATGGGAACTGCAGATGCGAGAATCCAAGATAAAGTGTGAAGCTGGATGAACACAGCAGGCCAAGCAGGATCTCAGGAGCACAAGAGCTGACGTTTCGGGCCTAGACCCTGCTTCAGATAGGGGGCTGGGGAGAGGGTTCTGAAATAAATAGGGAGAGAGGGAGGGGCGGACCGAAGATGGATAGAGGAGAGTGTAGATGGGGAGGTGGAGAGGGGACAGGGCAGTCCAGGAGGACAGACAAGTCTTGGAGGCGAGATGAGGTTGGTAGGTGGGAAATGGAGGTGCGGCTTAAGGTGGGAGGAGGGGACAGGTGAGAGGAAGAACAGGTTAGGAAGGCGGGGACGAGCTGGGCTGGTTTTGGGATGCAGTCGGGGAGGGGGAGATTTTGAAGCTTGTGAAGTCCACATTGATACCATTGGGCTGCAGCATTCCCAAGCGGAATATGAGTTGCTGTTCCTGCAACCTTCGGGTGGCATCATTGTGGCACCACAGGAGGCCCATGATGGACATGTCGTCTAAGGAATGGAAGGGGGAGTTAAAATGGTTCGCGGCTGGGAGGTGTAGTTACTCTCGCAAATCCCAGATGTCCGCGTTCTTCAAGGACCGCAACTCCCCCTCCTCCCCCCCCCCCCCCCGCAGTGGTCGAGAACGCCCTTGACTGTGTCTCCCGCAACACATCCCTCACACCGCGCCCCCACAATAACCGCCCTAAGAGACTCCCCCTGGTCCTCACATACCACCTCACCAACCTCCGGATACAACGCATCATCCTCCGACACTTCCACCATCTCCAATCCGACGCCACCACCCAAGACATTTTTCCATCCCCACCCTTGCCTGCCTTCCGGAGAGACCACTCTCTCCATGACTCCCTTGTCCGCTCCACAGTCCCCTCCATCTCCACCATTCCCAGCACCTTCCCCTGCAACCACAGGAAGTGCTACACTTGCCCCCCCCATCCCAAGCCCCAAGATGACTTTCCATATGAAGCAGATGTTAACCTGCACATCTGTCAATGTAGTATATTGCATCCACTGTTCCCGGTGTTGCTTTCTCTACATTGGGGAAACCAAGCGGAGGCTTGGGGACTGCTTTGCAGAACACTTCCACTCGGTTCGAAATAAACAACTACACCTCCCAGTCATGAACCATTTTAACACCCCCTCCCATTCCTTAGACGACATGTCCATCATAGGCCTCCTGCAGTGCCACAATGATGCCACCTGAAGGTTGCAGGAACAGCAACTCATATTCCGCTTGGGAACCCTGCAGCCCAATGGTGTCAATGTGGACTTCACAAGCTTCAAAATCTCCCCCTCCCCCCACAGCATCACAAAACCGGCCCAGCACGTCCCCACCTCCCTAACCTATTCTTCCTCTCACCTATCCCCTCCTCCCACCTTAAGCCACACCTCCATTTCCCACCTACCAACCTCATCCCGCCTCCTTGACCTGTCTGTCCTCCCCGGACTGACCAATCACCTTCCCACCTACACTCTCCTCTCCACCTATATTCTCCTCTGTCCATCTTCGGTCTGCCTCCCCCTCTCTCCCTATTTATGTCAGAACCCTCTCCCCACCCCATCTCTGATGACGGGTCTAGGCCCGAAACGTCAGCTTTTGTGCTTCTGAGATGCTGCTTGGCCTGCTGTGTTCATCCAGCTACGCACTTTGCTACTAACTATTATCCTGTAGTGCAGCTTGTCATATGGTCATGACTAATCAAATGGAATTTTCTGATTAAAGTAACAGGGTTTGTGAAGGAAATGTGAAGAAAGTGGTCTCGTCTGAATTTGGAGAGGACCTCTGTCAAATGACGGATTCTTTAACAAAATGGTGAAAGCTCAGTCAGCTTTGATAAAATATTGATTTTAAAGACAGACTCAGTGAGTTATGCTGAAGGGGTATTTATCACGCTGCAGAATGGGAGACTGTGCAAGGGGCAGACTTTATTCTTATTCAAACAATAACTGGTTAATGTAGGGAGAGGGCCAAAGATCTTTCCCAAATCTGGCGTCAATATGAGAACCCTGTCGTTCTCTTAATCTACAACTCAGATGGGAAGATACATCAATGACACTCTGGTTTTTACAGTGAAATGCAACATTTTTGTACATTGTTACCCCGCCTCCCTAACCTGTTCTTCCTCTCACCTGTCCCCTCCTCCCACCTTAAGCCGCACCTCCATTTCCCACCTACCAAACTCATCCCACCTTCTTGACCTGTCTGTCCTCCCGGATTGACCTATCCCCTTTCCACATCCCCATCTACACTCTCCTCTATCCATCTTCGGTCCGCCTCCCCTTCTCTCCCTATTTATTTCAGAACCCTCTCCCCATCCCCCTCTCTGATTCTTGGATTCTCCAGCATCTGCAGTTCCCATTATCAGAGATAACCACTCTGCTTGTTCTAGCTCCCAGCTTCCACCCTAGCTCCCTGAAATTCTGCCTGACATCCCTATCCCTCATTCTACCTATGTCATTGGCGCCTATGTGGACCACGACTTGGGGCTGGTCACGCTCTCCCTTCAGGACCCCAAAGACACGATCTGAAACATCACAGACCCTGGCACCTGAGAGGTCACACACCACCCGTGAGTCTCTTTCGTTCCCGGCAAACCTTCTATCAGTCCCTCTAACTGTTGAGTCCCCAATTACTAACATTGACTTCCTATCCCCCCTTCCCTTCTGTGCAAGAGGAACAGACTCTGTGCCAGAGACCTGCATCCTGGTGCATGCTCCTGGTAAGTTACCCCCCACAACAGTATCCAAAATGGTATACTTGTTTTTCAGGAGAACAACCGCAGGGGATCCCTGCACTGACTGCTTTATCCCCCTTCTAACAGTCACCAGCTTCCTTCACGCTTAGGAGTAACTACTTCCCTGTAACTCTTGTCTATCACTGACTCTGTCTCCCGAATGATCCGAAGTTCATCCAGCTCCTGCTCCAGTTCCCTAACGCGGTCTTGGAGGAGGAAGATTTGGGTGCACTTGCTGCACACATATTTGGATGGGACACTAATGGCTTCCCTCACCTCATACATCATGCAGGAGGAACATTCTTCTACCTGCACTGCCATCCCTGCTAATCCCCTAACCAGAAAGTTGAAAAAAAAGCTTACCTGATTTGTTCCTGGTGTATAAGGTTAGAGGAGGTGGATGGGTGCGAGGCCATACAAACCCTTCAGGCCCTACAAATGTATCTTTGTTTGTTATGCTGAGGATGGCTGAGATGAGCATTTCGCTTGCAGCTGAATGATTATGTCTGTTAACTTCAAATTCCCATTGAATGTTTTAATGGAAATAAAACTGATTTTCAGCCTTTGAATAGAAACTCAATGGGAAAAAATATCTTTCAGTAAACATAATATTAAGTCACTTCAAACAAAAGAGCTGAGATAGAGAGGTTATATAGAATTTAAACCAAAATTTGGGGCTAGAAGAGAAATATTGGGTTGAAAGAAAGGGGGGAAAAATAAGAAAATATTAACTACAAATTTTGATATTTTTAAGACCACCAACAATTTGCAACCTGACTTGATGTGCTATTTACAGTGAGTGAGAGATTGATATGAAGGATGATCTTATGAAAACATCTCAGATTTTGAAGGGTTTGACAAGTGGATAATGAGACTGTGCTTCCCCTCATGACAGAATCTACAAAAATCAGGCACAGTTTCGAAATATGTGATCTCCCATTTTAGATGGCTGTAAAAAAGAATTTTGTCTCTTTGGCAGTATCAATTTTTGGAATTCTCTTTCCCTGAGAGCAGTGGCAGCAAGGTCACTGAATGCTTTCAAGTCTGAGTTAGATACTTGATCTATAAAGCAGCAATGCCAATGAGATTAGGAAATAAAGTGAATTTAAAACCACAGTAAAATCAGCTATGATCTTATCAAATGGCTGAGCAGGCTCAAGGGCTCCATGTGTTCAACAAGGCATCAGTTATCAGTAATCATTTAGCTTTATGAATACGTTTCACCACCTTGGATTGTTTTTGCTAGAGCGTTGGGAGGCTGAAGGGCTGTCATGGACAGTTGGAATCTTTTTTTTCTCACGTGGTAATGTCAAAAATGAGGGTGTGTAGGTTTAAGATGAGAGGGAAAAAGTTTGAAGAAGATTTGCAAGGCAAGTTTGGAAGCAGACACATAGCAACATTTAAGAGATGTTTGGATAGAGACATAAACAGGCAAGGAATAGAGAAATACAGGCCATGTGCAGGTAGGTGGGATAAGTTTAGAATATCATGATGGTTGGCACACACATGGTGGGCCAAAGGGCCTGTTCCAATGCTGTACTGTTCAAGTTCTGTGTAATGTCTATTCATCAGCTTGGCAAGAGGCATAAGCAGAGCTTTGTGCTCATTAACACTAACCTCTGGTGGAACATTCTGTGTCACCTCCTGTATAATCTTTTAACAAAATGTAGCTTTCTGAGAAATCTTGGACAACTTTGTAAGCTGATAACAACTTTTTGTCACACCAGAAAAATTTATTCATCTTCTGAGTCACTTAACAATTGAATCTAGGAAATGAGTTCCAAGTTTTGAGGCAGTTGTGTAGCAAGGAAGTAGCCACCATCTATCTCTTTAGATGTCCTGTTGGCACAAAGGCTGTAATTGTTGTGTCCCTATCAATTTGAGCTGATTCAGCTCTTTGTATGGTATAAATGCAATAATCACTTGGGAGTTTTAGGTTTGTTGGATTCAGTCTTGATTTCTCTCCTAATAAAGGTACAGCTACTTGTGTGTAGCATGCCCTTTCTGCCTTAGAACACAGAACATTACAGCACTGTACAGGCCCTTCGGCCCTCGATGTTCTGCCGACCTGTCATACCGACCTCAAGCCCATCTAACCTACACTATTCCATGTATGTCCATACGCTCATCCAATGACGACTTAAATGTACCTAAAGTTGGCGAATCTACAACCATTGCAGGCAAAGCGTTCCAGTCCCTTACTACTCTGAGTAAAGAAATCACCTCTGTCATCTGTCCTATATCTTTCACCCCTCAATTTAAAGTTATGCCCCCTCGTGCTCGCCGTCACCATCCTAGGAGAAAGGCTCTCCCTATCCACCCTATCTAACCCTCTGATTATTTTATGTTTCAATTAAATCACCTCTCAACCTTCTTTCTAACGAAAACAGCCTCAAGTCCCTCAGCCTTTTCTCGTAAGACCTTCCCTCCATACCAGGCAACATCCCAGTAAATCTCCTCTGCACCCTTTCCAAAGCTTCCACATCCTTCTTATAATGCGGGAACCAGAACTGTATGCAATACTCCAAGAGTGGCCACACCAGAGTTTTGTACAGCTGCAGCATAACCTCTTGGTTCCGGAACTTGATCCCTCTATTAATAAAAGCTAAAACACTGTATGCCTTCATAACAGCCCTGTCAACCTGAGTGGCAACTTTCAATGATCTGTGTACATGGACACCGAGATCTCTCTGCTCATATACACTACTAAGGATCTTACCATTAGCCCAGTACTTTGCCTTCTGGTTACTTCTACCAAAGTGCATCACCTCACACTTGTCTGCATTAAACTCCATTTGCCACCTCTCAGCCCAGGTCTGCAGCTTATCTATGTCTCTCTGCAACCTACAGCATCCTTCGTCACTATCCACAACTCCACCGACCTTAGTGTTGTCTGCAAATTTACTAACCCATCCTTCTACGCCCTCATCCAGGTCATTTATAAAAATGACAAACAGCAGTGGACCCAACACCGACCCTTGCAGTACACCACTAGTAACTGGTCTCCAGAATGAACATTTCCCATCAACTACTACCCTCTGTCTTCTTTCAGCAAGCCAATTTCTGATCCAAACTGCTATATCTCCTGCAATTCCATTCCTCCACATTTTGTACACTAGCCTACTGTGGGGAACCTTATTGAATGCCTTGCTGAAATCCATATACACCACATCAACCGGTTTACTCTCATCTACCTGTTTGGTCACCTTCTCAAACCTTAACTGACGTAGAAATGTTTTGCTAAACTCCTAGTTTCTAATAGTAGATGCTAAAGTTAAATAATTTTCTGTAACATTAAAATCTTGGAAACTAGAAACGCGGAGTGTACGCTGAGCAGGAGCGGACACAGGACTGCTGAGTGAGTGTGTGTGGTGGCGTTACCCGAAACACTACTCGGGTGGTGTCTCCCACCCATCCTCCTCCTCTAACCAAAAAAAAGGTTCTGTGCGCCAGATTGGTAAGGTAACTAGTTTATTTTTTATTCTTTATTTTTCAACAGTCTCTTTGGGAATTTAGAATAATGGGAATGGAGGTCAGGGCAGTTGGATGTTCCTCCTGCAGATGTGGGAGGTAAGGGTCACCACTAGTGTCCCTGCTGACTACATCTGCGGGAAGTGCACCCAACTCCAGCTCCTCGAAAACCGCATTAGGGAACTGGAGCTGGAGCTGGATAAACTTCAGATCATTCGGGAGGCAGAGGGGGTTATTGAGAGGAGTTACAGAGAGGTAGTCACTCCTCAGGTACAAGAAGAAGGCAGATGGGTTACAGTCAGGGGTTGGAAAGGGAACCGGCAGGCAGTGCAGGCATCCCCTGTGGCCATTCCCCTCAACAATAAGTATACTGTTTTGGATACTGTTGCGGGGGGGGGGGGGGGGGGAACTGACCAAGGGAAAGCAGTGGGGCACAGGTCTATGGCACAGAATCTGTCCCTGCTACTCAGAAGGGAAGGGGGAAGAGGAGCAGAGCAGTAGTCATTGGGGACTCCATAGTTAGGGGGACAGATAGGAGGTTCTGTGGGGACGAGAGACACTCACGGTTGGTGTGTTGCCTCCCAGGTGCCAGGGTTTGTGATGTCTCTGATTGTGTTTTTGGGATCCTTAAGGTTGGGGGTGGGGGGCGAGCAGCCCCAAGTTGTGGTCCAGATAGGCACCAATGACATAGGTAGGAAGAGAGATGGGGATTGAAGGCAGAAATTCAGGGAGCTAGGATGGAAGCTTAGAGCGAGGACGAACAGAGTTGTTGTCTCTGGTTTGTTGCCCGTGCCACGTGCTAGTGAGGCGAGGAATAGGAAAAGAGAGGAGTTGAACACGTGGCCACAGGGATGGTACAGGAGGGAGGGTTTTGGATTCTTGGATAATTGGGGCTCTTTCTGGGGTAGGTGGGACTTCTACAAGCAGGATGGTCTTTACCTGAACCAAAGGGGTGCCAATATCCTGGGGGGGAAATTTGCTAAGGCTATTCGGGTGGGTTTAAACTAATTCAGCAGGGGGATGGGAACTAAAATTGTAGTTCAAGTACAGAAAAGGTTGAGAGTAGGGGGATCCGAAATAAAGTTTCAGGGACGTAAGATGGCACCGGCAAGCAAGACCTTGGTTTGAAGTGTGTCCACTTCAACGCCAAGAGCATCCGGAATAAGGTGGGTGAACTTGCAGCATGAATTGGTACCTGGGATTTTGATGTTATGGCCATTTCAGAGACATGGATAGAGCAGGGACAGGAACGGTTGTTGCAGGTTCCGGGATTTAGATGTTTCAGTAAGAACAGAGAAGCTGGTAAAAGAGGGGGAAGTGTGGCATCAGAGATAATGGGAACTGCAGATGCTGGAGAATCCAAGATAACTGTGAAGCTGGATGAACACAGCAGGCCAAGCAGCATCTCAGGAGCACAAAAGCTGACGTTTTGGGCGTACACCCTTCATCAGAGAGGGGGATGAGGAGAGGGTTCTGGAATAAATAGGGAGAGAGGGGGAGGCGGACCAAAGATGGAGAGAAAAGAAGATAGGTGGAGAGGAGAGTATAGGTGGGGAGGTAGGGAGGGGATAGATCAGTCCAGGGAAGACGGACAGGTCAAGGAGGTGGGATGAGGTTAGTAGGTTGGAAATGGAGGTGCGGCTTGGGGTGGGAGGAAGGGATGGGGGAGAGGAAGAATAGGTTAGGGAGGCGGAGACAGGCTCCGCTGGTGTTGGGATGCAGTGGGGGGAGGGGACGAGCTGGGCTGGTTTTGCGATGCGTTGTGGAAGGGGAGATTTTGTAGCTTGTGAAGTCTACATTGATAAAATTGGGCTGCAGGGTTCCCAAGGGGAACATGAGTTGCTGTTCCTGCAACCTTCGGGTGGCATCATTGTGGCACCGCACGAGGCCCATGATGGACATGTCGTCTAAAGAATGGGAGGGGGAGTTGAAATGGTTCGCAACTAGGAGGTGCAGTTATTTATTGTGAACCGAGCGGAGGTGTTTTGCAAAGCAGTCCCCAAGCCTCCACTTGGTTTCCCCAATGTAGAGGAAGCCACACCGGGTACAATGGATATAGTATACCACATTGGCAGATGTGCAGGTGAACATATGCTTAATATGGAAAGTCATCTTGGGGCCTGGGATGGGGGTGAGGGAGGAGATGTGGGGGCAAGTGTAGCACTTCCTGTGGTTGCAGGGGAAGGTGTCGGGTGTGGTGGGGTTGGAGGGGTGTGTGGAGCGAACAAGGGAGTCACGGAGAGAGTGGTCTCTCCTGAAGGCAGACAGGGGTGGGGATGGAAAAATATCTTGGGTGGTGGGGTCAGATTGTAGATGGTGGAAGTGTCGGAGGATGATGCGTTGTATCCGGAGGTTGGTTGGGTGGTGTGTGAAAACGAGGGGGATCCTCTTGGGGCGGTTGGGGCGGGGGCGGGGTGTGAGGGATATGTTGCGGGAGAGGCGGTCAAGGGCGTTCTCGACCACTGTGGGGTGCAAGTTGCGATCCTTGAAGAACTTGGACATCTGGGATGTGCGGGAGTGGAATGCCTCATCCTGGGAGCAGACGCAGCGGAGGCGGAGGAATTGGGAATAGGTGATGGAATTTTTGCAGGAGGGTGGGTGGGAGGAGGTGTATTCTAGGTAGCTGTGGGAGTCAGTGGGCTTGAAATGGACATCAGTTTCTAGCTGGTCACATGAGATGGAGACTGAGAGGTCCAGGAAGGTGAGGGATGTGTTGGAGATGGCCCAGGTGAACTTGAGTTGGGGTGGAAGGTGTTGGTAAAGTGGATGAACTGTTCAAGCTACTCTGGGGAGCGAGAGGCGACGCCGATACAGTCATCAATGTAACGGAGGAAGAGGTGGGGTTTGGGGCCTGTGTAGGTGTGGAAGAGGGACTATTACACATAACCTACAAAGAGGCAGGCATGGCTTGGGAGGAATCGAAAGAGAAGTTGTTGAGGGTGAGGACGAGTTTGGCAAGGCGGATGAGGGTGTCGGCGGAGGGGGACTGGTCAGGCCTGCGGGTCAGGAAGAAGCGGAGGGCCTTGAAGCCATCTGCATGAGGCATACAGGTGCATAGGGACTGGACGTCCATGGTGAAAATGAGGTGTTGGGGGCCAGGGACTTGAAGTTCTGGAGGAGGTGGAGGGCATGGGTAGTGTCACGGACGTAAGTAGGGAGTTCCTGGACCAAGGGTGAGAAAATGGAGTCCAGATAGATGAGTTCGGGGGGTAGGAACAGACTGAGACAATGGGTCGACCAGGGCAGGCAGGTTTGTGAATTTTGGGAAGGAGATAGAAACGGGCCGTGCGGGGTTGGAGAACAGTAAGGTTGGAGGCTGTGGGTGGGAGGTCCCCTGAGGTGATGAGGTCGTGGATGGTATTGGAGATGATGGTTTGGTGCTCGGGGATGGAGTCATGATCAAGGGGGCGGCAGGAGGAAGTGTCGGAGAGTTGGCATTTGGCCTCAGCGATGTAGAGGTCAGTGCGCCATACTACCACTGCGCCTCCCTTGTCTGCGGGTTTGACGGTGAGGTTGGGGTTGGAGCGGAGGGCTGCCTGTTCTGCGGGGGAGAGGTTGGAGTGGGTGAGAGGGGTGGAGAGGTTGAGGTGGTTAATGTCTCGACGGCAATTGGAGATGAAGAGGTCGAGGGAGGGTAGGAGGCCCGGGGGTGGTGTCCAGGAGGAAGACTTGTGCTGGAGGTGGGTGAAGGGGTCAGTGGAGGGAGGGTTAGGCTCCTGGTTAAAGAAGTAAGCGTGGAGGCGAAGGTGGCAGAAAAACTGCTTGATGTCCAAATATGCTGATGAAGGGTCTAGGCCCGAAACGTCAGCTTTTGTGCTCCTGAGATGCTGCTTGGCCTGCTGTGTTCATCCAGCCTCACATTTTATTATCTTGATGTCCAAATATGACTGGTATTCGTTGATGTGTGGTTGTAGAGGGACAAAGGTGAGTCCCTTGCTTAGGACTGACAGTTCGTCCTCAGTGAGTGGGAGGTCTGGGGGCACGGTGAAGATTCGGCAGGACTAACTGTGGCTGTCTTCGCTGGGGTTGCTGGCTGTGGAGGTTGTGGGCGGAGCGAAGAGGTCGTCAGCTGTGGGCGTGGTTCCATCGGAGCCAGCTGTGGGCGGGGTGTGGCATTGTTGGTCAAGGACAGTATTACAGTTGCAGAAAGGATGTTTGGGGACTCGTCAACTGAGGTAGTATGGGCTGAGGTTAGAAACAGGAAAGGAGGTAACACTGTTGGGAGTTTTCTACAGGCCTCCGAATAGTTCCAGATATGTAGAGGAAAGGATAGCAAAGATGATTCTTGAGAGGAGTGAGAGAGACAGGGTAGTTGTCATGGGGGACTTCAACTTTCCAAATATTGACTGGGAACACCTATAGTTTGAGTACTATAGATGGGTCAGTTTTTGTCCAGTTTGTAGACAGGCCAACAAGAGGCGAAGCCACATAAGATTTGGGACTGGGTAATGACCCCGGCCAGGTGTTAGATTTGGAAGTAAGCGAGCACTTTGGTGATAGCGATCACAATTCTGTTATGTTTACTTTAGTGATGGAAAGGGATAGGTGTATACCACTGGGCAAGAGTTATAGCTGGGGGAAAGGCAATTACAATGAGATTAGGCAAGATTTAGGGAGCATAGCATGGGGAAGGAAACTGCAGTGGATGGGCACATTGGAAATGTGGAGCTTATTCAAGGAAAAGCTCCTGTGTGTCCTAGATAAGTATGTACTTGTCAGGCAGGGAGGAAGCTGTAGAGTGTGGGAGCCGTGGTTTACGAAGGAAGTGGAATCTCTGGTCAAGAGGAAGAAGGCTTATGTTAGGATGAGATGTGAAGGCTCAGTTAGGGCACTTGAGGGTTACAAGGTAGCCAGGAAAGACCTAAAGAGAGAGCTTAGAAGAGCCAGGGGGAGACATGAGAAGTTGCTGGCACATAGGATCAGGGTAAACCCTAAGGCTTTCTATAGGTATTTAAGGAATAAAAGAATGATGAGAGTAAGATTAGGCCCAATCAAGGATAGTAGTGGGAAGTTATGTGTGGAGTCAGAGGAGATAGGGGAAGCACTAAATGAATATTTTTCAACAGTATTCACTCTAGAAAGCGACAATGTTGTCAAGGAGAATACTGAGATACAGGCTACTAGACTATGTGGGATTGAGGTTCACAAGGAAAAGGTATTAGAAATCCTACAGAGTGTGAAAATAGATAAGTCCCCTGGGCTGGATGGGATTTATCCTAGGATCCTCTGGGAAGCCAGGGAGGAGATTGCCGAGCCTTTGGCATTGATCTTTAACTCGTCATTGTCTACAGGAATAGTGCCAGACGACTGGAGGATAGCAAATGTGGTTCCCCTGTTCAAGAAGGGGAGTAGAGACAACGCTGGTAATTATAGACCAGTGAGCCTTCCTTCAGTTGTTGGTAAAGTGTTGGAAAAGGTTATAAGAGAAAGGATTTATAATCATCTAGAAAAGAATAAATTGATTAGGGATAGTCAGCACAGTTTTGTGAAGAGTAGATCGTGCCTCACAAACCTTATTAAACAGGTCGATGAGAGTAAACCAGTTGATGTGTACATGGATTTCAGCAAGGCGTTCGATAAGGTTCCCCACAGTAGGCTATTGTACAAAATGCAGAGGAATGTGGGAGAAATGAGATTGTGGATCAGAAATTGGCTTGCTGAAAGAAGACAGAGGGTGGTGGCTGATGGGAAATGTTCATCCTGGAGTCCAGTTACTCGTGGTGTACCCTAAGGGTCGGTGTTGGGTCCACTGCTGTTCGTCATTTTTATAAACGACCTGGATGAGGGCGTAGAAGGATGGGTTAGTAAATTTGCAGACGACACTAAGTCGGTGGAGTTGTGGATAGTGACGAAGGATGTTGTAGGTTACAGAGTGACATAGATAAGCTGCAGAGCTGGGCTGAGAGGTGGCAAATGGAGTTTAATGCAGACAAGTGTGAGGTGATGCACTTTGGTAGGAGTAACCGGAATGCAAAGTACAGGGCTAATGGTAAGATTCTTGGTAGTGTATATGAGCAGAGAGATCTCGGCGTCCATATACACAGATCCTTGCAAGTTGCCACCCAGGTTGACAGGGCTGTTAAGAAGGCATACAGTGTTTTAGCTTTTATTAATAGAGGGATCGAGTTCCGGAACCATAAAGGTATTGCGTACAGTTCTGGTCACCGCATTATAAGAAGGATGTGGAAGCTTTGGAAAGGGTGCAGAGGAGATTTACTAGGATGTTGCCTGGTATGGAGGGAAGGTCTTCCGAGGAAAGGCTGAGAGACTTGAGGCTGTTTTCGTTAGAGAGAAGAAGGTTGAGAGGTAACTTCATTGAGACATATAAGATAATCAGAGGGTTAGATAGGGTGGATAGGGAGAGCCTTTTTCCCAGGATGGTGACGGCGAGCACGAGGGGGCATAGCTTTAAATTGAGGGGTGAAAGATAATAGGACAGATGTCAGAGGTAGTTTCTTTACTCAGAGAGTAGTAAGGGTATGGAACGCTTTGCCTGCAAAGGTAGTAGATTCGCCAACTTTGAGTACATTTAAGTCATCATTGGACAAGCATATGGTATAGTTTAGGTTAGCTAGGCTTCATATTGGTATGACAGGTTGGCACAATATCGAGGGCCGAAGGGCCTGTACTGTGCTGTTATGTTCTATGTAAGATTTTTTCCTTTTTCTACAACTGTTAATGATATGATCAAGAAGGTCAACGTATCTGAGTTGCACATTTAGTTCTTTCATAAACATTTGGTAGTTCAGAAATTATTATTTTGCCAGTTTTCTGTTATTAAACTTAAGAACCTGTCTGTGTAAACCTTCAGTACGTATCTGAACATCTCTCCTCATTTCCTTTTATAATGTCTGGGTTGGTGTGATCTGGTCAAAAGTGTTAGAAAGACTAGATGGCATCCTCCTCAGCAAGTTCAGTTCCTTAGTGGAGACTGACATCAATTGTTCATACCAATTCAAGTGTAAGGTCTCTGGTTCTTCAGTTTAAAGAGAACGTGTGATCAAAAATAGACCTGAATGGGGGTAAAGATTAGAATTCCTTCAGCAACACAAGGCCAGAAGACATTGGAGCAGAATTAGGCCATTCAATCCATCATGCCTGTTCTGCCATTCAGTCACCTTTTCCCTGTAACCCTTAATTCTCTTATCAATCAAAAACCTATTTATCTCTGTGTTAAATACACTCAATGACTAGGCCTCTTTTCTGCGGCAGTGAGGGTTCACCCACTGTCTGGCTGAAGAAATTCCTCTTCGTCTTAGTTCTAAATAGTCAACCCTTTACTCTGAGGCTGTGTCCTTGGGTCCTAGCCTCTCCTACTAGTGGAAGCATCTTCTCCATGTCCAGTTCATCCAGGCCTCTCAGTATTCTTTAAGTTTCAACGAGATCCTCCCTCATCCTTCCAAACTCCATACAGTCGACGCATAGTCCTCAATCACTCCTTACATGATGAGCTCTTCATCACTGGAATCATGCTTGTAAACCTCTTCCAAGGTCAGCACTCCCTTCCTTAAATATGGGGGCCCAAAACTGCTCGCAGTATCCCAAATTCAATCTGACCAAAGCCTAATACAGCCTCCGTATATTTCTGTTGTTGTATTCTCACCCTCCTACAAGAATGCTAATGACACATTTGCCTTACTAACTGCCAGCTGCTCCCACATTTCAACTTCACGAAAATCTTGAGCTGGGATTCTGAAATTCTTTTTGTGCTTCAGATTTCTGAAGCCATTCCCCATAAAGAAATTAGTCTACACCTCTATCCTTCCCACCAAGGTGCATAACCTCTCACTTTCCTACGTGATAGTCAACCTAGCATTTGTTTGCCCACTCTCCTAGCCTGTCCATGTCGTTCTGCAGTCTCTCCACTTCCACAATGCTATCTGCTCCTCCACCTAGCATTGTGTGTCTGCAAACAACGTGGACTGTTTTATTGTTACCTCATCTGATAATTATTCTATCACCTTAACATTTGCATTTTATTGTTTTGGAACAGTGTGCTAGCTGCTAGTTCCTAGATGAGTAGTAATCCAAGTTATGTTGTTTATATGTCTATTCCAATTCTGTGTATGACTGTGTCACTTCCTTAAAGTTTTATTTTTGTTTTTGTTACAGGGGGAGTAATCTGACAGATGTAAGTATATTTTATCTATTGTTCCTTTGTTGTTTCCCTTGATCAGTGCAATGTAGTGAGAATATGTTTAGAAATTACAGGAAATGAGTCTTCGTGAAAACTGGTCAGAATATAAGGGTGCCATATTTTCATCTAAACTGCAAGGATTGATGAGTCCTTTCCTTCAGAAAGTGTAACCATAAAGCAGAAATGATCATATTAAGTCGTGCTCTGTTCATGAAACAAGAACAATTCTTTGGAGGAATTTAGGAACATTTATTAACATTTATGAAATCTTTCAGTATGATTGTCGGTCGAATAGGGCTTCTGAGCCTGGGGCTCATCGGTTACTTCTGCTTTCCTTTTTAGTTTCTTTATTTTTTCTTTTTTTCCCCTCTTTTATTTTTAGTTATCTCTTATTCATAGGTTCAGAAGCCATTTGGCCCATCAGAGTTGCTCTACCATTTGATCATGGCTGATATGCTCCTCACCCCCATTTTCCTGCCTTCTCTCCATTACGCTTCAACCCATTAACAATTAAAAATCTAACTCCTTCTGAAATTTACTCACTGTCCCAGCATCCATCGCACTTTGGGGTAGCGAATTCCACAGATTCACAACCCTTTAGGAGAAGTTTGTCCTCAACTTTGTTTTAAATTTGCTATCCCTTAAGCCTAAGCCTAAGCCTAAGACTATGACCCCCTTGCTCTAGAATGCCCCACAAAAGGAAGCATCTGCTCCGTGTCTATTTTATTTATACCACTTTATCATCTTGAAAACATCAATTTGATCTTCCTGCACTCTTCTAAATTCCAGAGAGTATAGACCTAAACTGTTCAATCTCTCTTCATATAACAGCCCCAATCTCTGGGATCAATCTAGTGAACCTCCTCTGAATTGCTTCCAATGTGACTACATCTTTCCTCAAATAAGGGGACCAAAACTCTGCATAATACTTGAGGTGTGAACTCACCAATGCCTTTTACATTTTATTCCTTTAGCCATAAAAGCCAACATTCTATTCACTTTCTTTATTATCTGCTGTACTTGCATGCTAGTTTCTGTGACTCATGAATGAGGACACCCAGATCCCTCTGTTCCGGAGCACCCCAAAATCATACCCCATTTAGATAATAGGTCGCCTTCCCACTTTTCCAACTAAAATGCATGATGTCACACTTATCCACGTTAAACTCTGTCTACAACATTTTGGCCTACTCTCCTAACTGTCTATCTCCATTTGTAAGGTTCTCATTTCCTCATGGCAATTTACCATCCCATCTATTTGTGTCATCTGCAAATTTTGGCTATAGAGCCTTCTATCCCTGTATCCAAGTCATTTATGTAGATTGTAAATAGATGGAATCCAAGGACCAAACTCTGTAGCACCCCACCAGTTACTTCTTGCCATCCAGGAAAAGAAAACATTTGTCCCTACTGTCTGTCTTCTGTCCATCAGCCAGTCACCTATTCAAACTAACGAATTACCCCTAATTCCATATGATCCAACAGTGTGTATTAACCTTTTGTGCATCACTTTATCAAATGCCTTCCAGAAGTCCAGATATATTACGTCCACAGGCTCGTCATTATCCACTTTGCTTGTTACATCTTCTAAGAACTCTAGCAAATTAGTCAAACGTGATTTGCCCTTCAGAAAGCTATGCTGACTCTGATGGTTGGCATTTTGACTTTCCAAATCTCCTGATATTGCTTCCTTGGTAATTGATTCTAACACTTTTGCCAACACAGATATTAAACTAACTGGTAATTTCCAAAATGTTGCCTCCTCCCTTTTTGAATAAGGGAATTACATTAGCATTTTTCCAAACCATTGGAACTTTTCCTGTGTCCAGGTAATTTTGGAATATTGTAATCGATGGATCCACTATCTCTGCCACCACTTCCTTTAAACCCCTGGGATGTAGACCATCAGGCCCAGTGGACTTGTCTGCCCTCAATCCTAATTGTTTGTTTGAGTATCTTTTTCCCTTTTGATGTTGATTGTTCTATGTTCTACTCTTTCTGTTTCCTCTGACTTGCCTGTTCCAATTGGAATGGTACTGAGGTGAAGTATTGATTAAGCATCTCTGAGATACTAAGACCTACTGATCAGAGAGGGTATCACAGCTACAGAAGCTTCCATTGTCGAGGAAGATCTGCCTACTGAGTCAGTATGGGTGGAAATTAGGAACAGCAAGGGAGTAGTCACCTCGTTAGGGGTTTACTACAGGCCCCCCAATAGCAGCAGGGAGATTGTAGAAAGCATAGGTCGACAGATTTTGGAAAAGTGTGGACGCAGTAGGGTTGTTGTAATGGGTGACTTTAACTTTCCTAATATTGATTGGAACCTCCTTCGAGCAGAAGATTTGAATGGAGCTGTTTTTGTAAGGTGTGTTCAGGAGGGTTTCCTAACGCAGTACGTTGACAGGCCGACGAGGGGAGAGGCCATTCTAGACTTGGTGCTCGGAAACGAGCCGGGGCAGGTATCAGATCTTGTGGTGGGAGAGCATTTTGGTGATAGTGACCATAACACTCTCTCATTCTACATAGCTATGGAGAAGGAGAGGATTAGGCAGAATGGGAGGATATTTAATTGGGGAAGAGGAAACTATGATGCGATTAGACACGAGTTAGGAAGCATGGACTGGGAGCAGTTGTTCCATGGTAAGGGAACTATAGACATGTGGAGATGGTTTAAGGAACAGTTGTTGGGAGTGATGAGTAAATATGTCCCTCTGAGACAGGCAAGACGGGGTAAGATAAAGGAACCTTGGATGACGAGAGCGGTGGAGCTTCTAGTGAAAAGGAAGAAGGTAGCTTACATAAGGTGGAGGAAGCTAGGGTCAAGTTCAGCTAGAGAGGATTACATGCAGGCAAGGAAGGAGCTCAAAAATGGTCTGAGGAGAGCCAGGAGGGGGCACGAGAAAGGCTTGGCAGAAGGAATCCGGGAAAACACAAAGGCATTTTACACTTACGTGAGGAATAAGAGAATGGTCAAAGAAAGAGTAGGGCCGATCAGGGATAGCATAGGGAACTTGTGTGTGGAGCCTGAGGAGGTAGGGGAAGCCCTAAATGAGTTTTTTGCTTCTGTCTTTACGAAAGAAACGACCTGTGTAGTGAATGAAACCTTTGAAGAGCAGGTGTGCATGCTGGAATGGATAGAGATAGAGGAAGCTGATGTACTGAAAATTTTGTCAAACATTAAGATTGACAAGTCGCCAGGCCCGGATCAGATTTGTCCTCGGCTGCTTTGGGAAGCGAGAAATGCAATTGCTTCGCCACTTGCGAAGATCTTTGCATCCTCGCTCTCCACTGGAGTCGTACCTGAGGACTGGAGAGAGGCAAATGTAATTCCTCTCTTCAAGAAAGGAAATAGGGAAATCCCCGGCAATTATAGACCGGTAAGTCTCACGTCTGTCGTCTGCAAGGTGTTAGAAAGGATTCTGAGGGATAAGATTTATGACCATCTGGAAGAGCATGGCTTGATCAAATACAGTCAACACGGCTTTGTGAGGGGTAGGTCATGCCTTACAAACCTTATCGAGTTTTTTGAGGATGTGACTAGTAAGGTTGATGAGGGTCAAGCTGTGGATGTGGTGTATATGGACTTCAGTAAGGCATTTGACAAGGTTCCCCATGGAAGGCTCATTCAGAAGGTCAGGAGGAATGGGATACAGGGGAACTTAGCTGCTTGGATACAGAATTGGCTGGCCAACAGAAGACAGCGAGTGGTAGTAGAAGGAAAATATTCTGCCTGGAAGTCAGTGGTGAGTGGGGTTCCACAGGGCTCTGTCCTTGGGCCTCTACTGTTTGTAATTTTTATTAATGACTTGGACGAGGGAATTGAAGGATGGGTCAGCAAGTTTGCAGACGACACAAAGGTCGGAGGTGTCGTTGACAGTGTAGAGGGCTGTTGTAGGCTGCAGCGGGACATTGACAGGATGCAGAGATGGGCTGAGAGGTGGCAGATGGAGTTCAACCTGGATAAATGCGAGGTGATGCATTTTGGAAGGTCGAATTTGAAAACTGAGTACAGGATTAAGGATAGGATTCTTGGCAGCGTGGAGGAACAGAGGGATCTTGGTGTGCAGATACATAGATCCCTTAAAATGGCCACCCAAGTGGACAGGGTTGTTAAGAAAGCATATGGTGTTTTGGCTTTCATTAACAGGGGGATTGAGTTTAAGAGTCGTGAGATCTTGTTGCAGCTCTATAAAACTTTGGTTAGACCGCACTTGGAATACTGCGTCCAGTTCTGGGCGCCCTATTATAGGAAAGATGTGGATGCTTTGGAGAGGGTTCAGAGGAGGTTTACCAGGATGCTGCCTGGACTGGAGGGCTTATCTTATGAAGAGAGGTTGACTGAGCTCGGTCTCTTTTCATTGGAGAAAAGGAGGAGGAGAGGGGACCTAATTGAGGTATACAAGATAATGAGAGGCATAGATAGAGTCGATAGCCAGAGACTATTTCCCAGGGCAGAAATGGCTAGCACGAGGGGTCATAGTTTTAAGCTGGTTGGTGGAAAGTATAGAGGGGATGTCAGAGGCAGGTTCTTTACGCAGAGAGTTGTGAGAGCATGGAATGCGTTGCCAGCAGCAGTTGTGGAAGCAAGGTCATTGGGGTCATTTAAGAGACTGCTGGACATGCATATGGTCACAGAAATTTGAGGGTGCATCCATGAGGATCAATGGTCGGCACAACATTGTGGGCTGAAGGGCCTGTTCTGTGCTGTACTGTTCTATGTTCTATGTACTGATGCTGGAAACAAAGCTAACACAGTGAGGAGCTGGAAGAATGCAGCATCAGAGGAGCAGAAAAGTTGACATTTCAGGTCAGGACCCTCTGAGGAAGGATCCTGACCCGTCAACTTTCCTGCTCCTGGCTTGATGTATTATCTCTGATTTAGCATCTCTGCCATTTCAGTGTTCCTCACTGTTAACTCTCTGGTTTCATCTTCCAAAGGACCAAGGTTCTACCTTAGCGACTCTCATCCCTTTTATATACCGATAGAATCTTTTGCTCTCCTTGTTTGATATTTTGAGCTGGTTTTCTTTTGTAGTTTAACTTGGCTCTTTTTGTTAAGTATCCCTTTATATATGTTTGAAATTTTTCCAATCCTCCTGTCTGGCACTGGCCTTTGCAATATGGTTTTCGACTTTATATTGTCCTTTACCACCTTGTTTAGTCATGGAAGCTGTTAACCCCACACTGCAACTATCTTTCTTCCTGACTGGGATATATTTTAGTTGTCAGGAATTGAGTTGCTCTAACTGCCACCGTTCATCTGCTGACTTACCTTTTAGACTTCTTGCCCAGTCTACTTGGGCCAAATCCATCGTCCTGCCTATGTAATTTCCTTTGTTTAATTCTAGAACACCACTGTGGGACGGCACTTTCTCACCACCCACCCTCCCCCCACCAAACTGCATTTTGATTTCTATCAAACTACGGTCATTACTCCCTACAGGATCCTTAATATGGTGTCATCATTAATCTGTCCTCATTACACAATACCAAATCCGGAGTAGCCTGCTGCCTGGTTGGTTCCACAACATACTGCTCTAAGAAACAATTGCTAATACATTCAATGAACTCTGCCTCCAGGCTACCCTTGCCAATTTGATTCTTCCAATCTACGTGCATGTTAAAATCGCCCATGATTATTGCTGTACCTTTCTTGCAAGCATCTAATATCTCTTGGTTAATACTGCCCTACTGTGAAACTACTGTTTGGGGCCCTATAGATTACTCCTCCCAAGTACTTCTTCCCTTTTGTTATTTCTTATTTCTATCCAGACTGATTCCACATCTTGATCTCCCATGCTAATGTATTTCTCATTACACCACTGATCTCATCCTTCACCAGTAAAGCTACACCACCACCTTTTCCTTTCAGTCTATCCCTTTGAAACGCTTGGATATGCAAATCCCAGATCTGGTCTCCTTGTAACAATGTCTCAGTAATTGCTACCAAATTGTACCCTTTTGTTTATATTTGTGTCATTAACTCATTAATTTTGTTTCAAATTCTTTGGGCATTTCGATACAAAGGTTTTAAATTTGTTATACAAAATCAAGGGCCGAAGAACCTGTACTGTGCTGTAATGTTCTATGTTCGATAAATTTCCCTACTGTTTATAAATCCTTGGTGCAGAAGGCCAATTGCCTGTTCTGTCAGTAACCTTTTATTGTCTGGTAACCATCTGGCATATTACTAACTTGTAGTCTTACCTCCTTTTAGTTTGGGTTTTCTAATGTCCCCTAGAACTGAACCCCCTCACCCTACCCCTAACCATTGCATTTAGTTTAAAACCCTGTCTGCAGCCCTATTTATGTGATTCACCAGGATTCTGGTTTTAGCACGAGTCATATGAAGACTATCCTGTTGCCTACAATTTGGGTTGCCCTACTGTAGGAAAGGTGGTGTTAAAATTGAGAAAAAAAGATTTTAAAGGACTTTGTTGGGACTGGAGTGTTTGAATTAGACGGAGAGGCTGAATAGGCTAGGGACTTTTTTTTGCCTGCAGCATTGGAGGCTGAGGGGTGACTTTATAGAGGTTTATAAAATCATGACAGGCATGGCTAGAGTGAATAGTTAAGGTCTTTTACCAATGATGGGGGGATGGGCAGTACAAAACTGGAGGGCATAAGACAAATGGTGGGGCAGGCTTGAGGGGCCAGATGGCTTACTCCTGCTCCTTTTTATGTTCTTATGTACAGGGTCAACCACTGTGTGTAACAATCACAGCTGATGTTAGTATCAGACAAGTCAGTCCCCAAACCTAGCTTCAGCGCTCATATTTTGGTTTTGTTTGTTACTGAATTGGTTTCTAAGTATAACATAAGCATGCAATGCTGCAGACTTTTGCTTTAATGCGAACAGATGTTTATGAACAAAAGAAATTCAGATTAAATAGAATAAACCAGGCCATCTACTTATACAAATTCAAAGATATTCAAGCATACTTAAAAGTATAGTCCCATTAATCTGAAGATTTTTTTTAAATTGAAAAGAAAAATACACAGTGCTTCTATCCAGGACATCACTCATACAGGGACTAACACTTCAGCAAGTTTAAGTCATCTGTGACCTGAACACACTGTAGCTTCTGCCTGGAGCTATTAAACGCCTAAGCTTAAATGTTCTAAGCTTCACGAGTTTATCCCAACATCTCTGGTCTGGGTCTATCACTGACTCTTCACTCTATTGTGACTGAGTTCGCTATATTCCCTCCCTTCTCAAGACCACTGATCTACATAGCCATTTCTATCCAAGGACTTCATTGGACTGCTGCACTAAAAGTAAAATTGATTGCAAACAGTTCACTGTCTGAGCTATGGGTGTTTCCGCTTAAGCTTAAAAAATGTTGTAGAAATCTCGAACAAAACCTGAGGCCCCGTTAACTTGCTGCATCGCAAAGCAATCCCAGATAAACAAAAATGCATTAGTAGTGCACATGAATCCGTTCACTTTAAATCCAGATGTTGAGACCATCACCACTTTTATTTTATCATTTTTGGTTTGGAACAGAATTTAACTTTTAACAGCAGCTTGTTTTATACAGGGGATACATAGTACAGATGCTTTGCTGTTTGGAGTTGGCATGGAAAGATGATGCAGACTAATTGATGTCCTAAGAACATTATAGATGATTTGGCACCAAGGTGTGTATCTGCTCAGGGACTCGCAGCTGGATGTCGAATTGGTCAATTAAAGGAAGACTGACGCTAGTCACCCAACCACAAGGCAATTTTAGAAGGTGTCAGACTGGGAAGCATTTTTTGTTTTGCTTCCTTTCTGGTTATTTTCCACATATCAACTAGTTGAAAGTTCTGGGAACAGAAATCCAGCTTTTTTCAAAATAAAAGTAAAAGTCTCCAAAGGTCTGTAGAAGCTGTTTGTATTGATTAGTGACATCAAAATTCAAGCAAGATATTCAGATCTGTCTGCCTGTATTACAACCTATAATCCAAAGATATTTGAAATAGTTTTTAAATTAATAAGTTATGATTAATTTGTTTTCTTTCTAGTTTACCCTTTAACTTTGTCTGTCTAGTGTGTGATAAGGGTTTGTGATCAAATAAGATTAGACTTAGCTTGTAGATATTAATTAGATTGCCCTGTTGTCTTTGTATACTGTTGAATTGACATTATTAATAAATTGTCGAATTTTGTTTAAGTTATTAACTTGGTGTCCAAGATTCATTAGGAGCAATTGAGCAATTTTGAGCAGTTTAGCAATTCTGTGTTTTCATAGACTTCATAGAATCCTTACAATGTGCTGAGAATCCAGTGATTGCGAGGCTGGTTTGGTTTGACTTGTTATCCCTGTGTTGCAAAAAACATTACCGTGGCTTCAGACACACTTAAGTTCATTTAATTTCTGAGGCACAAAAAACCTTCCAATTTCTAACTCAACAAGCCCAAACTCAAATTGATAATATGATACTAAAAATATATATATAAATAAAAATTGCACAGTTCACATTAGAGCTGAAGTTGTAGAAATGAGAAGACAGCTTTGGATTTTAGTAAAGCCTTTGACAAGGTTCTGCATGATTGTTAATAGTAAAGTCTGGTCATGTGGGATTCAGGGTGAGCTTGCCAATTGGATACATAATTGGTTTAATGGCAGGAGATAGTGACTAATAGTGGAGGGTTACTTTTCAGACGGGAAGCCTGTGGCCAGAAGCGTTCTAAAGAAGGGTCCCGACCTGAAATGTCAAGTTTTCTGCTCCTCTGATGCTGCTTGGCCTGCTCTGTTCATCCAGCTTCACACTGTGTTATCTGAGTGTTCCACAGGGATCAGTTCTGGGTCCTCTTTTGTCATTTATATAAATGATTTGCCTGAGAATATAGAAGGCATGGTTAGTAAGTTTGTGGATGACACTAAAGTTTATGACATAGTAGACAGTGATGAAGGCTTTCTAAGAGTACAGAGGGATCTTGATCAAGTGAGTCAATGGGCTGAAAAATGGCAAATGGAGTTCAATTTGGATAAATGCGAGGTTTTGCATTTAGCCAAAATGAACAAGGTTAAGGATTATACACTTAATGATAGGGCCTTGGGTAATGTTTTTTGCACAGAAGAACCTGGGGAGGAGATACATGATTCTTTAAAGTTTGTCACTAAGACACAGGATGGTTTTAAAAAATCATTTGGCATGCTTGCCTTCCTTATGCAGTCCTCTGAGTATACGATTTGGGACCTTATGTTGAGATCATACGGGGTGTTGGTGAGGCCCCTTCTGGAATACTGTCCAGTTCTGGTTGCTCAGTTATAGGAAGGATACTATCAAGCTAGAGATAGTTCAGAAGTAACTTACCAGAATGTTGCTGGCTATGGAAGGTTAGAGTTATAAGGAAAGACAGGAATGACTGGGACTAGAACATAGAAGGCTGAGAATTGATCTGACAGAAGCTTGTAAAATAATGAGCGTTATAGATAAAGTTGATGGTAGTTGACTCTTCTCTAAGGCGGGGAGTTTCAAGGCTAGGGGCCACATTTTTTAAGGTGAGAGGAGTGAGATTTAAAAAAGACGTGAGGCAATTTTTTTTTACACAGTGGGTGATTCACGTGTGAAATGAACTTCTGATGGAGTGGTGGATGTGGATACAATTACAATGTTGAAAAGATGTTTGGATGAATATATGAATATGAATGGTCTGGAGGCATGTGGGCCAAGTTTAGTTCGGGATTATGTTCGGTTGGACCAAAGGGTCTGTTTCCATTGTGTATGAATCTGGTGCACTTGAACCCAATGTTGGTCAAATTAACGGTCTCTCAACTGTTAAGAACCGAACTCAATGATCAGTCATTACGCTGAAAACGTGCTTAAGGTAGCAAACACCATTTACTATGGTAGTTGATGTTGGCAAGAGATTTTGGACTTGCCCACCAAATGACTCCAAACTGTATTGCAGACTGTGCAGGCTCACAGTCCTGAGGAAGGGTCACCAGACCTGAAACATTAACTCTGATTTTTCTTCACAGATGCTGGCATACCTGCTGAGCTTTTCCAGCATCTTCTGTTTTTATTTGCATTTAAACTTAAAACTCCAGATTTACAGCATCTGCAGTTCTTTTGGATTTTATTTGTGTGGGTTCATCAACAGACTCAATCCTAATACACAGTATCAATAAAAATAGCAATAACAGAATAACTTGAATTTGGCACAAGCAAATAGAGTGAATCTGTCACTTTCAGGGAGTATCAGACTGTGACCAGTCAGGTTTCCCTACCCAGTGAAAATGGTGGCTGGTGAGCAATGGATGGAAAATTTCTAAGTGCAATCCCATCTGCTTCCTATGGATTTGTTCGATGTTCATAGAAGAAAACTTGGCCCAAAACTTGGACTTGGGCTGAAGAACATGGTGTTACGTACTGGTGAACGATTGGTGAGAAGATTGGGCAGACGGATTTTGAGAGGAGGTGGGGGTGTGGGAAGATGTGAAGATATATTTTGAGAAAGTAAGTAAACTGATTTGATGAGGTGGAGGAGGGTTATTGTAAAAATATGGAGGGGACTGAAATAGCTTAGTGTTGCTAGGTTAGAGGCTCAAGTTGAAAATGCAAGGGTCATGTTTTAATTTTTTTTGTGGAATATGCAGTATTGCTGGCAAGCCTATCCCTAATTGGCTTATTGTTGGTATTAAACTGTGTGATTGAACTATTACAGACCATTTAGTGCAAATAAACCCACCAAGCAGAGACAAAGTCTTTTCCGTGGTACATCAGTACAACTGAAAGACTTGCTTCGCCAATTCAGAAGTCAGTTGGGAGCCAACCACATTCTGCAGGTCTAGAGTAGCACATCAGCTAAGTCAGGTTAGGATGGCGGATTTCCTTCTCCTTTTAGGGATTATTGAACCAGCAGGCCTTTTATGGCAATGAATGGTAGTCTCAGTAAAGATACCATGAAACCAGCTTTGATTTCCCATTACTTAAATTTATTAGTTGCAATTTGATTTCCACCTGTTTTCCTGGTGGGATTTGAACCCTGATCCCCTGATCATGCAACATAGAATCCATCATACAATCCCTACAAGGTGGAAACAGGCCCTTTGGCCCAACAAGTCCACACTGACCCTCAGAGCATCCCATCATCCCCCTAATCTACACATCCCTGAACACTAAGGGGGCAATTTAGCATGGCCAAACCACTTAGCCTACACATCTTTGGACTGTGTGAAGAAACCTGAGCACCCGCAGGAAACCCACGCAGACGCGGGAGCATGTGCAAACTCTACAGTCGCACAAGGCTAGAATCAAACCCTGGTCCCTGGTGCTGTGAGGCTGCAGTGCTAACCACTGACCAATGTGCCACCCTTATTAAGCTCGGCCTTTGCACAACTAGTCCATCAGAATTGCCATTATATAACCTTTAATACAGGATCAGAAGAGAGGGTTGGTTGTTAGGATTCAGGGATTAGGAACGAATGCGGAGTAGCCAGTAGTGGTTGGTACATTGTGCTAAGGGAACTATCCAGCAGATGATGACACCTCGGAACGTTTGATCATCGTAAGAAAGTGGTAGTTGTGATTGTGATCTAGTTTAAAGGTGTGGTTGACTTAGAGAATTTATTGAGATACTGGAATAATGAATGGGCTGTGGTGGTGAGTTGAGTTTGAAAAATGTGTTCAGAACCTGATGTGTGTTAGGATGCTGCAAGAATGTTTTGTGGGATTTAGTGAGAATGAGGGGCGGGTGGTTAATGTCCAAGAGAGGGGAAAAACCTCCTCTTGTTTGCCAGTCTGGCCTAAATAAAGGTTTAAGCTAATTGTTCAGCGGTGTACAGTGTATTTGTATGAAGCATGAGAGAGAGAGAGAGTCCAAAGAACTGGGCAAGATGAAAATCGTGAGAATACTTCAGAAATCCAAGTTGTCAAGATGGTAGCACAAGGATGCTCCAGCCAGACCTTGTCTGCTCTACCTGCTTTTGTTTTTTTCTTCTTTTTCTTTTCCTTCTCTTCCTCCTAGTGTTTTTTTCCCCTCTTTTCTCCTTTCAATTTTTGGCTTCCCTTTAATGATGACATCCTGTAGCAGCCTCCCCACCGTTACGTGTTGACCTCCTGATCTCTCATTGCCATCTCCTGGTGTAGCGTTGCATGGTGACCTCTACCTTGCACAGTGGCCTCCTTCCGTAGAGGCCTCTCAGTGTAGCATAGTGGCCTCCCACAGCAGTCCCCTCCTGTAAGGGCCTCCTGGTGTGGCATGGCCTCCTGGCCTTGCGCAGCAGCCTCCTGGTGTGGTGTGGCAACCCCTGGGCCCCCTGCAGCAGTCTTCCAGCATCGCCAATGTGGTGCAGAGTTGGGGATTGGAAGCTAAGTGCCAGCGTAGACTGCTTTACTGAACTCTTTTCAAAATCATTGTTGTAATTTGCAACGTATAAATTTTTCACTATATTCATTCAGTGTATGTGACAATAATAGCTATTTCCATCTCTACCTCCCTCTGTGCAGAAACAACAGGTGAATGCAAGTCACAACTGTCTGTGTACCAATGCAGAATGGGAAATATGCTCGATAATGCAAAAATTACAGTGCGACAGTGTGATTATAGCAGTATGAATGGGTATGTGGTTCAAATACTGGAAGCATGACCATTTAATATTTCTGGCTATTCTGTACTCAGAGACAGAAAGAAGGAGAAATTGAAAATGGGTGACCGTATTGATCAACAATTTGCAGCACTGGACAGGGATAATATGCTTGAGCATTTCAATATTCTTACAGAATCCCTACAATGTGGCCCAATAAATCAGCCCAGATCCATCCCCCTATAACCCATCTAAACTACACATCCCTGAACACTATGGGGAATTTAGCATAGCAAATCCAACTACCCTGCACATCTTTGGACTATGGGAGGAAACTGGAATACCTGGAGGAAGCCCAAGCGCACACCGGGAGAATGTGCAAACTCCACACAGACCGACGGCCGAGGATGATATTGAACTTAGGTCCCTGGCGCTGTGAGGCAGCTGTGCTAACCAGTGAGCCATTATGTTGCTCTGATTCTGATCTATGTCATTAGAATTCAGGACTCTGTTGGGTGCATGCCATAGGTTAGCAAATTGTGGGAAAGTAGACAAGCTAAGTTAATCAAAATGCAAGCACTATGAGACTTCAGTTATCCAAATAATCTGCAATAGTTACAGTATAATTGTGAAAGAGGAGGAAATCTTTCTGAATTGTCTGCAAGAAATCACTGTTCAATATGTTTTCAGTCTAATGGAGAAGGAAGCCTGCTGAAACTGATTCTGGAAGTTCAGAGATAATGGGAACAGTAGATGCTGGAGAATCCGAGATAACAAAGTGTGGAGCTGGCTGAACACAGCAGGCCAAGCAGCATCTAAGATACACTTTGTTATCTGGAAGTTCAATCGGGCAAGCAGAAAATGGTTTCGGAGGTGAACATGTTGAATCCGATCCACAACAACATCATGTCTGGAATACAAATGGAGAAGGAGCAACAGTGAAAATGCTCCAATGCAAGATAATGAAACCCAAGGAATTGGGAAGGAATATGGTCTGTGCAACTTGAAATCGAACAGCAGCAAATAAGATAGTAAATACTGAGAACAGTACAGCACACACCAAGGTCCTTTGGCTCATCGTGTCTGTGATGATGTTCCAAACTAATCCTATCTGCTTGCATATGGTCCATAATCCTAGATTCCCTGCCTGTTCATGTGTCTGTCTGAATGCCTCTTGAACTTTGCTAATTCACTTGCTTCTACTAACTCCCCTTGTAGTGCATTCCACACACCTACTAACTGTGAAATAAAACTTCTTCTGTCACACACATTGTTTAAACCTTTTCCCTGTCATCCTAAACTCATGCCCATGTATTTGGAATTAGAATTAGAATTAGGTTTGTTGTCACATGCATTCAAGTTACAAAAGGGCAGGAGTGCAGTGAAAAGTGCAAAATGTTGCCACCATCCAGTGCCACCCTAGGTACTAAGTACCTCGGCACAAAAAAAAGAGAAAATAAAGAAAAAAAAATTCTATAATGCAGACGTACATAGTACAATTGTAAGTTAGGAAGGTAAGAAATAAATATTTTTTACAAAAAGGACATTACATTCTTTCTCTCAGGGCTTCTATTTAGTCTGACCAGGCTCTGCCAGTTCCCAACCAGTCGTCGCTTTCACTCTGGGCCTCTTGGCCATCCCTGCTTTGCTCCTGGCCTGCTGGCTGTTGTTCCTGCTTCAGTACATGGCTGAAGAAAAAGAAAGGAAGGGGAAAAATATAAGAGAGAGAGAGGTGAAACAATGAAAAGGAACCGACAGAGCGAACAAGCTCTGGTTTTTGTGTCTCCTTCACTGCAATCTTGGAATATTATCTTGGGGATGATCTTGCATGTTTGACATTTCCACCCTAGGAAAAAGATTTCAAGTGTCCATCCCATTAGTGCCCCTCATAATTTTACATACTTCTATCAGTTTGTCCCTCGGCCTCTGATGCTCCGTCGTAAATGAACAATAAGAGGCCATCAAAGAAGAGTTTAAAGAGCACCTGGAGACCAAAATGAAGAAGAGGAGAGGCTTTTGATAAATTGCTGTTCATAGAATTCCCATAATGTGGAAACAGGCCCTTTGGCCCAACAAGTCCACCCAGACCTATTTACCCCTATAACCGAACCAATTACACATCCCTGAACACTATGGGCAATTTAGCATGGCCAATCCACCTAGCCTGCACATCTTTGGACTATGGGAGGAAACCTACACAGACATGGGGAGAATGTGCAAACTCCACACAGACAGTTTCCCCATGGTGGGATTGAACCGGATCTCTGGCACAGTGAGGACTGTGTTAACCTTTGACCCACCATGCTGCCCTGTGTTGGGAATTACTCATTAATGAGTATGACTGTTCATTTACGAAATTCTGTGTCATTGGTCATGGTTCTGTGAGTCATTGCTCGGCCGATAATCCTCACCCTATAGCTGCATATCTGACCACATGTTTGGCAGTTTTCCAGGAAGTGGAATTGACCCTTGATCTCAATCACTCTCAGCCCATTCACAGGCTCCTGTTTATCGTACTTTCTCTTGCCAATGGATGTTCTTGAAGAATTGTGACCCTTCACACAGGAGGTTCCTTCTGAACAATGGACTCCCAGGGTTGTCATAAATGTTGCATTCTTGAGCCAAGCCTTTCAAAAATCTTTGAAGCTCTTCCTTGGTCCTCCTCTTGTTCAAATGCCTTCTTTGAAATGGGCATTTGGAATGTGGGCATCCTAAGCACCTCGTCAGCCAAGCAGAGTGGATTTCAGATGGTCATAGCTTTTGTGCTGGTGCTGTTAGCTCCTTCAAGGATGCTGTTCTACCAGCTGATATAGAGAATCCATCTCGGACAGCATTAATGATGCTTCCTCATCATGTAGAGGTGGAGTGTGTACGTTGTCCAAGTTTAGGAGCCACATGGAAGAGTCAAAAGGACAATTGTCTTATACGCAGGAATCTTGGTATCAATATGGAAGCTATGAGCATTGAAGACTCATTCTTTGGCATCTGAAAGTGGTGCTTGCAGATTAGATGCAGTGTTGGAGCTCTACATTGAAATTAGACGCAGACAAGAGGTGACTCCTCAAGTAGGGAAAGTGTTCCACGTTTGAGAGTATTTTTCACTTTGTCGTAATGAGGGATAGATCGGAACCTACCCTGAGACAGTTTTGGTAAAGAATTCGTGTTGTCTTGAGGTTGAGGCTGAGACCAAATGTTTGTATGCGGCCGCAGAGGCATTAAGCGAGGCTTGAAGATCCTTTTCCAAGAGAACAGGGATGGTATTGTCATCAGCATTCTGAAGTTCCACAAGCGATGCCTGTGTTGTTCTCCTTTTGGAATTTAATTGGTTAAGTTTTGAAATGTTTTCTGTCCATCCTGTAGACAGTATCTACACCACTGGAAGACTTATTTTAACAAGATGAAGGAGGTTGGGATGAAAGTGAAGAAAAGAGATGAGCAACTAAGGAAGATGATTGACCAAGTTTGGAGCAGTGGATGTTGTCTACATGGATTTTACTGAAACATTTGACAAGGTCCCTTGTGATAGGCTCATCCAGCAGATCAAGTTACTTAGGATCCATGCTTAGTCAGCAAGTTGGATACCAAATTAGCTTGGTCATAGAGAGTATTTCTGGAGGGGACGGTGTATCTGGCTGGAAGGCTCTGATCAGTGGTGTTCTGCAAGGGTCAATGCTGGGACCTCTCCTGTTTATAATATGTATAAATGGTCCAGATAAAAATGTTAGTGGTCTATTTAGTAAGTTTGCAGATAACATGAAAATTGGTTAAGTTGTGGATAGTGAGGAAAGATATCAAAGCATGCAGTAGAATAAAGATCAGTTAAAAATTTGGGCGGAGAAATGGCAGGTGGTGCTTAATCCAGACGAGGTGTGAGATGATTTGGGTGGTCAAATACAAGGTGGTATACAGTAACTAGTATAACCCATAGGAGCACTGGAATACAGAGGGATCTTGAGGTGCAAGTTCATAGCTCCCTTAAAGTAACATGCGGTTAAGGCAGTAAAGAAGACATGGCATGCTTGCCTTCATCAGCTACAGCTTTGAGTATAAGCTTTAGACAGGCCACGTTTGGAGTGTTGTGTGTCAGTCTGGTCACCACACTACAGGAAAGATGTGGATGCTTTGGAGAAGGTGCAAAAAATTTTAATATGTTCTGTGGATTGGAGTTTATTGGTTAAGTGAACAGGTTGGATAAGCTTGGACTGTTTTCACTGGAGCGTCGGAGGCTGAGAGGTGACCTCTTAAAAAATATATAAAATTAAGGAGCATGGATAGGGTGGATTGAGGGTCTCCTTCCTGGGATAAAAGATGAGAGAGGGGGTTTAAACAAGATGTTCAAGGAAAGTTTTTCCCAGCATTGTGGGCACCTGGAACATGGTGTTAGAGAATGTTAGAGTAGATGATAGCAACATTTAAGAGGCAGGCAGGGAATGGAGGGATATGGACCATGTGAAGATAGATGAGATTAGTTTAGCATGGAATCATGATCAGCACAGATATGGATTGAAGGGCCTGTTCCTGTGTTGTTCTGTGTTCTATATTTTATAATGCGATAACACATCCTTGTTTGAGTCTTGGCCTCAAGTGATTCTGTCATATTACCATCTGTAATGATGATAGCCAACACCTTTATCATGGAGAGTGTTGATGAATTTCTCTGGACAGCTGGTGATTGACTGAGTCAAAAGCCTTGGCCAGATCGAAGGCATGAAGAATGGCCATGTTGTTCCAGGCATTTCTCTTGGAGTTGTTGAGCAGTGAAATAAATGCACGTCCACAGTTCCATAGTTTGTTAGAAGCCACACTGGCTTTTTGGAAGAATTTCTTCAGACAGTGGGAGAAGGTACCAAGCAAGGATCTAGATAATGATCTTGCAAAGCGATGAAGATTCTTCTGTAGTTTCCACAAGGGAATGAGAGACTTTTGATAAATAGAGCTTCTTGTATACTGGAGAATTACAGGAGACGTGTGAGATAATCAGAGCTCATGGAAATAGAGTAGCAATAATTGTAATGGAAAAGAAATGTAAAATGGTTTTGGAATACAAATAGTAAAAAAAATTGAACTGATTTGGGAGCACAAAGTAGGACAGAAACCATGGATGAAGATCAAAATGAGTACTTTTCCTGACAAAAAGAGGATCTGTCAGTATCGCAGTAAAGGCAACAGTAGTAGTTCAGGGGTGTGTGTGGGTTATAGGGGGATGGGTCTGGGTGGGATGCTCCAAGGGGCAGTGTGGACTTGTTGGGCCAAAGGGCCTGTTTCCACACTGTAGGGAATCTAATAAACAAAGATTTTAAAAGATTTACAGTTCTCAAGGGAGAAAACTCACCAGTATAAGTAGGAGGTGCCTCTGGCCACAACAGATCAAACCTTATGGTGTCTGTGTGCTGTGGGGAGGGGAACTAACGCTCCAGAACCCCAGGGCAATATTCTGGGGACATGAATGTGAAATCTACAATGGCAAATGGCAACATTTAAATTCAGTAAAAATCTGAAATAAAGAGCTGGCCTACTGGGAATCATGTAACCAAAGTTAATGGTTGTAATGAGCCTGCTTGGTCTGATCTACTTGGGTTTACAGACCCACAATGTGGTTAACTCTTAACAATTAGGTATGGCTAATAAGTGCTGGCCCAGACAATGACACTGATATCTGCAAAGGAAGTTTTTAAAAACAAAGCATCCCTGTTCAAAACGTGATGAGGAATGAACCTGGCAAACACAGCAATCTATAAAAATGTAAAATGTAGGGTGCATTTGCTGAGTCACTTTGGTTGTGAATGTTTGGTGATTTATGTAATCTTTAGCATTGGATTGTTTTAAAGTATAAGTTTGCTGTGACTATCCTAACTATTTGTACATTTATTCCACAGCTCTCCATATTAAGGGAAATGCCCAACATAGAAGTGATTACATTAAGGTAATGAAGCTTAGGGAAGATAACATTATGTAAAATGTAATTGTCCGATAGAATCCGTTCCGTCGATAAGGTAGTTGCTACAGCGATGCTGCTTTTGCCACATGACCTCATTTGATAGAAAACATGTCTAAAATATGAATGGAATCATGGAAACAAACAAACAAAAAGAGTAGGCATCTCAAGCCATAGCCATTCAGTAGGATCATGCTGATCTTGTTTTAACTTAAACTCTACATTCCTGCATATCTCTGATATCTTTCATCCCTTGGTAATTCGGAATCTATCTACCTCCACCTTTAAAAAATATACATATCTACATTCTCCGCCTTTAGAGGAAAGGAATTCCAAAGACTCAACCGTTGCCGGGGGGAAATAACGTTTCCTCATCTGTTGTTTTAAATGAGTTGCTCCTTACTTTTAAACTATGACCCCCTAGTTCTAGATTCTGTCACAAGAGGAACATCCTTTTGACATCCAGCTGGTCACATCCCATCCGGAACTTACTTGTTTAAATTAAATCACCTCTGACTCTTCTAAACTATTGGTTACAGGTCTAGCCTTTCTTTTGTAAGGCAGTCTGCTCATTCCAGGTATTAGTCTGGTAAACCTGCTTTGAACTGCTTCCAGTGTATTAACATTCTTCCTGTAAGTACGATGACAGTGCAGATGGGGTCTCAACAACGCCCTGTATAACGGAAGCATAGCTTCCTATTCTTGCATTCAACTTCACTTGCAATAAAACATTATATTTTATCAGTTTTCCTGATTTACTTGCCTTACCTATCTTCTGTGATTCATGCACTAGGACACCTAGATCTCTTTGCAGCCTCTTACTATTTGGGCAACACGCTTACCTCACGTTATTCTGTCAAAATGGATGCTTTCACTCTTTCTCACATTGCACTTAATTTGTCAGTTCTTTGCCTACTCACTTCTTAACTACATTCTTTTGTAGGCTCCTAATGTCCTCTCAACAAATTATGTTTCAACCTAGCTTTGTGTGACGCGCAAAGTTAGCTAACCTACCTTCGGTCCTTTGTCAAAATCATTTATTGACATTGTAAGAATTTGCGGCCCCAGCATCAACCCTTGTCTTACCACTTGTGATATTCTGCCAGCCTGAAGAAAAAAAAATTATTCCTACTTTCTTCTTCCCATTGGCCAGCCAGCCAATCCATGCTATCTTGTTATCCATTTTATCTCTTATATTATTAGCATTGCTTTTCTGCAATAAGCTTTATGTGGTACTTAAACCACCCTGTCTACTGTGACACCACTTTCAGGAAACTACATACCTGTACTCCTAGGTCTCTCTCTTCAACAAAACTCCCCAGGGTCCTACCATTAACGGTGTAAGTCTTGTCCTGATTTGTCTTACGAAAATCCAACACCTCGTGTTTATCAGAATTAAATCCATCTGCCATTCCAGTTGATCAATATCCCGCTTAGCTAACCTTCTAAGATAACCTTTTTCACTGTGCATTCTACCACCAATTTTGGTGTCATTCGCAAACTTACTAACCATGCCTCCTATATTCTTTCTCAAATCATTTGTATAAATGAGGAACAACAGTGGACCAAGTAATGATCCTTGTGGCACACCACTGGTCATCAGCCTCCAGCCCTGTACTGCCTACCTTCTGTCATTCACAGTTAAGCCAGTTTTGTATCCAACTGATCCCATGTAATCTAGCCTTACCAACAAGTCTACATACAGTACCTTGTCAAAGGCCTTGCTGAAGTCCATGTAGACAACATCTACTACACTGCCTTCATCTCTCTTCTTGGTCACTACTTCAAAAAATCCTCAGTCAAAGTTGTGAAATGTGATTTCCCATGCTCAAAGTAATGTTGATTATCCCTAGTCAGTACTTGGCCTTTCCAAATGCAAGTAGATACTGGCACTACTGACTTTAGCCTCACTGGTCTGTAATTCCCTGGCTTTTTCTTGCAGCCTTTCTTAACATTAGCCACTCTCCAGTCTTACAGCACCTCCCCGTAGCTGTCAATACACATATCTTTGCTAGGGACATCACAATTTCTTCGCTAACTTCTCAAAATGTCCTGGGATACACGATCAAATCCTGGGAATTTATCAACCTTTTAAGATATCCAGCACCACCTCTTATGTAATGTAGACATTTTTTTTCAAAACATCATTATTTAGTCGCTAGATTTCCCGTCTTTCGTGTCTTTCTCCATGGTAAATACTGATAAGAAATACTTGTTTAGGATCTCACCCATCTCCTGTGGCTCAACACGTACATGATCTTTGTTGATCTTTTCGTAGCTCTATTATCTCCCTAGTTACACTTTTTTTTGCCTTTAATATACTTAAGAGTATTACAGCTGTACAGCATGGAAACAGACTCTTTGGTCTAATTTGCCCATGCCACCCAGATATCCTAAATTAATCTAGTCCCTTTTTTGGCAAGCAATAGCCCATATCCCTGTAAATTCTTCATATTCATATACCCGTCCAGATGCCTTTTAAATGTAACTGTACCTGTCTCCACCACTTCCTCTGGGAGTTCATGCCATACACACATCACTCTCTGCAAGGAATGTTGCCCCTGGGTCCGTTTTAAATCTTTCCCCTCCTACCTTTTAAGCTATGTCCTCTAGTTTTGGACTCCCCACCCTTGTCTATGGCTATCGCTATTTTATAAACTTCTATAAGCCTCTGTTGCTCTGGGGAAAATAGTCCCAGTCTGTTCAACCTCTCTCTGCAGCTCAAACCCTCCAACCCGAGCAATGTTCTTATAAATCTTTTCTGAACCCTTCAGGTTTTACAATGTCCTTCCTATAGCAGGGAAACCAGAGTTGAACACAGTATTCCAACAGTGACCTACGCAATGTCTTGTACAGCTGCAACATGACCTCCCAATCCTAAACTCAAATCATTGACAAATAAAGGCAAACATTATGAAGATAGGGTCACTCTTGTCCTCACTTTCCACCCTACCAGTTTCCACAGCTGACGTATTATCCTCAAACATTTCTGCCAACTCTAATTAGACCCCACTGCCCCAGAACATCTTCAACTCCCACCCCTCGCCACCTTCCGCAAGGACCATTCCCTTCGCCACTCATTAATTCACACCACACTCCCCACCAACCGGTTCAATCCCACTGGTACCTTACCCTGTTACTGTAAAAGATGCAACACCTGCCCACACACTACCCCTCTCACCTCCACGCTAAACAGCCTTTCTTGGTGTGACAGAGCTTTACCTGCTATATCTCCAAACTTGTCTACTGCATCCAGTGGTGCAGACTATGGTCCTCTCTAATCAGTGAGATCAAACGCAGACTAAATTATTATTTCGTTGTACCGTAATAGCCAGCCTAACCTCCCAGTCACTGCCCATTTCAACCCACTCACCACCCCCACTTCTCCTTCAACATGTCTGCCCAACACCTTATCTTCTACCTGAGCACCTTATAGCTTGGAGGACTCAACATTTAAGTTCTCCAATTTCAAACAGCCCCTTCCCACCCAGCCCCCAGTTCCCTTTCCAGCCCCACTACCTCGCTTCTATTTCACCTTCTGATCCTCCCTTCCAGCCACCAATCAGATTCATCCCTTCCATCAACGAGCCAGGTCATTCCTACTACCAGTGTCCATCTGTTAATGACATTCCACTACCCACCCCCCCTCCACCAAACACCATCTGCAGCTCCCCCTACCCCCACATCCAGCCCTTAAGAAGATTAATACCCAAAGTGTTGACTTCTCCTTTCCTCCTCATGCTGCCTGGCTAGCTGAGTTTTTCCAGTCTCCTATGTGTTTACCTTGGATTCCAGCATTTGCAGTTCTTTATGCTTGTAGAATCTCTTTGAAGTCTCCTTTTATAGTATTTGCTGCAAAGCTATCTAATGTCCCCTTTTTGCCCTTCTGACTTCACTGTTGAGTATACTCCTACAGCCCCATACTCCTCAAGGGATTCACTTGATCCCAGCTGCCTAAGCTTGACATATGCCACATTTTTGTCACTATCTCTAGTTATCCATTGTTCCCTACTCCTGCCAGCCTTCACACCGACAGGAAAATGCTGGCCCTGAACTTTTATAGTCTCACTTGTGAAAGGCTCCAATTTTTCAGATACCCCTTTACCTGCAAACAGCCTCCCCCATGCAACTTCTGGAAGTTCCCATGTTATGCCATCAAAATTCGCCTTGCCCCATTTGAGAACTTGGAACTTTAACTTTGACTTTTCCATAACTATTTTAAAGTTAATAGAATTATGATCGCTGGTCCCAAGTGCTCTCTATTAGCACCTCAGTCACTTGCCCTGTCTTATTTCCCAAAAGGAGGTCAGGTTTTGATCCTTCTCTAGTGAAGCCATTGATTGTAAAGGTTTTCCCAAACACACACAACAAATTCCTTCCCCAATTGATTGCAGTGACAATAAAATCACTTAAGAACAACGAAAAGCTTTGTTTATAATCAGTACAGACTGGTCATAGTAAGCAAGGGCATGTAGATTGGAGGGTGTTTTTAAAAAAGAAAGCTTGCACGCAAGCATACGGGTTACATCGCAAAGGGTGTGCACTGGGCAAGATCAACATTAGCAGGATCAGCATTATTTGAAGTTGGAGAGTCCATTCATCAGTCTTAATAATGGCAGGGAAGAAGCTGTCAATGAAACTGCTAGCGTGTGTGTTCAAGCTTCTGTTCTTCTACCTGACAAGAGGATGTAGGAGAGCATTTCTGGGGTGCGATGGGTCTTTGATGTTGGCAGCCTGTCTGCGGCAATGATTCATGTAAATAGCGTCCGTGAATGGTAGGCTGGCTTCTGTGATGGGCTGAGCTGTGCACACAACCTTCTGTAGTTTCTTACAGACCTGGGCAGAGCAGTTGCCATATTAGGCTGTTATGCACCCAGACAGTGTGCTTTTACTAGTACATCTGTAAACGTTGGTGAGGGGCCTTGTGGACGTGCCAAACTTCCTGGGTCGCATGAGGTAAAAGAGGCATTGTTGTGCCTCCTTGATCATCGCATCTACATGGGAAATCCAGGACAGGTTGTCGGTTATCATTTGATGTAGATGGGCGTGTGTTCTCCTCCTTTATTTCTGAAGTCAGTGATCAGTCCTTTCGTTTTGCTGATGTTGAGAGAGCAGTTGTTCTCATTGCGCCATGTCACTAAGCCCTCGATCACCTTTCTGTATTCTGACATGTCGTTGTTTGATATCCATCCAAGTACTGTGGCATCATCAGCAGACTTTAGATGGCATTTGTCTGGAATTGGGAACACAGTCATGGGTGTACAAAGAATACAGTAGGGGGCTGAGAACATCCCCTTGGAGGAGACTTCAGTGTTATGTTATCATGGAGGAGGTGCAGTTATGTGTCTTCACTGATTGTGGTCTGTGGGTCAGAAAGCTGAGGATCTAGTTACAGAGGGCAGAGCTAGGAACAAGTTTGGAGTTTTGAGATCAGTCTGGAGAGCATAGTGACGTTGAAGGCAGAGCTGTAGTTGATGAGCCAGTGCCTGACCTAGGTGACCTTGTTGTCCAAATGTTCCAGGGCTAGGGAAACGGCATCTGCTATGGACCTGTTACATTCTTACAGACCTTATAGACCTGTATATTCTGACAGAGGATTGAAGCAGGCTGGAGGACTAGAGTTTATGTGGGCCATGACCCAGCATCTTATGGAATTCAAAGTTACTGGGTGGTAGTCATGTAAAGCACGGTTGCATGTGCTTTCTTAAATATTTGGCTGCTGGTGGTCTTCTTGAAGCAGGTGGGGACTTTAGTCTTGTCAGAGGGAGATGATGATGTTGTGAATACTTCACCATTTGGTCTGCACAGGATCTAAGTGCTTGACCGGGGACTCCATCTGGCCCGTCACTTTTCTTGGGTTGACTGCCCGGAAGACCGATCTGACTTCTGCAATGGTGACAATGGGCACAGGTGAATCTGGGGTTGTGGGGGCAGGTGATGCTGCGCCACTGGCATTCTGTTTGAACTGATCATAGAAAGCGTTGAGTGTGTCAGGGACCAATTTGTCTTTGATAACAAAGTGTGGGGCTGGATGAACACAGCAGGCCAAGCAGCATCTCCTTGGCCTGTTGTGTTCATCCAGCCCCACATTTTGTTACCTTGGATTCTCCAACATCTGTAGTTCTCATTATCTCTGATACCAATTTGTCTTTGTCTGCTATCTTGCTCTGCTTTATTTTGTACCCCATAATGTTGTTCAGGCCTCACCACAGATCACGCGAGTCTGTACGGTTGGTTTTGGCCTCTAACTTGGATTGGTACTGCCTCTTGGCTTTTTAGAGGTCATATCTGGAATTTCTATGATGCTGCATCTCTGGCCTTCAGTGGGGAGTAGTTTTCCAGTTCATTCAAGGTTTCCAGTTGTATTAGTACACAGTCCTCCACACTTTTGTGAATGAAGTCTGTGACAGTGGTGGCATAGGTTTTCCGCTGAGCACTTGAATACTATCCAGTCCACCGAGTCCAAGCAGTCTCAGACAACTTTCCATTGCCTTGGGCCAGCATCATACTACTTTTTGTAAAGGATCCTCCCAATTTTTTTGTTTCTGCTTGTGAGCTAGGAGGAGGAACACAGCATTGTGATCTGGTTTTCCAAAGTGTAGGCATATGATGGAGCGGTAGGCATCTTTGCTTGTTGTGTAGTGGTGGCCCAGGATCTGCACTCTTCTAGTGGAATAGGAGATATGTTGATGGTACTTTTGGCAGCACCCTCCTCAAGATGGCTCGATTGAACTCACTGGCCATGATAAATAAGGCCCATCCAGGTCCTGTCTATGTTTGGAAAGTTAAAATCCCCTGTATTACAACCCTATTATTCTTACAGCCATCTGCAATCTTCCTACATATTTTTCCCTCAGTTTTCCACCGACAATTGGGGTGGCCCATACAACAATCTCATCAAAGTGAATCACTCCCTTCTTATTTCTTGGTTCCACCCACATAGCCTCACTGGGCAATTCCTCAGGAATATCCTAAATACTGCTGTGATGTTTCTCCCTCATAAGAAAAGGCACTCCCACTCCTCTCTTGCTCCCCTTCTATCCTTCCTATAGCATCTGTATCACAGCATTGAACTGCTAGTCCTGTTCATCTGCCTTACTGGTCAGGTCACTCTCATGGCAATAAATGCAGTTTAATTCATCAGGCTTTCTTTGCTCCTTGCTGTGCTCTTGCTTGTCTTGCCTATTTAACTTGCTGTCTTGAACATCCAGACTGGCCTCGGCCTTCTGTTTTGTCTCACTACTGTTTACAGTCCCACCATCCTGCCAGACTAGTTTAAACCCTCTCGAGTAGTTCTAGCAAATCTCCCCCTGGATATTCATCCTCTACATCACAACATTTTAAAAGTACTTAGATAAACACTGAAATGTGATAGCATAAAAAGCTTAAGGGCCAAGTACTAGAAAATGGGATTAGAATAGATTCTTAATGACTGGTGTGGGCGAAAAGGCCCTTTTCAATACCTTCAAACTGTGTGATTCCATTACTTTTCGGTCACTGAAGGAGTGATCATGGCACGGTTCATATTAGTCTGCTTCCTCACGGCTCCTTAAAGGGAAAGGTGAATATGAAGATAGGTGAATGAAAGAGAATAAGTTAGTTTTTCTGGCATGAGATTACAGCTGGAGTACGGGAGAGTTAGGAAATCAAAGTTTCAGGCATGGACCACAGATTCAGACAGAATCATTGTCAAGGAAAACAGAAATGGGTTTGACCAAGAGGATCTGCACAGTTGTGTAATGGCTGCTTACCATTGGGGTTCATGCAGAAGAGCAGATGCCTTGTTTAAAGTGCCTTAGAGCTACTGAAACTGTCATGGAACCTGCCTTTATGTAAGTTCATGGAGTTATTTTTCTCTGTGTGTTTTCTTATTTAAGCACTCAGAAATTTGTTGTCTTATTTTTCTGTACAGTGTGAACAACATCTCCTCTTTAGTGGGTTTCCAATACTGTCAGAATATTAGCGAGCTTTACCTACGGAAGAACAATATTCAAAACCTGGCAGAGATCTGCTACCTGAAGGGACTGCACCGCCTCAGAGTGCTGTGGTTATCGGAAAATCCCTGTTGTGGGGCAGACCCCCACAAGTACAGAATGACTGTCCTGCGGAACCTGCCACAGCTACAGAACTTGGACAACCAAGGTACAGAAGAATTCCGTTCCTGCCCCATGATTTGGAGATATTTAGAGTTGTTGAGTCAGAGATCTACAGCACATCCTATTGTGTACATGCTGGACAAAAACAGCTACTTGACTACTCCAATTTTCCAGTACTTGGCCCATAGCCTTGCATACGTTGGTATCGTAAGTGCACATCTAAATACTTCAGTGTTCTGAGGGTTTCTTCGCACTTGTTTCAGATTCCCATCACCCTCTGGCTGGAAGTTTTTTTTTCCCCCGCACATCTCTTCTAACCACTCTGCCCATTACCTTTAAACTTATGCCCCATAGTCACTGATCCCTCCATCAAGGAAAAAGCTTTTTCCTATTTACCCTATCTATGCCCCTAATAATTTTTAAAATGTGTTAATAATGTCCCCTCTCGATCTTCTCTGCTGTAAGAAAAACAACTCCAGTCTGTCCAATCTCTCTTCATAACTGAAATCACTGTTTGCGGGACCCAGGCATTATGTTCAGGAAAAGGGACTGGCATTACTGTCTCCTGAGTCACTGCAGTGTATGTTAAGAGAGAAGTTAGCAAAGCATTTCAGGGAGTCTCCTTGTATGTGACTCTGCACTGTACTGATAAAACTAATGAAAGTTCACAGCAAGTTGAACACAATATATATTTTGTTTAATCATGGAATAATTTCCACAGTATGCAACAAATGGTCCAACCAATATAAAGGTAAATTTGCCATAGACTTACCAAACCATAGGACTCCTGTCTCATTAGAGACAGAGACACAACTAGTGGTCATTTATCATGAACATCACCCTGCTTCTGGTGAGGGGAGAAGTTAAGAAGGAAAGTTCTCCATGACAATCTGAGCTGATATAGGAACTGAACTGACACAGTTGACATCACTGTACCATAAACCAGTAGTCAAGTTAATTGACCCCCAAATGATATATTGAATTGGCAAAATGTTATTCACCCTGTAAAACCGTGGGATATTTGACAAGACTTTACAATGGAGCTGTTTGTATCTAATAATGACCATAATACAATGCACTTTCAGACAGTGGTGAGAATGATGAGAAACAAGTTAATAAAGGTGATTTTGATAGAAATATATGACAGTACTAATCAAAGCAGAATTGTGGAGGGTCAGTTAGCTCATTTGGCTGGATGGCTGATTTGTGATGCAGCATGATTCCAATGGCACAGGCAGATGTTACCATGAAGGACTCTCCTTCTGAACCTTTTCTCTCACCAGAGGCATGATGACTCTCAGGTTAAAGCACTACCAGTCATCTTGCTAATGAGGGAACTGCCATATAGTCTGGTAGGATGATGGCAACTTTATCAGATAATACTAGATAGAAAGAGGAATGGGTCATTACATTCCTTGAGTCTGCTCTGCCATTCAAGAGGATCATGGCTGATCCACATTGTGTTTTCCCCATAATCCTTGATTTCCCCTAATGATCAAGAATCTATTTCAGCCTGGCATATAGTCAAGGACTATGCCCCCATATCTCTATGTGGCAAGGAGTTCCGAAGATACTACTCCAAGAGAAGAAAATTCCTCCTCACCTCAGTCTTAAATTAGCAGCCCTTTATTAGAACATGGAACATAGAACTGTACAGCACAGGAACAGGCTCTGCAGCCCACGATTTTGTACCGAACACGATGCCAATTTAAACTAATCCCTTCTGCATGCCATTGGTCCATATCCCTCCATTCCTTGTTAATCATGTGCTTATCAAAAAGTTCCTTAAATGCCCCTATTGTATCTGCCTCCACCACTATCCCTAGCAAAGCACTCCAGATTCCTGTCATTGTGTCAAGCTTCTTTTGAGTCCTATACGTTTCATGATATTACCTCTCATTCTTTTAAACTCCAACGAGTAGAGTCCCAACCTGTTTAGTCTTTGTTTGAAAGATAGTCCCAATGAATCTTGTCTGAACTGCTTCCAATGAAATTATACCTTCCACAAGTAAGGGGACAAAAACTGCTTACAATTCTCCAGAGTGGTCTCACCAGCACTTTTTACAGTTGCAGGAAAACCTCCCTACTCTTATATTCCAACCATTGTGAAATAAGGACCAATATTGCATTTGCTTTCTTGATTACCTGTTGCACCCATATGCTGATATTGTGTTTCATGCACAACTCCCCCAAGTCCTTCTGTGTTGCAGCTTACTGCAGTTTTTCTCCATTCAAATAGTGTTCTGATTTTTCTTTTTTGTTTGTTCTCCCTTCCAAAATAAACAACTCATTTTATCTTTGTATAACCCGGCTCACTCAGTTAGTAGAGCATGGGATTCGTTATCCAATGTTGTGTGTTAATGTCGAGTACTCTTTGTATGGGCATTTGGGAGAAGGCACGTCCAGAATGAAGTACATCCCATGTGAACTTGTGTCACTGGAAATTTAGTGCATTGTGGGAATTCAGCACACAGGTTTATTTCTGTTCATAGTTTATAAGATCTTTTTCAAGGTTTATTGTTTGTAAGTTTATATTCTTCAGCTTCAACTGAGCAAAGCGAAGGGAGTCCTAATTTAATAGCTGCAGCTTCATGGTTCTGTTAATTGGAAAAACAAACAAAAACAGTGATATTACCACGAAAGTGGTGTGTTAAGTTAGTTGGTGAATTTTTAAAGTGGTGTTCCTTTTTTTGGAAGAACAGATTAACTGAGAAACAACAGGAATAAATGAAAATCAGGGCCAATATAAATAAAGGAATATAAGTAAGCAAAGTAGGGTAAGGGGAATACAGTTAGTATATGGACAGTAAGTTAACAGTATTCTTATACAGGGTAATTTTTTTTGCTATGTGGCAAATCTTGGAAGCTTTAGTTGTCCCTGTTGACCCAGAGTGCAGAAACTATGTCCTGTACTGACGAACTGCATGCAAATGCAAATAATTTCACTATCGAGCATCTGCGACACTGAATAAACCATAGATTGTATGTTCAGTGAAGTGGTCACATTACAGATGCAGACTGAATAGTAAGGAGGATGGCCACCAGGCAGAGGAGAAGATGGCAGTGTAGAAGTATCTTGTGGCACCATGGATGGGTCTGCTGCACGACAGGAGTGGAAAAAGAATGGCAGGGCTATTGTGGTGGGAAATTCAGTTGTAAAGGGAACCAGCAGATATTACTGTGGCTGCAAAGAAGAGACTTCAGGATGATATGTTAGGGATATCACTAAACAGCTGCAGGACATAATGAAGATGGAGGGCAAACAGACACAGATTGTGCTTAGAGACTAGGAAGACCGGTGATGCTGGAGTCTGAGTTAAGCGTGGAGCTGGAGGAACACAGCAAGCCAGGCAGCATCAGAGGAGCAGGAAAGCTGATGTTTTGGGTCGGGACCCTTCGTCAGAAAAATGACTGTGCTTACATGTAGGTACCAAAAACATAGGTTTAAAAAAAAAATGTGGTCCTGAAAGCGGAATTTAGGGATCTAGGAAGCAGATTAAAGACCAGGATCTAAAAGATAATATTGGGTCCCGTGCAGCCAAGTACAGAACAGGAGTTTAATCCAGATGGATGAGTAGCTGGAGAGTGTGTGCAGGAGGGCAGGCTTTAGATTTTTGGGATTTTGGGGATGGTGGAATCTAAAAAGAGGATGGGATCTGACCCAAAATGGGACCAGCATCTTTCTGGCAAGGTTTGCAAGTGCTGCCGGGAAGGACTTAAACTAATTTGGCAGGGGTGGGATCTACGGAGAATGTTCAGTACGGAAGTGAATGTCCAAAATTAAAAGATAGTAAGTGTGGATGGAAGGCAATGACATTAAAGGCCAGTTAAGGCAAAAAAATATTTGGCAAGGTTGGATGATATTTATTTTAATGTAAGGAGCCTGATGAACAAGGCACATGGGCTGGGGTTACAAATTAAAACATGAGGGTATGGTGTCATGGCTGTTACTGACACATGGTTGAGAGAGGGCAGGATTGGAGCTCAGTATTCTGGGATGGGTGATGGTGGAAGCAGATATAATAATGGGCATTTGAGGGACTTTTTGATAAGCACGTGAACATGCAAGGAATGGAGGGATGTGGATCAAGGACAGGCAGAAGGGATTAGTTTCATTTGGCATCATGTTCAATACATCGTGGGCCGAATGGCCCATTCCTGTGCGGTACAGTTCTATGTTCTGTACAGGATCATCAGGTGAGATTGGGAAGAAGGGAAAAGAGAAGGTGGTGTTGCAATTTTGATCAGAGAATCTATTACAATAGTAAAGAGGGATGACATCTCAGAAGGTTTCTCAAATGAAGCTGTATGAGCTGACTTTAGAAATCTAAAAAGAGCAATCATGATGCAGTGAATGCACTATGCGCCCCCAAACAGAAAAATAGAAGATATGTAGGAAAATTTCAAGAAACTGTAAATGTAATAGGGTAGTGATAATTGGGGATTTTAACTTCCCCAACATTTCCTGGGATAGTCATAGTGTGGAAGGTTTAGAGGGAGCAGCATTTTTAAAATACATCCACAGCAACTTTTTAAGGCAGTATGTTGAAGGTCCTACAAAAGAGGACGAGGCTCTGGTTAACACGGCGTAATGGTGACCCGCTGGTTTCTGAACTCTGGGATCAGAGTTCAAATCTAGGTGTAGTGTTCTTCCTGAAGTGAGTGACGAGCACTGGAAAGTTTTGTTTTTGTCATTACAAAACCGAGACTTGAAGTGGGCTGATTCTTTACAAATGCACGCTGTCTGCTTTGGGGGCAGCACGGTGGCTCAGTGGTTAGCATTGTTGCCTCACAGTGCCAGGGACCCAGGCTTGATTCTATCCTTGGGCGACTGTCTGTGTGGAGTTTGCACATTCTCCCCGTGTCTGCGTGGGTTTACTCTGGGTGCTCCAGTTTCCTCCCACAGTCCAAAGATGTGCAGGTTAGGTGCATTGGCCATGCTAAATTGCCCGTGGTGTTCAGCGATGTGCGGCTTAGGTGGATTATAGAGGGATGGTTCTGGGTGGGATGCTCCAAGGGTCAGTGTTGACTTGTTGGGCCAAAGGACCCGTTTCCACACTGCAGGGATTCTATGATGAGAACCCAAACTTAACCTTACAGTGTACAACACAGACAGGGGCCCTTCGGCTCACGATGTTGTGCTGAACGTGATGCCAAATGATATGAATCCCTTCTTGGTCCCTACTCGTCCATTTCTTGTATATTCATCACCTAAACTGTCACCAGAAATGGAAATGGACAGATCAAGAAAGGGGAAGCAAGTGCCTGAGACAGACCAAGTGAATTTGAGGACGGGGTTGAAGTTGTTAGTGAAGTTGATGAACTGATCTAGTTCAGCCTGGGTGCCGGATGCAGCACCAATGCAGTCATCTTATATAATGGTGGAAGAGTTGGTGAACAGTACCAGTATATGTTCTGAGCCATTTCTGGCAACAGTTTATGTACTGACTTTTATTATAAATCCACAGATTCCCACGGCTACCTAGACTACACCACCTCCCACTATGTTTCCTGCAAAACTCCATTCTGTTTTTCCAATTCCTCTGTCTCCGTCGCATTTTCTCTGAGGTTTTCCACTCCCAGGCATCCTGGATGTCCGCCTTTCAATCAAACAACGCTCTTTCTCCCCGTCTCTGTCATCCAGACAGCCCTCCACCACACCCACCTTTGTTCCCTGCTTCACGGCTCTTAACCACCTCCTCCTCTTCTCCCCCCCACCCCCCAACCCACACCAAACATAATAAAGTTAGGGGTTTCCCCTTGTCCTCACTTTCCAACCCACCAGACTCCACATTCAATGTATCGTCCTCAAACACTTCCTCGTACTCCAATTAGACCCCAACATCGGAACACTCCCCACCACTGTCTGCCTTCTGCAAGGACCATTTTGCCACTTCTTAGTTCATGTCACACTCCCCACCAAACAGTCTAACCCACCTGGTACCTTCCCCTGTAACTGCCACACACTACCAACCTCACCTTCATTCACAGCCCTAAACAGTCCTATCAAGTGAGATGGATCTTCAACTGCATCTCCTCCGACCAAGTCAATTGCATCCAGTGCTCCCAATATGGACTTCTCTACATTGGTGAGAACAAACTTAGACTAAGTGACAGTTTCGCCAAGCATCTTCGCCTAACCTGTAACCGCTAACCTGACCTCCTGACCACCTCTCATTTCGAGTCCCTTCCCCACTCCTCTGCAGGTCAGTCCCCAGCCTCCTCCAGTGTTGCAGCAACTCGCAACACAGAATTGAAGAACAATGCCTTACCTTCCGCCTGGGCACCCTACAGACTGGAGGACTCAACACAGTTCTCCAATTTCAAATAACCTTCCCAACTATCCCCTGGCTCCCTTTCCAGCCCACCTCCTCCCTTCCATTCCATCTTCTGACCCTCCCTTCAAGCTACCAACCAGGTCATTACAAAGAACAAAGAAAATTACAGCACAGGAACAAGCCCTTTAGCCCTCCAAGCCTGCACCGATCGAAATCCTCTGTTTAAACCTGTCATCTATCTTCTAAGGGTCGGTATCCCTTTGCTCCCTGCCCATCTGTGTACCTGTCCAGATACATCTTAAAAGACACTATTGTGTCTACGGCTACCACCTCTGCTGGCAACGCGGTCCAGGCACCCACCACCCTCTGCATAAAGAACTTTCCACGCATATCTCCGTTAAACGTTCCTCCTCTCACTTTGAACTCATGACCCCTAATAACTGAGTCCTCCACTCTTGGGGGTGAAAAAGCTTCTTGCTATCCACCTTGTCTATATCCCTCAATCTCTGTCTTTCTAATGAAAATAATCCTATTCTACTCAACCCTTCTTCATAGCTAGCTCCCTCCATACCAGGCAACATCCTGGTGAACCTCCTCTGCACCCTCTCCAAAGCATCAACATCCTTTTGATAATGTGGCGACCAGAACTGTATGCAGTGCTCTAAATGTGGCCGAACCAAGGTCCTATACAACTGCTTGTACTCAATACCGCATCCGAGGAAGGAAAGCATGCCGTATGCTTTCTTCACCACTCTATTGACCTGCATTGCCATCTTCAGAGAACAATGGACCTGAAAACCCAGATCTCTCTGTACATCAATTTTCCCCAAGACTTTTCCATTTACTGTATAGTTCGCTCTTGAAATAGATCTTCCAAAATGCATCACCTCGCATTTGCCCAGATTGAACTCAATCTGCCATTTATCTGCCCACCTCTCCAATCTATCTATGTTCTGCTGTAATCTCTGACAGTCCCCTTCACTATCTGTTACTCCACCAATCTTCAGTCTACTACCGGTATCCACCTATCACCACCATTCTGCTTCCAGCCCTCTTTTTCCTCCTCCTCCTCCCTCCCTTCCCACCTCCCCCCCCCGCCCCAACACCAACTGCAGCTCCCCTTACCCCCACGTCCAGTCCTAGAGAAGCGGAATACCTGAAAAGTTGACTGCTCCTTTCCTCCAGATGCTGCCTGGCTTGCTGTTTTCTTCTAGCCTCCAGTTTGTCCATGTTGGATTTCAACATCTGCAATTTTTTTGTCTCCAATTATGTTTACTAGATACTGTTTAATGATATTGAAATTGACATCACCAACCCAAGGAAACCTAAACAGATAAATAGAAAGCAGGACATAACACCAGCGCTTCATCGGAGGCTCAAAGATGATGTTACCTAGAATGGTGACAAAACGTCTGAAAACTAACCTTCCAGCTCAGCGAGCAATCTCACATCCAGAACCACAACCTGAGCTACAAATCTTCTCAAAACTCGATATTGAAATTGACCTTCCTCAAATATAGATATTGACTTCCGCACTTTGCTTATCTCTTTCCATAATGACTTTGAAAATCACACAGTCACTATACCTAAATTGCTTGTCCACTGAAACTTCAACCTCTGGATTGGTATTATTCCATATTGGACTGTCTTGCGTATTGGCACCAAAACTTTTCCTGTGTGCACTTTAAAAATTCTGCCCCATCTAATCCTTTCAAAGGGAAGCAATCCCAGTTAATTTTAGCAAAGTTGAAATCCCTTACAAATTTGTTTCTCTTGCACCTTTGTGATTTTCCTACATATGTGCCCCTTTATCTCCTTCTGACTGCTGGGGGACCTGTGGCATAATCCCAGCTATCACCCCATCTTTATTTCTAAGCTCTGCCTAGATGGTAGGCCTCCCTTCTAAAATATCTTCCCTCATTATTATGGTGGTGGTTTTCATTGGTGGTCTTCATTGGTTCAACTAGTGGAGCAGCACCTCATATTCCATCTTAGGAGCCTACAACTCAATGGTGTCAATGTGGACATACCATTTTCAAAGTCTACCCCCCCCACCCCAGCATCCTCCTGTGACCAACTCTCCCACCCTCCTCCTTGACCTGACGTGTCCATCTTCTCTCCTACCTATCCACTCCTCCCAGCTCACTAACCAATACCCACCACTGCTTACCTTCACTCACCTACCGCCATCGCATCTACCTTCCCCAGCCCTACCCCTCCTCTCTCTTGATTTCAGATCTCCCTTCCCCTCCCCCATTTCTGAAGAAGAGTCCTGACCTGAAACGTCAACTCCCCTGCTGCACACTGTGTTATTCTCTCTAGTTCAGTGTAACGTGTCTAGCTTGTACATGCCCCAGCTACTCCAAACGTTTTCCCTGTGATCCAAAAATCGAAAGCCCTCTCTCCTTAACTATCCATTTTCGCCAGGTAACGTGTGTCCTTCTTCCTATTCCAATGCTCAAAAGCAAGTGGCGGTGAAGGTAATCTTAAAATTACAACTTTAGTAGTCTTCCTCTTTAATCTGCACCCTAATACACTCAATACCTGTTGCAGGACTACATTTCTTTTTTCACTCATGCCGTTGGCACTGACATGTACCATGACTTATGGCTGTCCTTTCTTTTCTGAATGCCCTGCAACTGCTCTAAGACATCCTGGACTCTAGCGCAGGGAGGCAACATACAATTTAAGTCTTGTTTGCTACTCCAGAACTGCATGTTGATTTCCCCTTACAATCAACTTTCCTATCACTACTGCTCTCCTTTTTTCCCTCCCCTGCTGTGCAGCAGAACCGAGTGTTGCCCCAAACTTGCTGATCCCAAGTAACCAACCCCGCCGTATCCAACACAATATATCTGTTTCGAGAGGGGAATAGTCACAGGGAATTCCTGCACTCCATTCCTATGCTTACCAGTCTTCCATTAGTCAGATAAGCAGAGAGATCTCGGTGTCCATGTACACAGATCCTTGCAAGTTGCCACCCAGGTTGACAGGGCTGTTAGGAAGGCATACAGTGTTTTAGCTTTTATTAATAGAGGGATCGAGTTCCGGAACCAAGAGGTTATGCTGCAGCTGTACAAAACTCTGGTGCGGCCGCACTTGGAGTATTGTGTACAGTTCTGGTCACCGCATTATAAAGAAGGATGTGGAAGCTTTGGAAGGGGTGCAAAGGAGATTTACTATGATGTTGCCTGGTATGGAGGGAAGGTCTTACGAGGAAAGGCTGAGGGACTTGAGGCTGTTTTTGTTAGAGAGAAGAAGGTTGAGAGGTGACTTAATTGAGGCATAAAAGATAATGAGAGGGTTAGATAGGGTGGATAGGGAAAGCCTTTTTCCTAGGATGGTGACAGCGAGCACGAGAGGGCATAGCTTTAAACTGAGGGGAGAATGATATAGGATAGATGTCAGAGGTAGTTTCTTTACTCAATGTAGTAAGAGAATGGAACACTTTGCCTGCAACGGTAGTAGATTCACCAACTTTAAGTACATTTAAGTCACCATTGGACAAGCAATGGACGTTCATGGAATAGTGTAGGTTAGATGGGCTTCAGATCGGTATGGCAGGTCAGCAGAGCATCGAGGGCCGAAGGGCCTGTACTGTGCTGTAATGTTCTGATGTTCTCTGTTCACCCTAAGCTTTTCTGCTTGTACAGCTTTTACTTGTTATGTGACCAGCACACTTAGCATGGTATCAATGACATCCTCAGCATCGTGGATGTGCCATAGTGAGTCTATGGTAGCTCCAGGCGGTCAATGGGGAGCTACGGCTGGACGTACTACTTTATAGCGGTCACCATGGACACTGGGAGAGTCCCTGATTTTCCATGTATTACAGAAGCAGCATTTCACAATGCTGAGTTTGCCTGCCACTGTGAATTTTATCAATGACAAGCAATAAAGTAGGAACCAATTACTCAAGAAGATAGTAAGAACTGCAGCTGCTGGAGTCCAAGCCAATGCAGCATGGAGCTGGAGGAACACAATAGATCAGGCAGCATCAGAGGAGCAGGAATGTTGATGTTTCAGATTTACACCCTGCATCAGGACACAATTACTCAACCTTACTCACGAATCACCAAATAAAATCTTGCACTCTCGCTCGCATTCCTAATGAACTACAAACCAAAAAGTAAGGATTTCACAGTCTCCCTTCTGGTACTACTCACTTAGTTCCTCAAGCTGGATCCTAAGCAGCCAGCCCTCTTGCTCGATATTTGAGGTGTCACGGATTTTGTTTTGCCATCAGTCTGGTTACCAAACACAAAGGAAAAAGTACCAGGGACAAAATTTGAAATTGCCGGAAAAGCTCAGTCGGTCTGGCAGCATCTATAGAGAGAAATCAAGAGTTAACATATCTGGTTGAGTGACCCTTCCTCAGTGTTACCAAATCACTGCATAGTCTTTACTACTCCGAAAATTTCTTCTTCAACAAATCACATTCCAGTTTTACTTTATATAATGTAATCACAATATGTTCTCCACCAATCTCCTTAATAGCTTGAATTCTCTGGTGGGAATAACATCTTTCTCCAGCAAAAGTAATTGTGTTGCCCAGTATCTGTTAGTATGGTTATAGGTTTAGCGACCTCTCCTGAACAGCAATGGAGGCACCTTCTCTTCTGACAAAAATTGTACAATGGTCTTATCTGTGGGCACTCTGACAGATTGAATGTCAAGTTTTCTGTGAGACGTTGCCCGAATAGGTTTCTTTTTTCAGGGTCTTTGAGTCTTCTACAGCGGAGTTCTTTTTGGCTCTGCCGGTTTGGCGCCGGGTCAATAGAGATGGTAACGCAGACTAGTCGACGGTTGATCCAGCATTTTTCAGCTCCCGTCATGGCATGAGTACTGCAAGCACTTTTGCATTTCCTCGCTCGAAAGCTGATGTAATCTATTAAGTACCAATGCTTGCATGTGACTCAACCCACAGCAATGTAATTGACTCTTAAGTGCCCTCTAAAGTAGGCTGGCAACACCCTTGTCCCATGAATGAATTAAAAAAGGGAGTAGTCCATTGAAGTTTGTATGTCTCCTGACTCTGTCGTTCAAGTCACTGAGGATAATCAACTTGTTTCCCTGGGGATGCAGAATAGCAATATTTTGAGGCTCATGTAGTATGCTTTTTTTGTCTTGTATGTTGTGCCTCTAGCCAGGACATAGACCCTGACTGCTGAAGTTCTTTTGGTTATTTTCCTTGTTGAAGGTGGTTTAAAAGTTTGTTTGGCTGTATAAGGGTAGATGGCCAGTTTCTCTTTCCCATTGAAATTAAATCAATGAGTTAAATGATGTAGTGATAGATAAAGAAGAGGTACTAAAAAAGGCCGGCAGCATTCCAGGTAGAGATGTCGCCAAACCTGGATGGGATGCACCCTAGATTGCTCAGAGAAATATGGGATCAACAGACAATAGGTGCTGGAGTAGGCCACTCGGCCCTTCGAGCCAGCACCACCATTCATTATGATCTTGGCTGATCATCCACAATCAGTATCCTGTTCCTGCCTTATCCCCATAACCCTTGATTCCACTATCTTGAAGAGCTCTATCTATCTCTTTCTTGAAAGTATCCAGAGACTTGGCCTCCACTGCCTTCTGGGGCAGAGCATTCCATATATCCACCACTCTCTGAATGAAGAAGTTGTTCCTCAACTCTGTTCTAAATGGCCTACCCCTTATTTTTAAATTGTGTCCTCTGGTTCTGGACTTCCCCATCAGCAGAAACATACTTCCTGCCTCCAGAGTGTCCAATCCCTTAATAATCTTATACATCTCAATCAGATCCCCTCTCATCGTTCTAAACTCAAAGTGTATACAAGCCCAGTCGCTCCAATCTTTCAACATAAGATAGTCCCGCCATTCCGGGAATTGACCTCGTGAACCTACGCTGCACTCCCTCAATAGCCAGAATGCCCTTCCTCCAATTTGGAAACCAAAACTGCACACAATACTCCAGGTGCGGTCTCACCAGGGCCCTGTACAGCTGCAGAAGGACCTCTTTGCTCCTATACTCAATTCCTCTTGTTATGAAGGCCAGTATGCCATTAGCTTTCTTCACTGCCTGCTGTACCTGCATGCTTGCTTTCATTGACTGAGGTACAAGAACACCTAGATCTCGTTGTACTTCCCCTTTAGCTAACTCGACTCCATTTAGATTGTCATCTGCCTTCCTGTTCTTGCCACAAAGTGGATAACCAAACATTTATCCACATTAAACTGCATCTGCCATGCATCCGTCCACTCACCTAGCCTGTCCAAATCACCCTGTATTCTCATAACATCTTCCTCACATTTCACACTGCCACCCAGCTTGGTGTCATCAGCAAATTTGCTAATATTACTTTTAATGCCTTTATCTATATCATTAATGTATATTGTAAATAGCTGCGGTCCCAGCACCGAAACTTGTGGAACCCCACTGGTCGCTGCCTGCCATTCCGAAAGGGACCCGTTTATCACTAGACTTTGCTTCCTGTCAGCCAGCCAATTTTCAGTCCAAGTCAGTATTTTGCCCCCAATACCATGTGCCCTAATTTTGCTCACCAATCTCCTATGTGGGACTTTATCAAAGGCTTTCTGAAAGTCCACATACACTACATCCACTGGTTCTCCCTTGTCCATCTTCATAGATACATCCTCAAAAAATTCCATAAGATTAGTCAAGCACGATTTCCCCTTCATGAATCCATGCTGACTCTGACCTATCCTGTTACTGCTATCCAAATGAGTCATAATTTCATCTTTCATAATTGACTCCAGCATCTTTCCCACCACTGACGTCAGGCTAACCGGTCTATAATTTCCTGTTTTCTCTCTCCCTCCTTTCTTGAAAAGTGGAACATTAGCCACCCTCCAATCCGCAGGAACTGATCCTAAATCTATAGAACATTGGAAAACGATTACCAATGCATCCACGATTTCTACAGCCACCTCCTTAAGTACCCTGGGATGCAGACCATCAGGTCCCAGAGACTTATCAGCCTTCAGACCTAACAGTCTATCCAACACCATTTCCTGCCTAATATAAATTCCCTTCAGTTCGTCCATTACTCTAGGCCCTTCAGCCACTATTACATCTGGGAGATTGCTTGTGTCTTCCCTAGTGAAGACAGATCCAAAGTACCTATTCAACTCTTCTGCCATTTCCTTATTCCCCATAAAAAAATTCACCTGTTTCTGACTTGAAGGGCCAAATTTTAGTCTTAACCATTTTTTTTTCTATTCACATACCTAAAAAAGCTTTTACTATCCTCCTTTATATTTTTGGCCAGTTTTCCTTCAGACCTCATTTTTTCTCTGTGTATTGCCTTTTTAGTTATCCACTGTTGCTCTTTAAAAGCTTCCCAGTCCTCCGGCTTCCCGCTCAACTTTGCTATGTTATACTTCTTCTCTTTTATCTTTATACAGTCCTTAACTTCCCTCGTCAGCCACAGCCGCCCCTTAGGATCTTTCTTCCTCTTTGGAATGAACTGATCCTGCACCTTCTGCATTATATCCAGAAATACCTGCCATTGTTGTTCTACTGCCATCCCTGCTAGGGTATTGTACCATTGAACTTTGGCCAGCTCTCCCTCATAGCTCCATCAAATTTTGGAGCTGTTGACAGAAATTTTCCAGAACACAGGATTAGTCCAGGGACTGGAGAGTTGCAAATGTAACAGATTTGTTTAACAAGGGGGCAAAGCATAACCAAGGATGCTACAGACCTGTAAGCTTGAAAAGAATAGTGGGGAAAGCTGCTGGAGGCCAAAATACTGGAATAAGGTAAATATTTACTTAAAGAAAAGAAAGCTAATACTGGACAGTCAAACGTGGCTTTTGTCAAAGGCTGGTCATACCTGACAAATTTTGTGTCTTCTCAAAGAGAAGAAACTGGCAGTGGAAGAGGGTAGGGCTGTGGATGTTGTACTTTTGGACTTTCAGAAGGCATTTGATACGGTGCAACATGGCAGGCTGGTTAGCAAACTGTAAATGTTTGGGATGGGGGTCCTTGGCATAGATTAAAAGTTGGCTAAGAGATAGGAAACTGAGGGTAGGTGCAGATGGGCATTTCTCAGATTGGAGATGAGTCGGAAGTGGTGTACCCCAGGGATCAGTGTTGGGACCGTTGCTTGTTCCAATTTATATAAAAGATTTGGAGATGGGTGTTGAGGGCAAGATGTCTAAATTTGCAGATGATACCAAGTTAGGAAGAATAGTGAATTGTGAGAATGATCCTGAGTGACTTCAGAGGGACAGAGGCCAAATGGGCAGACACCTGGCAAATGAACTTCAATGCAGAGAAATACAAGGTAATGCATTTTGATAGAAATATGGAGAGACAATGCAGGCTAAATGGTGCAACTTTGGGGGATATATAGAAATAGAGGGACCTCAGGGTTCATATGAAGATAATGTACTAAGTAAAGCCCTGACGAAGGGTTTCTGCCCAAAACATTGAGTTTACTGCTCCTCTGATGCTGTCTGACCTGCTGTGCTTTTCCAGCCTCATACCTATAGACTCTGGTTTAATGCAACTGAAATCCTTTTTGTCCCCTAATTGTGGAACATTTCTGTTTCATTCTAATTTTTGCTTGTCTAATCACCATGGTGACCTGTACTGTGAAAGAACTGAACTTCCCAAATGGCCCCAATGGAAGAAACCAATTGAGAAGATATTAATTCTTCAAACAATTAAACTAAAACAAATGGACTAAAACTGAAAGTAACTGAGAAATTCTATTCAATCAAAGCCTTAAATTGCTCTTTAAATAGCTGCTACTCATCTGATTTCTTGGGCCATGCTGTTCACAGATGTGTAGTACCACATGTAGTCCCAGTGTCTCTTTATCTGTCTTCCTTCAGTAGTGTTCAATTACTCACCTTCTAAAAAATCTGGAGCTTCAGAAGCCTCAGGTTTCTTTTTCTGTGCTGCACAAATTTAAGCGTGCAGGTGCACCAGGTAGGAAAGAAGGCAAATGGTATGTTGACCTTCATAGCAAGAGGATTTGAGTTCAGGAGCAGGAATGTCTTGCGCCAATTATTCAAGGCTATGGTGAGACCACACCTGGAAGGCTGCATGCAGTTTTGGTCTCCTTACCTGAGGAAGGATGGTCTTGCTAGTGAGCAAAATTAGGGCACATGGTATTGGGGGCAAAATACTGGCTTAGATTGAAAATTGGCTGGCTGACAGGAAGCAAAGAGTAGTGATAAACGGGTCCCTTTCGGAATGGCAGGCAGCCACAAGTGGGGTTCCACAAGTTTCGGTGCTGGGACCGCAGCTATTTACAATATACATTAATGATATAGATAAAGGCATTTAAAGTAATATTAGCAAATTTGCTAATGACACAAAGCTGGGTGGCAGGGTGAAATGTGAGGAAGATGTTATGAGAATACAGGGTGACTTTGATAGGCTAGGTGAGTGGACGGATGCATGGCAGATGCAGTTTAATGTGGATAAATGTGTGGTTATCCACTTTGTGGCAAGAACAGGAAGGCAGATTACAATCTAAATGAGTCAAGTTAGGTAAAGTGGAAGTACAACGAGATCTAGGTGTTCTTGTACATCAGTCAATGAAAGCCAGCATGCAGGTACAGCAGGCAGTGAAGAAAGCTAATGGCATGCTGGCCTTCATAACAAGAGGAATTGAGTATAGGAGCAAAGAGGTCCTTCTGCAGCTGTACAGGGCCCTGGTGAGACCGCACCTGGAGTATTGTGTGCAGTTTTGGTTTCCAAATTTGAGGAAGGGCATTCTGGCTATTGAGCGAGTGCAGCGTAGGTTCACGAGGTCAATTCCCAGAATGGCGGAACTATCATGTGTTGAAAGATTGGACCATCTGGCCTTGTATACACGTGAGTTTAGGACAATGAGAGGGGATCTGATTGAGATGTATAAGATAATTAAAAGATTGGACATCTGGAGGCAGGAAGCATGTTTCCGTTGATGGGGAAGTCCAGAATCAGAGGACACAGTTTAAAAATAAGGGGTAGGCCATTTAGAACAGAGTTGAGGAGAAACTTCTTCACCCAGAGAGTGGTGGATATATGGAATGCTCTGCCCAGAAGGCAGTGGAGGCCAAGTCTCTGGATACTTTCAAGCAAGAGATAGATAGAGCTCTTCAAGATAGTGGAATCAAGGGTTATGGGGATAAGGCAGGAACAGGATTGTGGATGATCAGCCAAGATCATAATGAATGGTGGTGCTGGCTCAAAGGGCCGAATGGCCTACTCCTGCACCTATTGTCTATTGCTATGGAGTTATACCAGACTGATTTCTGGGATGGCAGGACTGACATATGAGAAGTGATTAAATCAGTTAGGATTATATTTTCTGGAGTTCAGAAGAATGACAAGGTTCTTCTAGAAACCTATAACGTTCTAACAGGCCTAAACAGGATAGATGTACAGAAGTTGTTCATGAAGGCTAATGAGTCCAGCATGAAGCCAGATGGTTGACAAATGGCCTCCTGTTTGTGCTTGTAACACATGTTTGGTAGTTTCACTGTTGGTTATGATCTGGTCTGAGATATTTGTGTATCTTTGTTAGTATAGGATCAGATACGGCTGTGGTTCACTGATTGTCTTGAGTCATACAAATGTAGGGTGGCTGAGGATCAGAGGGAACTGAACAGCTTATCCAGTTTAAGTCAGTAGGTTTGAGTTAGGCAGAGGTGCTGGAACAGAACGCAGTCCCAGTGTCCTGCAATTAAGGCAAATTGTGAAATTGCTCTTGCTGAAATCTTCTCATTGATCTGTTGCAGTTGTGACTGAGGAGGAGGTGACTCAGGCTTTAGAGGATGGAGAGGAGATGGCTGCCGTGCACAACAAACAGTCCTTGGAGCCAATAAGGAATTGCTCGAGGAGAGAAGTCAGCACCTCTGAACCAAGCACTCAAACGGAAAGTGATGTCTTGAGTTTCAGAATGGAAGAGACAAAGTGAGGAAGGGGCAGTATCAACTTTCTGTTTGAATTTAATCAGCAGGGTTAATTCACAATTTCCTCGTCACACACAAGTAGATTATTTTTAGAGCCCAATGTTTAACAATGAACGGGACTGAATGGCTACTTAGTAGCCAAACTGAAAAATGCCTTGCCACATCTTAGGTTTTATACAAGAGGTTTCGTGTTCATTTCTAAAAGAGATTTTGATGCTAATGAATGTTCTAATCTCCATTTGGAGATAACTGACCTCAAAAATTGCAGGGTGAATACAACACTCTTAAATTCTACCTCCCAGTCCCCCTATTTCTCCTGTGGAAATTCCTTATTGTGGGGACAATATGGTCTCTTTAAGGATTGTGCTGGATTTAACGGAACGGTGGGGTAGTCAGCCCCAAATAGACTGACTAATAGGAAGTCTGCACCACAGCAATAACACAATGAGAGTGGCAGTGTAAACAGGCTGATGGCCAGACTTTCTCCTCTCATTGATAGGAAGTCCAGCCCTTGTGAGCCACTGGCTGTAGCATATCCAGCAGTGGAAAAAAATCTCACCAGTGGTCTTTGCTGGGACTGCAAGGAGGCCCTGGAAGGTGGTCATGGTGGCAGGTGCAACAGTTAGTGGCCCAGTGGGTGAGTAACACAGCCCTCCTTTCCTGGGGCACACGTTAGTGCTGAGTGAAAAAAAGGGGGTGGCTTTAGATGTCGCAAAGACCACCTCCTGGACTGTAAGATCCAGCTCATTGAATTTTATGGCACAAGAGGTCATTTAGCTCAACTTGCCTGGACTGCCTCCAAGAAAGGGAATTGGACTCACTCTTGCCTGTTACCTCTATCACTACCGTTTCTAGAAATTGATCCAATTTTGTTTTGGAGGTCATTACTGAGTCTGCTGTCTCTAACCTTTCATGTAGCTTGTCCTATCACGTAGTTTGCAAACACCTCAACCCTTTCACACTGGCTTCTTGCCACTCCTTGGCCCAGTGTTTAACCAATTATCTGAAATAGGTCATGTCTGGTTGCTGAGCTTTCTGTCTTATTCTCAAATAATGGCACATGGAATTCAAACAGTTAAGTGGTTGCTTTTGAAAGGCACAAATGCAATAGGCTGAAGAGTCTTTGTCATAGTGATCTCCAATATAGATAGTGGTGTTATGGGGCTGAATTATGTGCTGAGGCCACTGATATTTTGGTGTTCAATTTCAGACTGAATATTTATAACTGTTGCAATTGTCTCCTCATACGAGAGAACCTGAGGCACTTAGTCAACTCAGGACACCAACTAAAAGAATGAAAGTGGAGAGCAAAATTGATGGTTAAACCAAGTCCCATAGATAACAGCCAGCCTCTGATTCCCTACTGCCCAGAGGAAAAGCTGATTTTGCAATGTTTACAACTTTGAAAGTGGAAAAAAGAATGAAAATGAAAGTTTGGTAATATCAGAACCAGCCTGTAGGCAGTATTATTTTACCAATTACCTTTCAGAAGTTATTTTGTAGAATATGTACACACTGTGTGGACTAGTTAGCTTAACATCTATTCTTGGAAAAATGTTACAGTTCATTATAAATGATGTAATAGCAGAGCACTTAAATGCATAGTACAAGCAAGCTGAGTCAATTTGGCTTCATGAAGTTTATTGGAAATCTTTGAGGAGATTAAAAAGCACAATCGGTTAAGAGAAACTAGTATCTGTTATATATTTCGATTTCCAAAAGATATTCAGTAAGGTACTAAACATTAGGATCTATGGTGTTGGGGTAGTGTATTAGCATGGATAGAGAACAGGCTCATTAACTGTCAGAGCATTGGGATAGAATGGTATTTTCAGGATGACAACCTGTAAAAAGTGCCACAGGGATGGGCTGATTCCTGTCCGATCCCAGTTAAGCCTACAGTTAGATATGATTAAAGTCTTTTGAATAGACGGTGAGTTTGAGAGTCATTCATACAGGAGACCTATCCAAAGTGTGTGTATGTCAGCCACAGAGGTGCCCACTGAATGGCAAATTTTATGAACAATAATGGCAAAGCTGAACTCCTCAAATAAATAGTGTGGAACCACTTATGGTTGTAGTTCAGACAGATCAGGTCACAGAAATGTATGATTTCAGGGTCACATTTACTCATCAAACTGGCTTTCCATCTAGCAAAATCCGTGAAGAACTTGGAATGAAGCCGCTGGGAAGAGATAAATTTTCCTCCCCTGTTGGAGTGAAGGACCTAAATACCTGCAATGGCATGCAAACGGTGAGTGAAGTATCTATTATGTACCATTTGACAGGGATATGATGCTAATGGCCTCCTATTCTATCTGTGAAACAGCTGCCATTTAGTCCCATTACTCTGTAAAATTTTTGCTGTTCAAGTTCCTTTTTGAGAGTCATTATTGACTTCTATGACTGAAACAAGCCACTTTCAGGCAGCACACTTCTAGATCACAACCATTCACTCGTTCATGCAGGGTCGATTTTGGTTATTGTTACTTGAATCGGAGCTCCCCTGGTGATCGAATTTGCCACAATGGTTTCTCCTCAGATTCTTGGAAATCCTTCATGATTTTGAAAATTCGTTGTAAGGAGAACAACTGTGTTTCTCCAATCTCTCCAAAGCACTGAGCTGGGAAAATTTTTCTGCCCCCTTTTAAAGGCTGTGACATCTTTCCTCCGAGTTGACACAATGATGAAAGCAAAGTACTAGAGAGATTTGGCAGGTCTGTCAGCACGAGTGAGGTGTGAAACAGTTAACGTTTCAAGCCCGATACAATTCTTCAGCTCTATACATCTGCTTAGGCCTATCGCAAGGATCCTTAATGCCTGTATAACTGCCTCTTCCTTGAAC